>NC_079219.1:11580399-12312899 GCF_029633865.1 Lampris incognitus
CTCCCCTCTATAATAAAGTAACACAAATGGTTAAATTCATTAAAGCTTTACTTTGCGTTTTCTCATAATAATTTAAAAAGACATATTCAATCCATGTGGTTTAATATGGCAATTTGCACATGTTGTTACAGTTAAGATGCCGCTGTCCGCCATACAGCTGTCATTACCGTCACACGGACATTTTAGACAGTGATAACGTTTTGTTCAAACAGAAACAACGTGGTTGCCATGGAAACGAGACGTGACAGAGGCGCGCGACCAGTCATAGCAGGAGAATGACTTTTTCATGTCCACAAATGTCAGTAATGTGAAGCTTTATACGTCTGATCTGAGAGCATGTTTATTAGGCGTCATTACAAACAAGTTATTAAATGAGCTTTCTAGTTCATGAAATAATAAATTTCACTTTATTCACGTATATTCATTGTACATTGTATGCTAGCTAACAAGTTAGGTTAGCAAGTCTTAAGACTTAGCCAACCTTTCCTCCCAAAAGTGAAAGTTGTCATTACCATTGACGTCTCATTACCATCACATTTTGCTGTTACAACTTGAAACAGCACCATAACATCAAACTCATTCGTAGGACGATCAAAGCCATGCTAAGATATTTGCTACAGGCCACGTCATAGAGCTTTGGAAAAGAAAAAAAAAAATTTTTTTTAAAGATTTTTATTTTTATTTTTTTTAAATATAAAAGCCAAAAATGTCCCAAATTGAGGAATCGCCCGTTACAGAACCTCTTACATAGAACTGAAGTGATTGCCAATTGCCCTGTAAGTTAAAAAAATAGAGGAGAGAGAGAGAGAGAGAGAGAGAGAGAGAGAGAGAGAGAGAGAGAGAGAGGGGGGGGTGTACCTGAGGACGGTTACCTTGTAAAAAGTGTACTGCAATCGGGGAGCTCAACATTGTGTTCAGCAGTCAGGAGGAGAAAATAACAAAAAAAATCACTGCTGAAAGAAAACGCAGGCTGGCCTTGGATGGGGGTGACAACACATTATACAATATTCCATAGCTTTAAATAGATTTATACACCGGTAGGCTTATCGAGGATCATTTGAGGCAACATGGGTTTATACAGACTTGTACACACCTTCATATAACTCTGCTTGGGAAATCTGGCATCAGCCTTTTACTGCTAAGGTAAGACTGACTGCTACAGTGTGTGTGTGGCGCGTGTGTGCGTGCGTGTGTGCGCGCACGCGTAGGTGGTTTTATGAAGGCAGGTTGGTGGCTGAGCAGGGAGAGAGAGAGAGAGACAGAGAGAGGACAGAGAGAGACAGAGAGACAGAGAGAGACAGAGAGAGAGACAGAGAGAGAGACAGAGAGAGCAGACCGTGTGAATCAGATGGAAGGTGCTGTAACAGGTGAGAGACTCAAGGTGTCTGGGTTACAGTGCTCCGCTTGGTTGTCCCGTTATGAACGTCATAAACAGACAGACAGGAGTCCGAAGTCCGGCTCAGTCTGTCATCAGATCTCCACCGTGAAATCACACACACACACACACACTCCATACAAATAATACACTGTCCAACTGCACAGCTCTTCTCTCTCACTCTCTCTCTCTCTCTCTCTCTCTCTCTCTCTCTCTCTCTCTCTCTCTCTCTCTCCTCTCTCTCTCTCTCTCTCTCTCTCTCCTCTCTCTCTCTCTCTCTCTCTCTCTCTCCTCTCTCTCTCTCTCTCTCTCTCTCTCTCTCTCTCTCTCTCTCTCTCTCTCTCTGATTTGCCTGCTGATGAGAAGTGAGCTGGTTTGGTTTGTCGTCTGGTGATTTCTAAGCCTCTGCAGGGGAGACTAAACATGGCCACGTGCCGCGTGAATCCCACCCACCACAGCCTGTTTGAAAGACCATCTCTTTTTCACGCCCACTGCAGATAATACATTATTAAGTAGCTTACTGTAATCCTGCAGGGGAATGTGGCTTTATTGCACCAACAGAAAAATTCAAATTCATGCCTAATTCATCACTTCTGGTCTCTCGTTGAGTTTTAAATGTCACCAGGGCCGAGTTTCACTTCCTCGGCGTTCTGCCTTATCATCCCATCATCCCATACCTTGAATATGTACATGTGCATCAATCAATCAGTCAATCAAGTCAGTCAATCAATCCAAACCACATTTTTGTATATGAAAATTCAATATTTTGTGCTGAAGGCAAGTCAAGTCATTTGTATAGCCCAAATTCACAAGGTAGTCCCAAAGGGCTTTACAATCACTATAATATACAACAATATATGGCACCCTCTATCCTTAGACCCTAGACCCATCCTATTCTTGAGGATATTTTGGCTTCCCAACTTCATCACCAAAAATGACTATCAAATGTGATCTAGCAGAGGTTAAATGGCATACATTAACCATGTTCAGAGTTAAAGAGCTCACGAAGCCTCAAACTTCACTGATTTGACATGAAACACAACGGTCAGATGGGATTTACTGAAGGGAGGAAGTTTGATTTGACTGACAGCCAATAACAGCTGGGCATTTTTAGAAGAATGTGAACATCAACATGTTGTTTGCTGTTAGAAGAGCTCATCCTCTCCCGATTTCACTCATTTAGCAGAAGCTTTTAACCAAAGTGTCTTATTCAGTAATTATCAGATAAATTTGAATGTTACCAACTTAACATCATAGACCATTACAAAGTAGTCATGTCATAGTATTATGATACAAAGCAGTAGTAATAGTACATTTGCTACATAGTAATCATTTTATAGCAGTATTATATGAAGTAGTAATATTATAATGCTATTAGTAGTACTGCATGCAGTAATTCTATA
Source organism: Lampris incognitus (assembly GCF_029633865.1). Classification (NCBI taxonomy): domain Eukaryota; kingdom Metazoa; phylum Chordata; class Actinopteri; order Lampriformes; family Lampridae; genus Lampris; species Lampris incognitus. The sequence continues at coordinate 11,583,178 of NC_079219.1, forward strand.
CAGTAATCATATCATAGTCAAGAGTAAGTGTCATGTTTAGCACATTCAGAGTAAGTGGTAGAGCTTCAAGAAGCGGTGAATAGCGGAATCAACGTACAAAGTAGATTAATCCGTCCATCCATTATCCAAACCACTTATCCTGCTCTCAGGGTCGTGGGGATGGATGCTGGAGCCTATCCCAGCAGTCATTGGGTGGCAGGCGGGGAGACACCCTGGACAGGCTGCCAGACCATCACAGAAAGTAGATTAATGTTCCCACAAAATCGTTGAACACAACAATAATGCCATAAGTGCATAAAAATGGCAAGTGCATGTAAAAAGGGACTCATTACTGGACACCAATAATAAGACAAGGCAAGGCTAGGCAAACTTATTTCTATAGCACATTTCATGCCCAAAGCCCACCCACAGTGCTTTACAGAGTACACAGGCAAAAGCACAAGAAACAAACGATAAAAACAATAAAAGCAAGCAAGCAAAAGCACACAGAGTACAAATAAAACAAAGAACAGCACGCAGTAAAAACAATAAAACAAACAGGGAAATAAATCAGATTTAAAAGAAAATTATAAACAGGCAGGTCTTCAGCTTGGATGTGAAAGTAGTCCGCATTGTCTCAAGTCTTAGCTCCTCTGGCAATTTGTTCCACATTTGAGCAGCATAGAAGCTAAAAGCAGCTTCACCATGTTCACTTTTGACTCTGCAATCCAGTAATCCAGAACCAACCGATCTAAAAGGTCTGCAAGGTTTATACTGGGTCAGGGGATCTTGGACCTAAACTATCAGGGATTTATGGACAAGCAATGGAATGTTGAAGTTGATTCTGCGAGAAACTGGTAGCCAATATAATGATCTGAGAACTGGGGTTATATGCTGAGCTTTTTTGGTACTTGTTACAACCCTGGCAGCAGCGTTCTGGATCAGCCGAAGCTGTCTGCTGTCTTAGACAGACCTGCGGACGGTCCATTGCAGGAGTCCAGCCTGCAAGGGACAAAAGCATGCACAAATGTGTCCAGATCATTGGCGCCGTGGATGGGAGCGCCTCGGTTCTGCGCTTTCGTACTTGTTCCTGTTTTTGTTTATTTGTTTCGTTTCCAGCGCCCACTCACTGGTCACATACAGCAGGGACGAACTTTTAAGTCTTCACCTGTCCACTGGACAAACTGAACAGACTTCAATTGAGCATTTTAACTGAAGTCTTGCCGAGGTCTTGACTGGTACAGCCCTGTGGGGACTACGACGAGGACGCCGAAGGGGTAAGCGAGCCGGCGCGCTCGTTAAACTGCGTCAGCGGGGATTTAGAGCCGCGCTCCCGTCAGTCCACCGGGCGAAGGTCCGCTCCCTGGCCAACAAGACGAACTGCTTCTCTGAAACAACAAAAAAAAACCCAAAAACGTCGGACTTTTCCACATCTACCGCCCTGTGCCTCACTGAAACCTGGCTTAGTGAGGATCTCACAGACAGTGCACTTCATCTGCCCCAGTTCCAGCTCCGCCGGGCAGACCGCGATAAGGACCTATCGGGGGACACGGGGTGGCGGCATGTGCTTCTACATAAGGGAGGGTTGGTGTACGGATGTCACAGTGTTGAAGAAATCATGCAGCCCTCACTTATAAACCTTTCTATTCACCGCGGGAATTTTCATCATTTATTCTCGTCGGTGTCTATAGCCCATCCCAGACCTGTGTTAAACACTAGAACCACCGGGATTTCACTCCTACCTAAAACGACCATGGGCGGTCAAGATGACTGCCGGTTTTTAAACTATATTCTGTCAAGATAAATACCCAGTTGAGATATTAATGCATTGCATATGTTAGTATGTCTGTTAGGAAACGACTGAGACCAAAATTAAAATTTTAACAACTATAATACTACTTCTAAACAATGTTAAAATTCAGAGAGACATGGTCGAATTTGAATAGCAAAATTGAAAAAATGAAAACAACTGTTTTGATCCCTTCCAGTCAGGATTTCTTTTTTCTTTTCTTTTTTGGATCCCCCTCCCCGCTTTTTTCTCCCCAATTGTATCCGGCCAATTAACTCACTCTTCCTAACCTTCCCAGTCGCTGCTCCACCCCCTCTGCCAATCCGGGGAGAGCTGCAGACTACTACATGCCTCCTCCGATACATGTGGAGTCGCTAGCCACTTCGTTTCACCTAACAGTGAATAGTTTCGCCAGGGGGAAGTAGTGCATGGGAGGATCACGTTATTCCCCCTAAACAGGCACACCGACCAACCAGAGGAGGCGCTAGTGCAGCGACCAGGACACATGCCCACATCCGGCTTCCCACCCGCAGACACAGCCAATTGTGTCTGTAGGGACGCCCAACCAAGCTGGAGGCAACACGGGGATTTGAACCGGGATCCCCGTGTTGGTAGGCAATGGAATAGACCGCTACACTGCCCAGACGCTCCCCAGTCAGGATTTCAACTACGCCACAGCAGTGAGACTATTCTTGCTTAGGTCTTTAATGGCATCTGCTTAAACACAGACGGTGGCAGAATCTCAGTCCTAGTATTATTGGATCTCAGTGATGCATTTGACACAGTCGACCACAACATATTACTAGACTGACTGGAAAACTGGGTGGGACTCTCTGGCACAGCACTAAGCTGGTTTGAATCCTACTTAAAGGACAGGGACTACTTTGTGTCTATAGGTAATTACAAATCTAAGCAGACAAAATGACCAGTGGAGTTCCCCAAGGCTCCATTCTGGGGCCGCTTCTGTTTATCATCTATATGCTCCCAGCCTCCCACTAATTCAGATTATGAAAAACAACAAAATATGTTACCATAATTATACAAACGACAAAGATTTACAAAATCATGTCACCAGGGGACTATAACCCCGTATAGTAAGTGCTGAGTAAGTGCATTGAACAGCCTGACGGTTGGATGTCTCTGAATTTTCTTCAATCAAAGAAAGATAAAACTAAAGTAATTGTCTTTGGAGCCAGGGAAGAACGATTAAAAGTCAGTGCTCAGCTATAATTGGTCATGTTAAAAACCAGAAACCAAACCAGAAATCTTGGTGTAGTAATGGACTCAGACAGGAATTTCAATAGCCACATTAAGGTTTGCCTCAAGTGAAGGAGTTCAAGTATCTCAGGGTCTTGTTCACAAGTGAGGGTAGGCTGGAGAGGGAACTTGACAGGTGGATTGGTGCAGCATCAGCAGTAATGCGGACATTGTACCGGACCATTGTGGTGAAGAAGGAGCTGAGCCGGGAGACAAACTCCCAATTTATCAGTCAATCTTCGTTCCAACCCTCACCTATGGTCATGAGCTTTGGGTAGTGACTGAAAGGGTGAGATCACGGATACAAATGGCTGAAATTAGTTTCCTCCATAGGGTGTCTGGGCTCAGCCTTAGAGATAGGATGAGGAGCTCGAACATCCGGAGGGGGCTTGGAGTAGAGCTGCTGCTCCTTCGCGTTGAAAGGAGCCAGTTGAGGTGGTTCGGGCATCTGGTTAGGATGCCTCCTGGATGCCTTCCTTTGGAGGTTTACCAGGCACGGCCAACTGGGGGGAGACCCCGGGGTAGATCCAGAACTTGCTGGAAGGACTACATGTCCAATCTGGCCTTGGAATGCCTTGGAATCTCCCAGGAGGAACTGGAGGGCGTTGCTGGGGAGAGGGACATCTGGAGTGCCCTACTTAGCTTGCTGCCACCATGACCCGACCCCGCAGAAGTGGCTGATGATGAATGAATGAATGATGAACATTAAGATAATGACAGTCAGCCGACTACCACCTGAAGAATATATCAAGAATTCAAAGATTTATGTCTCAACAGGATTTGGAAAAACTTTTCCATGGGGTTATCTTCGGTTGACTCAACTACTGTAACACCGTCTTTACAGGTCTCTCTAAAAGAAATCGATCACACAGCTGCAGCTGATTCAGAATGCTGCTGCTCAAATCCTTACCAAGACCAAAAAAGTGGATCACATCACTCCAATTCTGAGGTCTTTACATTGGCTTCCTGTCTGTCAGAATTGATTTTAAAATACTGCTCTTTGTTTATAAAGCACTGAATGGCTTAGGGCCAAAATACATTTCTGATCTTCTGAAACTAAACTTGGAGACAGTTTTCAGTTTTTATGCACCACATCTTGAACAAACTCCCAGAAAGCTGCAGGTCTGCTGCAACTCTCAGTTCTTTTAAGCAAGGCTGATGACTTTCCTGTTTGCCACTGCCTTTTATTAAATCAAATTTGAAGCGTTTGATTATCATCTTACACTGCACTGTATCTTTTGTGTTGTGTTGCTTTTTAAATTTTGTCTTAATGCCTTTTATGTTTTATGTAAAGTACTTTGAATTGCCTTGTTGTTGAAATGTGCTATACAAATAAACTTGCCTTGCCTTGCACTCATTTAACTGGAGAAAAATTTGGAATATCCAGCTACTAATTTGTTTGATGCACCGTCCTCAGGAGTCTATTGAACTTTATTTGTTTGGTGACATAGCTATATATATTTGCATGTCGTCTTTGTAATTTCCCTACGAGGATCAGTAAAGTATATCAAAAATAAAAATAAAATCTGCATACATGTGATATGAAACCACACAATTTTTAATAATTTCAGCTAACAGGGGCATTTAAAGATTAAATAACAGAGGTCTGAGAATTGACCTTTGCGGAACGCCACATGTTGCTGGGAAAGGATTTGATGTACAGCTACCAATGGATACAGAATAGTCTCTGTCTTGTAGGTTGGACATGAACCAATTGAGGCTATTAGGGAGACCAAACCAGTGTTTAAGTGGTGGGCCTAAATCCAGACTGGAAAATGTCAAGGTAGTTATTTACTGCCAGACAGTTGCAAAATTGTCTGAAGACAACTTTCTCAATAATTTTACCAATGAATGGCAGATTTTATATGGGTCTGTAGCTGTTTCGTAAAGTTGCATTCATATTAGCTTTTTTTTTTTAAGTGCTTGATTAATGCAGTTTTCAGGGCTTTGGGGAAGACACCTGAAAGCAGTGAACTGTTGGCTATCTTTAATACATCTGTTACCAGACAACTAAAAAGTTTTATTTTTTTAAAATCTGAAGACAATGAAACAAGGCAGTGCGAGGAGTGTGAGATGTAAAACAATTTCTTCAAGGTTTATTAAACCAAAATGAGTCATCTTTATCAGATCATTTCTAGTTGATTGCCGAGGCGTGTTATTTAACTAATTTGAGGAGGCATCAATAGTTTGCCTAATCTGAAAAAAAGAAGCAAAGTCATTACACGACGTTGTAGAACTGAATTCAGTTGGCATTGGTACTCGTGGATTGGTGAGTTTATCCACAGTGGCAAACAGTGTGCCAGCACTATTATTCTCTGAATTAATGATCTGAGACAGGAATAACTGTCTTGCATTTTTCAGCCTAAATAGTTATTGCGGAGACTACTGAATTCGAAGTTTGGTTTTCTGCCAATTACGCTCAGCTTTTCGACACATTCTTTTCTGAAGTTTGGCCCTGTGGGACATTCCTCCACAGAGTCCTTTAATTACAAGAAGTGACTTTGACTCTAGCTGGTGCAATTTCATCAACATTTAAGATTTTAGAACTAAAATTGTCCAGAAAATCATTGACTGACACTGAAAGGGAGGAGAGTATCAAGGACATTGCCTGAGAAAATGCTATGTTACTGTATTCACTGATTCTGGTCCTTCTTTGTGAGTGACGAAGGAGGACAGGATTAGGAACGAGTATATTAGAGGGACAGCTCAGGTTGGACAGTTTGGAGACAAAGCAAGAGAGGCAAGATTGAGATGGCTTGGACATGTGTGGAGGAGAGATGCTGGGTATATTGGGAGAAGGATGCTGAATATGGAGCTGCTAGGGAAGAGGAAAAGAGAAAGGCCAAAGAGGAGGTTTATGGATGTGGTGAGAGAGGACATGCAGTTGGCTGGCATGACAGAGGAAGATGCAGAGGACAGGAAGAGATGGAAACGGATGATCCGCTGTGGTGACCCCTAACGGGATCAGCTGAAAGTAGTAGTAGTAGACTGTATTCACTGATATGGGTTTTTTTTTTGTTTTGGTTTTTTTTACAGTTTCAGACCTAGTGCAAGTGTCGACTATGACAGTCATATCAAACAAACAAACAAAACACAGAAATGATCCGATAAGGCAGCATCAAGGACCATGACATTTGAGATATTAAGACCTTTGGAGATAACCAGGTCCAGTATTTGGGTTTATTGTGAGTAGACTGTTTTACATGCTGAGAGAATCAAAAGTTTCCAAGGATAAAGGAAAGTTCTTGAGCAGTCCTATCATTTGTGATATCAACATGAATATTAAAATCACTAGTAGAAATTACACAGCCAAAGTCAGTTACAATAATGGAAAGCAATTCTGCAAAGTCAACAAAAATACAGCTAGCTGAAAATTTGGGTGGCCTATAGATATTTAATAGAATAGTTTTAACACTGCTAACTTATGTAACAGAGATTTTCAAAGCAGTTATATGTACCAAATGACAATTGTTTGCACAAGAACACATCTTTGAGTATACGTAACAGCTACTCCACCTCCTCCTCTTCTTTCCTATAATCAAAGATTGGTGTTTATATAAGTACAGGCATGGTAATAACAACTAGCGCCAATTCAGATTAGCTGGAAGGTGTCACTAGAGACGATCTAGGGATTAAGGTAGGTCTGGAAGATCAAACTTTTTTTCTTGAATGAACTGAGATCGCGAGTATCTCTGATGGAACACAGGAGATTGTGAGTATCTCTGATGGAAGACAGGAATTCAGTTCATTTTGGGTACAGATGAGAGAAAAGTCTGGCTCTAGAGTTCAGCTCTTTAGAAGTGGACATAGACAGCACTATACATAGCCCTACATAAAGATGGTAAACTATACATATCACTATATAGACAGTAGACTACACATATAACTACATATAGACAGCAGACTAAAGTATACTCTAAGTGGACATAGACAGTTGACATAGACAGTAGACTTTATATATCACTATATATAGACAGTAACCTTTCAGAGGTAGAATGACGAGGGTGAACAGGAGTGTACATGTTGATATGGGTTTACAGGTAACTCAGTACAGTTCATGAACTGTCCAGAAAGACAACAACAAAGGTTTTAATTGCACACTGACTACACAGGTAGTCAGTGTAAAGACACAAAGAGAAGAGAGACATGCATATCGTATCAGGTTTAAAATCAAACACACAACATCCTTCTGGATACTTTACAGTGGTTAGATTACACAGGCTGGAGACCAGAGAGACATGACATCTATCCCAGTTTACCTGTTTGGGACAGAAACAATACCAACAGTTCTATCAAGTGCCCCACTCACGTATTGTCATGCAGCAAATAATTTTATAAGACAATGTTGGTCCCAAGCTAAATGACACAGCTGTAGAATAATTAAAGCTGTGTTGTTAAGGCTACTTGACAAGCTTTTTGGTGGATATAATAATTTACTATCGCTTTAAAAGACGAAATCATGAAACTCAAACTGAATTTGCAGCAAACCTCCATTAAATGTTGTGAAGCTGAGAGTCTGACTGCAGCCCACTAAAGCTCAGTATTACACAGCCAACAGGAGATGCTATGAATTTTTTTTCTATCAAGTCTGATGTTTAGATAATAATAACTTTATATAGCGCTTTTCTAAAACAATGTTACAAAGTGCTTTACAAAGAAATAAAATGTCATAAAATAAAATTCCATAGCACCTCCTGCTGTCTGTATTTCTGCTCACTATAGTTAATACCAACAACTGAAATAATCAATTTGTTGCTTCCTTTAATAAATCAAGTTATTTGTATGAGGACATTTGCTCACCTACTCCAGTGAATTCTAATTCTGATTCTGATTCTATGATTGAGAAATCGTGGTCAGTCTCTACCACCATCAGAGAGCTGCAGAAAAGCTAACTTGACTCCTATTTGTTTTCCCCTGCAGGTCATGTGATCAGTCTGTGTTCAGGTAACGCACACAGTGTAGGAAAATCGAGGTAAGGGAAGAAGCTGAAGGAGGGAACCATGGGAGACGGAGGTACCCTCCACACCGAGGGGAATGCTTTGCTCAAAGCTGTCTTCCAGGGCAAGCTGAGATTAACCCGCCTACTGCTGGACGGTGGAGCTTATATCAATGAGGGGAATGAGCGTGGAGAGACCCCCATCACTGCAGCCTGCCTAGCAAGCTATGATGATCCACAAACCCGTCAGAGGATGGTGCGGTACCTCCTGGAAAAAGGCGCTGATCCCAACATTCCAGATAAGAGTGGCAGAACTGCCCTGATGCACGCCTGTGCAGAACAATCAGGGAGGGAGGTGGTCTCCCTTCTCCTTGAGAATGGAGCTGACCCCAGCCTCAAAGACTACTCTGGCTCCTCTGCACTGGTCCATGCCATCAACAGGGGTGACCGTGACACCCTGCAGGTCCTGCTGGATGCCTGCAAGGCTAAAGGCAAGGAGGTGATCATCATCACCACAGACACATCTCCCTCAGGCACCAAGAAGACCAAACAGTACCTCAACTCTCCTCCCTCCCCCGGCGTAGTTGACAAGTTGTCTCCCACATGCATGTCGCCATCTGAGGTGGAGATTGGGACCTCTGGCTCCCCTGGAGCAGACAAGGTCGATGAGAAGGAGGGGATCTTCAGCTTTTCACTCCACTCTGCTCTACCCTTACCCTCAGCCCGACCTCCAGGAGAGAAGAGGCCGCCTCCACGAAAGCTCTTAAAGAGGCTGAATTCAGAGCCTTGGGGTCTGGTAGCCCCCTCAGTGCTGAGTGAGGTCCCCCAGGAGAGGGTGGATGGCAGGCTGGAGGAGGAGGGTAGCTGTGACATGAGCGGCTTGTCCATCTCAGAACCAGCCAGACCGCTTTTGTCGCGTCGGCATAGCATCGAGACCCATGACCCCTGTTCCCCCAAACTCATTGACCGCTCCTGTTCGGAGGACTGTGCGGCACTATGCACTCCTTCCTGGGCAGATAAAGTCCAGCAACACCAGATTCTGTATCGCAGAAACACTGCTCCAGAATCCCAGGAGAACCCTGGTGGAGCCCGGGCCCTCACTCACCCCAAACTGACCCGGATGGAACACTATGAGTCAGAGACTCACCTCTGCCCTGACTCCATCCCAGGATCTCCAGATTCAGGACGGGTCTCTGCAGAGCAGAGGAAGTACAATGCCTCCCCTCTCTCTCTATTCACCAGCTCTTCCAGGGAGTCCCTGGAGAACATCCCCCTCTCAGTGTCACCCATCACTGTGCGCAGACGACACCCAGGGCTCATGGAGCGTAGGGGTTCTGGGACACTCCTCCTGGATCACATTTCCCACACCAGACCTGGCTTTTTGCCTCCACTCAATATCAACCCTCAGAGGCCCATCCCAGATATCAGGGCTAATGGGAAGCCCACATCCCCCATCAATTCTTGCCATAAGATCCTGATCCCTGTGGCTCCTGCCTCACCCAAGAGGGGTCCTGATTTCAAGATGAAGAAGAAGCTTATGAGAAGACACTCCATGCAGACAGAACAGATGAAACAACTGTCCACCTTCCAGGAGATACTGGCTGAGAAGGTCGCTGAGTCCAATGGTGACTGAAAGAGTTGTCAGAGGAAGATTTATTGTGAGGCTTCAGATCATGTTGAGAACTTTTAAAATGAACCAGTGCCACATTTACAGTGTTTGTTCTGTTCAAGCTTGATTTCAGCCTATCATTGATCGCTGTCATAAGCCTTTTCCATCTAAAGGCTACAATGTTCCATGAATGCTTGCTGTCATGGAGGTAAAAAAGAACCATGTTTACAGAACTGGCTCCCTGACATCCACTTCCTTTGAAGTTTCCTAAAAATTCAAATTCCCAATCAGCTGACATAAACTAATTTAGTGCCAAAAACAACAATTTTTAAGAGGTTTACAAATACACAGTTTGCACCAATATCAAGTAAAGGGTTAGTTTATTTGAATATGTTTATATCAAAGTTAGTGTCAGAGGGCTTTAATCTCAAGCCCATTTTTCATTGTGAAAAATTCTATTTTTGGCATGTGGAATCTTTTGGTATGAAAATATGTACTTACTAATGGAAAGACGTTAAGAACGTTTTACTGCTGTCAGCAGTTAAACTGATCTTTAACCATAGGTTATGAACTCATCAATTGATTTATTAATTAATCGACCTTATTCATACATGAACTCATGTTACTTCATTTCATGGCTGCTGTTTTGACTGAAAATGTGGAACGTGTGAATCTACCTACTGTACTATATGTACTGTAATTATTTATAATTATCCACATATTAGTTGATATAATAGTTGGTATTTCTATCTAAATGCTCTATTTGTTCCTCCTCCTAACTTAACTCTCTTTATGTTATAGTTCGGAGGACATTTTGGCTTGCCTTTTCTATCCATGACAGTGTTCAAAATACTGTGACGTTATTCTCTAATTTGTGTTTGGAATAAGTGAAATGATGTGTGGCTCCTTACATACTAAATTCCAAAGAATATAATGGACAACAGGCTGCTTTCAATTTTAAACCAACACTCCTTCAAATAAAAGACTGTAAATAGTGTAAAAGAATAGAGAAACTCATCTGTTTTAAGAAATAGTGTATGTGCACTAGAGTCTGTACTGTAATGTCAACCATCTCACTTGAGGTGTGAAATTGTCTTCACAGATTTACAGAGAAGGCAGGAAGCCATCCTTTGCCACAAATAGAACTATTAAAGACAGAGTTACATAAACGGGGAAAATTAACATTGGTCACGCTGCCAACTCTGTCTTCAGTAAGTTAAATTCTGCTCTAGTTGACACTTTACTAGCTAATCAACCATGACATGGAGGTCCTGTTTTACTCCCAACGTCTGGCAGAAGTGACAGTGGCTGGTGGATTGTGAGATTTACCAGCCAGTAAAGTGGTTATCTATTTTCTTTGTGTGTGAATCTCTACTAGTTTTGAGGATCCCTTCTAATTTATTTAATCTCACCACAGTAACGTGGCTTTCACCTCTGACTGGTCCAGTAATGTTTTACAAGGAACCAACCTGTCCTAAGTGCTAAGAGGTTTGATATTGACCTTGTGACAACGTTGTTGTTCGTAGATTACTTGAAGTTTATGATAAACACAAACAAAAAAAGAAAGTATTTTTGTATGCCTGTTAGGAGATAGCAAAGTTAAAATTAATATGTCATCTATTTTTCTTCTAATACTTTGATGGTAATTGTGGAATAAATATTGGTTTCAACAAAGTGATAAGAGTTTGATTTTTATTGCCAGGGACACTCAGCTGAACATCAAGCTCATTCTCAGTACTGTTCGGCTTCACATCCACACACTGACCAGTACAACCACATCTGCTAGTGTAGACTACAGGGAGCTGACAAGTACAACCACAATCATCTACTGGGGTCTACCTAAGGCTGCTTTCTTGGCCACTCGGAGCTGATCAATAAAACCAGTTTATTACTGTTGGCCACTGTTGGTAAGCCAGATGTTCCCAGATCACATCATCAGGAGCATACATAAACCTGCTGTTCCGTGAGCACAGTAAAGCTCGCCCTCTAGGGCATTACAATTGTAACAACAACCTAAAGGATTGTGGAAGTATTTGCCTCGAACCAACTTTCTACTTTACTCTCAAATTCTAATACTCTCCAAAAATCTACTAGAAAATGATATGGAATCACATCAAAGTATCATTTCTTGTTTAAGAAAAACAAAAATATTTTCTGTCCCACTGGTCTTAGCAAAACCCTGTAAGTCATCCTATCCATCATGTTTAGAGGAGGTTAGAAGAGACAACGGTATATACCAAGTCCAGTTGCACTTGATTTAACTCCTTCGTATAGACATCGGTTTAGTTTTTGTCTTTTATTGGCAATCTGAAACAAACAAGGCACATCTTCATGTCTTATTCCCTCAGGTTGAGCAAAAGAAAAGGAAAAAAATAACAAAACAAAACAAAAACAGGTACAAATGAGAGAAATAAAATTAACAAGGAACGAGAGAATAAAATAAAGTACACAAAAGCAAGGCTATCTCAAATTAACTTAAATCTCTCTAATAAAGAAAAGAGTTTAAGGGCTTTCTTGTTATTAACAAGTTTTAGTGACTTTTAACTTTTTTCCAAGTTTCAGCTCATTCTTCCAATGGTTTAAACGAGGTTGAATTTGAAGTATCTACATTTATGTATAAAAAAACTTTCCAAATAACAACAGAATAATGAGAACAAAGTCAAGATTCCCGTTTTCAACAAAAACACCAAATTTGATTGTTTTTCACTGTCAGGGGTGACTATCTCCTTGGACTGTAGCTGGCCCTGCATATCAATCCAGAAAGACAGCACTGATTCATAATGGGAAAACACATATTTAACATTTTTAATTGCCCTTACACAAAATACACAATTATTCACATATAAGTTAAACCTCATTCTTAGGAAATCATTCAAAGTACAGACAGGAAAACTGGTGATGACCTTGACCTACAATCTGAAAATCACTGACAGACAGTAAAACAGTTTGCTTGGAGACGTCCCAGAGATAAGATATTATTCTATCAGCTAAACCAACTGAATTGGATATCAGAGGATGCGAAGTTCAGGTTTGATTCTGGCTCATTGCCTCTCTCTCTAACCAGAGCGCGAGCAAAAAAAAAAGCTACCAAAAATATTATAACATCACCCCAACATTCACTTCAATTATTTAAACAACATTCTCTGCTGGTAGGTGTGGCTTTAAATGGCTCTAAACAGATAAAACAGAGAAGTTATCACAGTCATTATCTTCTCTTTTATAATCCAGGAAGAAGGTCAAAGACCATGCCCCATCAGGAATTCCCTGAATTGACGTTAAAATGGAAACATGGTCGTCATTGTAATAAAACCTCCGTACATGCCCTCAGTGAAATGGCACACCTTCATGAGAAGATATGTGCGAAGATTTTCTCAACAAACCTATTAAGTTGTGCAAAGCAAGACAAATAGGTCAATAACCAGTTTACTCTTAGCAACTGAAGGCTCAGGACTCTCAGAGCTGACTCAGCAGAATTCAGGCAACTGAACCACACTGCTATCCCTCTATATCAATGAAGTCTTAACTACTGAAGAATCTTCAGTTTCTGCATTTGTTTCTAGTTTATATCAAAAGATGTACACTAAATCCTTTACCCACATTATTGCAAGTATTTCTTTGATAAAGTTAAATTATTTATCAATAAAATTAGTCAAGACAGTGTTGACTTTTGTGAGTTCCCACTTAACTTAGAAGAATTAGATGAAGTACCTTAATAAAAGCCCTGGCCCTGATGGTCTACCCTTTGAGTTTATCAAACTTTCTGGGATGATATTAGAGAGCTAGTTTTAGATCTGTTTGAGGAATGTTCAAAAAAGGGTGAGCTGTCAGAGTCAATGAAGCAAGGACGTATTACATTAATACAAAAACCTAACAAAGACATTCTATTTTTAGATAATTGGTGTCCATTACAATGCTCAACTCAGATTACAAATTGTAATGGAGGAGTTGGATGTGCCTTCCCAAAAAGAAACTCTTACTGTGCTGCTACACCCAAAAAACATACACTTCAAAAACCACATCCAAGGATGTAGGGTAGCACTCACCGTTTCGAAAAAGGACAGGGACAGCGCCTCATTTTCACCAATTTATTTTGGCCAGCAAAACATGCTAACGTTTCGGCCTCCTGCTACAGGCCTTCATCAGAGCATGAGTGTAACTAATGGCATGTGATCTATATAGGGCTTCATAGTGGTCACATGATACAGGACATGGAATGATCACATGACAGGTCAGCAATGTCACATGCAAAGGTTACATGACACAGATCAGCAAAGGTCACATGATAGACCAATACCAATAACAAGGTAAAAAGGTTCAAACTTAGTTCATACTAATACATTCCTGAGGTAAGATCAACATCCAATTCAGCAATTATTAATCATAGAATAAAGATTAGGTACCTGGGAAATAGACAATATAGACAAAATTGGAAGAAATACAAAAACACAGTAGGCCATCAGCAACCCTAGGGGGCCAAGTAACTGTAGTGATATAATGCTATGTATATCCACTGGAACTACACTAGGTGTTATGTACTACCCGGACTGTTATTATGGTTACACCACTACCATGTATGGTTGTTACGTCTGCCTACTGAGCCACGATTAAACCTGAGTTCTATAAACCGGTTTGGTCATTGATCCTCGACCAATACTACCCCAAGTATTACTTCATGGTGGTAGTGGTAAAGTACTCTCTATGAAGAATGAAGATAGACTGATAAAATTGTCCATGGATAATTTCTGTCATCATTCAAGCAAGAGTGCGCAGGAGCTGAGCTAGCCGCAAAGCTAACTAGCTAGCTAGCAACAGGAGACGTCATGGCATCGCATCTACCGACGATGAATTGGTCCGACCCGGACCTGGGTGAGGCAATTTCACTGTATAAACAGAAAATGACTCTGTATTTAGAAGATGAAGAAATAAATGGCGCAGATAAACAAGCTAGGAAAATATGTCGTGGAATCGGAGATGAAGGATTAAAAAGACTGAACGCCAGTGGTCTGATGATGAAAAGAGAAAGCCTGCCAAACTATGGGACTTCATTGAAAAACAGCTAAAGTTGAACGTAAATTTCAGAATCCATAGACTGCAACTGATGCAAGACAGACAAAACCCAAAATGACCATATCTAACAGTGCAGACCTGAAGAGAGCATACCCAGACCAGTTTGACAAAATTGGCAACTTCAGTGGAAAGGCCAAGCTCTTCCTGAAAAAGGATGCTGAACCATTCATAGACCCACCACGTAAGTGCAGCATTCACATCAAAGACAAACTGAAAGATGAAAGATGAACTGAATAACCTAGTCGAACAAGATGTGTTAAGAAAAGTAGAACAGCACACAGACTGGTGCTCGAGTCTGGCATACAGCACAAAGAAAGACAGTTCCCTTCGTATATGCTTAGACCCCCAAAAGCTTAATGCCAGCCTTAGGAGATGCCCACACAAGATTCCTACTGTGGAGGAACTGAACCCGAAGTTTGCAAATGCAAAAATATTCAGCAAACTTGACGCAAAAGCTGGATATTGGTCAATACACCTAGAGGAAGAGTCACAACTGCTAACCACATTCCGAACTCCATTTGGTAGATACTGCTGGAAACGTTTGCCATTTGGTCTCAGTGTCTCTCAAGATCTCTTCCAGGCAAAGATGGACCAAATCCTGGAGGGGCTCGACGGTGTCGTCAGCATAGCCGATGATATCGCAGTCTACGGAGCAAGCGAAGAGGAGCATGACAGGAACCTGACCAACCTGATGGAGAGAGCAGCCAAGACAGGTATCGTGTTCAACAGTGACAAGTGCACAATCAAACAGACAAGCATCTCATTCTTTGGCAACCTGTACACAGACAAAGGTATCAAACCTGACCCAGCCAAAATTAGGGACATCCAGAAAATGCCGACACCCCAGAACAAAGATGAACTGAGCAGATTCTTGGGGATGCTGACCTACCTGTCACCCTACATCCCAAAGTTCGCAGACAAAGTACACACACTGAGGGTGCTGCTGAAAAGTGACGTGCCTTGGACATGGGACACTGACCACCAAAAGAGCTTTGAGGACCTGAAATCAGTTATCAGTGAACATGACTGCCTGAAGTACTATGATCCAAGCACACCTCTGGCACTTGAGGTCGATGCATCACAGAAAGGACTGGGAGTGGCATTAGTACAGAACAAAAGACCCATAGCTTTTGGCTCAAAGACACTGGACGACTGCCAATCCAGGTACAGCAACATAGAGCGAGAAATGCTGGCCATAGTCTATGGAATGCAGCGATACCATACCTACCTGTATGGGAAGTCATTCATTGTAGTTACAGACCACAAACCCCTCGTTACCATATGCACAAAGCCACTGCATGCCGCCCCGCCAAAGCTTCAGCGAATGCTGATAAAAACACAAGGATACAACTACGAGGTCACGTATCGACCAGGAAACCAGATGGTCCTGGCAGACACACTCAGCCGACTACCCAACCCTGAGAACAACAGCAACATTGAGCTGGACGAGAGCATTGACGGAATAGAGGCAGAAGTTGAGGATCCAGAGATGCTCACTGTTGCAATGATAAACTTCTCTCCCGAGAAACAGGACGCACTCCGCACGGAAACCACCAGCGACCCCAGACTCAATGCACTGAAAGAGCTGATCCACCAGGGATGGCCAGACAACATCAAAGATCTACCAAGACAACTACGTGAGTACTGGTCATTCAGAGTTGAGCTCGCATTTGAAGCAGGAGTCATATTCAAAGGCAGAAAGGTGCTCATCCCAGACTCCATGACTGATTCTATACTCGAACAGCTGCATGTAGGACACCAGGGCATCGAAAAGACACGGCGACTGGCGAGAGAAAGTGTCTACTGGATCAGAATGAACGATGACATCGAAAGAGTCTGCAGGTCATGTAGCGTATGCGTGGAACATCAGGATGCAAATCCAAAGCAACCTCTCAACCGACACAACACACCGTCAAAACCATGGCAATCCCTAGCTTCTGATCTATTCGAGATCGATGGACATCAGTATTTACTGATTGTGGACAGATATTCTAAGTTCCCTCTAGTGGATGAAATGCCCATGCCTGTGTCCAGCCGGGCAGTTGCACAAAAAATGGAAATGTACATGTCTCTTTTTGGAAGGCCTGACGAGATACTTACAGATAATGGACCCCAGTACACAGGGCACGCGTTCCAGAAATTCACGGCTGACTGGGGAATCAGGCATGTGACAAGCTCACCCCACTATCCAAAAAGCAATGGATTCATTGAGAGGCATATGCGACACATCAAATCCATTGTGAAGAAAACCATGAGACAAGGAGGTAACATACAAGTGGCCTTACTACAGGTCAGAGCAACACCCATCGACAGTAAACTACCATCACCAGCAGAACTGATCTTCGGAAGGCCAGTCACCACCCTGCTGCCGAGTCGAGGGGACCCAGGCAAGGAGGAAAACCGACTCCACCTGGAGCAGAGAACAGCAAACATGAAGGAACATCATGACCGCGGCAGCGGCAGAGAACTACCTCCACTCGGTCCCGGACAGCATGTATCTGTCCTAAACAAGGAAAAAGGGACTTGGTATCCAGCCACCGTCGTACAAAAGTGCGATGAGCCAAGGAGCTACATTGTGCAAACATCAAATGGGAACAAACTCAGACGTGGCAGGAGCCACCTGCGGGAAATTCACCACCCCCATGCACTGAGGAGCGCAAGAACCCGCTTCACAGAACCTCAACAGGACGCTCATGCAGCTGGAACTTAATCCAGCCAAACCTGTGAAACACACAAGACAGTACGCACAAGATATGGAAGAGCTGTTTCCAAACCAGCTCACTACAAGGACTATGAGTAGAGACAATCACACACAAAAGGAGGGCTCTGAATATGTTCATTGTTTTTTGAGATGGACAATTCTGAGTGTGTTGTCTAAAAAAAAAAGAAAAGAAAAGGCAACCTCTGTGTAATGACTGTACAATGCTGATCAATGATTGTACCACATTGAAATTGTGTGATATGTTGGTTTATATAACCGAATGTTCTAGAGTATTTTGATACTGTAAAAATTGAGAACTAAACAGGGGGGATGTAGTGATATAATGCTATGTATATCCATTGGAACTACACTAGGTGTTATGTACTACCCGGACTGTTATTATGGTTACACCACTACCATGTATGGTTATTACGTCTGCCTACTGAGCCACAATTAAACCTGAGTTCTATAACCCGGTGTGGTCATTGATCCTCAACCAATACTACCCCAAGTATTACTTCAGTAACCAATCCAAAACCACAAGGAAATAGTGGCCAGCAACAAAGCAACAATTCAAGGGGCAAATCACAACTATTACTCCCATTGCTGCTGAGACTATATACAATATATACAATAAATCTGAGTGATACAGTTAATAATTGATAGTTCTTTTGTTGTTGGTGTTGTTGCTGTCCACTGCTCCTATATAATAGGATGGGTTAAATGCAGAGAACAAGTTCATTGTAAGAAACTACAATGACAAGATAAAGTGGTCTTTTTTTTTCATTAGCAAATTTACAACACAATGGCATGGTACAGTGTCTTAGACAATTATCCAGGCAACAGACAAGCCTAAAATGGGCACATACAAAACAAACGGGTATAACAAGAGGTTAGAATGGTAAAAAATGAAAGATAAAGGAAAATAATGGAAATTTAAATAAATCTAACAAAAAAAAACAGTGAGGAGTAGGGAGAGAGAGCTAGGTGTTCTCTGCACATCAAGCTTCGCAACTAAATTGCAAAGTATCACTGCATTCTTCTTCTCCACACATTTCAGAGATGAAAAGTAATGACAGCTCCTTGTGAAAAATGTAGAAGTGTGGTTTTGTTTTCATTAATCTATTTTTATGTCTAATTTTTTTTCTAAGGATGATGATTGTACTGATTGTCAGATCATGTGTTGGATCATTTACAGATATACCAAACAAAACATTTTCTTTTGTTTGATTAGAGAAATTAACAAATTTAGCCGAAACCAATCATGAAAATCTTCCCAAAAAGCATTAGCAAATTTACATTCATAAAAAAGACAATAAGTTGTTTCAATTTGTTCATTACAGAATGAGCAATTGTTGTGATCTAAACCAAATCGGTGCCTTAAAAATTCTCCAGAGGGGTATGTTTCATGAAGAATTTTAACGTGAACTTCCTTCGCTTTTGGTGCAATAGGAAACTTAAAATTTTGTTTATCTCAAACTCTCAGCTTCTTTTTTAGAGAAAAATTGTACAATTGAGTTTCTGTTTGATGAGAATGGCTAGAATTCTTTGGTAAAGGTTTGCCGGATTGTGATATTAGGCAGTTTTAGATTAGAGATATTGTGACCATTCACCAAAAGCAATGAAAGAGTCGGGTTTACATTGTTTTGACATATGTTATAAGACATGACAATTACCGATTGGGGGGTTGCTTTGATAACATTATTGTACTGTCTTCTGTCATTTAGGTTAAATTTAGAACAAAAACCCCCAAAGGGTAGAATGTTTCCAGTACTATCCAACAGATGCATCACAGACCGTATTCCTTTTTCTAGACAATTTTTGTAAAATATGGATTGATTTTTAAGTAAAATATACCTGCAATTCCCTAATGGGGTGTTATGGGGACTAAAATTGTGCTTGTAGATTAGTTTCTAATACTGTAATATCTGTTGATGGAAGGCAGATCATTTGATGGGTAGCTTACTTAGGTCATAGCCACATTTAAGGAGGAAGTCAATGCCTCCTAAATTCCTAAAAATGTGGTTTGGCATGTGGAACCACAGGGTTTTTTCATCTCAAAAAGGATCTTAGCCAATTAATTCTAATAGTGCCAATAATCTGCATCAATGGCTTTCAGACCTCCTTCCTCATATCCTTTAACAATAATTCCTTTTCTGATGTAGTGTTTTCCTATTCCAAATATAATTTTGGAGCGTGACAACAAATAGGTTGGGTAAATTAACCTTGAAAGGCATTCCACTTGTGTGAGGAAAATTCGGCCAATAATAGAGATGTCCCGTTGAGACCAGAGATTTAAATATGATTTACATTTATCTAAAGTATTCCAAATGTTGAGATTATTTAAAGTGTTATTATCCTTAGAAATGTGTATGCCTAGGTATTTAACGCCTGATTTAATGGGGATATTATTAATTGTAGCTAGAGGGGAATAATGAATTGGCAACAATTCACATTTTTTTAAGGTTAAGCCAGATGCCTTAGAAGAAGAAAAAAGAATTGTTTTGAAGACTTTTGGAATTTGTTCACTATATTCCATGAATATGGTCGTGTTGTTTGTCACTTGGCTAATTGCCAGCTGTTTGCCTAACACTGTCAACTTCCCAAAATCTGTATTTTTTATTAGAGAGCATTTCTGCTGCTGCGATAAATAATAAAGGAGAAATAAGGCACCCCTGTTTTAATTCCTTTATTAATTGAGAATCTTGGACATGTACTTTGTGGTAATAAGACTGTACTATTAGTATCATTATAAAGTAGTTTAATCACATTAGTGAAATTTTCTCCAAAACCAAATAGTTCTAAGGTAATATTACATCAAAGGTAATATTACTTCAAAATTATCTGACACAAAATATGGTGTACCTGAGTGCTCAGTTCTTGGCCCTCTACTTTTCTCTCTTTAGATTTCACCTCTTGGCCAAATTATACACTGTTATAGAATAAATTTCCATTCCTATGCTGATGATACTCAGCTGTATGCCTATAAGGGCTGATGATCATACTTGAATGACTCATTTAGATTCCTGCTTGGCTGCTGTGAAAAATTGGATGTCGCTAAGCTTTCTGCGGATAAAACCAGATAAAACCAAGATGCTGGTCATTGGCCCTGCTAGACACAGACACCAATTTGATCAAGTAACGATAACAATCGACAACTCTGTGATTTCACAAAGTGTGGCAGCCAAAAATCTCGGTGTTTTGTTTGATCCCAGCCTTTCCTTTGATAAGCACATTAAAGAAATCACCAAGACTCCCTTTTTTCCACTTACGTGACAGCTAAAATTCGGGCTTTCCTGTCCATGGCTGACACAGAGATGCTAATACATGCATTTGTTTCATCCACACTTGATTACTGTAATGTTCTGTTTTCAGGTCTGCCGCATGCTAGTACTAAAAGTCTTGAGATGGTTCAGAATGCTGCAGCTAGAATCCTAACTAAAACTAGGAAATTTGACATTACACCAGTTCTTGCCTTCCTTCATTGGCTTCCTATCCATGTTAGATCAAGACAGTAAAAACTGGTAGATGGTCACTGATGTCATTTATTAAAAGCCCGCTCTCTGTGTTGCCTTCTGTAATGTTTGTGAATATATTGTCTATTAAGGTGGCACAGTGTGGTGTGATTCTACTAGAGCTAGTGATTTTAGGATATAAACCCAAATTATACATTGTATTAATGAACTCTAGTCTTTTTGTGCTCATTTGAATTTAACAGGTCTATACTGAAATCCCCACATATGAAAACATCCTTTCGTGTTGCTTTTGAATAAGTTTCTTCTATTCAGTGCTTAAATATTTCAATATTTGATCCTGGTGATCTGTATTTTCAGCTCACAATTACATTTTTCTTTTTATCCATGCAGATTTCTATTGTAATGCATTCTAGCACATCATCGACTGCTTTCATGCTTTCCACCACCTTATAAGTGAAGCTTTTATCCATGTATAAAGCCACACCCCCTCCATTCTTGTTTTTTCCTGTTCATATCCATTCAATTCAAAGCCCACACTCTTGTCAGGGCTGAACCAAGTCTCTGATATGGCTATTATATTGAACGGTTTCTTGAATTGACTTACATATTTTTTGATGTTTTGGAAGTTGACATAAAGGCTTCTGTTGTTAAAGTGGATAATTGATATTTTATGATCAGACTTAACATTAATGTTAAACTGATCCCCTGTGTAACAACAGCAATTGCTGATATTATTGAATAAATTATTTTTCGGATCGATATCATTTTCCATATCTTGTGATTTATGCTCAGTATATTCAAAAGTTTTCAATCCCAGTTTGTCATATTCTGTAATCTTTGTCGTTTGCTGATTATCATTATCTCCAGACGGAGATAAATGACTTCTTTCAGAACTTGTCATGGTTGGTTGCATGTAGTGTGTTTATTTAGTCACTCTAAGATTTTTCATTAACTTGTTGTGTTGTTCTTTGGGACTCTCAGTGTCTCTGATGACCAGCAC
Organism: Lampris incognitus; assembly: GCF_029633865.1. NCBI lineage: Eukaryota > Metazoa > Chordata > Actinopteri > Lampriformes > Lampridae > Lampris > Lampris incognitus. The sequence continues at coordinate 11,604,992 of NC_079219.1, forward strand.
TTTGGCCTCTTCTGGTGTTCCGTTTAATTCTATGAGGACTTTACAGTTGGTTGAACATATAGATTGGATTTTCCCCTGCTTTCTCAGGAAGCGTGCTTTTCTAGCGATGTCCACATTCGATTTAGTCAGATGTTCATTCAAGTAGACATCTGATCCCTTCAGCTTTTTTCCTTGCCTTAGCAGTGCGGTTTTAAACTTTCTGTTATGGCCAGTTTATCACTCTTGTTTTTCTTAGGGAGAGGGTGGCATGCCTCAATGTAGTTGTTGTCCACTTCAGTCCCTTAGACTGAAAGAAAGAAGTCACCTGTTGCTCCACAGAGTTGGAGTCCTGCTCGCTGAATCCCCCACCGCTCCAAATCACCCCAGCGGTTCTCCAGAATATGATTCTCTTAATCCTTCTCTGTGCTTTGTAGCCTCAGGGCCTTAACTTCTTCCATCAGGTCCAAAATCGTTTTCAGGTGTAGTTTGACCGTTGCAACCAGAAATTCGAGCGAACTTTTTAAATCTTCCTCAACTGGGGGATTCTTTTATTGTCCCGTGCTGTTTTTTACCATGTCTTCAGTCTGTTATGGACCCTGAGTCTGCAATAAAGTTTTGCGTTGAGTTTTGTTTGTTTGTTTGTTTGTTTGTTTTAGCTAGCCACAGCGGCAGCCGTCGTCTTTTTCAGTCGCAACCGTACATTTCATCTCGAGCTCTTTGCTCTCAAAATACAGGGCTCCTGTGTGTACCCAAACCCAAAGTTAAGAAGAAGTTAGCTGGTGGCAGGGCCTTTTCCTATCAGTGCCCGACCTTGTGGAATAACATGCCTGCTGCCATCAGACTATCAGAGTCTGTTGAGTTCTTTAAATCCAAACTGAAAACTTATCTTTTTGCCTTAGCCTACAATTAGTTGCCTTTAAATTGAGTGCTTCACAACCTGTACTGCATTGCGGGTCGGTTTCTATCTCAATTAATTTACCAACTACTGTTCTGCCGATGAGATTATAGCGACTATAGAAATTATTGACTATTGCAATTTGCAAACTGTTCTCTTCTCTCACGTCTTTTATCTCTCTCCGAATGATGTCTTCTCCTTTCTCTTGTTCTGTGTGTTATGTGAGTCTCCCTTATGTGCACGTGCCGTCTGATGGTGGTGGTTGCCACCTGGACACTGCTTGGCATCCCCCTCATCACATTTTCTTTTTATATATCTTATAAATCCATATACATTTGTTACCCTGTTTCAATGTTATAGTATCCTTCTCTCTCTTAGACGTGTGACCTTTTTTTTTTTTAACATGGTGATGTTGGTCACGTGGCTCGGGTCATGGGCTGTTCCGGTGTCGTCTGGACACTGCTTGGCATCCTCCTCATCTTCATATATTTTATAATTCCATTACAATTCTGTTATCCTCTTTCAATGTTGTATTCTGTAAATTGTGTAAACACAACATCCATTGCCGTCTTGGGAGAGAGATCCCTCCTCTGTTGCTCTCCCTGAGGTTTCTTCCTATTTTTTCTCCCTGTTAAAGGGTTTTTTAGGGAGTTGTTCCTTAGCCGATGCGAAGGTCTAAGGACAGGATGTGGTGTTGCTGTAAAGCCCCTTGAGGCACATTTGTAATTTGTGATATTGAGCTATACAAATAAAATCAGTCAAAATCAGTATGCGGATTGACAAGACCATACAGGATCGGTCAAGGCCCAGGTTAACAACTGCTGCCATTGGTGCTGTGTCCCTGCATGATACTGATGGAAACTATAAAATCCACTGTGGCGACCCATGAGACCAGGAAACAAGCCAAACGAAGGTGAAGCAAGGAGCTATACAACTAAATCTGACTTGACTACTTCCTGCTACAGCCATTTGGTTGGGGGAAGTTCCCTCTGACAGACCACACCTACAAGACCTCCACAGGTTTGTACAGGGCCAAAGGACAGAGATGACAAAGTCATAAAGGAAATTATAAACAAATATACCAGTCTGAGGTGGCATCACCCACTGGGACAAAGTAACCCTCCTGTCACTGTTGCCATGGTTACACATACTGCCTGGTTACTGTGACAGCTGACAGCAGCACTTAAATAATAAAAAATCAAATGACAGCAACAAAGCAAAAAGCGGAAAATAGCACTCTTGATGGACGGATGGATGCATCAGGGCAGCAGAAACTGGAAGGAGCTTCCAACCTTTTCAAGTTAATCATTTTTAAGTGTTTCTTCAAACTCACTGTGTTGATATTTTATCATTACACCTGAACTCCCTTTTATTTTATAATAATAATAATAATAATAATACATCAGGTTTGTATATTAGCATTCCTGTTATCATCCTCATAAAAATATAAACTTCAGGTATATTCAGGTCCTTATCACTGTCAAACTAGCACTCATTTTTTTTGCCAAACAAGGCATCTCTGTAGGGAAACAACTGCATCGAGGCGTGTCACCCTCTCCCAAGAAAAGATAAGGGCAAACCATCAATAATAACCCAATTTACGAACAGAAAAAAACACAAAACTGCATTACTAAAACAAGGAAGGAAGCTGAAGGTAACCAATGTCTATGTGAATGAGCACCTGACCAAGAAAAACTTGAACATTGCCAGTAAAGCTCACAGAAAAAAAAAAACCATTCAGTTGATGTGGACGACCAACTGCAAAGGGTTCATCAAGCTTAGCAGAACACCAGAGGAAGCAAAGGTTCTCTACGTCAGAGAGATCACAGACCTGGACAAGTACCGGTAACTACAAGTAAGCAAAGTAATTAACATGTTTGACTGTGTACTGTACTGGAGAGTAAAACTCGTGAACCTTGAACAAGACATCGACCCTGACATTCTGTCATCCTCTTTCAATGTTGTATTACGTAAACTGTGTAAACACAACATCCATTGCACGTTGTCTGTCTTGGGACGGAGATCCCTCCTCTGTTGCGCTCCCTGAGGTTTCTTCCTATTATTTCTCCCTGTTAAAGGTTTTTTTTAAGTTTTTTTTTTAGGGAGTTGTTCCTTATCAGTAAGGGTCGTACCAGCAAGGGTTGTAACAAAAACCAGGATGAGAGATCACATTATGCAAGTTTTAGCATCTTTACACTGGCTTCCTGTAGCATTGAGGATTGGTTTTAAAATTATTTTACTTGTGTTTAAAGCTCTACATGGTTTAGCACCCTCATACCTATCTGACTGCTTATCTGATGATGCTCCGAGCCGCTCTCTTAGATCCTCTGGTGCTGGCCTGCTCAATTTCCCTAGAATGAACTACAAAATGTATGGCGAAGCAGCATTTTGTTTTTATGCACCGACGGCTTGGAATAGACTCCCCCAACAAATAAGAGAAGCAACCTCCATAGATAGTTTTAAGAATCAGCTCAAGACCCATTTTTATGCTCTTGCTTTTAATTAATTCCATTTTATTTCTTTTACTCTTGTTTTTTATCTTGTACTGTAGTTTTATTTCTTGCCTTGTTTCATGTTTTTTGCCTAGGTCTGTGTTTTATTACTTTTAACTTATTTTATCTGTATTGTTGTTGAGTTTTATCGTTTCCCTTGTTTTTAATGTAAAGCACTTTGAGCTGCACTTTATGTATGAAAGGTGCAATACAAATAAAGTTTATTATTATTATTATTCTAAGATGCAAGGGTCTGAGGACAGGAAGTTGTGTTGCTGTAAAGCCCACTGAAATAAATCTGTAATTTGTGATATTGGGCTATGCAAATAAAACTGACTTGACTTGACTGCTGGGATAGGCTCCAGCATCCCCATGGTCCTGAGAGCAGGATAAGCGGTTTGGATAATGGATGGATGGACTTAACTTGACATTAACGTCTTTAATAATCTACACATTAATTGCTGTTATCACACTGAAGAACTATTTAGCAAGAATACTAATTAAGAAAATGGTTTGTCAAGCATCCACTTTAACAGTAGAAGTCTATATGCAAACTTTCAACACATAAAAGAATATTTAAATCTATTCAATATCATAGCAATATCTGAGACCTGGCTCAACAATGAGACAAGGGTGGATTTTGAGATGGATGGATATGACTTAAATTACATGAATAAGAAGAACAAGAAAGGAGGTGGTGCGGCTCTGTATGTAGACATCCATTCCATCCATTTTCCAAACCGCTTATCCTGCTCTCAGGGTTGTGGGGATGCTGGAGCCTTTCCCAGCAGTTATTGGGCAGCAGGCGGGGAGACACCCTGGACAGGCTGCCAGACTATTACACAGGGCCCACACACACACATATTCATGCCTAGGGACAATTTAGTATGGCCGAGTCACCTGACCTAAATGTCTTTGGACTGTGGGAGGAAACTGGAGCTCCTGGAGGAAATCCATGCAGACACGGGGAGAATATGCAAACTCCATACAGGCATAATTTGTGCTCGATTGTGGTGCTTCAACATTCAAATATGTGAATTCAGCCATATACTAAAAACTATGACAAATGACTTGCTTTTAATTTCAGTTACAAAATGTTGGATTCCCAGTGAAGCAAGCCTGTATTTTTTCCACTGACAACTGCAGCTGGCCTGTTTTGTCACTTAACATTTAGATGCCGATTACTTATAACCTGATATTACTGATTGTCTTGAAGGACAGAATGTTGTGTTGCTGTAAAGCCCCTTGAGGCAAATTTGTAATTTGTGATATTGGGCTATACAAATAAAATTGACTTGACTTGACTTGACATACAGGACGACCCGGGATGACCCCCAAGGTTGGACTATCCCGGGGCTCGAACCCAGGACCTCTTTGCATTACCATTGAAATTTACATGGAAAAAAAGGGAAAAATGTAATTGTTAGTTGTGTGTACAGAGCACATGGATCCAGCACGGAAACGTTCAAGGAAAGGATGGAAGAAATGTTAGCTTGGTCAGATCAGAAGATTATGTTTATTTGTGGGGATTTTAATATAGATTTGCTGAATCCCAACAAGCACAAACTGGCTGACGAGTTTATCAATACAGTGTCTAGCACGAGTCTTTATCCAACCATCTCAAAACCCAGCAGAATAACAGCACACTGTGCCACTCTAATAGACAACATATTCTCAAATAATATGGACAACAGTATAGTGATCAGGTTGTTAATGAATGATAGAAGTGGCCATTTGCCAGTTTTTGTGATCTATGTGAAGGCTAAGGAAGACAATATGAATAAATACAGGAGAGTGAGAACGGAGGAAGCCATGCATGCATTTAAAAATGAATAAGTAAAAACAAAACTGGAAAAAAGTATATGAGGAAAATGACATTGACAAAACCTATAATATATTTATCAGTATATGTATAACATTATTTGACAAAAACTGCTCAATATAACAATAGAACAGGAAGCAAAACTATGAGGATAGATCATGGATTACAAAGGGACTGCAGAATAACTGTAAAAAAAAGAATGCTCTTTATAGGTTTAACAATTTTATTGTAAGTGTGGGACCACAACTGGCAGAAGAAATCGATGACCCACAACCAAAAGAGGTGGGGCTATTGTGGATTATGGAGATAGAATTTACAGCTCAATCTTTCTGAGCTCAATCTTTCTTTCATAAGTAAGGTATCACGTCTATTGAAATTTCAATTTATTTGCAGATGACACAACCATTTTTTGTTCTGGGAGAACTTATAGGAGCTTTTGGGATTGATCACAGCTGAAATGAAAAAGTTAAAAGTGTGTTTGACCGAAACAAATTATCATTAAATCTGAGCAAAACTAAGTTTATGTTATTTGGAAATTGTAAAATAGACACACAAGTAGAACTAATGATCAACAATATCAACACTGAAAGTGTCTATGAAAATAAATTTCTGGGTGTGATACTTGACCATAAAATCTGCTGGAAGCCTCATATAAGATTCGTGAGAACAAAAATGGCAAGAAGCATTGGAGTTCTGGGAAAGGCAAGGCACATTCTGGATCACAAAGCATTGTACATTCTGGATTGGTCACTTGTATTGTCATATTTCAATTACGGTGTGGAGGTATGGGTGAACACCTACAAAAGCAACCTACAATCATTATGTGTACTACAAAAAAAGAGCAGTAAGGACAGTAAACAATGTAGGATTTAGATTCACGGGCTATAAAGTTCATGGACCTGGTAGAATTTAAGACTACACAAATGTTGTACAAAGCAAACTATAATCTACTTCCTGGCAACATACAACAATTGTGAACAGATGGGGGGGGTGATTTAAGATTGAATTTTAAGAAACATACTGTAAACTACTAATAAAACACGTTAGCCCCTGGCTAACGGGTCTGACCCTTTAGCCGAGCGGTTAATGATGTCGCCTTGAAGTGCAGTACGCCCCGTATCGAATCCCGCACCGGGCAAGAATATAACCGGTTACAATAGTGTTCGTACCACTCACAAAAGTATGTGTATTTCACATTATGAGGTAAATTTATGGACTCGGTCTTGGGCCGTTTCCAAGGGCAACGCGACGCCGGGCAACATCTCCCAAGTATCAACGGCATTGTTTACGTGACATTCACAGGCATTGTGCCTGTGAGACTGTACGGTAACGTTAGCTACGTAACGTTAGCTAACGTTATGTGTGTAACCGGTTATTTTCTTGCCCGGTGCGGGATTCGATACGGGGTGTATTGTACCACAAGGCGACGTCACTAACCGCTCGGCTAAAGGGTCAGACCCGTTAGCTAGGGACTAACGTGTCTTATTAGTAGTTTACATGTGTGTGTGAGAGAAAGGAAAGCTTACCTTTGTGAAAATGCAAAGAACACACTAACATTGCCGCCGAAATGTATTAAAATATTACCTTAGAAAAAAAATATATACTTATAAGCTTACCAGAGAAAATCTGTGATCTTAACGTTAATTTGAAAAAAAAATATTTGACGTACTAATAGAGTTAGTAAGAAAAATCTGTGCTAACAGCTAATAACAACGATGAACGTCGCTTGGAAGATTTCCCAAAATGCAACGCGCATGTGACATCACGACCGAAAGCCCGATTGTTTAGATGAAGAACTCAAGGAAAGCACGAGCTTAAATCGATTCAAAAAATAGGTACAAAAATTTGAGGCACAAGGATGAGGAGAAGGCTTTGCTCCTCTCATGACCGTGACACCCATGGTGGATGCTGTCATTGTTGTTTTTTGGAAATCATTGTTATTGTTTTCTTCGTTTTTTATTTTCTATTGTTTTTTAATTGAGTCATTGTGAGACAGACCTTGAGAATGACCTACTCTGATGTGTGAAAAACGAAGTTTGTTATTTAGGTTTGTTAATTGAGCATTTGAGAGGGGGCAGGAAATTATAAGTAGTAACTTCCTCCTTCTCCTTTTCAAACATATATAATATTTGTTGGATTCTCTATTGAGAATTGTTGTTGGATTCTTCTGGTTTTATTTTCATAATTTTTTTACAATTTATGCTTGGTTATTTTTTCTTTTATTTTGTATGAAATAAAGACATTTGATTTGACTTGATTTGATTTGGTTTGAAACTATCCATCCATCCATACATCCATTATCTGAACCGCTTATCCTGCTCTTGTGGTCGCAGGGATAATGGAGCCTATTCCAGCAGTCACTGGGCGGCAGGCAGGGAGACACTATGGACAGGCTGCAAGGCCATCAAAGAGCCCCCCAACATTCATACCTAAGGACAATTTAGTATGGCCGATTCACCTGACCTACATATCTTTGGAGTTTGGACTCTGGGAGGAAACCAGAGCCGCTGGAGGAAACCCACGTAGAGACGGGGAGAACATGCAAACTCCACACAGCGGACGACCCGGGACGACCCACCAAGGTTGGATTACCCTGGGGCGCGAACCCAGGACCTTCTTGCTGTGAGGTGACCGTGCTAACCACTACACCACTGTGCCGCCTGATTTGAAACTAGCCATCTAGAAATAGCAATAACAACACACATTGTCCAGTCTATGCAAAAAACAAAACAAAACAAAACAAAACAAAACAGGTGAGTGAGCAAGAGATACATCAAATGAGTTCTATTACTAGGATGCTAAGCGAGGACACATCTTCAACAAAGAAGATCATGTTCAGAAGGACTGTGGTAGAAAAACGGGTTAATGAGGAAGTGAACGCTGATGACAGTTGATGAACAAAGAAAGGGAACTCCTTTATGACTCTGGGACCAATCATTAACAGGAGGAGCATTTAGGTGTGGGCAGGGAGCAGAGGAGACCTCAGAGCATTCATACAGTGTCCAGCAGTGAACAAAGATGTCTTCCTCTGTGACCACGGCAACAAACGGGCTGGTGGTGATCACACATGTCTTCCCACCGGGGTCAGGGTCTCCAAATCAGCAGGTGGTATACGCTGATTCTTCTGATTCTTCTGCCATCCAGACGTTCAGGCGGTTCCGCCCACTGGCACTTGGGGTAGGTCCCCTACGCAATGTTTAAATTGTCTTCTCTCTTTCTTTTTTTTTGTTAAATCATTTAGAAAAATCTTTTTAATATCACCTACTCAACTACAATTTAATTCCACTTCATGAGTTTTAATTGGTTTCTACAGACACTTCCTGGTAGAATTTTTTCCTAGTTCTGCTTTTTGTCAGGTGCAAAAAAATCAACTCTGATGTCATCTTTAGGTGGAATCTCTCTTTGCATATTTATTCTTTATCTAGTGTATAAGTGTATTAGTACTGAAGACAGTTGCTTCTTCTTTAATCTTATGCAGTAGAATCTGATTTTCTGTAACATATCACTTAAGTTCCAATGCACTTTAAAGTGAAAAGAAGTTGATCCCTTTCTCATGATGTCTAACCTAGAGAGCAGTAAGGGTTGTGTATATTTACTATATACATCCCCAAACTGATACAAATATGAATATGTTTAAAGAGCTGAATGTGTACCCTGGCTCTGATGCTGGTCTCTGTTACTGGTTCTCCCTCGCAGACAGTGCAGATACTGGTGGGTGCAGTGGTTCTGCTGTTTGGGGTGGTGATGGTGTTTTCTGGTTTATCCCTGGGAGTTTACAGTGGAGTATTTGTCTGGGGAGCCATCATTGTAAGTACCTCTCATTGACATTCTGGTCTCAGCTGACAGACAGCTCACGGGGCAGACAGATACGTAGCTCATGGGGCACACAGATACATAGCTCATGGGGCAGACAGACAGCTCATGGGGCACACAGATACGTAGCTCATGGGGCAAACAGAGTGCTCATGGGGCAGACAGACAGCTCATGGGGCAGACAGAAAGCTGAGGTGACAGAAGGCCAGGCTGCAAACAAAACCTTTACAAACATGTGTTCACCTAGTTAAGGAGTTTACTCAAAACCAGTTGCACTTCAGCTTTTATGTGTTCATTCATTTTGCTCTGAGGGTGAAATCCAGATGATTCACTCTGGTCTCCTGCTGTCTTAAAGGTGCTATGTGTCATATTTCCACTTTCCTGAAGCATAATATATGCTATATAAATGAGTGAGTGATTGGACATGACTGGTAAATATCAGCAAGGGTTGCTAAATGGTACTGATAAAATGTAGTAGACCATCAAGGCCCAGTGCCTAATTTCTGCATTTTAAAGCACAGGAGTTGGGCTGGCTGAGCAGTTGGTTCTGTTGTTTCAAGGTCATCTTGAGAGGTTTCTAAGTCTTGTTTGATTTCTTGCTGTTGTTCACATTGTTGTAGATGGAGGGCAGAATTTAGCTCAAAATTAACCATTGCACCTTTAAGTTCTTTGTTCCTTTTTTTGTTGTCAATCGTGTGAAAGTATTTGTCAAAAGTGGGGATTTGATTCTGGTAGAGTTGTGGATACCGTAAGCAGATGTACCTCCTTTCTTCTCTCTCTCCCAGTACATCATAGCTGGTTCTCTGACGGTGGCAACTGGAAAATCATCAAATAAATGCCTGGTCAGTACCTCACCTCTCATTTCTCCCCTCACTCCCACAGACCTCCATACTCATCGCTCACCTTTACGTAAATGAATCCATCCCACTGAAACTCCATTCAGATACTCAGACCAGTGGTTGTGAAATAATTTCAAGGGGTTTTGGGACCATTTAGTCATAACAGCAGTTTTGCAAACATATCGTAAACTCCATAAAAGTCAGTACATCTGCTAAATGTGTTATTCTCCACACAGAATATGGCAAATATCCGAGATAAGTCTTCCACCAGACCAAGCAGGCTTAGAGAACAGTCATAGGGATGTGTTCACCCCCCGCTGATACACATCAGGTGGTCAGCGGCGATACTGTATATCTAAAAACGTCCATTAACATGGCATAGTCTCTGAACTGAAAAGCAAAGGATAATTTAAAAGGAAAGAACCCTGACATTCCTTCTCCACATAGCGGAGGACATATAGTTCAGTTTGATCATGAAGGATTTGTGCCAGAGATCTTCTTGTTTCTGTCATTTTCCTGCCCCTGGCTCCCTCTGTCGTCTGGTTTGTGATTTGCTATTTGAAACCTGAGTTTTCTCATGAAGTCAGCTAAATTTCAGAGCTCCTCACCGTGACTTCCTCTCTGTTCTGGTTTCAGGTCAGCGGTGCACTGGGAATGAATGTGGCTGGTGCAGTGGCTTCCTTCACTGCCTTTATTATGTACTGTTTAGATGCTACAGGACTATTCATCCATTACTGCTACGACAGTGGTTCTTGGAATTGGGCCTGTGACCAATATATGGTAGAATATTTCACTGCTAAAAAGAAAAGATTTTCATGCTTATTTTGTCTTCTCCTCAGGATTTGATCTGGGCTTTTAACATCACATGATTTTTTTCCTCTGTGTGGTTTCAGATTCAGTACCAAGGGGTGTCTTCAGTCCTGGCTTTTTTCGCTCTATTACAGTTCATCGTCTCAGTCTGTGTGGCAGCATTCGCCTGCAGAGCAAAGTGCTGCTCCGAGCCCAAGGTGAAGGTCCCCGAGTCTTAGAAACACCCAAGAACAGAGCAGAGGTGTTGCAGGTCGCGGAATGAAAGGAGCAGTTTTAACATTGCATCACTACATGTCTCTCATCAGAAATGAACTGGGAAGTGCACTTCCCGGAAAAAATGTGCAGAGGAGCTGAGATTGTTCCCAAAGAGCAATAGATACAATATGGCAGCTACGTGTCAGCTCTCATCGAGCTCACAATATACCTGGCTAAACATCGCCCGCTTTTAGACCAAATTGATTAATTCATTATGACATAATCATGTATTGCCTGAATGACTTTAACAGTCCAAGATGCACGATGCAAGTCCACTCATTGTGCTAGAATATTTGTTTTTGTTTTCGTAGCGATTATGAGATGTAGATATTAAATAGACTTTCACTCATCAATCAAATTTAGCCCTGTTTTAGCTTACACATGTAGGCTGAATATAGCCAAGTTTCAGCCTAGATATGTTGTCTAAGCTAAAACAGGGCTAAACATGGGTGAAAAGTGAAAGTTAAGTGGACATCTAAAGTTAGCCAAAACAGCCCCAACTAAAACAAAAACAAATGTATTCTAGCACAATGTATGGTCTTGCATTGTGTACCTGTGTCTTATGCAGTTAAAGTTAAAGTCATTTAAATTAAATCAAGTTTCCTTTATTAATCCCCTTGGGGAAATTCACTTACTGCAAATAAACCCATCCGAGCTGTGATCTGTGTAGCTAGGAGCAGTGGGCTGCCGCCTACATGCTTCACCCGGGGACCAACTCCAGTTCTTTTCACATTGCTTTGGTCAGGGGCACAAACAGGAGTATTAACCCTAACATGCATGTTTTCTTGATGGTGGGGGAAACCCACCGCAGACACGGGGGGAACATGCAAACTCCACACAGATTATGACCTGGGATGACCCCCAAATTAGACAACCCCGGGGTTCGAACCCAGGACTTTCTTGCTGTGAGGCGACTGTGCTAACCACTGGGCCACTGTGCTGCCCCCATTTGGGTGATTTATAATTATGAAATAACGAATTAAACAGTTTGGTCTAAACCTGGGCTACATTAGCTAGATACATTCCGAGATTGATCAGAGCTCACACGAAGCCGCCACGCTGAAACCGGGTCCAGTGCTCAGCTGGTTGGTAAGGGGGTTACTAGAACAGCCAAATCAGTGGTACCTGGTATACCTTGTTTGGTATTATTGGGTCCACTTTAGCGCGGTGTTGACAGTATGATCTCATGATTCATTTTGCCAAACGTCGTGGCTAGAACAGGGAGGATGACTACTGAAGTAAAAGACCACTGAAGTAGCGAGATGAACAGTTTCAGTGGAGTGACCACTCTTAAACCCAGACAGATTTGGATCGAGTTCAGTTATTCTGAGAGAAAAGGAGGAGAGCTGATTTCATGCTGCAAGTTCAAGATTTTTGGCTCAGAATATAGGCAGTGAGACCAGCAGTTTTGAACTAAAGAAGATCAAGTGATATTCTTTAGCAGCAGGGTGACCAGAGCTAGCTTCAAGTTGGATAAAAAGGCACCAGATAGGAGTTGAAAGTGTGGGTTAGAAAGTGATGGTGGTGATGGATTGAAGGAAGGGTGAGAGAATGTATGAAGAGAGTAGACCATGGGACAGTCAGAGAGGAGACGTTTGAAGACTGGTTTTTAACAAGAGGAAGCAGGAGCGGGAACTAACGGCTGCAACTTTCTCCTCAAAGTGGAGGGTCAAGTCATTCAGAGTAAGGGAGGAGGGTGGACGTGGACTGTGAAAGGAGGAGAAGGTGGAGGAAAGCATGGAGGCCTTGTACTGGTAATAGATTATTTTGAGCAAAGTGGCACCCATAGAGAAAGGATAGGAATGCTCAACAATGCTTCCAATTACTGTTGATTGGACTTGCACCATGTTGTCTGAAAAGCCTGAAATTTGGCCCCGACCCTCTTCCATCAGTGAACCATAGACAGGCAGATGCAGTTAAAGCTCATTTGGCAGTGAACAGGCAGAATTTGTCAAGTGCTGAGGACAGGGTGGCCATAATGAAACAGTTTCAACGGCAACAAATTCTCATATTTATGGAAGGTGGAGAACTCAGAAGCTGATGAGCTGGTAGGCAACAAGGAACAGAGGTTGTGATGGAAGGTAATGGGGGGGGGGGGTGAGTGGGATTAAAAGGTACAATGGAAATAGAGAATTGAAAGAAATGGTGGGATGTCTGCATTGGTGTAACAGTGAGGTGTGTGGCAGCACCGTTAGAAGTAAAGATGAGGTGCTGGTGTTTAGCTGCCTGAGATATTTAGCTAGCTGAGGTATTAAGGTCAAAGGAAGCAAGAAAATGAGAAACCTTGCAAACACTCTGCCATTCATTTCTATGGACAAAAATTAAAAACAAAATCAAAAAGTTGAATATATTCCTATATCTCTGTAGTTCGAAAGGTTAAAGTTTAAATGAAGTTTAGGAGTATATAAGTGTCGACAAATAAAGTAAGACTACACATATTGCAAGCATGCTCGATTGCAGCTAGCCCCCTAAATAGTGAAAGCAACATGACTGTGCCGACGTTCAGCTTGCCCACTAACTGCTTTACTTTCATTTGATTCAATCTGTCATTTTCACTGAAAATACTTAATTCCATTGAATATATGCAATTCATTCAACCGCAGAGAAACATGTTGAGACTTTTCTGTTTTTTGGGCAGCCACACGTCGTGATCAATCCGTTTGCCGAAGCCGGTACACACACAGTGGCTACACACAATGAGGTTTGTTGCTAATGTGTTAAGTCACATCAGTGTTAAAACTTCAGAACTGGTAAAGACCTAGTCTAATTACATTGTGTTGTTTTACAGACTCAAGTGAATGCTCAAACATGCTCAAGAATGACCAACCTAACAGCCGCTGACGTGGACGGCGAGCCTCCCCATTACAACAACATCCCTGAGACAAAAATAAGTTATTCATAGGAACAGTCCAGTAAGATGCGCCTTACATGAATAATTAAGTTTTTACGGTTGTTTGTATCCCTTTATGCTATCCAGTTCACCATCCCTCTTGTATTTTGGTGGAACAAATATTTACTTATTCAGTTCTCTGTGTGCGTAATTTTTTTTTTCTTCTTCTTCCCTGTTTTCTTTAAGAATTTTGGATGGGTGGGGGGCTGGAACAAGGTGTTGTTGTAGTTCTCTGTTCTAAAACACACACAAAAAAAGAGAAAATGTTGTGAAATACTGATCTGCTCTTTGTGTCTAACAGATGAGTGCGAGACGCACAAAACAGGCCTGCACTGCTATGCATTAAAATCTTTTTTACTGTATCCATGTTGATTCATATATATATATATATATATATATATATATATATATAAAACACTGGTTTCCAAAAAAAAAAAAAAAAACAAGCCAACCCAATCCCAGTGGCAGACATTTTCTTCAAACAATTCTGCTTTGTGATACATCAATAAAATATGACGCCCAAACCCATGTTCTGCAGCGTTTTTGTACAGAGAAGAATTTTTTCAAAAAAAAATAAAAAAAATTTACATTTTGATAAAGCAGGGATATGGACAAGGATACCTCTTTCAACCCCAGACTGACATTTTTTTCCTACCTCCATTCAAATGTAAATGAAATTATACAATATTGTTTCTCTAAGGATCAAATATAGAAGCTTTTAGAATTGTATTCTCTGTTTTTCTATGTTAATCGCCAATTTCTCTTTTTCAAACATGTCCTCATCCATAAAAGAAATAAGTTCAGGGATGTCCGGGTAGCGTAGCGATCTATTCCGTTACCTATCAACACGGGAATCGCTGGTTCGAATCCCCGTGTTACCTCCGGCTTGATCGGCGTCCCTACAGACACAACTGGCCGGGTCTGTGGGTGGGAAGCCGGATGTATGTGTCCCGGTCGCTGAACTAGCGCCTCCTCTGGTCGGTCAGGGCGCCTGTTCATAGGGGGGAGGGGGATCTGGGGGGGGGGGGATAGCGTGATCCTCCCACGCACTACTTCCCCCTGGCGAAACTCCTCACTGTCAGGTGAAAAGACGCAGCTGGCGACTCCACATGTATGGGAGGAGGCATGCGGTAGACTGCAGCCCTCCCCGGGTCAGCAGAGGGGGTGGAGCAGCGACTGGGACGGCTCGGAAGAGCAGCGTCAAAATCACAACAACAAAAAAAAGTTCAGCGTCATCCATCTGAGCAGGAAAGGCGTTTTCTACACGTTAACACGTTACTTCCGGTCGAACTGGACCAATAGGGGAAGAGAATGCGAGCTTCAATATGGATCAAATCCAACCAACGAGACACGACTACGTTAAAGGAAGTGGGAAAAAGGGTTTGTTTTCGGGGGAAACAACCAGAAATGTAACACGGACCTTTTCCTCCGGTCAAACTGTACAGAGCCATTCCGACGAGAGTTTATAGGAACGGGACACATGACGTCGTTTCTAAATGATAAAGCGGTCTTTTGAGTAACGGTTTGGGTTGTATCGTTATCAGTGGGACTTTCGCTCCACAACGAGCAAAACAGCGCCAGGTCGCCTCTCCCGGAAAAAGAAGGAATAGCGTTAATGCAAGAATACAAACCTGTGGGCGTCCGGGTAGCGTGGCGGTCTATTCCGCTGTCTACCAACACGGGGTATCGCCGGTTCGAATCCCCGTGTTACCTCCAGCTTGGTCGGGCGTCCCTACAGACACAACGGGCCGTGTCTGCGGGTGGGAAGCCGGATGTGGGTATGTGTCCTGGTCGCTGCACTAGCGCCTCCTCTGGTCGGTCGGGGCGCCTCGGGGAGGGGGTAGCGTGATCCTCCCACGCGCTACGCCCCCCTAGCGAAACTCCTCACTGTCAGGTGAAAAGAAGCGGCTGGCGACTCCGAGGCACGTGGTAGTCTGCGGCCCTCCCCGGATGGGCAGAGGGGGCGGAGCAGCGACCGGGACGGCTCGGAAGAGTGGGGAATGGCCGACTACAACTGGGGAGAAAAAGGGGGGAGGAGGAGGGGGGGAACAGCAAAAAAATAATAATACAAACCAATACATTTGCTGTTTTTGGTGCAGCGACATCAGACATGAATAATTGATTGGATGGATGAAAAGGAAATTTTTCATTTCAACGTGTCCAACTTTCCGTCATCCTTAGAGAGTAGTCTGGTGTCTTTTATATGACCGGTACAAGAGGAGGTGGAGGAGACAGCTTCCCTCAGTACACCAGCCGCCCCTTCGTCCGTGATGATTTATTCAGTGGAACATGACGCAACCAGACTAAACGGATGAAAACATCACTTTGAACTTTATTGACATTGTCTGACATGAGCAGGAGGCAAACTTTAGCCTTTTTCAGACTTGCATCCAATGACATTGTTTTTATTACTGAATGTCTTCAGAGGTTTGCTTGACTTTAAAACAAAAACAAAAACAAAACAAAAAAAATATGCCTTTCATCATTTCATGAGGCTGGCAGAATTAGCACATAGCTTAGTAATAAGACAGCTGTGTATGGGGAACAGCCAAATCCCAAACACTGTGACAGCTCTGCCACAATAACAGGTCAAAGGTCAAATGTGAAAGAGTGCCGTAAAATATAAGAACTAAACATTGATACTGAAAGAAAGAAGAGCGCAGAAAATAAAAGCAGAATATTTTACATTTAAAAAGAGCTTGTGGTCCAGGGAGAGGTCTAATGCTACCAGAAATGACAGGAGATTCACAAAACAAAGAGACAAGCTTTACAATATCCATGGCTTTGAGTTTGTTTTACAACCAACAGCAGCGGACCCGCTGCAATTCACAAAAAAGAAAAGGTTTCTGTACAAGACGTCATCATTACAAGTGTTAAAAGAAGTTCTTGATTTATTTTATTTAATAGCTTTAAGCTGTTCTGTTTCACTTTTTTCATTTCTTTTTTTTTAAAAATGTGAAATGAAATTTGATTGACAAATCAGCAAAAGGTAGTCTTTTTAAACGTTAAATTCTAGAAAAATGATGTTGTGACGCGGTGCCGGGGTCTGTGGAGGAGACAAACCTGCACACGGCAAAGACCAAACACGAAACCGTTCATAAACCTCTGTCCCCAACACCCACCTACATATTCCGTTTCCTGTTAGGATATTCCATTTCCTGTTTAGAGACTCAACCGGTCAACACTGTGCCATGCACTTCATTATGGACAACAGAGGGGAAGACACGGGGCTGGGGTTAGGGGGTTAGCTGGGTCCGGGAATGGGTAAACTGGTTCGGTAAACTGGAATCAAGCAGAATTTCAAAACGAAAAGAAACTGGATAACGGCTTTATGTTTACATTCAAACCCAATCCAGTCCAGAATCCAACAGGGTTCATAACACTGCATCAGCTGTCGAACCTTCATCAACAGGAGTACCACCTCTCTGTTCTCCAGTAGGCGAACATGTAGTGTAGTGTAGTGTAGTGAAGTAAGGATGTAATGTGTGTAGTGCAACTTAGTGTGTAGTGTAGTATAGTGTACATGTAGTGTAGTGTGATGTTTTGTGTCGTCTATTGTGTGTAGTGTTATATTAATAACACTATTTTTAAAAAAAGATGAGACATACTTGGAAAATGAGTAAGATCACAAAATAAAAACAAACTAGCGTTATCGCATTTTGACCCTCAGGGAATTCTTCTGGTTTTTTTTTTTTTCCAAAATGGATACATAATATTTCTGGAAATGTTGTCATTTATAAAACCCTTAATGAAAATATATGACATGTGGATGTGATTTTCCGATTTCCTGACAGTGTTGCCGTTGATGTCCACCTCTGGTGTCCAACACTGAAAGCAGCCAGTCCATCAGCAGAGCTGTGTCTGTCTCTCTCCTCGCCAGCCGGGGGAGTTTTGATTAGTTAGACAGAAACGTGTTATCAGAAAACAAATCGTCTTTCATTTTGCGACTCTGCATGGCTGAGATGTCTCCTGTGGTCTCTGTCTCTGTCAGAGCATCACTGTTTGTTTATCGTCTTCCAGGGCCGAGAATCTCTCAGACACATGGCCCTGTTTACACAAGACGCCGAAAATAAAGAAAAAAACTACAAACACGAAGCTAAAGCTTCTTATGGCCAACGCCATCAAAGAGAAGCTACATAGATAGCATAGACAGATAGAGGATGGTTCAATTTGTCATTTTATGTATTAAAAGGAGTAAATAAAATCGGTTACTTATAGACTTAAAATAAGATGAATTACACTGAATATTTCGTCATATTCCACATTTTCATGCTCCCAAAATAAGTACAAAAAGTCTGAAATAGATTTTCTGTCAGTCTTGGCT
Organism: Lampris incognitus; assembly: GCF_029633865.1. Lineage (NCBI taxonomy): Eukaryota > Metazoa > Chordata > Actinopteri > Lampriformes > Lampridae > Lampris > Lampris incognitus. The sequence goes on from NC_079219.1 coordinate 11,623,111, forward strand.
TACTGACAGAATGCTGCTGTCCATCACGGCGATACCAACTGCTGTCCTGTCCAACAAAAATCCTCCATCTGACCTCTGGACCAATCAGATTACGTTCTCTGATTTTTAGACCAATCAATTTATCAGTGCGTCCTCATCTCATCCAATCATTTTCCAGCTCATCCGGTGAAATCCAACTGCTTCATCTCCCCGAAAGACAACAGCTAATTTGAATGGGTTGTTTGACCTTTGAACCCGCAGTCTCGCAGAGAGCTCCATTATGCCGTCGGGTTGCTCGGATCTGTTCTGTTCTGATCCAGTCTAATCATCGGCAGCCGTGTCCCGAAGCAACGCTGATGCTCTTCACGTTTTGGAAGTTTTCTGAAGAGACTGCTTAAGTTTAAAGGTAAAAGTAGCAGAGTATCAAACCTGCTGTGTAAATAACCATATTTAAATCACTCACAGGAAAGCCTTGATGCTTGTGTGTCTGTGAGAGAAGCAGAGGGAGAAAAAAGGGAGAACTCCTCTCACAGACCATCCTTCCATTTTGGTGCCACCCCTGCTCCTCTGTGGACACAGAATAGTGTGTGTATGCATATCTGTGGTTAATGTGTGTGTGTGTGTGTCTCAAACCAAACGGTGCCTCCACCAGATTACACTAGGGGGCAGGACACAGGACTGGACAGGAGCTAGCTTCTGGAGGGAGACAGCACTTAAGACCAACGTGGCAACCAAATAACCTGGAGACGTTTTCTCTGATTGGAGGAGAGATATGGACTTATCTTAATGAAGGGACGATTGTTCTCTCCTGATTGGTCAGTTTGGTAGGCACACAGACAGGCAGTGCACAAGGAGCCCCGGACACACTGAGGACTGAGTTGAACAGTGGGTCAGCGTGTGTGGTGGTGGGCGGGGCTTATTTATGTCCAGTTGGAGTGGGAGGTGAAGGAGGCGGGGCTTATTTCCATTCCGTAATGGTTGAGATGGAGGGGCAGGGCTTGCCTTTGATCAATGGGAGTATGGGAGATTAGGAGCGGCGCTTATTTCCATCCAGTGAGGCAGCGATAAAGGGGTCGGGGGTTATTTTGACCAGTAAGGGAGTGGAACATGAAGATGGCGGGGTTATTTCCTTTTAGTGATGACTGGGAGATGAAGGAGTTGAGGCTTATTTCTGTCCAGTCAGAGACTGGGAGATGGAGCGAGGAGGGATCATGTCCAGAAGGTATTCTCTCTGCCGGTCAGCCAGGCTGGACGGCTTGGGGGCAGCCATATTGGCTGCACTCATATAGCTCATGTTCACACCTGCAAACAGAAGGAGAAGTTATTTCACAGTGAACACACACACACAAGCCTCGTATCTAGCAGTTTGTGATAGCAGAGTTAAAGGAGTATTCATGGATCCCTAAATGCACTCTGACCCCTACACAAGCGAGCTTCTTTGACCAGGCTAGTTAAGCTGCTGGTTTACCGTACAGACCACTAGTCACTAAATCCTGACTCATTAAGGAACATAAATTTACTTCAAGCTACAATCCTGTTTCTGTTTAACTGTGTGTCTCTTGAGCAGATGCTGGTAAAGCGGGTGTCATTTGAGATCCATTCAAACTGAACAAGTCACCAGCGCTGTTGTGTCAGCACCTTCCCTTCTGCGAACAAAAAATCCTGGTTGAACCTAAGTTTTACTTACTGATGTCATACTACCTGTTGGCAAAAATCTACTACTAGCTTGTTCTCTTGATATCTGCTTGCTAGACACAACAAGTTCACTCCTTCTTCAAATTCATGACTACCTGTCTTCCTCATTTGGCCGCCATGATGTGGAAGTAAAACAATATGCAACATCTCATCTTTCCTGGCAAAGTGCTACCGGACACCAACAATTCAAATCATCAACTGCAAAAGTCTTCATGATTTTCATTAGATGTTTAAATTTGCCAGTGATATAAATGATCACAAACGAGATTAGTTTGCATGTAAATGTTCGGGACGGCTTTAAAACCCTTGGTGTCTAGCCCTTTGCAGTTTATACATATATTTATATCTATTAATAAGAAAGGTAAAATTAAGTAAACACCAAGTAAAAGCACAAAGAATGATTTTAGAAAAATATTGTGGTTTTTTTTTTGTGTCATGTGTAACAATGAATATGATCACAACATTTCCACAATTCTGCTGTAGCCGCCCCCCCCCCCCCCCTCAGTAAGGGAGCTGTGTGTCATGTCTCACCGGGGAGGCTGTAGAGGTGACGGCGGCTGTCGTGTTGTTGTTGTTGTTGTTGTTGTTGTGGGTGGAGGTGGTGCTGGCGGTGGTGGTGCTTGCTGGAGGAAGAGGCTGACATGGCCATGAGGCCACTCGCCACAGACAGCTGGGAGGCCTGGGCAAAGGTGGAGAGAACGCCACGCGCAGAACCACACAGATTACCTCTCTGAACACAGGACTGGGAGCTCTGACAAGACAGAAAAACGAACAGACAGACAGGAGGCAGACATGAAGAGAGAGAAATCAACAGACAAACAGGTAGATATACAGATTATATACACAGAGATACACGAGTTCTGCTCTTTGAAGGTTTGGTTAACAGTGGAACTGTTTGGTTCTGTGATTGGTTAGAAATAAAACTGTTCCACCACAGAGCTCCCTGACTAGTGAACCCAGTACTGACCAACAAAATGGGTAGTCTGTGTTTATCAGTTAGAAAAGAGGTTTGGTTCTGGGTAACAAAACGGCCAATGGCAAAAAAAAAGTGAGAAATAAAATAGAAAACTCAGTAAAATAATAATTTAGCCATTTATGTGATTTAAGTGATTTTTAAATGTAAAACGTATTAGCTCACTAAGTTTGGACATGATTTATCAGTATGGAGGGCCCAGGCCCAGGCAGCAGTCTGCCTACCTGTCTGTGTGCATGGTGTCGACTGAAGCTGTCTGCTTTGCTGACACTAGGGGGCGTCTGAGCCGAGCTGGTGGCCAGAGTCTGCATCTGGATCCTCTGTTCAATCTCCTATAAAACATACAATATCCATAAAGAGAGATGCACACACACGCACACGCACACACACACACACACACACACACACACACACACACACACACACACACACACACACACTTCTAACGCTAACCTTTACCATCAGAACTACATGCCTAACCCTCGCCTTGACCTAATCCTAATTCTAACCCTAAACCCAAGTCTTAACCCTAAAATCGGCCCTTAAACTAGTGAGGACCGGCCAAAATTCCTCACTTTGCAAAAATGTCCTCACTCTGATGGTTAAAAACTTAAACTGGTCTTCACAAAGATGGGACGTATGAGCGCGCGTGCGCGCGCGCACGCACACACACACACACACACACACACACACACACACACTTTGTTAACGTGAATCTTGCAGTTTTCTTGTGCTGGTCTATGTTGAAGAGGTTTTATCTTAAAGGGTACAACAAATAATCGGTTTCTGAGAATCATCCTCTGAACACTTAGATGATACTCAGAATGGAGATTTATATTTTAATCATTAATATGAGGTCTACCACTTAGTCGTTTTCTGCTCAGGAAGTTTGCCCTTGCCAATGAGATGTACTGCAGTAGGTCGCTTGAACACTGAGCCTAACCAAAGGACTCCACTTATTGCCCTGATGCGTCTTAAAACTTCCTTCACTCATCACACCACTCATTCCTGGCCTGTCACCACTGACCACACAGACTTCCATGATCATGGTGCCGGGCACTCTTCAGTCAAAAGGTTTCTTTTTAAAATATCGCACACTTTCTGGAATACAAAATGCCCTACAAATAGACAAGAGTATGGATATAGACTCTGTGTGTACATTGAGTTCAGATGTAGATATATATGTATATAGTGTATCCATACCTATGGTGCATCTGGCTATTATCTCTATAAAGTCTGCCTCATGTTAAGTGGACAGACAGAGCTGACCTGCTCTTGTTGCAGTGCCTTGACGAACGCGTTCTTCAGCCTATTGGTGTGCTCGGCTTTCAGGGCCTTCTTCTGATTGGACGTCATGCAGGTCTCACAGAGGATGCGCCCGCCCTTCTCCTGCTTCCAGTGGGGGGTGAAGTCAGTCTGACACTGGGCGCAGCAGAACGGCTCCATGTTGGCCAGGGGGAACTGGAGTTTACCTGAACACACACGTTTCCATAGCAACTCAACTTCCTGCTGTTTCCACAGTAACAGACCTGTTAAGACTTCCATGGTAATAAACCTTAAAGCCCCACTATGCAGAATTTTCATGGATAAATAGCGCCATATTTTCCATTCATTACATCATCTGAGACGCGACAAGATCAAATCCCATTAGGGATCTATTACATGCCTCTGGTCCCCTGCCAGACTTTCTGGTTGGGGCACGACCATAATTTGACCTTTTTTTCCCTAATCTTGTCTGCATTCAAAAGGGATGCATTTGATATATCAGTGAAATATAATGGATCCATGGAAAAGTTTCTTGGGTGGGTAAAATAACACTATGTTGTCTTTTTACGCTTACATTTTCTCAATTACCAGATGGTTTTATGCTAAGTGACTTACAAGAACCCTGCATTTCCTCACCCTGGCTGTCAAGGACGCTCTGCACCACCTCCTCCAGGCCGATCATGTAGATAAACTCGCTGTTGGCGGCTGAGGGTAGGAAGTGGAGGAGAGGGGCAGGAGGTTTGGGCGGGGGGATCTCCAGCAGGGTTTTTTCCAGTTGCTTCCGCAGAGCCAGCTTGGCCGCTGCCTGGCTGCTAGCCGGGTCTGACACCGCCGCCCCAGGACTGTGGAGCGCTGATGGACTGGAGGTACCAGCCGACGAGCCGCCGCCCGCCGCCTGCATGTGAGCCAGACTCATGTAGACCGCCGAGGAGGAACTGGAGGAAGAGGAGCCAGAAGAGCGCTGGGATGCTGCTCCCTGCTGGTTGGAAGAGGGCAGTTTCACTCAAATAATAATACCACAGACTGGTATGAATATATAATGCGGTTAAACTGAGACTGATAGCGCTGCTAATAAAATACAGGTCAATAAATGAAAGAGGCTTTTCTCAATGTGAGAAATCATTATTAGCCCAAGTTATTCATTTGTACGACAGGAGAGAAAAAAGTGAGCTCAATGCCACTTGATAAGCAGTCATTCATGATGAGGTTTGTGAAACTTGGTCCCTGTCCATCACAAGAGATATAGGAGTTAGTGAGCCACTGGGACAAATTCATTTTTCAAGCATATCTGGGGAGGAAACTTACACAAACCAGCAGACTGACTTTGTTGCTGGGTTAATGGTGAGAAAGTGGGGAGATGTTAGAGAAGGGATTTGAAAGTTTGGGGTAGTTTTATGTGGAGATGTTAAAACGACTGTTTCCGAGTTTACTGTACTCTCAGCTGTCAGCATGTAATAGTATGCATAGTATAAAGTACATCTAGTAGTTTGTAGTATTGTGCTTAAAAATGTGCTTTAGAATAAAAACCTCCACGCTGTTTTCAGTGGCAGTTGATTGGAGACCACTGGTGCATGGAACTGTATGGGGCAGTATAAGATCCACAACATAGTATTAACAGTACCTGCTGGTAACTGACTGCAGCACTGCCTGGACCAGAGGAGGGGTGGAGATTGGTCTGTTTCTGAGCCAGCCTCTGGGCCTGAAGCTGAGCTGGACTGGGAGCCATGACACGCTGGGCCATCATCTGGTTCATGGTGCTGTTTGAGGCTGATCTGATCACAGAGTGACCCTAAGGAGAAGAGATTTATATTTTCTCATTTAGATTTTATCCAAAGCGACTTACAAGAGTCAGCAATTAGAAAATACGTTCATGTGTTAACCTACAGACATCTTGGCACACTGTACAGTCATATCGTAGACAAGAGTACATGCTTTGTATTTGGCCTCATTTTGGCTGGGGCATTCGTAGCTTTCAAAGAACATAGATTACACCACTGCATTAAGAACTGCTCCAACAGGGCGTGTCCTAAATGTCTGACTAGGTTTGGGCCCATACTCAGGCTAGTGCGCATTAAGGGATTACTGTGAGTGTGCAGTGGGTAGATCACCAATAGTGACATGAATAATAGAGGCTTCAAACTACAAATTATATGGACAATCCCAAAAATCAGTATCAAAGTCATGTATAAAAACCATTTATGGATTAGGGTCAGCCTGTGAGAGTGAGATCTAGAGTCTGGACCAGGAGCTGTGTAACATGTTTTGATAGGTATGGAACGGTAGACAGCCATAATGTGGTCAGAAAATTAGTCAGTTATTGATCACCATCCTGAAGTTCCCTGCAAATAAGAGGGCATGACGGTCAATGCACTGAGCCCAATCGATACATCTTTGGGATGGGAAGAAATCAGAAAGGATGACCAGCAACTCCGTTTTGGAAAAGCTGAGTGGGAGGTGGCACCCCCTCATCCAAAAAGATTTGTCAGTGAGGGAAACAAAGAACTGAGACCGTTCTGTGTCTTCTAGTGAAAAAGAAAGGGTGCTGGGCATTGTTGGAGTAGAAATGTTTGGAGAAGCCGTGTGCAGAAATTACTGGTTCGAGTAAGGTGGTATAAAGAGTAAAAAGGAGTGGTTCAAGTACTGAGCCTTGAGGGATGCCAGTTGTAACCTGTCATGCAACAGACACCAGACCTCCCATTACACTTAGCATGACCTCCCTGTCAAGTACAGAAGAGAGACTGTGAGCACCAGTTTACACCTTTGGCATTTAACTGACAATGCCATTCAGCAAGATATGGATGACAGAAAAGTGACAGAGAGAGACAGAATGATCATGGATGATAGAGATGTGATAGAGACTGTTTTGACTGTTGGTCTTCAGAAGTGTCCTGATGCCCAAAAAAAAATTTCAGCTGCTACTGGGAATATTCATACAACAGTAGGAATAGTGTGATCTCTTACAGACCTGGTATTATCCCATCAGGTACACAGCCAACAAGTCATTTCAAAACGTAACCCGTTGTGACATCACATTGGGTGGTGACTGATCAAATCCAGCCAATCAGTTCCCACTGTCACTGTGACTATATGAACTGACTGGCTAGATTTGATCACTTCCCAATGTGATGTCACAATGGGCTAAATTTTGAAATGGCCTGTGTGGCTTATTTTCTATGCACCTGGTGTTATGATATCAGGTTTTAGAATCATTGGAGAGGGGAGGACCACCACAGAGAAAGTGCTGACTTAATAAAAGTGTATTTGACCACTGCAGGATGCCACTGTTCTAGAATCAAAATATAATTTAGCACAGAAAAACAGGGGTCCGGCACCAAAACATACAACTGTTATTTACTGAGGACAAACCAGCAGGATGGAAGATTCCACAGATATAATAACTCAAGATTAGTTTCCATTGCAATCATTATTTTTCATTTTCAGCTGGTTTGTTTCCAGATAATGAATAGTATCTAGTTTGAGGATGTTTCAGCAGCTGAATGAGCAGATGTTTCATCACCTCATTGTAGTTTTTATAGTAATGCTGCTGCTGTGAGCCCCATGTTGGCCACTACTATAAAAAAAACTACAGTTCCCAGACCAGTCATGTGTAAGTGAGCAGAATCCTCAGTCCAGTGAGCTTCAAATAGAATTTAGTGACTCAACCAGACAAGGGTTGAATTCTATTTTTAGTCACAGCTTAGGTGTGTGTGTGTGTGTGTGTGTGGTGTGCGTGCGCATGTGTGAGAAGGTCAGCGTGTGGGTTGGGGTCTCCTGCTGCAGAAGTGAAGCTAGCAGTGTTAGCCAGAAGGTAAATCTTCAGTGGCAGGATGGTTCCTGCAGTCAAGAGTTCTTGTGCTGTTTTTCAGGTATAGCAGGGCTCATTGGAAGGAAACACCATATTCATGAACTTTTAGAGCTCATGTTAGAGACAATTTCAAGAGGACATCTTTGAATTTTCATCCTCTAACTACCTCAGATTTCATTTGAAGCTGTAAAAATTTTCAAAGAAGTAACTTATGTCCCACTATGAAAATGTTATTATCAAACCTTCCCCTATTCTTTCATCTGGGAGCATACCTGAACGGTTCGCAGGTTCTGCGGCTCGGGGTTGTGGATTCCGGGCCTGGCAGCCATCTTGTTGAACGTCTGAGTTCCATGAACAGACCCGGTCTGAACTGATGAGGTGTTCTGGACTACAGGGACCTGCTGGTGCCAACATCAAATGGTACATAATAATAACAATAATAACTAGAGCAGTGCACTCAGTCAAGTGCAGAACTCCGCCAGGCGTACGTATCGCCCCTTCCCCGTATACGCACACATGGACAGAAAAACCGGTGTTTTCCCAGTCACTATAAGACTTTTGCGCAACGTCCAAGTTGATTGAATGGGAAATGTGGGAAAAAAAAGTTTTAATATGGAGCGCTCAGCTAAAAAAAAATCTACCTAATAATCAAGCTAAAAAATCTACCCAATGAAAACATATTGCCTGTCAGTCTGTGGAGGATCAGCCTCCTTGGCATACCCTCGCATGAAAGCGACCAAGTCTAATATGAAATGACAGAGATCAGGCTATCATAATTTCAAAGCTCTTATTAAAAGACTTCAAACGTGTTTAACCGCCGCAGTTTTCACGATATAAAATTAATGAAGGCGAATGGCTGCTCTGCTGATTGACTTTCATCCATAAAACAAAAAGAAAACATAGCTCAGCCACGGGAAATGTTTTATTGTAGCTACTGAGATGATTTCTGGCTGTGATTGATTACTCCTACTCTTGAAATTGTATTTTTACAGCGGAGTTTTAACATTGGACACTATGGCACTTCCACGTGGCGGCGAGGTGAATAAGGTGAATAATTTTTAGTTCATCCAGTGCTCATCCAGTTCTCCTGTTCTGAGATTGCTAAACATGATCGATTTCTCCTTTACTTTCAAGACTCATACCCGGATACGTGTTTTGGTTTTGACACCATCGCTGCCTGATCTGACTTAACTGTAGATGTGAGTTGTGCATGTGCACAGTTGACTCAGAGCTGGCAGCAACGGAAAGCAGTGTTGGTCGAGCGAGCCAGAGAGTGAATGAGGAGAGTGAGTGGCGACGCCGAGAACAAATGTTCTTCGAAGGGTTTTAATCCCTGCATCATACAGCCACAACTGTGCACAAAAATATTAGGCTGATAGGTCCAGTAGTTTGTGAGATTAGCCATGGACACACACACACACACACACACACACACACACACACACACAGACATGCATAATCCCTTCCAGGCTACCGCCTGGTAGAGGTAACGACAACTATGATTATTTCAATAATAGTGATTTCACTATCCCTGGAGGGGAAAGTGTAAGTAAGTGAGAGTTAAGCTTGATATATATATGGACATATGGACAGTAGATGAGGTACAGATTACACACCAATTATGAATGACAGATAAATATACAATGAAGATCTAAAGTGTAAGTGTGCTATGGTCCTACAGTTAATGTGATAAAAAAAATTGGAAGCAGTTTACTTACCATGGCATATTATTACCATGGTATATAGTAAAACTGGTAACTGCCTCATCCCTACTGAATAACTTTGCAAGAAATGCCGGGTACTAAGAAAGTAGAAATGGACTCTAAAATGAGTGTCATCTGACTTAGTGTTCGTGTTAATCTTTAAATTTTGTACAGTAAATGTATTGTAGCACTTAATTCACATTAACAGAATAATGCTTTTTACATTTCCTGTCTATGTATAGATTTATGATCGTTTATTTACGAATCAAGAAGAAGTTTGGTACATCTGAAATATGAAAAACGAGGGCACAGATAACAAAGAGTGAATGAGAGTCGCCAGTCGCTCTTGCCACTGAACCGGGTTCCCTTGACTTGACACACACCTTGTGCAGCAGGTTCTCCTTCTGCGTCTGGCTCTGTCGGAGCTTCTTAAGGAGAACCAGGCGAGCCTCCTCCAAACGTAACTCCTCCTTCAATGCCTTGATCACCGCCTGACGCTCTTCCACACTCTTCCCCTATGCACACACACACACAATTTTTTAAGATGCCTGGAGATTTTTTCATTTATATAGGCGCATACACATACTCATACACATATGTATATATACATACATTATATATTTACATATATATACACACACATACATACATACATATACACACACACACATATATATATATAGTATATACACACACACACACACACACACACACACACGCATACATATATATATATATATGTGTGTATATTTGTGTCGGCCCTGTGATGGCATGGCGGCCTGTGCAGGGTGTCTCCTCGCCTTCCGCCCAATGACTGCTGGGATAGGCTCCAGCATCCCCGCGACCCTGAGAGCAGGATAAGCGGTTTGGATAGTGGATGGATGGATGGATGGATATATATATATATATATATATATATATATATATACACACACACACACACACACGTGTGTATATGTATATGTATATATATGTATGTGTGTGTATATGTATATATATATGTGTGTGTATGTATATATATGTATGTATACACACACACACACACACACATATATATATATATATCCATGAATATGTGTATATATGCAGAGGCTTATGCACATATTTACATACAAACACATAGGTTTACACACAAGTCTATAGGGGGTGTCACGAATTCATTTCTAAATCTAAAGTCGATCAAAATGGGCTTTCGGAATAAAAAGCAGTATCAGGATTCTCCCTGTGTTTTTTTTTCTGTCCACCCCCGCTTACTTGCATGTGTCCGGCACGTGTCCGGAAAAAAAAAAAAACCCTTCAAAGATGACAGCGCAGCGTGCAGCTGCACTTTCTGAGACACCATAGCCAATGAAGGAGTCAGAGATGACGGAGAAACAACAAAGTGGGAAATCCTCCTGCTTCCCTGCAGTCACCAGTGGGGCAACACGTTGCCTTCCCTGTGATTTATGTCAACAACAAAACTCACCAGCTGACTGGTGAAATAAGTTATTGTTACATTTTAAATAAATTATTGAAATCTGACCATATGGCTTAAGCGTGGTGCATTCAAAAAAGGAACATGGCAGTGATATCACACTTGATACCATGTAGCCCATCTTTTTAAAGAGGAATTTAAAAACATACATGACAGTTGTCAGGGCATAAAACCAATGATGCGTTGATCTTTACAACTCAACATGCGATAGTCTAACAACGACTAGCTGTTTGCAGCACCGCAGCATGGCCGTCATATCGGTATTCAACAGACACACACGGACACACACAGACACATATACACAAACACACACACACACAGTAGTACCTTGAAGATGTCCATGCTGGCAGTCCTCAGGTTGTCTTGTGGTTTGCAGGGTCCTGAGGGACTTGACACTTCATTGTCCGATAGGACAATAACATCAGGAGACGCTGTTTGATGCTGTCTGTCCATATCACTGAGCACGTGCACACACACACACACACACACACAGACATACACACAATCAGTATAACCACTTGCCCTAACTGTGTGTGTACACACACATACACACACACACACACACACACACATATATACATATATCTCACCTCCTCTTGGCACTCATGTCTACTGGCTCCTCCGCCATGTTCTCCTTTCCACTCTTTCCCATTGGCAGACCATGAGACACGCCCCCAGACGAGGAAGCTCTTAGGCTCCCATTGGTCCTCTCGTCATAAGGCCCAACTCCCAGCCCAGAGGTCGCGGCTGGTGAGCCCTGGTGGTGGTGACCCTTGAACTCTGCCGCTGAGGGCTGGAAGGAGGCTAGGTCCTTTCGTTTGAGGAAGGCCAACATCTTGAGACGTTCCATGGCCTGGTGGCCCTCCAGCTTCAAACGCTTCGACACAAGCTCCTCCCTCTCAGCGCTAACGCCGCCTCCTCCGACCACGCTCCCCACCGGCAGGGAGGAGAGAGAAGAGGATGAGGAGTCCAGACCTCGCTTCAGCAAACTCAGCCTCACTGCCTCCTCATTCAGCCGCTCCATCACTGAGGAGAGGAGAAAAAAGGAGAAGAGGAGGCGCTACAGGTGAATAGAAATCAGTCTGATTGACAGATGAGGATGCAGTCTGAGCCTCGTCTTACGTTTCAGCCTTGGCTTTAGAAAAATGTCGATTTTAGGGTTGGAGAGCAATGGGGGACACCGCCAGTTTGAAATCAGTTGATAGTTTATGTCCTCTGACCTCCGAATCACCAGTATACATCACCAATCAAGACAGCAGCCCTGAACATTTCGACCCAAAGAGGTCCGGCGGAGTTGCCATGATGTCCATTATCCGCAGGTTTGATTAGTTAAAACAGCTCAAACAGACAAGAACGGGAAAAAAGAGAAAGAGACAAAGAGCAAGAGGGAGAGAGGGAAAAGAAACGGCAAGAGGCAGACGCATAGATATCAACGTATAGCTCACATACGTACATGACTGCTGTACAAAGCAGTTAGATGATGACTTAAACATGTGGAGCGGAGGTGACAGAGTTCATATGTCCTCTATTTATCCCGCTCACACACACTCAGCTCTGTCTGTGTGGCGGCGTAACTATATATATATGTATATGTGTGTGTGTGTGTGTGTGTATTTATATGTATGTGTGGTGAGTCATGGCTCTAAGCAGGCGTGGTTGAGGACAGAAGCATGTTAGGTTGCACCACAGGGGATGATTTGCACCAATGAGACGCACGAAGATGTAGAGGAGGAATGATAATTGGCTGACGGACGCTGAAGGGGGGCGGGGACTGGACTGGTTCTAATTAGAGCACAATAGGTCGTTAGTTACACATTTGTACCGAGAGAGAAGGCGAGAGAGACACGGCGAGAAAGACAAAGAGACAGAGAACAACACACAAATCAATGCATGTGTGTTTGTGTGTGTGTTTTGAGTGTGTGTTACATAATCTGCAACACATTCGAGCCTCCCTCTCGTTCCCTTCCCCCACCCAGTTCACAGCCAGATCGCTCTCTCTCTCTCTCTCTCTCTCTCTCTCTCTCTCTCTCTCTCTCTCTCTCTCGCTCCCTCTCTCTCTCCCTCTCTCTCTCTCTCCCTCTCTCTCTCTCTCTCTCTCTCTCTCTCTCTCTCTCTCTCTCTCTGGGCCTACAGCCAGACGACAGAGGAGTCAGCCGCCTCCATAACAAGGAGGAGGGAGGGGGGCACTAAAATGGAGGGATGGCAGAGTCTCTCTATCACATACACACACACACACACACACACACACACACACACACACACACACACACACACACGCAAGGATTAGATTGGGGGAAGGTTGAGGTGGTGCTGAGAAAATACGCTGGGCCTCATTTTTCAGTAAAAATGTGTGTGTGTGTGTGTGTGTGTGTGTGTGTGTGTGTGTGTGTGTGTGTGTGTGTGTGTGTGTGTGTGTGTGTGTGTGTGTGTGTGTATGCACATTTTCTTAAACAAATGTTCAAACTAAAATTTCCTGCTGAATTCATACCCATGTGAGTATGCTGACAAATACCAGCCGGGGTTGAAATGAAATGGTTCGGTCTAAGAATGGTGGAAAGAAGAAGGAGAACTGCACTCAGACAAAGCAGTTGATCTGTGAGACGTGTTCCTGCTCAGACAAACAAAAGGTGTCTGCTGATGACGTCTTAATGCGCACACGAATATAATCTATGACACCGGCGGTTATACAGCCCCGCTTTACTGCAGTTTGTTCCAATGGGTCACGCCGTATCCTATTTGCATAGGTACAAATTATAGCCTGTATTACTACCACCCATGGTATTTAGCACATTAGGGAGTTACGGCTCATAGATGGTTGTGGTAAACCAGAATGATGGGTCATCTCCCTCTGAAACATCTGAGCGTTCAAAAATCCAAGTACTGAAAGAAGCTGAATGTGAGCAGGAACGATAAAGGATCTTTGTGTTGGTGGAATGAGGTCTGGTTCTAAAGTGACGCGGCATCAGTAGAAGACATCTCAGTCCAAAGAACCGACTCTTGTGAACTTATCCTGGAAACCAAATGAGACCGCCAAAAACTTACGTAAATACTGTCTGTGTCGTTTGTCATCCTGTTTTGACAAATGAAGCCCTTTGTGTTTATTCAGGTTTGGTACAGATTAAACCAGTAACCATGGTAACGCCTATCCTATAGTAGTACAATCTACAGCGGTAAAACACAATAACATATATCCTGTATTAGTACAGTCCACAGCAGTAGCCACAGTAACATTTATCCTGCAATGGTACAGTCTACAGCAATTACCATGGTAACATCTGTCCTGTATTAGTACAGTCCACAGCAGTAGCCACAGTAACATTTATCCTGCGATGGTACAGTCTACAGCAATTACCATGGTAACATCTGTCCTGTATTAGTACAGTCCACAGCAGTAGCCACAGTAACATTTACCCTGCGATGGTACAGTCTACAGCAATTACCATGGTAACATCTATCCTGGATTAGTAAAAGTCTACAGCAATTACCATGATAACAGCTAGCCGGTACGTAGTACAGTCTACATCAGTAACCATAGTAACATCTACTCTGTAGTTGTACAGTATACAGTGGTGTAGTAGTAAATTCTACAGCAGTAACCACTGCAACAGCTATCCTGTCATAGTGCGGTATATATACTATACTATGACAGATGTTAGTGTTACCAGATGTTACATATACTGTATATATGCAGTCTATGTTAACACACAAACACACACATATAAACACCCATACACACACAGAACACACACACACACACACATACACGGCACACACAACACAAATATATAGATGCCGCAAACACAATTATATTTACACAATCCACACACAGACACAAACATAATCCACACATAAAAAAACCACACACACACACACACACACACACACACACACACACACACTACACACCCATAGACGCATACACAACACACATGCACACACACACATACAAACACACGCACACCGATACATACAGACTCATGCCAACATAAGGCTCCTTTGTTTCTTGCCCCCCTCCCCCGTCTTCCTTTTCCAGCTGTGCCAACAGACCACCCATCTAAAGAACCCCTACAGTTTAACACCGATTCACTGTATATTCCAACACCAGTTCACTGTATATGCTAACTAACACTAGTTCACTGTATATACTAACAGTAGTTCACTGTATAGTAATACCAGTTCACTGTAAATATCAATATCAGTTCACTGTATATACTACTAACACCAGTTCACTATATAGTAATACCAGTTCACCATATTCTCCAACACCAGTTCAATGTATAGTAATACCCAGTCCACCAGTCCGGCTACTGGTGAAAGCCAGACTGGTGAAAGTGGATGTCAAAAGTCAATTTTCACAAGCTCCAGCTGACATAATCTACGACAAGCACGGATTTGTAAGTTCATGTTATTTTCTTTCTCCACTTGGACACACAAGCTCAATTAGTGTCATTTGTATTTTAATTTTGCCATATCAGTGATATATTATCGCTGAAATAAATGGGTGATAACAGTCTCCTGAACCGACTAGTAGGTTTAGTAGGCCCCTACTAGCCCATATATTTGGGACAGATGTGTGATGATAACTCCTATTCAACAGACTGATAACATTCAAACCAGGTAGTGAGTTTATTAACCAGTGGTAAAATTCCCTCACCGCGGCATCTCTAAGTGGAACTATCACACGAACTGCGTGGAATACTCACTGATGGCTCGCTGTCTGTCACATGTACGTGCGTAACTCAGGTGCTCGCTACAAAAGGTGACAAAGAGCCGACAGACATCCATCCATTATCCACACCGCTTGACCTGCTTTCAGGGTCGCGGGGATGCTGGAGCATACCCAACGGTGTCTCTGCATCAGGGGCTGGTGGGACCTGGCCCCACCAGAAGTAGCCATTGCACAACATGATCAATAATTCAACGTTAATGTAGCGAATTCAGGGGCCGCCGGGATTCCGTCACGGCCGGCAACCGAACCCAGATAGCTCGGACCACGGGCAACTGCGCTAACCAGTCAACTAAAGGGTCCAACCCGTTAGCCAAGGGCTAGCGAGTCTAGTCATCCGTGGTCTTTACACTGCCCTCCCTCCTTTGGGAGGCACGTTCCCGCGCTTCAGCATATCAGCTCCCTCACGCTTCCGATGGCCTCACGGTCTCTCCATCCCAGCTCTGACACCAATGTAGCGAATTCTGGGGCAGCCAGGAATCCGTCGCAGCCGGGAACCGAACCCGGATAGCCCGGACCACGGACCATCAGTCAACTAAAGGGCCCGACCCGTTAGCCAAGGGCTAGCGAGTCTAGTCATCCGCGGTCGTTACATTAACAACATTTTTTTTCTTTGTATCTAACATTGCTGCGTGTTTATCACATATGACAACGGTAGAGCTGTCCGATACATTCCCGAATATCTTCCTGTACCTGTGGCGTAAAGGTCAGTACTTCCAGCAGTCTTGGTTTGGTGAGCATGGGAAGGGCCCGTCAGCATTCGTTTAACCAAGTGAGCAGTTGAAAACACTGAGCTGTGGGGCACGATCATGTTGGCCCCAAGCTGACAGCACCCAATAAAAGACAATAGAATGAATGACATAGGTCAAGACGTTTAGTAGACATGCAGGGGTAGGCAACATGGTCCAGAAAGGCCCGGTGTGGGTGCAGGTCTTTGTTCCAACCAAGCAGTTACACACCTGATTCTATTAGTCAACCAATAGTCTTTGCTAAGGACCTTGATTTGTAGACTCAGGTGTGTTAACTCCTTGGTTGGAACAAAGACCTGCACCCACACCGGACCTTTCTGGACCATGTTGCCTATCCCTGGACAGCATCGCCGTTGCTACACGCAACACCATTTCACACCCCATATGGGATGGAGCAACGGAGGTTAAATGCACTTGCTATGCTATCAACTGAAAATGAATTCATTCATGGATTGCTGAACTTCGATACAAAAGTTACTGACAAGTTTGCCCAGATGAAAGATCGTCATGCATCATTTCTTTTTCAAGCAATTAACGTCACTTGTGAGTCT
The DNA here is from genome assembly GCF_029633865.1 of Lampris incognitus. Taxonomy (NCBI): domain Eukaryota; kingdom Metazoa; phylum Chordata; class Actinopteri; order Lampriformes; family Lampridae; genus Lampris; species Lampris incognitus. The sequence continues at coordinate 11,640,032 of NC_079219.1, forward strand.
ATTTTGCATTATTACAAGGCGCATTATTTGGATGATCCGCTGTGGCGACCCCTAACGGGAGCAGCTGAAAGAAGTAGTAGTAGTAGTAGACAAGGCGTGTTATTTGGCTGTAGGTTAAGGCCCGGAAAGCAATGGGTTTCCATCCATCCATCCATTATCCAAACCGCTTATCCTGCTCTCAGGGTCGCGGGGATGCTGGAGCCTATCCCAGCAGGCATTGGGCGGCAGGCGGGGAGACACCCTGGACAGGCCGCCAGGCCATCACAGGGCAGCAATGGGTTTACGTGCTCTGAAATGTTGCTTTGGATGTGCCATTACAGTTGCTGACCACAATGACCGTATACTGCTTGACAGGGGTTAAATTGGGCCGGGGGTGTCCGGCGCTCAGCACCGCCACATAATACCTCAGATGTCATCAGGCGGCGTTAAGCACTGACCAAAAAAGAATTATTCATAGATTTTTACCCTGCCTTTATTGTTAAAAGAATACATATATTACATTTGGCCATTCAAATAAGTAACCATTCGTGTTTTTTTTTCGAGTTTAAAATGACGTTGCATCATCACTTTCAACGGTCAGCAGCGAGCTGACGGTCGTATCCACCAGCTCCGACTCACGCGGGACCTGGAGAAGGCGCACCCCCGGGAATAATGGCCTGTTACCATCATGAGTTTATTAACTGGTGGGGGAATGTCCTCACCGTGAGGTAGGAGTGAGTATACCACACTTGTTCCAAATGGGTGTATGTGTGGATCTCACCGTTGGTACTGCCTCCCGTTGTGGAGCGGAACTTGTCCGCCAACCCGGACATGCAGTCACAGGGCTGCAGTTAGAGGACGTGGCTTTCGACAACGCTGGTACCGTCCTGTGCGACATCTCCGCGGGTCAGCCCCAGCCCGCCATTCCCACTGGATGGAGGCAGTGTGTTTTCGATACTGTCCATGGCCTCTCCCACCCAGGCAAAAGGCCATCTCAGAGACTGGTGGTGGCGAAATTCATCTGGCACTGGCTCAAAAAAGAAGCCCACCCGGCGCAGCTCCCGGTGCCCAAAAGGAGGTTTGACCACATAAACATGGACCTGGTGGGCCCCCTGCACCCCTCCCATGAATTTACTTACCTCCTCACAATGGTGGACGGGACGACTCGATGGCCGAAAGCCGTCTCACCGTTGTTGATGACATCCACCAAGGTACCCCGGGTATTCATTGGGACCTGGGTCGCCCGGTTCGGTACCCCATCTGACTTCTCCTCTGACCGGAGCTCGCAGTTGATGTCTGAGCTCTGGAACGCAGTCGCAGAATATGTCCTCACATTGATGTGGTTGAGTCTGCTCCTTGTATTCAGTCTGTTTTGCAGTAGCCTCGCCAAGGTGCTGATATCCAGGAAAGCATTGACCTCCAGCTGCTGCAGACACACAAAAACCTTAACCAGGTCCAGCAGCTCCTCATCCACTATCTCATGGCAGTTGTTCAGGTCCAGGCTTAGACGCTGCAGGCTGTGTCTGTACTGAGGCAGCATGTCAGAGAAAACGGGCTTGGTGCTCCAGTCGCCATTAGGGAGGTAGCAGGCTCTCATGTAGTAGTGTGAGCGGTATCTAGGAAGTAGTATCCTGGCCAGTTGGTCTGTGTTGACCACTTGCACCACACTGATTTTGACATGCAAATCTGGGCAGGTTGATGCCAAACTTGCCCATGAACAACCACTCGCCACCTGTCCATGGGGTTCATCCATAATACACTTTAAAGACAACCTTCTCAAGGTACAGGTGCCTCGTCTGGGGTAATGACCCCGTGACATCTTTTGATGGTCCATGGCTGTGTGGCCCAAACCCAACAGCAACTCATCTGAAACATGAATAACAGATCCAGATTGACAAGGCCTCGCATGCTCTGAAGGATACGGGGCAGGTCACGGTTTCGGTGGATTTGCAGCACACTGGAGAAAAACCCCTCCAGGTTTAGAGAGGAGATTCCTGAATGTGCTGGGAGGTGCCTTTGGGAAATGGACAAGTTTGAGAGTAACTCCAGACCCTGACTCTGCATGTTGCACATCCCCTCCAGGTTTATGGAGGTGAGCCTTTACACTTGGTGTTGAAGTCTCGGATCACCTTGATGTTGGTGACAGCACTGAAGGGGCCGAACATTTGCCAGAAGATTCGCTCGTCTACATACTGGCCTAGCTTGGCCAGGCTCGTCGCACGTCCGTGGTGAACTCCGAATGGTGTTTCATTTTCAGAACCACACACAAACAACCACCAGTTGTTATCAATAAACATCTTTGAAGATAACATCCTTGCATTCTTACTGATGCACCACAGTGGTCACATACTCCCAACCAGATACAAAGTTACGGTCCAAGCTATCAATCCTTGACTACACACACTGTTGGTCTGATATTCCCACTAAACAATGTCTCCTCTATCAACATTGATATTTTAGCCAACTGCTGTAAACTTAACTACAAACCAGCGACCACGGTTATTCATTATTGTCAAGTATTTTAGTTTTAAAGCAAGGCAAGCTCATCATATCCTCAGACAGCCAAGTAACTTATTTTAGCTAGCTAGGTATGGCAGTAATATCAGCAGCCAGGGCCATTTTGCTTGGTTTAATTTTGTGACTAAATTCATGTGAACCATCCTGTTAATCAAATTAGGCTGGAGGCCAGTATGTAGCATATAGTTGGATGGCAAGGTAGGGAGAAGCATAGGTCAGAAACTGACAGGTTTAATAACAGAATTTAAACTGTTCTGATATTCTGCATAAACAATGTTTCGATTTTACGAAATGAGAATAACGCAACATAGTTTGTGGCTAACCTATGGTAGTTGTTACACAAAGCTAGCTGGCAAGCTCTCGTTCGAGTTAAACTGTCAAGCAAGAAAGCATGTATTGAAATCCATGCACACACACATGCAGTCATGGCCACCCTGAAACCAGAGACCCCCCCTCCCCCATATAACAAATCCCAATTTAATCCCTGATGATACGAGTTCACTGTAATTACTAACATCAGCTCATTGTATATATTAATACCACTTCACCATATATACTAATACCAGTTCACTGTATATGCCAACACTAGCTCACTTTTTAATATACCAACACAAGTTCACTGGATATAGTAACACCAATTCACCATATACACCGATCAGCCAAAACATTAAAATCACTGACAGGTAAGTGAATAACATTATCTTGTTACAATGGCGCCTGTCAAGGGGTGGGATATATTAGGCAGCAGGTGAACAGTCAGTTCTTGAAGTTGATGTGTTGGAAGCAGGAAAAATGGGCAAGTGTAAGGATCTGAGTGACTTTGATAAGGGCCAAATTGTGATGGCTATACGACTGGGTCAGAGCATCTCCAAAACTTGTGGGGTGTTCCCAGTATGCAGTGGTCAGTACCGACCAAAAGTGGTCCAAGGAATGACTGGTGAACTGGCGACAGGATCATGGGTACCCAAGGCTCACTGATGGGCATGGGGAGCGAAGGCTAGCCCGGCTGATCCGATCCCACAGAAGAGCTACTGTAGCTCAAATTGCTGAAAAAGTGAATGCTTGCTATGATAGACAGGTGTCAGAACACACTGTGCATCGCAGCTTGCTGCATATGGGGCTGCATAGCTGCAGACCGGTCAGTGCCCATAATGACCCCTGTCCACCGATGAACGCACCTACAATGGGCATGTGAGTGTCAGAACTGGACCTTGGAGCAATGGAAGAAGGTGAACTGGTCTGATGAATCATGTTTTCTTTTACATTATGTTGATGGCTTGGTGCCTGTGCATCGTTTACCTGGGAAAGAGATGACACCAGGATGCACTGTGGGAAGAAGGCAAGCCGGCGGTGGCAGTGTGATGCTCTGGGCAATGTTCTGCTGGGAAACCTTGGGTCCTGGCATTCATGTGGATGTTACTTTGACAAGTACCACCTGCAGTTGCAGATCTGGTACACCCCTTTATGGCAACGGTATTCCCTGATAGCTTAGCCTCTTTCAGCAGGATGATACGCCCCGGCACACAGCAAAAATCGTTCAGGAATGGTTTGAGGAACATGACAGCTCAAGGTGTTGCGTTGGCCTCCAAATTTCACAGATCTCAATCCGACTGAGCATCTGTGGGACGTGCTGGAAAAACCAGTCCAATCCATGGAGGCCCCACCTCACAACTTAGAGGACTTGAAGGATCTGCTAGTAATATTTTGGTGCCAGATACCACAGGACACCTTCAGAGGAGTCCATGCTTTGACAAGTCAGAGCTGTTTCGGTGGCACGAGGGGGGCTGACACAATATTAGGCAAATGGTTTTAATGTTTTGGCTGATCGGTGTATACTAGCACCTGTTCCCTGTACATACTAACTACCACCAGATATATCAACACCAGTTCATTGTGTATGCTAAGACTAGATCACTGTGTGTGTGTACATTTTACATATATATATATATGCACACCAGCTCACTACATTTTCTAACACCAGTTCACTGTATACCAGGGATAGGCAACATGGCCCAGAAAGGTCCGGTGTGGGTGCAGGTCTTTGTTACAACCAAGCAGTTACACACCTGATTCTATTAGTCAACCAATAGTCTTTGCTAAGGACCTTGATTTGTAGACTCAGGTGTGTAACTCCTTGGTTGGAACAAAGACCTGCACCCACACCGGACCTTTCTGGACCATGTTGCCTATCCCTGCTGCATACTAATACCAGTTGAACATACACTATAATAGTTGTTCACCATAAAGATGAATACCATTCACTGAATATTCCAGTAGTGTTTATTCTAGTAAAAAGAGTTGGTTTTATTTGAGAGAACATGTCATAGTATTGTCTGATATGTGGAAAAACCTCAGTAAGTAGTGATATGTATAGTCTATTGTCTATATGTGGCTTGATATATCCACCCATCCATCCATTAACCAAACTGCTTATCCTGCTCTCAGGGTCGCGGGGATGCTGGAGCCTATCCCAGCAGACATTGGGTGGCAGGCGGGGAGACACCCTGCACAGGCTGCCAGGCCATCACAGGGCTCACGGCATGAAACAGGCTTGTACTGCCTCATAAAGAATTTACTTGACTCACTGGATTATATATATATATATATATATATATATATATATATATATATATATATATATATATATATATATATATATATATATATATATATATTCTATTGTCTATATGTAGAAATGTGTAGTTACATTATGTACATTAGTATGGCATACATGCCCCCCCCCCCTTTTCTCTGAATTGTACTTGGCCAATTACCCCACTCTTCCGAGTCATTCCGGTCGCTGCTCCCTCCCCTCTGTCAATCCGGGGAGGGCTGCAGACTACCACATGTCTCCTCCGATACATGTGGAGTCGCCAGCCGCTTCTTTTCACCCAACAGTGAGGAGTTTCACCAGGGGGACGTAGCACGTGAGAGGATCACGCTATTCCCCCTAGTTCCCCCACCCTCCCGAACAGGCGCCCCGACCAACCAGAGGAGGAGCTAGTGCAGCAGCCAGGACACACAACCACATCCGGCTTCTCACCCGCAGACACGGCCAATTGTGTCTGTAGGGACGCCGGACCAAGCCGGAGGTAGGATTCGAACTGGGGATACCCGTGTTGGTGGACAACAGAATAGACTGCCACGCTACCCGCACGCCCGGCATACACGTTTTTGTACTGCCATCATTCATTAAGACCTACGCAGTGTACCTTGAAAAACCTAGCCCTTATCAGAGTTTTTAATAAATCTTTTTTCTTTCTGTACAGACAGTTTAGCTGATAAGAGAATTTGTTTGTAGTCTTTGTTGACTAAATGACGCAACACTTTCCACTTTAAAGATAAATTCACTGTTGTAACGTCCACTATGACGATGTACGTAGAGCTCCTGAACATAATTCAACACATCTCATCATTAACGAAATGTAAGTTACTGTACGGACATGATCCTAATCCAGGACTGTGCCCCAACTGCACACTACAAACCAATGCTCACTATGTTCTGAGTATGCAGTGTGTTCAAATGCAACGCATTTCGGAAACGCATGGCCTTTCCCTGTGATGGCCTGGCAGCTTTGTCCGGGGTGTCTCCCCGCCTGCCGCCCAATGACTGCTGGGATAGGCTCCAGCATCCCCGCGACTCTGAGAGCAGGATAAGCGGTTTGGATAATGGATGGATGGATTGATCTGGAAACTTTTGAAAAAGAAAAAAAAACCAAAAACTAATTGTGGACGGCGACAAAACCCATGGCCATGCAGCAGACCTACACTCGGCGGTGTAAAAATGTGTCTAACCTACCTTTTTTTAATTAAGTAAGAGTGGAGTAAGTAAAAGAATCAACTGTCGTCTATGGGAGTGTCTCTACCATCACAAAGGAAAATGGTCAAAAGAAAAAAAGGAATGAATGGAAAACAAACAAAACAACCCAAAGAACATTCCAGAAACTGTTTTTGTTTGCAACAGTCAGATTCTCCTTCGTCACTCCAGCAAGAAACGATGAGTAACTTCCTTTACTATCAAAGCAGTACACTGCGAAGTACATAGCAAATACTATATAGTGGTAGTGTATGGTAGGGACTGGGGACACAGCCCAGATCAATGAAAAGTGTATCTACAGCAGCCCGGGAGGGACAACTTGTTAATTTGACTAACCGTCTTTGGTGCCAATCCGTCACACACGTCTTTCATGTTTGTGACAAACTACTAACTACGTTTAAGTTACACTTTATTAATCCACGTGGGGAAGTTATTCCTCTGCATTTGACCAATACTAGCTTCTTTGGAGCAGTGGGCAGCCCCAGTGCAGCACCCAGGACCGACCTCAAGGCCTGAGGCGAGTGTCTTGGTCTTCATATCTGATACCTAACACGTCTTCGGGATGTGGGAGGAAATCCACATGATGCTGGGAAAACACGCAAACTCCACACAGAGAGATCCCGGACTCGAACCCGGAGACTCTTTTTCTTGTGAGTTAATAGTGCTAACCACTACCCAACGATGCCAACCCTCAGAGGTCAGAGGTCAGAATCCCAATCAGGTGAGGTCTTCTTGTGTGGCTCAATGACATTTAGGGAGAGCAGATGTTTGCTGTCCTCGCTCTCTCTCTCTCTCTCTCTGACACACACACACACATTTACAGAGCCAGTGATTGACATGAGAAAATGGTATCTATGGAAACTGGACTCCAACCATCACACTTAAACAGTTAACAAGATGATTCTGTCTATCCCAGACCAGTCCGATCTATCTGCAGATTTACAGATCCACTCCCATCTGTGTAAAGGGAACATCATATCTCTCGCTCTCTCTAACACACACACACACACACACACACACACACACTCCTGCCAACAGGACATGCCACACGGACCGACTTAGGGCTCCGCCCACTGCCAAGTACTTCCAAACCGGTTGCTGAGGCAACCACGGGCAGTCTATTTATAGATCACACTACTAATCAATTTAATTTCTGCAGAGAGAAAGCGAAAAACAGAAGAAAGGAGCGTCTCCATGATGATCAATACATCTACCCTGTGGTCACACGTTCCTTCCCTACCGTAAGGGAACAGAACTCCCAACCCTGACTGAATGTACAATCTTGGATATAGGGGACAATTTTGCCCCAGTCGTCAATTAGGCTGGGGCATCATTCATGTTTTTGGCTCCTCCCGCAGGCCTCCAGGGCCCACCTCCATCCAGCTTTACAGCTACACAGCATCATGTTGTCATGGTGACGTGGCTGGACCAATAACAGAGCAGATCACCAGGCTGGTTAGAGAGCCAGATTCTACCTCAGTGCTATAGAGCAAAGCCACCTGACCAGATGATGACATGGTCCAAACTGCTCACAGGTCAGGCACCCACTATCCTCAGCTAACACCCACTAACATTGGCTAATAGCCACTAACATAAGCTAATACCTGCTAACATCAGCTAACATTTGCCAGCATCCTTTAACATCAGCTAATGACCACTAACATCAACCAACCTCCACTGACATCAGCTAACATTTGCCAACATCCTTTAAAATCAGCTAACGACCACTAACATCAACCAACCTCCACTGACATCAGCTAACATTTGCTAACATCCTTTAAAATCAGCTAACGACCACTAACATCAACCAACCTCCACTGACATCAGCTAACATTTGCCAACATCCGCTAACATCAGGCCAGATCTGTGAAAATTCACTTACACCACCTAATATTTGCTAATATCCACGAACATCCACTAACATCTGTTAACATCAGCTAACATTTGCTAACATCCAATGACATCAGCTAACATCCGCAAAAATTCACTAATATCTGTGAACATCCACTAACATCAGCTAACATCCGCTGATATCCGCCAACCTTTGCTAACGCCAAGCAGCCATCCTGAGAAACCATCAGCCTGGTTCATTCTGACTGTCAGACCTGAGAGAGACTCGGTCACCATGAGGCCAGGAGAACCAGGCCACCTAGCAAGCACCGTCCCATAACTCAACACCGCAACAACAAAGAAAGTTCAAAGCCAAAAAGAAAAGAAAAGAAAGAAAGACTGACTTTTAGTTCATCATATTAACGTGTTAATCCTTATTTTAGCAGGCAGCTGAGAACAGAAAACATCTCCACGTAGGATGTAATAACTTACCAACCACATACAAGAATACTGGCGGTCGCTTCCCAGCCAGAAAGTTTGTGATCCAAACAGATCTGAGTTTAGGGTTCCTTTGCAAGAAACAGCAGAGAGTAAATGACGGGATTATTTCCTTCTTCCTTCTGGAGCTGGAGACATGTTTGTCTCTCTGATGGACAGTTTCACAGAGAATGAATGGTCTATGTGTTCACTGATTTCAGACTGTAATGAGTCGACTGACCCAACTGAAGAACTCATTTCTTAAACCGAGGCACATCCTACTTCCAGCCCTATTTACTCCCATTTCCAGTACCGTTTCATTGAAGACAGATTTTTTTTCAGACGAGAGAGACAGAGAGAGAGAGTATAAAACGTTAAAAATAGGTGGATTAAAGGTGAAGCGGTCTTAATAAAAAAAATGAAAGTGTGCAAGTTTAAAAGTTGATGTCTGGGCCTTTAAGGTGGTACTGAAATTCAATCAATTTAACGATTTTTTTTTAAAAAATGGCATGATCCAACGAGGCACCCCCAAACGTCAAAGATCAACTAATGTAAGATTTAGACGTTATAACCTCGAACTGGATGTCAAAATCCTAATGAAATGGCCTAATTGGCCTGACGTGACAGCAGACAGTGGTCCTGATCTTTCGGATCAGAGTCCTTTCTTCTCGTCTGCGTAATGCTGTCATGAAGAACAGGGTGGCCATTTGCATGCATACCAAACAAGTTGAGGGGGTGAACGCGTCTCCTCGACGTAAATGGCTGATGCCGAACACTTCATTTTATTGTGACATCTGCCCACTGGCCGCGGTGCCGAGCAGCCCGCCGTCTGGACCCACACACAGTCGTTTTAGCACGGAAATGAAGAACCGGACTGGTACCGGGAGATAGATCGGTGGGGGTTTTTTTCCTCCTCCTCTCCGGTCTCCGGGTTTAACCTCCAGGGGATCGCCATTAAACAATAAGCGCATTTTTTTTTTTTGCGTTTATGTATCAATATGATCCGCGCGCGCACCGCGGCTAATTGTTACAGTGTGGCCACTATGCAACGTTAAAACACATAAAATACCGCATCCCCTAACGTAAACCACATATATCCACCAAATCCGCTTTATTAAAACAGAAAACAACCCAGCCGGAGTCCTCTATCAGCCGGTAAAAACGGCCGGCGGCGTACCGTTATACTCCGGCTCCCGTACCGCCCGATGCTCCCCCCGGTACCGGGCCGGTACCAGAACCATCCGCACCAGAGCAGGGCGGAGGTTCTGGTTCTGTCCTGGTTCACACAGGCCGCGACCAGTCCCCGCTCTCACCTGACTGGGCCTCACCTCGCAGGTTCCGCTGGATCCGGGCAGATCCACCCCGGCCGGTCCGCTCCGGTGCCGGCAGCAGAAACAAAAGCCCGCCGATCGGTCCCGACAGGTCCCGGTTCTGTCGGTCCGCAGACACACACAGAGATTATGGGTCGGTTGTTGTGTCGGTGACGCGCCTCCCGGTGGTCCGTGGTGTTGTCGGAAGAGCAGGGCAGAAAAAAAAAGTGTGTGGCGGGGGGAGCGCGGGGGGGGGCGAGCGAGCGCGAGAGAGAGAGAGAGAGAGAGAGAGAGAGAGAATACCCTGCACACTGGAGTTTCCTATAGAAAAATAACCGGACACCCACCACTTTCCGTTTTCTCCAGTAGATAGACAGCTGAACGACAGACGGCCTCCTATAGGGCGCAGACGCTCATCTTAAGAATTTGGGTTTTTTTTTTTAAATACAGAAACTCAGCCATTTCCAAATGTATTGGACAACTGTTCAGAATAGGGACAATAAGTCAAACGATTGTTATACAGCCAATAAATGATTGGATATTTGTAAGGACCACCAAACGAGCTTGATTGAAAACAAAATAGAGGGACGTAACAGTGAAAATAACCCGATGTGATAATTTTCCATTGTTACAAATATCTTGCCCTCAATTCTGCTACATAGCGGCAGACGGCTGGTACTGCACATTTCATTTCCATTAGGAATAAAGAGCAGAACCTGGACGGTGTTATTCAGATCCAGGACGGGTTTTATTAGTCGCCACTAAACGAACCTCCATTGGTTTTTGAGCCCACAGCTCCAACTGGTTTACATCTAAAATGTCCGATGGCTAAATTAACCCTTACTGGAAAAGAAGGGAGACAGACTGGTTTAAGAACCCCAGTGGCCTTATTAGAAGGGGTCTGATGTCAAAACAGGGTCACCACACAGACTCGTCAGAGTATAAAATCGTTTATTAGGGATAAAGTTTGAATATAGTGTAGAAAATATATAGTAAAGTAGATGTAAAAGCTTAAAATTCTTCTAATGATACATCTTTAAAAAACCCAACTCCCTTCAGGGACAGGATTATGTGGATTTAGTGTTGATGCCGATGGTTTTACCAGATATTTCCCTTTCAGAGCTGGAAACCCCCCCCCCCCCCCCATAAAAGAATGAATCTTAAGACAGGAGGACAGACACTTAAACTCCATGACAAACACTAACACTTAAAAAGACAGGACAGAACAGAATACATTTACAGATTCTAGAGCAGATTTACACGAAGGCTGGTAATCATCAGTATTCAGGTCGGAAAGGCCAGGTGTGTGTATGTATGTGTATGATTTCTACCGCAGCCAGGCTTTACTTTTCACATGGCTTTTCAACAAGACACCAACCTATCCTTTGGTCCTCGGAGGATATTGCACTGGATCGAACCCGGGTGACTGGAATAGCCTTGATTGTGTATGTGGTGTGTATTAAGTATACAGTGAAAGTACTGATGATGCATAATACAGAAAATGAGTTCGAAGAGATGACATTAAACAGTGTATTGATACAACACTTACGGTTCAATTATTGATTAGAGAAATCTGATCCTTTTGAAGCTGAACTGCTCAGACAGCGGGTGGAAGTGAGATGTGAACACATTTTAATAAAGCAGACAGAACTCAAACTGCACTATGATGGTGGGACCCGGTTCCTAATGGCTGCTGGACAGCTAATGAGAATCGTGCCAGACTTGGTGTCTGCGATCATGATCGAATGAATGGATGGATGGTGGAAAAAGAAGATGAGCTGCTGATTAACATGTGGAATGATGAGTTGGTGCAGGGATAGGAAGTAGGAAATGGTGTCACTTTTTGAAGAATTTCTTGTTAAGGAGGAAGATGAGAAGGTTGACGTTGACTTTGGCTTTAAACATTTTCATCACTGCTACACCTTCATATTGGAGCTGTAACAAATCCTGCACACACACACGCGCACACACACACACACACACACACACACACACACACACACACACACACAGTTGAGCTTTGTGTTGATCTGAAAACATGTCCTGATTCTGTTGCAAATAGACTGCAGGTGTCTTTAAATATTCAGATATTCTGTTATAATTCAAATACACAACATTATGTCTGGCTTTAGCCCTACAGTTCCTGATACTTAGCCTGGTTTAAACAGCCATTACCCTGGTTTTACCCAGGTAGGTGGCCTGCTTTTGGCTTGCCTTGACCTAGAATTTAACCTGGTTTGACTTGCTACTTGGCCTGTGTTTGACCTGGCATTTGGCCCAGTATTTAACCTTGTTTGACCTTGTATTCGGCCTGTATTTGGCATGAATTGACCTGGCATTTGGCCTGATATTTAACTTGGTTTTTGGTTACCTGGTATTTGAGGGGAAACTGTTCCATTTCGACCCCCAAGAATCGAGCGTTAACCAGGAAGCTTCCTCTCTCCTCTGCCGGGACGAAGTCGAACACAACGTTCTTAAACCTGAAAACACACACATACACTTCCTGTTAGTACTGTACCGACACCCCGTAACATAGTAGAATGACGTGTGTGGTTGTGCGTATGCTAACTGTGTAACTGGCAGGTCCTCGATCTCAAGCAGAACTCCCTTCTCACGCAGCCGGGAGGCGCTGTATGACAGACTGGGTGATTTCTTCTTTCCTCTGGACTCTGCCTTCTTGTTGGTCTTTCTGCAGGGAGACAAGTTGCTGAGGACAATATACACAGGTGTGTGTGTGTGTATGAATTAAGTGTGTGTAAATGGACTGAGTGTGTGTGTAGATGCAGTGAGTTTTCATGTGTGTAGATTGAGTATGTGTGGATGCACTGTGTGTGTGTGTGTGTGTGTGTGTGTGTGTGTGTGTGTGTGTGTGTGTGTGTGTGTGTGTGTGTGTGTGAGCTGAGTAAAGATCAAGTCATTCTCTGTCCACATGTCTCAAAAGCCTCATCTGGCAGATCTTTAAGCATGGAGGAATATATGGTATTAACACTGCAGGAAGAAATTAAAATAGCAACCCTCCTTTTGTTTGAATGTCTTTGAATAGAGAGGAAGAGATGTGGACAGAAAAACAAGCAAACCTGTACACAATTGTCAAAGAGTTACAGTCTAACAACAGGACCTCTTACAGGTAACATAGTATCACAGTACTGATACACATGGTACATAGACAAATGACCAGGAAGTTATTACTTGGGTAACATGGATTTTGTTTGCAGGTATAATTTGAATGAAAAATGTGCACAAACTTTTTTAAATTATTTTGGCAAGTGGCCATGGTGTAATCTGGTTGGTGTGGTGAGTACTTAAACCCCTGCCTTGTCCAGTATATTCCTAAAACCAGACACCTTGTCCTGCATAATCGTCTGCAACTCTATGTGTGTGTGTGTGTGTGTGAGAGAGATATCGTATGGGGGTGTTTGTGTACAGACGTGTCTGTGGTCAGGTTGTCCAGACAGGAAGTAATGTATTGGCTGTAGAAGTCGATCTGCTGGCTGTGAAAGGCACTCTTGGCATGGAGATTATCCAGTGTCTGTCTGAACTTCACAAGTTCCACCCCGCGTCGCTGACGATATAAACGCTGATGACGAATGTCCTGGAGGAGAGATGAGGGGTGGAGAGGAGGTGTGTTTTAAAACTCGAACAGACGAAGACGTTTCCCTCCACGGCTGGGACGATGAAACCAGATATTTTATGGGTGTTTGTACCTTGGCTATCAGCTGCAGTATCTGTGTGTCACAGTTAGGGGGCGTCAGGACCCCCAGGCTCTCCAGGCGACGGAGGTTCCTCACAATCTTTCTCTTCTTCTCCTCCAGACGGAGGTTTCCATCGGCAACAAGAGACTGGTTCCTCTTCATCTTGTCAGGCGTGCGTGCATCACGCTGGACACGCCTATGAATCATCCAGTCATGCTGCACTTCCTGGATAGAACAGGAGAGAAAGAATAAAAGAAAGATTAAAAAAGAAAAATCAAACTGGGACAAACAAGTTGCGCTTCATAGGACTGGCCATATATATATGGTAGCGCTACTTGAGATGGGCCTACATTTGAGCACCTGAACCAAACAACGGAAAGCCATTTTACCGATGATGGAAACAGAGGGATGGAAAGGCACCTTTTGTGTGTGTCTGTATGGATATCTGTCCGTTTTTGTCAGCATATGTCTGTGTGTGTGTGTTTCTGCGTGTACCTGTTCATGTGAGATAGAAGCCCTCAGAACCTCGTTCAGAGAGTCTCCTGGCTGGGTCCGGATCACATCGATGATCAGCTGCTTAGTGCTATATCACACACACACACACACACACACACACACACACACACACACACACACACACACCATCTTGTTGAGGTTCATGAACAGGACTATGATTCAATAACGGGTGGAGATAAAGGGTGTGGCTAATCGAGTGTGGCACAGCGGGGTGTGGACCAGCTGTCCTGAGTTAGTCCAATTAAAGCAGGACAGATAAATCGGTTCCAAAGCCCAAACGAGGACACGCAAGAGCCAAGGAGAGAGCTATGCGGGTCCACATCCCCACAGCCTTCCTGGGCATGGGTGTGCGGGACCAGTTTATCTGTGCTGAGTTAGACTAACTCGGGATGGTTGGTCCACACCCTAACTCTGCCACACAGGTGAAGCCAACAGGTTAAGACTGCTGGCTCGGCTCGCCTACCTGAGCAGGATTCCTTTGGCATCGGGCTGGTCGTTCGAGTCTTTGAAGATGTCAAACTTGCTGGTGAGGGTGAGAGACACTTCTGTTTTACAAGAGTCCGACCCAGATTCTGCCTGGTGTCCTGCAGGCTCTCCTGAGGAGAGGAGCAAGACTGAATCAAAGCATGCAACACTATCCGAGGCTGATTAGACATGTCTGGCAGAAAACGACCCAGGTAGCACAGCAAGGCAATCCTCACAGATCATCTCAAAACAAGGAGGACAAAGAAAGCAAGGAAGAGTGTTTCCCCTAGAACGTTTTCCTATTAGTAGGCCAGGGTAGTGAGACGTAGGTATTTTGTTGACTGGGGTGACGTGGGGGTCCTCAACATTTCATTTTTGCATATCTCGCTTAAGTTTTGTTCAGTTTTTTTTTTCATCATACCAAGACTACAGTTAAACTTTTCACAGCCTTCTGTTTCGCCGTGGTCATTTTTGTCGCTATCTGGCAAAAACCACATTTCTGCAAAGGCGCCAACTTCACAGGAACTGAAAAAAATCCTTCCATCATTTTAAAACCAAACATTACATATTTGCAGGCTTTGAAACACTTCATTTGTCTGGGGACACTGAGGTATTCATAAGTCTTACATGTACAAATAAATTTGGCTTACTTGAGATAATAACTCAATTTTACGATAGGTATTTTTAACCCAACACAATAAAAAAAAAACATGTGGTATTAGCATGTGGGCACAATCTTACACAGTACACATACTACAAAAGTAAAATAGCAGAATAATGACAGTAACATATCATCTGTATATTAAAGTGAAGTGAGGCCCTTACCAACCAACTCCTGGAGGGAGGGAACTGTCCCCAAGTCCCTGAGCAGGACCAGCAGAGGGTCTGAGGGGTCTGGACACAGAGAGTCTTGGTGCTCCAACAGCAGCTACACAAACAGCACAAATACAGGCAGCTAGTTATTAACTGCAGAAACTGGCCAAATGCAGTGTTAGTTAACCGTCCACTGAAAGCCTCGCTGATGGTTTGATGTAGACCAACGCTGACCACAGAACACAGTTCATTGTGGAATGGCTGACTTCAGGAGGCGATCTTTATGCACATGGTTCATTAAAATGATCTTTCTGGGGGGCATCCGGGTAGCGTAGCGGTCTATTCCGTTGCCTACCAACACGGGGATCGCTAGTTCGAATCCCCATGTTACCTCCGGCTTGGTCGGGGGTCCCTACAGACACAACTGGCTGTGTCTGCAGGTGGGAAGCCGGAGGTGGGTATATATCCTGGTCGCTGCACTAGCGCCTCCTCTGGTCGGTCGGGGCGCCTGTTCGGGAGGGGGAGGCAGAGTGATCCTCCCACACGCTACATCCCCCTGGCAAAACTCCTCACTGTCAGGTGAAAAGAAGCGGCTGGTGACTCCACATGTATGGGAGGAGGCATGTGGTAGTCTGCAGCCCTCCCCGGATCAGCAGAGGGGGGTGGAGCAGCGACCCGGACAGCTCAGAAGAGTGGGGTAATTGGACGGGTACAATTGGGGAGAAAGGGAGGGGGGAAAAAAAAGAAAAATTATCTTTCTGATCTTCCTGCTGATCTTTCCATCCCATAAGTCTACTGATCTAGCTCTCCACTCCTGTCATCTTTCCATCCATCTAATTAACAGGGTTCTACATATTTGCTATAATTTTTTCAGAGACATGATCTATCCCTCATTGCTTTATATTGTCACAAATATGCAGCTAACATCTGCTGTTCCCTCTAGTCTCAGGCCAGACTAGTTTGACAGGGACCCCCTGAAATTTTTCAAAATTTCGTTTATTTTTTCCCCCCACTCCATCTTGCTTGATGGGCCCATGAAACAATAAGTTGAGCGCCACGAATTCAGGAGTACAGGGAACTCAACATGCCAAGCCATGATTCACTTACATGCCTGCAATGTGTGGGTTTTATATTTTGAAGTATGGACATGCCCCCTGCTGACCTTGTGTGTGTTCAGCAGCTCGCTAACAGTGATATAGATGACAGGTTTGTTGAGGATGACCAGCTCAGAGTACTCGTCCATGTTAAAACGCTCTTCTGGCTCTGGGACATCGCAGGCTGCACGCAGGAACTTCCTGTCAAAAGATGAAATGTTTGTCATGTTGACACTAGATAGAGTTAGCTGCAACATGCAAACATACTCATACTGCTCTCACCATATACTTAATAATTATTTGCTTTATCACGACATGTGGCATTTTTTACTGTGGCAAACGTTCACTTTTTATCCATCCATCCATTATCCAAGCCGCTTATCCCAAGTAGGGTGGCGGGATGCTGGAGCCTATCCCAGCAGTCATGGGGCGGCAGGCGGGGAGACACGCTGGACAGGCCGCCAGGCCATCACAGGGCCGACACATTCACACCTAGGGACAATTTCTCTTTTTATAATATTTCTCAAACCCATACCACTCATCTTTTACTTTTGTAGTTATTCAGTATAATTTTTAATACAGTGTATTCAGTTTAAGCTGTGCAGTGCTGCCAGAAGCACTGGCAGACTCGCTCAGCTGAAGTGCAGCAGTTGTGGTGGCAGGGACAGGTTAGGTTAGACTGATTTATGCAGTAATATAAAATGTGGTGAAAAAGGACATGTTTTGACATGGTAACAGGGACAGTCCATTCTATAACTGAACATTATTCTACAGCTAATATCATAATATGACTCAGCTGAACCATACTGCTCTACAACTGAACATAATTCGACAATTGCAACCACAATATGACTCAACCAGACCATATAACTCAAACATTATTGTATACTACCACTATAATCACTACATAGCAAATAACATTAAGTCTAACTGCATATCACGCAGTGCGATCTGGACTAATGAACTTTCACCCCACCTAAATTCTCCCTTTAACAACAGAAACTTGCTGCTCTGTTGTTGGTAATGATCCCTGTGAGGTCAGAGGTCATGTTGGAGTGACGCCATTGTGTCCCAGCTGACCTGAACTTGGTGTGGGTAAGGCTGATGTAATCATTCAGGACTCGCAGGTAGGAGCTGTCACCATGGAAATGTTTGTTGGCGGCGGCGTGCTGCAGCATGCGAGCGATGGAGCCCAGGATCCGCCGTTGCTCCGGTAGAAGGGCGGAGCCCGCAGTGAACTCCACCACGTCAAAACCATCCGGCGCCACTACAGCAGGGTTCATGTAGCGATAGTATACCAGGTTCCCCACAATCTGTGTAGATCAAATCAGGTTAGAGTGAGGCACCAGGGACAGTGGTCTCCTTCTACTGGCACCAACACCACAATGGTTAGGAGTCCTATTCCATTCCCATTCTATCATCTTAAAGCTTCAATCCTGGTTTTATTTGCACTGCCTGCCTCATGTGTAGATGTTTTTAAGCTGAGCGATGAAGCAGTCAGCAGTGCTGTTGTGTCAGCGCCCCCCCCCCCAAAAAAACATGGTTGAACCTAAGTTTTACTTGGCTGATTGACGTTGTACTATCTGTTCGTAAAGGTCTTATACCAGCTTGTTCTGTCATATCTGCTTGTTAGACACAACTTCCCTTCTTCAAACTCACCAGTACCTGCCATCTTCTTCCTCATCTGGCTGCTATGATGAAAAAATAAACACAATGAATCCTATAATTTTTCTTGGCAGACATTAACTATTCAATTCAGCTACTACAGAAGTCTTAACAAGTTGGATATTCCATCCAGCCATCCACTATCCGAACCGCTTATCCTGCTCTCAGGGTCGCAGGGATGCTGGAGCCTATCTGAGCAGTCATTGGGCGGCAGGTGGGGAGACACCCTGGACAGGCCACCAGGCCGTCACACAGGGC
The DNA here is from genome assembly GCF_029633865.1 of Lampris incognitus. Taxonomy (NCBI): domain Eukaryota; kingdom Metazoa; phylum Chordata; class Actinopteri; order Lampriformes; family Lampridae; genus Lampris; species Lampris incognitus. Next base: position 11,658,465 of record NC_079219.1, read on the forward strand.
CGACATACACACCACACGCATTCATACCTAGGGGCAATTTAGTATGGCCGATCCACCTGACCTACATGTCTTTGGACAGGAAACCGGAGTCCCCGGAGGAAACCCATGCAGACACGGGGAGAACATGTAAATTCCACACAGAGGACGACCCAGGATGACCCCCGAGGTTGGACTACCCCGGGGCTCGAACCCAGGACATTCTTGCTGTGAGGCGACCGCACTAACCACTGCGGCACCATGCCACCCGGGTTGGATATCCATCATCTTCAACACATCAGTGGTGGGCAGTGCTGAAAGGGATTGGGGAATTTGTGTGTGAATCTTCAGGATTGTAACTTGATCACAAAATCCTCCAGCAGATAAACAGGAGGTAATGGTTTCTCTCACATGTAATGGAGATGCCAGTCTCCATTAATTCAGCCTTATTATTGACTACCTCAACAGACCCACTGTTGCGCCAGGCAATTTCCTGTCGCCACCTGGTCCCTCCAACTACGCCTATCTCTATCGCTATTTACTCTTCTCTGAACAAACCTCATAGCTTCACTGACCTTAATAAACTTGACCTCTACATTTCAGGAGAGCTTTTTAATTTAGTGCAGCCGAATGTGCAGCATGAAAGGCAGAGACGCCAGTTATTTTTTATGAAATATTGCATTACAGCTGTGTACATTACCGGATATAAAGCATACAACAGAATCCCAGGTTGAACGGGTTTTGCTGCCATGGAAATAAATATCTGGAGTTGCGGTGGAGAATTTTAAAGCCCTTTGTATTGTCCTGGCAAGGCCTACAGCTCAGTATGGTTATGGAAAGGGAACATGTTTCGACCTTTTGCAAAACACTGTCATGCCTTAAGCAGTCTTCAACAGTCTCTTAGCAGCAGACATGGCCATCACATCTCACTAGCATGTGTTCAGCAGCTGGATCTGAGTCATGAATCTGTATCAGCGTGAAGACAGTCACCTTATAAAGCTCCTCCTCACTGGCTTGAGGAAACTTGGCCTTCAGGGTGTCTCTCAGGATCTTGGCTGTATAACGCATCCCATATCTAAACAAAGACAGCTTTAGTTAACTCTTAAGAGTGAAATATAATTAAAGAATATTACAACTCGTGACGGGCTAATAGCTCCTGTGTTCAGCAAAGTGTGTGGTGGTATTTTAACTAAGATAGTGTGGCCCTCTGCTAGCCCTCCACTGTGTGCTAATGCATTAGCATGTAGTGTAGTGTGCAAAACAAGTATTGAACACAGATGTCAACTGGTCCCGGGCTTCTCATTACCTCATAGTTCGATCAAGTCTAGTTTTAAAGACTGGTGCTACACCCTTCAACAGCAAAGATCTCACTAATATCTTCGATAAATCCAGGAAAAAAACTATTATCAAACACAGTTACATCAGAAATCCCTAACTTTGTTGGAAAAAAAAGAAGAAAAGGAGCCTAAATTCCATCTCAGAGAGACATGTTAGTGTGTGGAGGGTGATGTTGAGACTCAGCCTGCCGCGTGCTTCCATCACGGTGCTCTTCCAAACGTTGGATAGTGTTGGAAAGCCTCTTTATGATATTTGGATTTGGGGGTTGAGCAGCTTTCTGGAGCTGACATTTTGAAGTCGACGCCAGCTTTCTGCAGCGATTATCCAGGTGTGCTTGTGTGAAAATGGGTGGGGTTTCCAAAAATGGTCTGCAAAGCCTATTCTGCTCATCTTTCACACTGCCCCCACTGTGTTGACTGCTCACTGCTAACCATGAACGACTGAAGAAAAAAAATCTGCTTTCCATCTGTATTTAACCGTCTCTTTAGTCCCATTTACACCTAGCATTAACATGCGATCTGTATCTGGATAAGGAAACACATGTTAATTTAAGGTGTAGATACACACCGCACACACTGAGAACAGATTGAATCCATACAGTGTGTTCGTATTTGGGAGAGAAAAGATGCCAGCTATACCGTTTAAATATCATTTTGCACTCTTAATCAGAAAAGAGACAAGTAGCGATATAGGCTGTGCAAGAAGAGATAGCGTCCACGTCAGAATTCAGAATAAGTTCCATGGATCGCGCCATGTGGCTCTCAACCAGCACAAACAAATCACATTTTGTCTTTCTATTTTCGCTCCAATAACAATATTTTATGTTGCCATTTCATTTCTTAATACTCAAAACATTTATTTCTTACAAAATACAGCCCTGCATTTGACAAACAGGACAAAACTGAAATGCATAAACTACATTTTTAGAAGCCTTGTGCATGCCATGTTGTGTGATGTCATGGCATTGCACAGTGGGGCAGGTAGCATGAAATTGCCTTCCATTTAAGCTCATAAAACCTTATCTCCCAAAGAACCAGTATTCACAATTCTTAGTGCTGGCTCTGTCCATCTGTCAGTGTTGATAGGTGTGCTGGCACACTGAAATCTAACAGACTCGTCATAAATGTAATTAGCTGCAGCTATGTTTACCCTGCTTTGCTTACGTCACAGAGTACCAAGTCAGCCTGGCATGCTTTTAACCTTTAGATGGTTTTTAACTTGTAGATTTCAGCAAATCCACTATAACTGTCAAGGGTTTAGTTACACTTCAATTTTCTTGAACTACATTTTCATTTTGTTAGGTAGGTCAACACCTTAGTTTTAACTCATGTTTGGTGACTTCACTGGGGTTCTCCAATGTACGATGCTAAAAACAGGGCTCCACAGCCATGTAGTAAAAACAATGAATTAAAATAGATAAATAAATTAAAGAACCGAGTTAAAACAGCTATATTAAAATGAACAAGACATCTCAAGAGTGTTTGAGAGATTGCCACGGCTAACTCCCTGATGCGTCTTCATGGGGGTTCAGGTGCCATTTCAGAAAAGCTTGTTGGAAACAAAATGTGACAAAACGGCAATAGTGCTGCTAAAAAGGTTTTACTCTCGCTTGACAACTAAGCGAAAGAAACGTGCTTGTCAAATAAATAATGATCTAGTGAATATTATATGGCAGATCGGCCATTTGGTCTGACTGCATTGCACAGCGATTCTAAACGGATATACTATATCTATCTATCTATATATATATAGACTGAAATTAAGCAGCAAAGGACTCTCTATGAATTATTTGTACTGTAACTGTCCATCTCACTGCTGTACCCGTTAAGAGAAACTCACCGCCATAAATGAAGAGACCCATTGATTCATACCTCACAGTGTTGAAATTCCCTTCACATTTGGATCGAGACATCAGATTGTCAAATGTAACAATTACGCAAAATGATGGGCAAAAAATAATCGTGATGACGCCATTATGTCACAACAGGCCTAGTCTTTCTGAGGCTGGTGGTTCAGCCTTATGGTAGTTTTGGGAGGCTGGTGGTGGCGAGGCTTACGGTAGTTTGTGGAGGTTGGTGGTGATGGCATTGAGCACGCGGTCTGTCAGGTTCTTCAGGTTGACCATGGCGATGTCCAGCCGACGCTGAACCTCAGGGTGAGACAGAGCCTGCTCTGCACTAACCTCATAGGGCAGGGAGCTGATCAAAGATCACACACACACACACACACACACACACACACACACACACACACACACACACACACACACACACACACACACACACACACACACACACACACACACACACACACACACACACACACACACACAGTATTTTGACTCAGAGATACTTTTTTGTCCCCATGAGGATATATCTGTGTGTGTGTGTGTGTGTGTGTGTGTGTGTGTGTGTGTGCGCGCGTGTGTATGCTGACCTCTTGTGTCCGGTCTGGGTCTCTGTCTGGTTGACCCAGGTTTTATAGATTTCTACAGGGTCGGTTCTGATACTGAGGGTCCGATCCTGCAGGACGTCTCTGAGGGCGGGGCCCAGGATGTCTCGGAGGGAATTCTGACCACGGGCATGCCGATAAAAACTCACCAACATCTTAATGACGGTGGGATTACCAGTCACCACATCCTGAGGACGCTCCACCTTCATCCTGCAGGGGGAGGATGAGGAATATATGTATATTAAAAAAAAAAAAAAAAAAAACACAAATTGAATAAAGGAAATATCTTGTAGACAAATGCAAAATTGAAAATGACTTCTGTAAGTCATATTTTTCAGCACATATTTTTGACTTCTTGCCATCTGAGCTAATGATGGCTGCCAGAGTGAATTAGCGGTCAGCACTGTGGCCTCACAGTAAGACCGTCCTGGGTTAAAGTCCAGCCTATCTGGATTTTCAAGACACTTATGACCCTATTGTGAGCTTCCCCTTTTCTAAAAGGACTTGTGTGTGTGGTTTTCAAGTAAATTTTATGTCAATGGCTATATTCTGCTGTCTTGTCTAAGATTAACTGATAATTGTTTATTAACACAAGCCACTAACAATCAAGGAAATTCCTAAAAGTTAGCATACAAAACAAGGTCTGCTCACAACAGAAAAAAAAACAAACTAATAGATGTGTGTGTGTGTATAGACCTGATCTCGTAATGAAGAGCCTGAGTAAACAGCTGAAGCAGCAAGTACGCCTCCCTGCGGTCGGATCCATAGTTGAAGAGAGTAAAGACCAAAGCTTCCATGAACTGGGTCGTCTTCGTCTGAGGCATCAAGAAGATCAACTGGGCCAAGTACGATGGCTGGGTCTGACATACGTAACATACACAACATACATACATATGAATAAACACACACTGAAGTGTCTTTATACACAGATAAAGACATGCGACATCCAGTACAACACAAATCTGTCTTATAAAGAAATCATTTATGATAACACAGCTCATGTGTGTATTTGACCTGTAGCGGGTAGATTGTGTGTGCTAATGTGTTTATCTGACCTGTAGCAGGTAGAACAGGTGCTGGTAATTCTCTAGCCGCTCTCTGCAGTTTTTACTGAGAGCTTTGAGTCCTTTGGAACGTTCCAGAGCCATCATATCAGACAGCTGCTCCTTATTCTTCCTGGTTAACTTCTTACAATGAGAGACCACCTCCTGCAGACACACAAGTGCAGAAATAACACAAAATATCATCACACGTACAATATAAAGCGTATATTACACACACATGCACGCACACACACACACACAAACAGTGTTACCATTAAACAGGTTTTTACAGCTCAAGATCACACCTCCCACACACATAGAAACACACATACTTCCCTCTAGAAGCTCTGAAGCGTTCTGGGTCAAGTGCCTTGTTTTGGGGTACCTGGGCAGTAGCTATTGAGTGAGGGGAATTTATTCTGCCTTTATTACTGTAGTAATTTCCCATGATGCCCTCAGTACCTGCAGAGTGACACGGTTGCGGACCAGCAAGCCAATCTTCAGGTCCATCAGGTTCAGGTCAGCTTCCAGCTGCTGGTTGAAGCGTATGGTCCTCACCACCTCCTCCCGAAGCCGCAGGAGCTCCGCTTCCTGGCGGATGTCGCTGTCTCCCTGCTCCAACAGGTGAGCAAACTTTCTCACCACAGAAAGAGGAGGCGTTGCTGAGTGGACTGAGAGAAGCCAGGGAAGAGAGAGGTGGTGCTCAATGTCATTACTTGTAATAATAATAACAATAATAATATAGTTATCCACTGTCAATCATTATGTGGTCAGACCACACCCACACAGTCCGGATGAGGCAGATTAGTTGAGTTTATTGAGCATGTTTAATAAAAGTTTTTTGAAGGCAACATCATTAATATATCGACTGATCTTATATTCAAATAAAGTTTTCAAGAGCTTTTAATGATTCTGTTATCTTTAAAAAGGAAGTACTATCAAAACTGACACTGCTAAGATAGCATATGACATAGGTAAGACAGCAGTGGAAGACAAGCATGCAGAATAATAAATTGGGCTAAAATAGGTTGTGGAAACTTTTTTTTACATTCTTCAAAAATCCTCTACTTTAAAACCTAACAGATTGTATTGCAAAGGAAAAAAATGCACAACTGGAACCAACTGTGCATTTTTGGTACTAATGGTGCACAATCAAATGCAACCATTTTTTTTTTTTACATTTTCATTGCAACTTCAAAACCCAACAAATTTTCCCATTTTTAGTTTCATATATGAACTTAACCAGTGGAAACTTCACATTTCCTCTACTTACAGAAAGCACTCTGCTTCTACAGCTGTATAGAGTGCTGTAGTGTGGATAGTACTCAGTGTGTGTGTGTGTGTGTGTGTGTGTGAGAGAGAGAGAGAAAGCTGGTGTGTTAACTAAGCCACCTCATCCAGTGTGAATAGTGTAGGTTTCCTGAAATACAAAGCGAGTGCTCACCCAGCATCCTGTACTGCTCCCTCGCCCGGTTGGCCCTGAAGAAAGCTTGGATCTTTATGATGGCGCCCACCTGTGGACAGAGAACAGAACACCAACTGTCTCTGACTGAGCGGCTCATGGAGAGGGGTAGGTAAATGAGACGACACGTTGCTCTATGATCACAAAGAGCACCCGAACTAACTTACCTGTTTTCAATAGGTAAATCTACAGTTAAAGGGTCTATGTGATGTATTTCAGCCTTCCTGAAGCATAATGACTGGTAAATATTAGCAGAGGTAAAAAAAAAAAAAAGTATTGTACTACCCCCCCCCAAAAAAACAAAACAAAAAACAAACTTGAAGGTGTTTGAAAATACCGATGTCAGTAAGCATGCTTTTTTAATTTGAATCAGCAAACAACAGAGGGCAGCGCTCAGGTAAAAATTACACATGACACCTTTAATTTCAACTGTGTTAAACCCAGAGGACCTGGTTCAGAGTCAGAAGGCTCACAACTGGGCTGAACTCAATTGGTTGACTAGTCGAACATATGGCTGGCAGGTTGTTGTTCAACCAGTCGTAATATTTCTTTCATTGAGCAGCAATGTGTGTCCAGCTTGTGCAATTCTTTTGTGCATCAGGGGGGGGGAAAAGCGCTGGTTGCCAGTTTCACCTCGAACAACATCTTATGTTGGACCGCAGGCAAAATGGAGAAGGCTGCTGAGGAAAGGCTCAATACAGCAAAAAACATTTTATTTTAGTCATGAAGATCCCTAATATCAGCAGTGTTGATTAATTAAAGCACATTAGCAGTATCAAAGCCCAGCCACTGAGGATGCACAAGCCAGTGTGCATAATAAATAGCACGGATAAATGGGGAGGGTTGCATCAGGGAGGGTATCTGGCATGAAACCTTTGCCAAATCAAATATGCGGATCATGAATCAGATTTCTATACTGGATCGGTCGAGGTCCAGGTTACCAATGACCGCCACCAGTGCTGTTGGCAACTATGCTACTGTTGGGCAAAGGAGGAGAGGGAGAGGGCATGTCCAGAAGCAGGGGGAGAGGAGGAAGGGTAGGAGTGTGGAGGTGAGAGTCAGAACTTTGAATGTTGGCACTATGACTGGTAAAGGGAGACAGCTGGCTGATATGATGGAGAGAAGGAAGGTAGGTATAATGTGTGTGCAAGAGACCAGGTGGAAGGGGAATAAGGCCAGGAGCATCAGAGGTGGGTTCAAACTCTTCTATCATGGTGCAGATGGGGGGAGAAATGGGGTAGGGGTATTCCTGAAGGAAGAGTATGTCAAGAGTGTGCAGGGGGTGAAGAGAGTGTCAGAAAGCGTGATGAGTATGAAGTTGGAACTTGGAGGTGTATTGATTAATGTTGTCAGAGCACATGCCTCGCATGTTGGGTGTGAGATGAAAGAGAAAGAAGAATTATGAAGGAAGTTGGATGAAGTAGTGGAGAGTGTACCCAAGGAGAGAGTGGTGATTGGAGCAGACTTCAATGGGCATGTTGGTAAAGGGAACAGAGGTGATGAGGAGGTGATGAATGGGTATGGTGTCAAGTAGAGGAATGTGGAAGGACAGATGGTGGTGGATTTTGCAAAAAGGATGGAAATAGCTGTGGGTGAACACATATTTCAAGAAGAGGGAGGAACACAGGGTGACATATACGAGTAGAGGAAAGTGCACACAGGTGCGATCGCAAGAGGTGCGATCTGAAAGAAATTGGGAGACTGCAAGGTGGTGACAGGGGAGAATGTAGCAAGGCAGCATCGGATGGTGGTCTGTAGGATGACTAAGAGAGTGAAGGCAGAGCCAAGGATCAAATGGTGGAAGTTGAAGAAGGGAGAATATTGTGTGGAGTTCAGGGAGGAGTTAAGGCCGACACTGGGTGGTAGTGAAGACTTGCCAGATGGCTGGGAAAGCACTACAGAAATAGTGAGGGAGACAGCTAGGAAGGTACTTGGTGTGTCATCTGGACAGAGGAAGCAAGTCAAGGAGACTTGGTGGTGGAATGAGGAAGTACAGGGAAGTATACAGAGGAAGAGGTTGGTGAAGAAGAAGTGGGATTGCCAGAGAGATGAAGAAAGTAGACAGGAGTATAAGGAGATGTGGAGTAAAGCAAAGAGAGAGGTGGTGAAGGCACAGGAAAAGGTGTATGGTGAGTTGTATGAGAGGTTGGACACTAAGGAAGGAGAAAAGAACTTGTACTAATTGGCTACACAAAGAGCGAGTTAGGATGGGCAGTGTGACAGTGGTGAGGTAGGAATGACTGATGGGTTCAAGGTGGGATTATATCAAGGATCGGCTTTGAGCCCTTTCTTGTTTCACATGGTAATATACAGGTTGACGGATGAGATCAGGCAGGAGTCTCCGTGGACTATGATGTCTGTGGATGACATTGTGATCTGTAGTGAGAGTAGGGAGCAGGTTGAGGAGAGCCTGGAGAGGTGGAAGTATGTACTGGAGAGAAGAGGAATGGAAGTCAGTAGGAGCAAGATGAAATACATATGCCTGAATTAGAGAGAGGATAGAAGAATGGTGAGGATGCAAGGAGTACAGGTGATGAAGGTGGATGAGTTTAAATAAATGGGTTCAACTGTTCAACGTAACGCTAAGTGCGGGAGAGAGGTGAAGAAGAGAGTGCAGGCAGGTTGGAGTGGGTGGAGGTGAGTGTCAGGAGTGATTTGCGGCAGAAGGGTACCAGCAAGAGTTAAAGGGAAGGTTTTCAAGATGGTAGTGAGACCAGCTTTGTCATATGGTTTGGAGAGAGTGGTACTGACAGGAGTAGGAAAGGACAGGAGGCGGAGCTGGAGGTGGCAGAGTTGAAGATGCTAAGATTTTCATTGGGAGTGACGAAGATGGACAGGATTAGGAACGAGTATATTAGAGGGACTGCTCAAGGTGGACAGGTTAGAGACAAACTAAGATGCAGAGGACAGGAAGAGATGGAAATGGATGATTCACTATGGTGACCCCTAACGGGAACAGCCGAAAGAAGCAGAAGAAGCAGCATCAAAGCCCATTCACTGACCTAATGAGTAGAATTAATTGATTCTTACATTCTTTCTGAAGAAGCGAAGGCGTGCAAGGTATTTCCTTCTTGCCAAACACATCCTCACCCACGCCTGGATCTGTTCCCATAAACAGTCAGAAAAACAAAGTAAACAGTCACAACGACATAGTTAATAGTCAGAAAAAGACAGTGAATAGTCAGAAGACTATATTAAACATTTACAACAGGGTGTCAAATGGTTTGTGAGGGAATATCCTTTCCAATGAGACACACCAAAACAGAATGCCAACTTCTGGTTTGCAAGTTTCAGGGGCTGTTTAATCCCAGAAAACAATACTCACTATTACCATTTAACCAGCCAACTCGGATTAGGACCTCCACATGGTGGTTGGTTATGTTTTACAGTGGCTGCTTGTCCAATTCATAACAAATTTGGTGTGAATAGTCCCTGGAAGCACATGTACATGTACGCTAAAGACCACAACAGTCTGCCACACAGCATCAGTGTATTTAACCATACTTGGTGACAGCTCTGTGAGCCAGTGGATTTCAGATAGCCCATGGTGTATAATATTAATGGCCAAAACAAAATGATCATCTATAACTTTAAAGATGCACATACATCTTTATCAATGGTAAAAAAAAAGCACATGTTGCCCTTAATAGGCTTAAACCCCTATATTGCTACTTGCAAATTTTTCTGATATCAATTAACATGTATGGCGTATCTGTAGGTTTGTGCTCCCATTCGCCTTAATCACCTTGCCGCCATGTTTGGTTGACTGACATTACGAGGGGGATTAGACGAGGAAGTGCCATAGACTCCAATAGTAAAATTGCTATAAAAATACTATTTCAAGAGTAGTATTGAACACAATGACAGAGATCAGGCTATCATAATTTCAAAGGTGTTATAAGTTGTCAAACGTGTTTAACCGTCACGGTTTTCTGATATAAAATGAATGAAGGTGAATGGCTGTTCTGCTGATTGACTTGCATTCATGAAACAACAGTAAGAAAACATAGCTCAGCCACAGGCAATGTTTTATTGTAGCTACTGAGATGATTTCCAGCTGTAACTGTGATTAATACTACTCTTGAAATTGTATTTTTATAGTGGAGTTTTTTTATTGGAGTCTATGGCACTTCTGCATCTAATCCCCCTCAAGATGTCTACAAACCAAATATGGCGGCGAGGTGAAGAAGGCAAATTGTGTGTCAGTGAAGCATAGCAGATTGTGTTCCTACCTTCACCACTGCCCTCCAGTTCTGATAGAGATACTGCAGTCTTTGTCTATATGCACGCTGCTGGACATACCTCCGCCAATGGGACTGCAAGCATATATACATGGGAAACACACAGACATATGCACACAGACAGACAGATAAAAAAAACACACTCGATTGTATCCAGCACATCAAACGATTTAAAATGGCCATACTTCAGGTGGCCTAACTTTAGCATTTCCAAAAAGATAATAAAGAAGGTTTCATCAGCCTGCCTGGCTCAATTCCATGTCCAAACTTTACCTGGTGCTCATGGTTCTTACCTGGATGCGGATGACAGCAGGAAGCTGGGTATTAAGGAAGTGGAGTCGTGCCCCCAGCCTCTGTCTGAGGAGAAAGCCGCGACTCTGAGCCTGAAGCTGCACCAACAGGTCCTCACTGGCCTTCCACTGGCACTCCCTGCTGTGTGCTGCCGTCACACTGCTTAGCCCCGCCTGCAGGGGAGCCAGAGAGACAATGCAAGTGAGCTTCATCTGTGGCAGGTATGGTGTGTTGTGGGTGTTGGTTTGGGGGCTAATCTAGTCAGCAAGGAACTCCTGATCATAATTAACCTCTATTTATTAATGTGTGTGTGTCAGTAGGCAAAGGAGAGCCTAAGAAAATTCCGTGTTTCAGTATGAAGACTTCAGTATGAAGACTTGTGCATGCGCAATAATCCAGATAAGAAAATCACAGGAAGTTGAAACAGTTCATCTGGACACAATTTCTCTCTCAATAAACGTTGTGTCCAGATGAACTGATTCAACTTCCTGTGGGTATGAAGACTGGTTTAACACTGTGAATTACAGACACTGAAGCTAAAAAGGATTCATCAACTGTGTGCCGGGTTCTTAAAGACTTCCAGTGTGTTCTTGCTGAAAGGCGTCTGATATAAAGACAGTGATGTGGTCAGTCTGGCTCTGAAACATGCTGGGTTTCTACTACTGTAGCAAACCTGGATCTCTGTGTGGGTCATGAAGAGGTTATTGTGGATGAAGGCAGGCGGTCTCTCCCAGCTCCCCTCTAGTCTGGACAGGTGGAAGTAAAACCAGCTCCTATCCTCCATCTGGATTCCAGCCCACGGACTCCTGTTGTCTCCTGGAAAGAACAAACAAATTAACAAAAACAGACAGTCTTTGGATAAATTTGTGCGGTAACAGTAATTTGGTGTGGTGTAGCGATAGATGTCTAACAGTCAGTAATCTAGATTTACACTAGACTAGATCAGTAGGACAGATCAGCATTGTGTGTGTGTGAGAGGGAGAGAGAAAGAAAGAGAGACAGACAGACAGACTATTATCCTGACCTCCCTCAGTCTTGGCCCTGAGCAGTGCAGTTAGTTCAGCCTGGTAGGCTGCAGCGCACTCTGACATCACACTCTTCAGCGCCACCTCTGGCAGCTGCAGGACACGTAGCGTCTGAGGCGCCCTGCCCTCCTTCACCGCCTGGTTCACGGCAGCCAATCCCAGGGCCCCTGACAACACACACACACACACACACACACACACACACACACACACACACACACACACACACACACACACACACACACACACCGGGTTTAGGGGCTTCACACAGCTGCCTTTTGCTTTGTCAAAGTGCCAGTGAGCAAGGCAGAGAACCTGCTGACTCAGGGTTGAGAAGAAGGCCAACTCACTCTTCAGAGCCCTCTGCGTTTGCTGATTGGCTTTCCTTACACCTTCCTGGATGTCAGCCAACCACAGCTCTGCTCCTGGGTCACGACTTCTCTGTGATTGGAAAGCCATGAGGTCAGAATTTGATTGGCTGTTTGTTTAACGGTCCACTGAGCAATTTATTAGGCAAAAAATAAAATAAAATAAATGATTTACAAATCTATGTTTTATAAATGTGTTTTAAATAATGTACACCAAGACCAAGACTGAAAATGTTTTGTAGGTAAAGAATAAGCCATTTTATTCAACATAGTAGCATTGGCCTACTTGCCGTAGAAGAAAAAGTGAGTGGAGGCGATAGTTTACTACATGAGTCATAGCATCTACAAGAAAGGCCCAGCTACGCCTATGCTGGTGGGTGTCAGTAGAGTGTATGAACAGTGTCATATCAGTTGTTTCAGAAGGCGAGGAAGGACCTTCAGAGAAAATCCATTGGGAAATCGCGTAGTGGACATTTAAATGAACAAGTGTTTCTATGGGGCAACTGTACCTCAGCCTTCTGCTTCTTGGCATGGGTCAGGATATCATGATATCGACAGGCGTTGGCTGGTACCACATCCTCCAGACCACTAGAGGGCAGAAGCAGGGCAGCCAGGGTCTTGTGGGGATCGCCCTTGTACAGAGCCTGGTTTATCAGTCCAATAGTGAAGATCTCTGGAGGGGGGGAGATGGGTGCCAAAAAGTGGTCATTGGGATATCAACTCCATAACACAGACATAATTAGCATAGCAACCACACAAGTAGAGTTTACGCTGCCACAGTACAGATAAAATATGGCCTAGCACAGTACAAGTACAGTTCAGGAACTTCAGGTCACCACATCATAGAAAAATATAGCCTAGCATAGTACAAATTATATATAGCCTAATAGCCTAGTCCAGTACAGTATAAATAAAATATAGCTCAGCAAAATACAGATAAAATACAGCCTAGCATAATACAGATAAAAAAATTGCCAAAGTAAACTACAGAGTATGGTATATACAGTACATCTTTTTTCTTTTTTTTGCCTCCTGACCCTCATAAAACCTGACAGAAGAGAACTGATCAGCTTTGAAGAAAGTTGCATCAATTAAATGTGTGTGTGTGCATGTAATTGTGTGTGTGTGTGTGTGTGTGTGTGTGTGTGTGTGTGTGTGTGTGTGTGTGTGTGTGTGTGTGTGTGTGTGTGTGTGTGTCTGTGTGTGTGTGTTTGTGCATGTTTTGAGTGTGTGTGTGTGTATACATACGGTCGTGTTCCTCCTGGACTGAGGCATTGACGGAGGAAATTTCTGCTTGAAGCTGATTCCAGGTCAGTAGAGTTCTACCCGTCTGCTTCCTCACTACACACAACTCTGAAAAGTACCTGATAACAACACACAGACGCACACATGAAGGCCATACACACTCTAAGGGGCGCCCAAGTCAAATCGAGATACTGACACAAAACTTGTCAAACGCTGACTGTAGTATTTTTTCCCCTTTTTTGAAGAAAGTGTCCATGATGAGAAAAAGTGTAACCCATGATAATAATTTTTTTTCCTTTCCTTAAGTAAACTGATTGTTGGAAAAAAGGAGCTCAAAACGGAGCTGCTCCACTGAGTCAAGAAAAACAGACAGAACAACAGAATCGGCAACAGAACGGACAGAATAATAGACCGACCAACACAGACAGAATACCGGGTTGTTTTGTATATAAAAACAGTTTCTTTCCGCGGGCTGCCATTCAAATGAACCCTTAACACTGTCAAATAAATCCAACCGTGTTGTATATACTGTACTGTACATTGTGTTTATACTGGTACACTCTGTCATGTCCATCTACCTCAGGCATGTGTGTAAGTAACCTGCTAACATCTATTTCAGCATCTCTGATATATTCTCTGCACCACTGCATCTTATCACCTCTTATTTCCCCTATATAAGTCAATCCTTGTGTATATATCTGAAGATTGTTGTGTTGTTATTCTATGTTAAGTACACTGAGAGCCACAAAACCGCAGTCAAATTCCATGTATGTGCAAACCTACACGGCCAATAAACCTGATTCTGATTCTGAATAACAGACACAGAGCAGGAACAACACATGAACACATTAGACAAACAGACAGAACAACAGAAAGTGGAACCAAGCAACAGACAGAACAACACAGCAATGGACAGGGAAATGGACAGAACTACCGACAGAAGCAGGCAGTCAGTCGGACAAACAGAACAACAGACACACAGCAGAAAGACAGACTGAGCAACAGAAGACCAGAGAGCAGGCACTCAATCAGAGAGACGGACAGACCTCTGCAGCAGGCCGTGGTCCACGTCAGCCAGACCAGCAGAGGGACTGACCACACAGGAACAAAACGCCTGAAAATCTTCAGCCCCCAGCGCCTGATTGATAAGGGCAACCGCTGACAGCATCTCCACGGCAACATACAGCTCCTCCTGCTGCAGCTTCCCCTGGTGGTGAAGAAAAACACCGTGATAAACTTCATTAGAGCTTCACCGGTTACCTGAACCCCTCTACACTCACCATGAATGTGACATGAGCAGAGTGGTGATTATTTCAAATAAATATTACTATCTATCTATCTATCTATCTATCTATCTATCTATCTATCTATCTATCTATCTATCTATCTATCTATCTATCTATCCATCTATCTATCTATCCATCCATCTATAAACCCTTTTTTTTAACATAAAAATACATTGAACTTCACATGAAAACAGAAAAAAAGTCAAAAATATCCAATGTAAGAAAGACAGACAGAATATACATATACGGGGCATCCGGATGGCATGGTGGTCTATTCCGTTGCCTAACAACACGGGGATCGCCGGTTCAAATCCCCATGTTACCTACAGCTTGGTTGGGCGTCCCTAAAGACACAGTTGGCCGTGTCTGCAGGTGGGAAGCCGGATGTGGGTATGTGTCCTGGTCGCTGCACTAGCGCCTCCTCTGGTCGGTCGGGGCACCTGTTCAGGGGGGAGGGGGAACTGGGGGGAATAGCGTGACCATCCCATGTGCTACGTCCCCCTGGAGAAACTCCTCACTGTCAGGTGAAAAGAAGCGGCTGGCGAATCCACATGTATCGGAGGAGACATGTGGTAGTCTGCAGCCCTCCCAGGATTGACAGAGGGGGTGGAGCAGCGACCGGGACGGCTCGGAGGAGTGGGGTAATTGGCCGGGTACAATTGGGGAGAAAAAGGGAAAAATAAAAAAAAATAAAAAAATACTAATATACATAAACTATAGAAAAGATATATACAAACGTGTTTGGATATGTACACCAAATGGAAAGCTGTGTGTTTGTCGTCCAATCACACTGCCTTGGTTTCCATGAAAAAAAGTACATTTTCATACCAGTTCAACAGATGCTTTCATCCAAGATGACTTATAAGAGTCAACAATTAGCAGATGTGTGTCAACTTACAGAAATTGTAGAGCACTACATAGTCATCACACGAAGAGCTCATGTTATGTCAAGTCTAATCAGTGTAGGTGCTTGACAGAGACATCGCCATTAGTGACACGGGTAATTACAAATTAGCGGGACAATATTACAGACCAGCAAGCAGCCATACTTGGTGACCATTATGCCATAAATAAAAAGCTCCGAACTGGAAAGGCTTGGGGTGCCACTGAGGGACTTAATGTCATGTGGAAGTCCACGTTGCCAGACAAACTGAAGTGGGAATTTTTTTCGAGCAACAGTTGAGTCCGTTCTCCCTTATGGATCATCTTCTTGGACCCTCACCAAACGGCTTGAACCGAACTTGATGGGGCTTTCACCAGAATGCTGCGTACTGCACTAAATGTTTCCTGGAAGAAGCACCCTACAAAGAAGTGTCTCTACGGCAATATACCCGCCATCTCAAACACTATCCGAGAACGAAGGGTTCGATTTGCTGGTCATTGCTGGAGGAGCGAGGAAGAACTGGCAAGCGACACTCTGCTTAGGTCACCCAAACGTGGGAAGACACGTGTGGGAAGACCTGCAAGAAATTACATCAACCAACTTGGCGACGACACGGGATGTCCTTCTGAGGATCTTCCAGTTGCTATGCAGGACAGAGACGGGTGGCGTGACAGGGTCAGAGCCATCTGAGGATACTCGACCTGATGATGATGATGATGATAATACCATAAATGGCACAATCATTGACACTGACATTCAGTCTGTTGTACGCCAGCAGGAGAGGCCACAAGTATCTCATGAAGACAGAACTGTATACCGATCCACCTGCGGGTGAGTTTCAGTGGATGAATGTGTGTGTGTGAATGGGTGAACGTGAGGCAGACATTGTAAAGCACTTTGAGTGGTCGGTAGACTAGAAAAGTGCTATATAAAATGCAGTCCATTTACCATTTTGAGCTAAATGCATGTTTATTTAAAACATGTCATGGAATGGGGGGGGGGGGCAGAGTAGAAATGCACTACAAACATGAATATTAGTTGTTGCACTTAGTGTGAATGTTAACTTGTGTACCATTATTGAATGATTTTTGAGACCCCACTGCACTGAAATAATGGTACATCACTCAGGAATGTGGATGTTTTGTTTCTGTGTTGAGCTCATTAAATAGAAATTTTGGTATAATAAACTCTGATTACCGGTATATATTTTATTTTATTCATTAAATCAGTAGCTTTAATTGGTTAATTGAGTGATGGGGTTACAGTATCCCACTGGTGGAAGTGCACGGTCACAATCTGGCCCTCTGGTAGTGAGGGTTACATTTTTACGGCCCTCTCAATCGTCAAAGTTGCCCATCCCTGATCTATGGATTAAGGTGGACATGGAAGAAGAAAGTTTTTAGCTCTTTCTTGAATGGAGTGAGTGAATCTGTATCTCTGATGGAAGACAGGAGTTCATTCCATCATTTTGGGTCCAGGAGAGAGAAAATGAACCCAGAGCTCAGCCCTTCAGAAGGGGATATGCACAGTAGACTATACACAGCATTACATATAGGCAGTACACTACAACTATCCCAACATAGAGACACTGTAATTATCACTACATATAGGCGGCAATCTACTATATATGTATATAAACAGTGGACTACACAGTAACCTTCCAGAGATAGAATGGAGAGGGTGAACAAGAGTGCACCCCCCCCTTTTCTCCCCAATTGTATACGGCCAATTACCCCACTCTTTCGAGCCATCCTGGTCACTGCTCCACCCCGCTCTGCTGATCCGGGGAGGGCTGCAGACTACCACATGCCTCCTCCGATACATGTGGAGTCACCAGCCGCTTCTTTTCACCCGACAGTGAGGAGTTTCACCAGGGGGGCGTAGCGTGTGGGAGGATCACGCTATTCCCCCCAGTTCTCCCTCCCCCCCGAACATGCGCCTACTCTGAATGACCAGAGGAGGCGCTAGTGCAGCAACCAGGATACATACCCACATCCGGCTTCCCACCTGCAGACATGGCTAGTTCTGTCTGTAGAGACGCCCGACAAAGCCGGAGGTAACACGGGGATTCGAACCAGCGATCCCTGTGTTGGAAGGCAACAGAATAGACCGCCACGCCAAGAGTGTACATGTTAATACAGGCTCATGGGTAGGTGCAGTCCCTGGAAAGCTGACAACAAGGTTTTGAATCATGGATTCAGCAACAGGGAGCCAGTGTATGAACACAAATACACATGTGCACATCAAGGCAAGTTGAAAACCAAGTGGGCAGCATCATTCTGGTTTCTCTACAGTGGTTGAATACACAAACTGGGGGACCAGAAAGAAGAGCGTTACAATAGCCTAACCAAGTAATGACTAAAGCCTGGGCCAGGAGCTAGGTAGTACGTTCTCATAGGCAAGTTATGATTTGTCAGATGTCATACAATGCAAAGCAACAGGAATGGGAGAGAGCTGTAACATAGCCAAAGAATGACAGAATTAGTTGTCAGACATCACCCCTAGGTTTCTTGTGTGATGTGATTATGAATGTAGCGAGACTGATCAATAAGTCCCTTCAGATGGAAGAATTAGCAAAGATGACCATTAGATCCGTTTTGGACAATCTGAGGTGGAGGTGTCGTCTTCCTCAACCAGGCAAATACGTATATCAGTGAGTTAAGTAGACACGTTTACAATAAGACATAGCTACCACTAGAGGGCAACAAAGAACAAACCAAATCAATGACCCACTGGAACGCACACACATAAACCTCACACATTTTTTAAAATACATATGAGGCCTAATGACTACATCCATTCCCTAGCCCCCACACCTAACTATCAGAAATACACGCCTAGCTTTAACCTAGGGCCCTATGAAATCCCTTTTACCTTTTCCCAAATTCCATTCCTAGTCTTCCGATTTTCAGTTTTCTCAGGTTTTAATTGTTTTTTGTTCTTCCTTTTACATTCACAAAGCGCACTTTGTAGACAACTACAATTTTCAATACGAAAGCAAAAAGGCGTGTTTCTTAATTTTCTTGATGTTGTGTTCTTTAATGCTGGTTGTGTGTTTTTTTTTTCCCTATCCCATACAACCAACCCAATGTACATTTACTGACATGTGCTGTGGACACTCACATGCACATGTGCAAAGACACAGAGGTACAACTGGACTTTTTGCAAGGGAGTGACAGATGGTGTGAGAAAGAATTCCTTTAAATTGCTAACACGTCCAGAAATGTGATAATTATCTCCACCAAATCTCTGAATTCCATGCATTTCTGTGTTAATACCTAAAATCCATTTCTATGTCTCTATTCTGTGACTCCACATCACAGAAAATACAGGGCCCTCTTACCTTAACCCTAAAGCCAAGTCCTACCCCTAAATAGACCCTTGAAGAAGTGCAAACTGGCCATTTTATGGTTAAAAACTAAAATTGGTCCTCAAATATAACTGAACAAGAACACACACACACACATACACAAACATAAAACCGCTGTACCTGTGGGCTTTGGCTCTGCAGTAGAGCGAGCTGGTTCTGGTAGAGCTCAGCAGCAAAGGCAAAGACTTCTGGGAGCAGAGCATCTGGGTTCAGTAGAGAACTAATCGTCTGTCTCGGGTCTCCCCTCTGCAAAGCATCATTGATCTGCCGCACCGCACTCTGCACTGTAAGACAACACGCACATATACAGTTATACAACACAAAGCATCGATAATCCCCTAAAATACAACACACACACACACACACACACACACACACACACACACACACACACACACACACAGAACCAGGGACAGTTATTTACAGTCTGCGTCCAGTAGATTCTCCTGGCACAAAAGTTGCGTACAGGATGATCGAATGGTTATAATGATCCACTGAGACGGAACCACTGGATTTAGTGGAACCGGTCAAATGGTCAACTGGGTTTAGTAGGAATATGAAGTGACCTACTGTTCCTGCTACTATGGGATTCCTGGTTGGCTGTAGTGATGCCTGCCTGTAGCTCCTCAGGCTCCAGAGGGTCAACACAGCCCAGATCCTGGACATCAAAAACAGCGCACAACAGTCAGTAAGCCAATCAGTTTTGCCACCGTCAAGCAGCTTTGTATATATGTTTGTGCATGTCTGTGTGTGCAAGTCTGCATGTGTGTGTGTATATACTATATGTGTGTCTGGATTTGTGTTTGTGTACTCACTAGGGCCTTCTGTTCGCGGTCAGCAGTGAGCTGCTCTAGGTACCAAGCGCTGTTCTCTGTACGGAGACCCCTTAGAGCCAAACAGGGCAGCTGAAGGGAAGCCATCAGGGCCAACTCTTCCCCACACTCAAGACTTTCATCCACCTGCTCAATGGCAGCACGCACTGGACAGCGAAACAAACACACACAACGTAGACAAAAGGAGAGGGCTAAGGTCTAGCTTTGTCTCCAGTGCATTCAGTATGATATCTGGGACATTTTCCAAGACAGGCTTCGTTGTAAATCGGTCTTACATCTGCCTCTTTTGGGACCACAAACAAATGCTAATTTTCTTGAACAAGGATAAGTGATTAAATTATTATTATTATATGACATAAGTGATTAAATTATAATTATCATTATATGACTCAACTTGATATGTTTTATTATTCAAATAATCTATAGGCTGCTCATGTACAATGGCGGAGGCCATGGACTGAAATAGTTCCACTGATAGCCAAGCAAACCAGAATTGGTCCACTTTCACATAATTTGCATTGTGCTCGAATTAATGAATGAAATCTGTTGTTCATACTATTGTAAACATACAATCGTGGTTTCAGGTTGTTTTTTGCAACATGTTATTCTGAGGACACCCATCACATTCCTTTTCCGTTGTTTTTTCTTCCTCTGGCATTCAACAATTGATTAAATAGCATTTTGTTTCATTATCAAATCAACTAATGAATGGGAAACTATGAAGATTATTTGCTTAGTGGAGTCTACTCAGCCCACATTATGAATTTTTATTCAAGTTAAACAATTCACCGATTTTTTTTAAAAAGGAATATTCAAATAATGAATTTAATTCAGGCGGCACGGTGGCGCAGTGGTTAGTGTGGTTGCCTTGCAGCGAGAAGGTCCTGGGTTCGAGCCCGGGGTAGTTCAAACTTAGGGGTCATCCCGGGTGGTCCTTTGTGTGGAGTTTGCATGTTCTCTCTGTGTCTCCGTGGGTTTCCTCCGGGGGCTCCAGTTTCCTCCCACAGTCCAAAGACATGTAGATCAGGTGAATCGGCCATACTAAACTGCCCCTAGGTGTGTGTGTATGTGTGTGTGTGTGTGTGTGTGTGTGTGTGTGTGTGCCCTGTGATGGACTGGCGGCCTGTCCAGGGTGTCTCCCCGCCTGCCACCCAGTGACTGCTGGGATAGGCTCCAGCATCCCCGCGACCCTGAGAGCAGGATAAGCGGTTTGGATAATGGATGGATAAATTTAATTCAAATGCTCATCCCTAACAGACAATGTGACGGCATCATCCACCTAATGTGCACACACCAGGGAGCAAACCACACATAGGTGTACCGTTAGGTTAGCGTTTGGTAATACTGTTTTTTTGCCACAAGAGGTGACTCTTGACTGCTTCAGCACGGTGCAGTGATCAGTGAGGTCAATGTTGCCACCTTTTCCTTACCACCTTTCTCAGACTATCCATCACGTCTTTTACTGATTCAATCTGGAAACTCTGCTGCCTGTGAGGCCAGATTACCAGAGGTGACAATGCAGTATGGGGCAGGATCACATGTCTGGGCAGTGACACCAATAAAACGCATTATAGCATTTATTTTATTTTTTAAGCTGGTTGCCAAATGTCAGCACTGGAGCAATGATGCACGCTTTTATTTTGTAATAACAAAATAGTCATCGACAACACGAACAATATTCTCCCTTGGTGTGGAGATGAGGACTTTACATTCTGAGATCCTGCTACACTATGTCAGCGTGGCAACACAAAGGCCACCTTGTGGCAACACAAAGGCCACCTTGGTTCCAACGTCAGATCGTCAGGCTTCCTATCATAGGCTAAGGCTAATGTGATCTTAACGTAAGGATAGTGATACTCCATAGCAAACACGCAGACACCCGAGTCTGGGCACCAGGATTATAACCAGTGAGGCGTTAGGCCAGTTATTTGTGTTTATTTCTCATGCAGCTCTAGGGGTTTTGCTAACCGAGACGACAACATGTTGTCATGTTGCATGCTTTGTCTTCTTCCTGAGATACTTTTAATAACCCTGTTTGCATTAATCGACTCTAGAAACAGCAGTGCTATAAAATGTTCCTTCTTCTGACATGGCAAGGAGCCAAAGTCAAAGCCGGGTCATCGGGGATAACACGTTATATCAGGGCATGAAAACCTTTAACACTCAGCCGTCACGATAGACTTGAAAAACTGCAAAGTAGAAATTGTAAGGACCAAGGGTCACGCCAAACGTGTAGTGCTGTGTTACTCACCATTGACTTTGCTGATGTTGTCTTGGATCTCCTTCTGTGTCAGATACTCCTCGTAGATGTCTTTCTCAGCAGCACATGACTGGAAAGAAATAAAGACAACATGAGAATGGCAAGCACGCACACACTAGTGTAACACTAACACAATAATACCAGGCATGCAGCAGCAACAACCACTCCATCACCACTGGTTGGACAGTTCCAGACTGAGGAGTTCTAGCTGTTCCACCTTTGCATTGTGGATAATACTCGTGCTGTTAGCTATGAGCTTCTTTCTGTCTGAATTTCCTTCAAGCAAATCGAATCTTGCCACAAAGTCCCATGTGACAAATAACTTACATTACACATGGAAGTGGTGGCAAACTAAACATGCAAATACAAATCCAACTCATTCAACTGACTGTCTTCAGCCATGAGCTGTCCTTTTAGATGTTCTATTTCAGAATTTGCTTTGTGCGTTGTTTACAAGCAAGGAAATACATTTATCATATGCCCATATGAGACACAATATAAGCCTAAAGGCACAAATAAATGAACCAAACACAGACACTTGTCTATTCTACTACTCCGATGGCAGAATAGCAGAGGCGGCACACACCTTAGCAGATGCCAGTGATGCTTTGTGAGCCCGTTTCTCGTACAGCATTTCCTGGTACACACCCATTAGTGCCTCCTGCAGGTCAGCCAGCATGGCATTAGGGTTCCGCAGGGCCTGTGCAGTCGCTGCCACATGACCTCTATCAACTGCCTTGTTAATAGCTATCACTGCAGCATGGACTGACACACACACACACACACACACACACACACACACATAAAATCATAATCTTATATTTCAGCAGAATGCATGCTCAATGGTCCAAGTAAGAAAATCAAATAAAGTTGAATCAGTTCATCTGGATGCAACGTTTATTGACAAATGCGTCTCATCACTCAACTAAGTGACCTCTTCAGTCTAAACTGACTGCAAGTATCCCCACCCCTTATAAACTGTGCAGTGGCTTAAGGACCGAAACCAACAATCAATTTCATATGCAAATAGGCGTGACCATTAACCAGAGATTCAATGGCCATGTGCACTAATCACAGAGGATTTGGAAATGTTTCAATTAACGGCATTGTAAGATGGCGACAGATGTATCCCCCCCACCCCCCGGTTCAGGGATGGACGTTCAGCAGAATCTTTTAAACCAGTTCATAGGCAATGCTTGTAAATATCACCTGCATTTTCCTCATGGATTTCTTGAGACTTCAGGCTACTTTTTATTTCGATAGCTTCCAAATATCATTTTTGGGACTGATTTTTACATCTTGTCATTTACTTTATCAGTCCTTGTTTTATCTTTTTAGGTTACTTTTTGAAACATTTAGATCAGTTCTATAGAAATAAAATGTCAAAGAATTGTTTTGAAAAATAGTTAACTTAGTTTGATATGATTTCAAAAATGGTTTTCGAACACATGTTTTGTTTTTGTTTTTTGATAGATTGTGGTTTTTAGAGGGACCAACAGTGGCTGTGAGGAACCAAGTTCAGATCTTCCCCCATTTTGTTGGTTTCACTTTACAGCAACAGGAAACTAGAAAGTTGTGTAGAAGGTTACTTTTTTTGTACAAGTCTTACTAGAACTGTGAGGGCCAGAGTCATTTGTGAAGCCAATAACAGTTAATTATCATTTACTTAAGTCTAAAGCATTATCACCTCGGACAATTTGAAGACAGGCCAGTTGTAATGATATCAGTGAGCCAATCACAGTGGCTTTACCTACCAGCAGCCTCGTCAACTGACAGCTCATTGGTCAGGATGCCGCCAATCTTACTGAAGGCGGGCATCTGGATCCCGTATTTATCCAACTCAAGCTTCATGTTATTGATCTCTTCCTCTGGGAAGCAAAATGGAGATGAGAACATTTTATAATCCAAACCCTCAACCAGTTCTCTCCAACGTTGCACAGCAGCAGAAACTAACTAACTGACCCATATTCACTGTTAAATCCAGCAGGCATTTACCAGTAAACTTGACTTTCCCATAGAGGTCATGGATCTGAGGAGCAAGGCCAAGCCTGAAGAGGTAGAGACTGGAGGAGAGAGAGAAGCTCAAGTTAAACACAACACAGTCACATAATATAAAATCGTAATGGTGATAATCATTAAAGCACTGGCTTGATGTTTACCTCAGTGCATGGATGCAATACACAACTCTAGGCATGTTCTTCTTGTCATAGATGTCTGTCGTCTCTGGGTGGAAGATCTGAAACAATGACATTACTGCATTAGGCCAGTTATGACAGAAGTTCACTGGAACTATGTTCATATTACAATCTGTGTCCAAATATCACAATTATGATTCTATTCAGCATAAATATACATTTTCATATTAGTGTCATCATTAGAACCAGTTGGCACACCTCTGGCTCTATTGAGATGCCATGCATCATTTTAGGAAAACGGGCTCTTTTGAGACAACCCAAAACTTAGTCCGCCCAGTTCAGACTGTAGATTCTACTCAGACTAGAGTGACGTCTCTTGTATTTGTCAGTTACCGTTGGGAGTCCGACTTCCTGCATGGCATTACGCCAGTGGTTGATGTTGTCTGTGTGACGGAACTGCAATCCCAGGGCCTGGGCGAAGAAAGATGTCAGTACATTACTAATCATAATATCATGAAACAATATCATATCGCTCCACCAAAGCCATAACCTCTTGTTAGTACTCTTACTAGAGTACTAACAAGTAACTTACTAACTAACCAACTGGCTAACTCCAAAAACTCCCATCAGACAAGCAGTCTTACTTTTGTGTTTGTTATTGGTTGTTTATGTCTGATACCTTCAATCCAGGTTACAGAGATAGAACTATTGTTTATATCTTACAGGCTTATCCTAATGTACTGAGTAGTCCATTTTCAAGTTTTTCCAACTGAAAGACCACATGTGACTATGTTAGTCATAAAGTTTTTTTCTTCTTCTTAGAAATGGACAGACAATTAACTAAACTAGAAAAAAACGGATGGCATAGTGGAAGGTGTTGACCTTGTAGCGTTCCTGATCGAGGTCGAAGATCTTTTTAAGAGGGACGTTGTTAGGGGAAAAGCAATGTCCCAGTTTAGCCAGCAGAACACCATTCCTCAATGACTCCTCCAACTCTGTAGGAGCAGGAAGCTCCTCATGGAGACAAGCTTCCATCCACCTGGCAAACACACATGCACACACTGAGGTTTCCTTCCTGTCTTGTAATGTCCAGGTATGAAGTGGCTGTTAGGAATGACAAGCTGTAGGAAACTGGACTTCAGCTGATACCTTTTGGCCTCCTCCAGCCTGCACAGGTACTGATAAGCCACATTCTGGATGCGCTGCACGTCCATTTCCTCAGCTGTCAAACGCTCGTCTACAAACCAAACGTCCACAGTTAAAACCACCTTACGCTAAATAAAGGAGTCCTACAGCGTTAGCAAACTTAAAGAGGTGGCTAACTGACATTTTCTTCGTGGTATTTGAAGAAACAAAAAATGAAAAGAAAATGGTGCTAAACTTTACTTACATGCTGAGCGGGTTTGTCCAGCCGAGTCCCCCATTCTCTCTGTCCGGCTGTACGTCAGACCAGTTAGCTCTAGTTAAAAACAAACGAACAATGTTTAACGATTTAACAATCTAACACTGTCATCAAGTGTATTAATTCTTGTAGATTCCTCTCTTCTCTGCGTGAAATTAAAGATTTGAGCTTAATACCGAATTAGTCTTTCGCGTCAAACCTGGACAGCGCGAAGCTAGTCTTGCGTGGAGAGGTTTCCGAGCCAGGTTTGAAATGTCCCGCCGGCTTCTGATTGGCCACATTAACAGCCCTCGCCGAGCTCTCATTGGCTGTATGCACAGCAGCTACTCTTATTGGGCGGCAGATTTGCATTATGGCTCCTGCTGTTTATTTTTCGGGGTGGCCCAACTGAAAGCGTATTTTTCTCAATGACCCTTTTCCTCAGAGGCAACTTTATCCGATCTCCACTCTAAAAAAAATAATATTAATTTTAAAAAAAATCGCGTTTGGAGACGTCTTATCCCATTGAGTCTGTTTTATGAATCGGAAGTGCTTGCAGAAATAGTTTTTGTAGTTTTGATTTAGGGAGGACGTTTGATGTTGCCTTGGCAACGACGCCAACGCGTTAGCCGCACTTTGCTTGGTCCACGATCCACTTTCCTGCGAGGACGCTACGGTTACGCTGTACACATACGTGTACACACGCAGTCTCTCTCTCACGCACACACACACAGAATAAAAACGAGCATTCACTTTGAAAACAAATCGAAGTTTTACTAAATTTGTTTTGTTTCAAAAGACATTACCACGATCGCAGTTACCATCTACAGGTAGGGGATGTAGCGTGATGCAGATTGACATGAGGACAGCCAATACACCGCGGACACCTCAACTAAATAAAGTGAGTGAAAATATCCCTACTACCATAGTTCAGGTAGTCCATATGTTGGTATTAACCCCACCTAACGTCATATAGGTCGATCATATGTTTAAAATAACTACCATTCTACTGTAAACTACTAATAAGACACGTTAGTCCCTAGCTAACGGTATTGTATGAGGAAGTCAGGAGTTGCAGAGAAGTATGTAGGAGTGGTGCAGGATACGTATGAGGGAAGTGTGACAGTGGTGAGGTGTGCGGTTGGAATGACAGATGGGTTCAAGGTGGAGGTGGGATTACATCATGGATCGGCTCTGAGCCCTTTCTTGTTTGCAATGGTGATGGACAGGTTGACGGACAAGATCAGGCAGGAGTCTCCATGGACGATGATGTTCGCGGATGACATTGTGATCTGTAGTGAGAGTAGGGTGAAGGTTGAGGAGAGCCTGGAGAGGTGGAGGTATGCACTTGAGAGAAGAGGAATGAAAGTCAGTAGGAGCAAGACGGAATACCTATGCATGAATGACAGTGGAATGGTGAGGATGCAAGGAGTGGAGTTGACGAAGGCATTTGAGTTTAAATACTTGGGGTCAACCGTCCAAAGTAACGGGGAGTGCAGAGGAGAGTGCAGGCAGGGTGGAGTGGATGGAGAAGTGTGTCAGGAGTGATTTGCGACAGAAGGGTACCAGCAAGAGTTAACGGGAAAGTTTACAAGATGGTTTTGAGACGACCAGCTATGTTATATGGTTTGGAGACAGTGGCACTGACGAAAAGACAGGAGGCGCAGCTGGAGGTGGCAGAGTTGAAGATGCTAAGATTTTCACTGGGAGTAACGAAGAAGGACAGGATTAGGAACGATTATATTAGAGGGACCGCTCAGGTTGGACGGTTTGGAGACAAAGCAAGAGAGGCAAGATTGAGATGGCTTGGACATGTGTGGAGGAGAGATGCTGAGTATATTGGGAGAAGGATGCTGAATATGGAGCTGCCAGGGAAGAGGAGAAGAGGAAGGCCAAAGAGGAGGTTTATGGATGTGGTGAGGGAGGACATGCAGGTGGCTGGTGTTACAGAGGAAGATGCAGAAGACAGGAAGAACTGGAAACGGATGATCCGCTGTGGCGACCCCTAACGGGAGCAGCCGAAAGTAGTAGTAGTAGTCCCTAGCGAACAGGTCTGGCCCTTTAGCCGAGCGGTTAGTGATGTCGCCTTGTGGTGCAGTTCACCTCGTATCGAATCCCGCACCGGGCAAGAAAGTAACCGGTTACACTACCATTAAGCCTATTTAGGAGTAGTGCATGAATCACTATTTAGCTAGGTCAGTTACCGGTTATGAGTCAGACATAGATCATCAGTATCAAATATGATATGTTATCGGTCTAAGCATCGGCTTGGTGTCGATGCAGTTGCCCACTGGGGACTGGGGTTCGCGCCCCGGTCTCGTCAGATCCGACTATGGCCGGACTCGGTGAAGCAGCAATCATTGGCAACGCTGTCTTCGGGAGGGGGGCGGAGTCGGCTTGTGTTCGTCATGTGAATGCGTCTCTGTGTGTGTCGGAAAAACAGTGGTTCGGCTTGGATTCGCCTTGTCACGAAAGTGGGGAGGCGCTTTCCTTCGAGACTGCCGGCCGGAGAGATGCAGTTGGCGAACGCATGCAATACGAGGGTGGGTGTTTGAATTAAAATAGGGATCAATTGGCCACTAAATTGGGAGAAAAAAGGGAAAAATCAGAAATAAATGTATAAAAAAAATAAAAAAATAAAAATAAAAAAAAAATATGATATGTTATGGCCACATCCTCACCCACGTGTATTTTATCAACAGTTTTGTCAGAAAGCAGAGATGGTTAAACATTTTGGAAAGGACAGGAGAGTCAACCACTCATTTACATGGAATCTGAACAGGTCAGCCACAAAGACAGCCCGCTACTCTGTGCTTCTTCCAACATTTGGATAACAAGTAAATGTAACTACCCTGTGTAACGAGTAACGCCTATGCTTTTAGAAAGTATTGGATACATTAAATCCGTGGTAACTTTAGCAAATAACAAGAACCCCTGGACATAGGGAACACCGAGTGGATAAACTACAGGATGTTACGTATCAATCTGAGTGTACTGAAATTAACACTTGTCTAGTCTTGTCTGCCTCTTTTCTTTTCTTTTTTCATTTTCCCAAAGCCTCTTTCATACCAGAATCCTGGTATTTTAGATATAGTTGGTGAGCAGCCTTTTCACACCGCCGAGTCAATTCCAACTTTTTCCCTGAGAGCCTCCATTCACACACTCTTTATTTCTTATTTTCATTTGTGACATTTATATTTACTCATTTAGCATACGCTTTCATCTAGAGTTACAGAAGAGTCTGCAGTTAGCAAATAAACTTGAATGTTACCAATTGGAATCATAGAGCACGTCATAGTAATCATATCATAGTAGTACTATTTGTACATAGTAGTACATAGTAATTATATAATAGTAGTACTAGTTGTACATAGTAATCATATCATAGCCAAGAGTGCATATCAAGTTGACTGTACTTTGTGTAGGTGTGCCCCAGTGCATCAATAGGCTTTGAATGTGGTAATATAAGTCAAAATACAAAGATTTACAGTGACTCAAGTCAGAAAACAAGCAAATTAAGCTATCAAATGTAAGTAGAAAAGGGGCTTTTATTGGGATTGTTGGATTTACGGTAACACAACAATTCATGCCAGGGGCTATAGTATGGCACAGTGGTTAGCGTGGTCGGCTCACAGCAAGAAGGTCCTGGGTTCGAGCCCCGGGGTAGTCTAACCTTGGGGGTCGTCCTGGGTCATCCTGTGTGTAGAGTTTGTATGTTCTCCCCGTGTCTGTGTGGGTTTCCTCCTGGGGCTCCGGTTTCCTCCCACAGTCCAAAGACATGTAGGTCAGGTGAATCGGCCATGCTAAATTGTCCCTAGGTATGAATGTGTGTGTGTGTGTGTGTGTGTGTGTGTGTGTGTATGTATATGTCGGCTCTGTGTGATGGCCTGGCAGCCTGTCCAGGGTGTCTCTCCACCTGCCGCCCAATGACTGCTGGGATAGGCTCCAGCATCCCCGCGACTCTGAGAGGAGGATAAGCGGTTCAGATAATGGATGGGTGGATGGGCTACAGTATAGAAACAAACATCTATGTGTTACAGAGAGTTACAGTTTTAACAGTTTGTGTTCTTAAAGGAAGTGATGTTTTCAATATAAAACCTTATATCACTCACAAAGAGAGTAAAAAGAGGTTTGCACATCATGAATTTAGACTGTGGAAAAAGTATTTAGCCAATAGAACAATGAGATTAATCATATAAAATACATTTGCTTCCTTTCATCTATAATCTGTAAATTCGAGAATTATGAGTACATATGGGACCTGTTTTGCAGAATCCGTCGGTATACTCCCAGTACCACCATAAATATCAATATCCTTTCAGTTTGGAGGTTACAAAAGGTACAAGTCTAGTTACTATCAGTTATAAATCTTCTCATAGACTGTGAATTAGGATAAACACCATGTGTGGAATTTTCACTGGAATTTCATCAGGACTGTCAGTACAAAATAACAGGAATATAAAACCGCAAAATTAGATGATTTGAAATAAAAATCCAAACTGAGTTTGGATTTTTCAGACGTCATTTGAGCCAGTGGACTTTAAACGTGTTTTTAAGAGCTGAAAAACTGAGCAAATTCAGACCACATTTTCACACAAAGTCATTACAGATCTTAACATAATGTGTCCTGTTCTTCCATAAGAAATCAAACAGCATCTGATCATCAACATGTAAGTTAACAGTGTAAGTAATTTTGACAGGCTTCCAGCCCAGGGAGAAAGAGTTTTTCCTGCTAATGGGGAATTTCTGAACAGCCAATATTTTAAACCTCTTCCTCATTTTCTCTCTTATAGGAGTAAAATTGTCTGCATATCTGCTTTTGTCATATGTGGATATGATAACACACAGGTAAGTTACTTTACCGTTCACAGGAACATTGCAGATAACTGCTGTTGTACATCGCTTGATTGATAATAATTCACTTTTATTAGTCTTTAGATAAAATTTAGAAGCTTAAAAAAATCTTTTATTGACCTCAATAGCTAAAAAAATCTGAGTTGAATATTGCATAAACAAGGTGGCGACATCATCCAGTTGACTTAAATGTACGCACACACACATATATATACATATATACACATATATATATATATACATATATACACATATATATATATATATATATACACTACCGTTCAAAAGTTTGGGATCACCCAAACAATTTCGTGTTTTCCATGAAAAGTCACACTTATTCACCACCATATGTTGTGAAATGAATAGAAAATAGAGTCAAGACATTGACAAGGTTAGAAATAATGATTTGTATTTGAAATAAGATTTTTTTTACATCAAACTTTGCTTTCGTCAAAGAATCCTCCATTTGCAGCAATTACAGCATTGCAGACCTTTGGCATTCTAGCTGTTAATTTGTTGAGGTAATCTGGAGAAATTGCACCCCACGCTTCCAGAAGCAGCTCCCACAAGTTGGATTGGTTGGATGGGCACTTCTTTGAGCAGATTGAGTTTCTGGAGCATCACATTTGTGGGGTCAATTAAACGCTCAAAATGGCCAGAAAAAGAGAACTGTCATCTGAAACTCGACAGTCTATTCTTGTTCTTAGAAATGAAGGCTATTCCATGCGAGAAATTGCTAAGAAATTGAAGATTTCCTACACCGGTGTGTACTACTCCCTTCAGAGGACAGCACAAACAGGCTCTAACCAGAGTAGAAAAAGAAGTGGGAGGCCGCGTTGCACAACTGAGCAAGAAGATAAGTACATTAGAGTCTCTAGTTTGAGAAACAGACGCCTCACAGGTCCCCAACTGGCATCTTCATTAAATAGTACCTGTTAGAGCCTGTTTGTGCTGTCCTCTGAAGGGAGTAGTACACACCGGTGTAGGAAATCTTCAATTTCTTAGCAATTTCTCGCATGGAATAGCCTTCATTTCTAAGAACAAGAATAGACTGTCGAGTTTCAGATGAAAGTTCTCTTTTTCTGGCCATTTTGAGCGTTTAATTGACCCCACAAATGTGATGCTCCAGAAACTCAATCTGCTCAAAGAAGTGCCCATCCAACCAATCCAACTTGTGGGAGCTGCTTCTGGAAGCGTGGGGTGCAATTTCTCCAGATTACCTCAACAAATTAACAGCTAGAATGCCAAAGGTCTGCAATGCTGTAATTGCTGCAAATGGAGGATTCTTTGACGAAAGCAAAGTTTGATGTAAAAAAAATCTTATTTCAAATAAAAATCATTATTTCTAACCTTGTCAATGTCTTGACTCTATTTTCTATTCATTTCACAACATATGGTGGTGAATAAGTGTGACTTTTCATGGAAAACACGAAATTGTTTGGGTGATCCCAAACTTTTGAACGGTAGTGTATATATATTATTTTTTTAGTACACAGCCATATTTACCTCAGTCGCTACACTATAGTACATATGCCATTTTTCATTTTTTACTTTTTTCTTTTTCTCGTTGCTACTTTTATTGCTAACCCCTGTGAATACTGTGTACACTTGTTAAATTTTTATTTTTGTTGGACTGTTAAATGTTAAATATTAAAATGCGACTTTGGTCATTTCAGGTGGAAAAAGATCCTGGCCTTTAAATACTGTTAAATTTTTGATTATAGATTTTAGTTTAACTTTATATTGGTACGTTGTATTTTTTTGTCTTTTTTTTTTTTTTAGATTAGCCTGATGCCTAAGCCTTTCATTGCCAACAATGTCTGCCAACATTGGATTTGACAAATAAACTTGAAACCTAAATTGATGTCTCTCTATGATAGTAATTTCGAAGCAGAACCTGCATTAAAGGAGAGTGACAAAAGTTGGCCCGGCTAGTAACAACAGCTTTCTCTTCTCCCCTCTCACTCTTTTCTAGCTCATTCATGTCTCTTGCCCACTGGAGAGCCTGACATGGCATTTGACAAGGGGAGCAGGGGCTGGAAGAGTATGGCACAGGGGGTGAAGAGGAGGTCCAGGGAGTCAGAGCCTACTGAACTTCAAACGTCCGTAGAAGAGCTG
The DNA here is from genome assembly GCF_029633865.1 of Lampris incognitus. Taxonomy (NCBI): domain Eukaryota; kingdom Metazoa; phylum Chordata; class Actinopteri; order Lampriformes; family Lampridae; genus Lampris; species Lampris incognitus. The sequence continues at coordinate 11,691,025 of NC_079219.1, forward strand.
ACGGCGAGTGGCCACTTTTCCCTTCAGAGCGCCCGTTGGGAGGAAGCCCTGATCTGCCTTAAGAAAGCACTCAGAGCTGCTACTGAGGTGAAACCTGCTTCACTCTTAACTACAGACATGTCGCTGGTAGAAAGACACACTCTCATCTCTGAAATCCTCTTCAGTTATGATGGGCAGATGGACATGAGGAGGTGAGGACCTCCTTAGGAGAACAGTCGGGGTTGGGGGTTGCAGAAAAGGGCTGTAGCTCAGTGGTTGGAAAGACGGTTTGAGGTTTCTTTTTACACTCACTTTTCCTGCTCGTTGACAACAAATAGTCGATCTGGAGTTTAGTCACATGTAACCGATCTGGTATGTCGAAGCTACGGTGTTCTTTCATAAAAGCCTCCACACCGCAGCGCTGTGAGAGGTGGACTGCCTCTGGTTCTCTGTCAGAGAGCTGAGTTTTGCCCTTCACCATCACTGCTTTGATTTAAAACTATGTCAGCAGAGACCAATCTTCCCTCTTCGTGGGACCCAGACGCTTACACATCCCAGAATTCAGCTGCTCCTTAAACAGTCTTGGCGGTCAAAGAAGCCACGAGGTGAACTAACCCGCTGTCACTCTTCCCTCTGATCCCTTCATCCTCAGTTGCAGGACCGCAGGGTGCGGCGGGCTTGTTCCTTCAACCTGGGAGCAGCTTACATAGAGATGGGCAGACCCGAGAAGGGACTGGACTTTCTGAAGCAAGCCCGGCTCTGGGAAAGAGGGGAGCGGGTGGCAGACCTCCAGTTCAACCTGGCTGTGGCTCACCAGGCGCTGGGGCGGAATGCAGATGCGGCTGGATACTTCCTCCAGGCTGCCCAGCTCTACCGCTCCCAGGGAGACGGGGACAGTGAGGGAGACACCTGTGTGAAGATGGCCCAGTGCTACATCCAACTCCGGGTCAGAACTATGGTCGAAGCAAAGCTAATCTATAGTACAGACACTACTAATCTAGTAGCATCACTGGTGCGGCACATACAGTACTGACACACGGCGTACAGACTAACCTAGTACCTCAGTACATACTGACACTCGTGGTACACAGACAACAGGACCTCTAACTGACTAAACTAGTTTATTCTTCTAGAAACAATGTTCTACGCTGTGGCATACGTAAATCTTCCGAGCAAGCTTGAGGGAGTTTAAAGTTGATTTGTAGTGTGACTATCTCAGGTCACGCTGGGATTTTTAATAAGCTGATGGAATTCCAGGGACTCTGAGAGAGAATTTGCTGAGTGTGTGTTTCGAAAACAGCAGTAAAAAATGAATCAGCTTTCATTCTCGTGTGTGTGTGTGTGTGTGTGTGTGTGTGTGTGTGTGTGGTCTGCAGGACACGGAAGGCCTGGACATGTGTGTAATAGAAAAACAGGTGCTGTGTTGGAACATTTCTGACAAGCCAGAAGCTGTTCCACCAGTCATTTTACGATGATAAATATTACTGTAGTAAGATTTATATCAAGGTACTAAGTCCATAGGAAGTGATGACAGGGTATCCCAGAATGCTCCTCTTCTCTGCCTGTTTGTTTAAAGTCTGATGTTTACATTTATATCTATGTGTGTGTTTAGGACTGGGGTCAGGCGGTAAGGAGTTTTCTGAGAGGTGGAGAGAGCTACAAGATCGCCGGCAGGTCAGACGCTGCTGCCATCGCCCACAAAGAAGCAGCAAGTTGCATGATCCAGTCAGAGCAGTTCAGCGTGGACGACATAATCAGCGTGCTCGCAGAATGTCAGGTGCTGAGTGACAGCATCACAGACAAACACACTTTGGGTGGGTCCATATCCTCATCCAGCAGAACTCCGTCTCTCCTTCCATTCCTCTCTCTACTTCTCTTTCTGCACCTGTCTGCCCCCCCCTTCCTGTTTGATGCTTTGCTCTCTCGGTCTCTCCAGGTAGACACACAGTTAGTTCTAGTTCTCTATCTGTTGTGAGGAGGGATGGGCTTAACATGGCAACAAGGTGGGTGAATATTTGGTTTGCTGCCTGTGTTGAGGGCAGTGGACTCATCAGCAGAGTAAAATCCAATGGATCAGAATAAAATAGAATAAATAAAGGTGGATCTATCATGAACTACCATGGCTGCAGCACAGAATTGACCTCCTCATGATGGTTGGTGAGCTGGTCTAAGTTCCTGTCTGTCTCCAGGTGAGCTTTACCTGTCCCTGGGTCTGTGTTACTCCCAGCTGAGATACTTCCAGGAAGCAGTGGGCTGCTACCAGCTGGGCTTAAGCCAGAAAGACTCCCCACCTGCCCACCGGGCTGCCCTGCTACAGAACCTGGGAGCTGCTTTGAATTCACTGGGTCGGTACCATCAGGCGCTGGACTACCACAGACAGGCTGCTGGTCTGCACGGTGAGACACCTGATTCACACACACTCATACCCATACACACACACACACACACACACACACACACACGTCCATTTTTACCTAAACACACACACAATGACATATACACACTTTCATACAAAGACATGCATAAACACACACTAACATACACACACACATATTTAAACTTACATAAATGCACTCACAGTCTTGTGTTTGTCTCATAGTGAAGTACTTGCGGGCATTATGTCACCTGACAGTGTTAAATAGTTAAATTCTTTGTCAAATCAAACCAACATATAAGATGAATATATACACATACATGGGCGGCACGGTGGCGCAGTGGTTAGCACGGTCGCCTCACAGCAAGTAGGTCCTGGGTTTGAGCCCCGGGGTAGTCCAGCCCTGGGGGTCGTTCTGGGTCATCCTCTGTGTGGAGTTTGCATGTTCTCCCCGTGTCTATGTGGGTTTCCACAGTCCAAAGACATGTAAGTCAGGTGAATCGGCCATACTAGATTGTCCCTAGGTATGAATGTGTGTGTGTGTGTGTGTGTGTGTGTGTGTGTGTGTGTGTGTGTGTGTGTGTGTGTGTGTGTGTGTGTGTGCGCGCCCTGTGATGGCCTGGCAGCCTGTCCAGGGTGTCTCCCCACCTGCTGTCCAGTGACTGCTGGGATAGGCTCCAGCATCCCCGTGACCCTGGGGGCAGGATAAGCGGTTTGGATAATGGCTGGATGGATGGATGGATGGATGGCAAAAAAGCATTACATATAAATTTGGTCTGACAAATTTGCACAATTCTGATTTTCCTGACAGGTACTTATAGTGAAAATAAAAAAAAACAACTTTAAAATACAACATTATGGGCATGAACATTAGTAAGTAAATGCTTAGCTGAATGACACCCATGGTTTTGACCGACAGCATAACTCCTTATCTCTCCTCATGACATGGAGCATGACCTGTCACTCCAGGTCAGGGAGACGTCGCCTTCCTTTCCAGTAGATGACCTTAGTCTCCGTTCTGTTCCCCACCCTTAAACTCTGTGTGTGTGTGTGTGTGTCTGTCTGTCTGTCTGTCTGTGTGTGTGTCTGTGTGTGTGTCTGTGTGTGTGTAGGGTCACTGCGTAACAGGGGATCTCAGGCCAGGTGTTTTAGTAACCTGGCATTAGCATGCAGGGAGCTGAAAAACAACCAAGAGGCAGCAGAGAACTTCTTGCATGCCCTGCAGGCTTTCAGAGACACAGGTACCTGTCTGTCTATCAGCACCTATCCATCTGCCTGTCTGTCTATCCATCTGTCTGACAATCCAGCTGTCCCTGTGTCTGTCTGTCTAATTTGCCTGTCTGTCCATTTGTTTGTCCGTCTGTCTGTCTGCCTTTGTGTCTGTCCATCCATCCGTCTCAAGGTTTGTCTCCATCACTCTGTTTATTAGTACGCCCGTCAATGTCCATCTCATCCTTTATGCCCTCACTGTGAAGAGTGTTAATACGTACGTGTGGAGGGTTAAAGAGAGAGGGGGGGGGGCGAGAGCGAGACAGGAGGTTCTCTCTATCCTCTAATGTTCTGTTTTAGTCACAGCTGAACTTAATTATGGCTCTCCTGATATTCTCTCTCTCTCGCTCTCTCCCCCCTCTCTCTTGCTCACACACACACACACACATTCTTCTGTTCCTCTTCCTTTTGAACTCAGTGTTAATGAGTGCTGAGGACACAAGACTCATTACTCTTTAGATGAAATTAAAGTGAATAACACCAGCCAAGAATTTGGTCTTTTCTGCCAGTCACTGACCACCCTATTCTATTGTAAACATCCTATTCTATTCTCAGCAGCCTGTTCTAGTCCATTCTACTGTAAACATAAGATGATGGAAACATGATCTATTGTAAAGGCCCCTTTCTTTTGTAAACATTCTCTTCATTCATAAATCTCGTGTTCTATTGTAAACATCCTGTTCTATTCTCAATGTCATCATCGTCATCATCATCATCAGTTCCGTAACCTGATGCCTCAACAGGTTGAGTCATCATTGTGTTTTAGTGGGGGGGGGGGTACCTGGTAGTCCCTATCTCCTCCCCAGGTATGGATGGCCGTTGGTTCACAGAGGAACTTATCCACCCTTTGACAGGTTTTGTTTTTAGTCCTGCTGGGTGTCCGCAAACCCTCCTCACAACAACCCAAAGGTTGAAGTGGGGGTGCCGGTTTAGTCGCCAATGACCCGGCAGTTGCAGTTTAACGTCGTACCCAAGACCGTTCTCAATATACAGTTGTATTATAAACATCCTTTTCTATAGTAAACATCATCTTCCATCATAAACATTCTGTTCTACTGTAAAACTCCTGCTCTGTTTTAAATCTATTGTTCCACTGTAAACATTCTATCACATTCTAAACATCCGGTTCTATTCTAAACATCTAAATGACTGTAAATTAGTGACGATTGTAGATTATTCTGCAAATGGTACCTGTCCTTTTGATGGCTCACTGTCTGTCTGTCTCTCTGTCTCTGCAGGAGATCACCCTGGTCAGCGTCAGGTGTGTGAAGCTTTAGGTGAGACCTACTTTACACTGAGAGAACTACATAAATCCATCCAGTACTATAAACAGGCCCTGGCTGCTCTCCCACCCTGCCAGGTAAGTTCTTCACAACACCTCAACTCAGCACAAGTCCACTACTGTTCAGAAGCAAGAAGGAATGAGATGAGAATAGAGGGGATGGAGCGGACAGTTTTTGTAAAGCGGACATTCATATAAAGTGGATAGTCTTTATAAAACGGTCTTTAGAGAAAGATATTGTTGTAGAAGGGACAACTTCAGTCTTTACACTACTGCTGCTCTTTGGCTCCACCTCATTGAAGATCTTTTCTTTTTAACAGTGAGGGGTCACAGCATTTGTCAAGGCATTGGTCTCATGTCTGTATGAGGAACAGTTGACTGCAGTAGTATAACAGAATTGAGGAACAGATGGATTCTCTCTCTCTCTCTCTGTAGGACTGGTGTGTGTCAGTGCAGGAGCGTCTGGTAAACAAGCTGACGACAGCACTGCAGCAGCAGCTGTATCTGAGTCTGACCGGAGGACTGCAGGTCTGTAACAACACCCCAGCTGCAGTAAAACCAATAAGAATCCACCAGATAGTGGAAGGAAGCTCCAGGGTCCGGTTTACATCCCAAAACTGCACACTCTACCATGTGTGCTTTCAAAACTTCCACTATGCTAATGAAAACTCGCCGTCTGTACTGACAAGTCCACTCTGTGCAGGAGGTTTCGGGTTTCTTTGCCCACCCCTCATTTGCATATTAGACAGCGATTGGCTTTTGGATTTATGACATACCAAATCTAGCTCGTACACTTGAATCTCAGATTTTAGGGAAGTGCACAGACAGTTGCTCCTCCGGTACAGGAATGTGGAAACACCGCTCTAGCGACAAACTCTGCACAGACGCAAGTCTGTGTAGTCAAGGTCAGACATTTTAGGGGACAAAAACATAAGAAAAACAGATTTTTGAGTGGAGGCGTACTTTAACAAGTAGACTCGTTATTTATTACAAACCACTTTCGACCATATTGGGCGACCGGTTTAAAATTAGTTTGAAAAAGTGATTTGGCAAAATTCACAGACCCTGGGAAAAGAAAGGGAGGAAAAAATTTGGTTCAGGGTCTTTTACCTTCATCTCTGTTCAGTGAATTAATCAGTGCTTAATCAATGAAGAAGTTGATTGCTTTATAGCACCAGCAGGAAGCCAGCTGTAAACATAGTTTAAATAATAAGACAATAAGGACATCCTGGTTCAAATCCCTGTGTTAACTCTGGCTTGGTCAGGCGTCCCTACAGACACAATTGGCCGTGTCTGCGGGTGGGAAGCCGGATGTGGGTATGTGTCCTGGTCGCTGCACTAGCGCCTCCTCTGGTCAGTCGGGGTGTCTGTTCGGGTGGAGGGGGGTGGGGAATAGCATGATCCTCCCACATGCTACGTCCCCTGACGAAACTCCTCACTACTACTACTACTTTCAGCTGCTCCCGTTAGGGGGCGCTACAGCGGATCATCCGTTTCCATTTCTTCCTGTCCTCTGCATCTTCCTCTGTAACACCAGCCACCTGCATGTCCTCCCTCACCACATCCATAAACCTCCTCTTTGGCCTTCCTCTTCTCCTCTTCCCTGGCAGCTCCATATTCAGCATCCTTCCCCCAATATACCCAGCATCTCTCCTCCACACATGTCCAAGCCGTCTCAATCTTGTCTCTCTTGCTTTGTCTCCAAACCGTCCAATCTGAGCGGTCCCTCTAATATACTCGTTCCTAATCTTGTCCTTCTTCGTTACTCCCAGTGAAAATCTTAGCATCTTCAACTCTGCCACCTCCAGCTCCGCCTCCTGTCTTTTCGTCAGTGCCACTGTCTCCAAACCATATAACATAGCTGGTCTCACAACCATCTTGTAAACTTTCCCTTTAACTCCTCACTGTCAGGCGAAAAGAAGGGGCGACTCCACAGAGGAGGCATGTGGTAGTCTGCAGCCCTCCCCAGATTGGCAGAGGGGGTGGAGCAGTGACCGGGGAGGCTCGGAAGAGTGGGGTAATTGGCCGGATACAATTGGGGAGAAAAAGGGGGGGAAATCCAATCAATAGATAGATAAATAAATAAACAAACAAATAAATAACACAACATGCAGAGAAGATCTCACACACCAAGTTTTGTTTGAAGTGATCATCTTTAACTTATTCATATGGTGGAATGTCTGTTTCGTTGCTACCTATCGCGACTACGATTCAGTTTACTCTCAGTCCATGAAAGCCTTTGCTTTTGAAAGTGTCTGCATTTTTAAAAATGGTGTTGGTACAACACTTTCCGTGAAAACAATTTTTCAAGCTGCCCATATGAACCATGAAAAGGAACTGAGGCATTGCACTCCAGTCACTAGCAGCAGTCGGCCGACAAGAGAGGACTGTCACAACTTCCGGTTTGGGTTGCTGTCACAGGACCATGGGTCACGCCTCGATGCCAAGTATGGGGTCAGTCAGACGAAGCATCAATTAACTACAGATGTGTTTGTCAACTTGGCCCGCCCTACCCCAAAATCAACTGACACATGGCAGCCATACTGTGTACACAACTCTAACCATGTCTCTGTGTGTGTGTGTGTCTCACTGTTTTTTTCTCTCTTGTACTCTGTCTCTCTCTCTGAACAGAGAGGGAAAGGTCCACATGTCCCGCCACCTAGAATGACTGACAGGTAGGTCCCAGCCAATCAGCACCACCGTGAGCATTTAACACCAGCGAGGTTCCCACGGTAATCAAGCTGCGTTTCCAACAGGCTAACAGACATCCCGGTTTCACGGACAGGGCGGCAACTCCTGGGCCAAGCCTCTGATTCCAGTCTTCCATCCTACTCTCAAAACAGCCCTGAAGTGACAGGTAAACACACAAATGGTGCTCTCTCAGTGTAGTTTTAGTGCTGGAGTGCCGCTCTCAGTAACAGTGTTTATCCCATGTTGCCACAGACAGTTGACTCAGTTCAGCTGGACACAGCGTTTAGTGGGAGAAACGTCTCATCACTCACCTCCTCAGTCTCAACTGACTGCAGGCACCCCCACCCTTATAAGCAACACAGTGGCATAACTGGTTGGTTGGGGCTGAGGTGGGGGGGATACCTGCGGTCAGCTGAGACTGAAGAGGTCACTTGGATGAGTGATGAGGCGTTTCTCCCACTAAACGCTGTGTCCAGATGAACTGATGCAACTTCCTGTGGTTTCCTGTATTATTGAGCACGCATCAAAAAAAGACATTTCCTGTTTGTGAGTGCAGGGCGGAGCCGTGTGGACACGAATAAGGAAGCAGATGATTGTGGGTAAGCTGTGCACACACACACACACACACACACACACACACACACACACACACACACACACATCAGTTTAAACATGCAGCCAGTTTTACTTTTCTTCCTACAGCCCTAACCTTGTTCAATTTATGTGTGTGGGGTGAGCGGGTGGGGGTGGGGGGGGTCGACCTTTAACCACTAACACCTCCACCTCTCTTCTTCTTACCAGGAAAGTTTCTGATGGTCTTTCCCAGCAGCTGGAAGCGGATCATCAGAACCAGACTGCCTGGATCCATCCAGCAAACAGTAACGCTAGTCAGTCTTGTTCAGTCCAGTTCTTTATAAATCCCTTGATGGTCCCATCCTTCTGTCAGTGGGGCTGTTCCTCTGAGACTCTGTTGGAGCCGAACCCAAAAGAGGTCCAGCAAAGGTGGAACCGTTTAGACACGTAGGATGAAAGGAAGTTTGCTGTACCAGCTTGTTGTCGGTTGTTTAATCACTGAGGTAATCTTTAATAATAACGTGGGTGAAAAATACGTCTTCGCCGCCGGTTTGCCATTAAGCTAACAGGAAGCTACCTGCCCCGACACTAAAGGGAACAATGAGAATGTGATTGGGGGAACTAGACCACACAAAATATTCTGCTTATCACAGAGGAAGTGGTTCTGAGCATAACACTGACGTTTGTTTTGTAGGTGAACGTCCACCTGAACCGCCACACCCCAACAGGTAATGTGCGTCTTGTCCAGTTCGCATCTATTAGCAGGGGCTAATCAGTATGGTAGCTGGCCTGCTCTGAGTCCTCATTGGTGCTTGTTTTGTTTCAGAGAGCCCTCACTGGCCCAGGACCCAGAGAACCAACCCACCGGACGGGCTGATGGCAGCCGGGCCACGCGTCACTTCAGAAAGTGGACGTCTCGTTTTTGTACCGTCATGTGACTGCGGTACTTAGAGGTTCTAGGGACTGCTTCCACGTCAAGGCCTTTACTCCGGGATACCTACCGCCGACCCGCTCTGGAATAATCCAGTCAGAATAAAAGCCGTTCTGTTTTAAAGACTCTGGGAAGACCTCGGAACAGACCAGGAGGCAATAAAGAAGAACGTCCGTTACCTTTAATGTCAGCTGGTCTTTAAATCCACGCCGTAAACTGTATTCATTATTCTGTCATTTCTATCTGTTCACACACACACACACACACACACACACATACTCGCACATACACAAGCACACACAGTATTTAGACACTACTAACACAGCTGGATTGAACAGCGAAGCTCTGACATTTCAACTTTTGCATTCTTCACTTGCTGAGTGGAACATGGCCAAAAGAAGTATGTATTGATCAGGAGTCAATCTTACGGAGTGAAGGACTCGATGTCACATGGTGATGAGTTGGTTTTACTGTCCAGACACAGACGACAGGTGTTTTGAGTGCCCATGGCTTCTGCTTTCTAAGGAATTAGTCATTCTGTGCTAATCTGATTTTCTAAAGGGCACATCATTAATCAAAACTAAAGCAGGGTCCCATTAAACTCAACCTTCACCGTTAAATGCTGCTGGATAATTGTGTTGCCGGGACACACTCGTTACTGTCAAGTCAAGTCGTATAGCCCAAAATCTCAACATAGGGGCTTTCATCATCATTGGCGGTCACTTGGGGTTGAGTATGACCGTCCTCTCTCTGGGTCCTCAGGTGGGTGTAGAGGCCGATCCTGGAGCCGCATAACGGGGGGGGGGTGCCTGTGTGTGACGGAGAACCAAGATGATTGGGAACCACCCTCTGTTGCAGCCTTCATCCACTTTTCACTGCCGTTGTGACCTGGAGACATCTTCCACCAGTTCTGCCATTGAGGTCTTTGTTGGATCGCGCTTCATCTGGAACCTCCCTCTTGACCGATCCACCTCTGGTGACCCTACCAGGAGCCAAGCTCCAGATGACATAGCTCTTGGGATCATTGGTACACGCAAGCTTCTCCACCACGACAAGGTGGTGATCCAGGAGAAGCCAAGTGGCTTTACATTCGCTACAATATACAACAGTATACAACAATATACGACATAGCGGTATAGGACACCTTCTGTCCTTGGACCCTGAATCAGGAAAATGCCACAAGAAAAACATTATTGGGTAAATCAAAGAAAGTTTAATCAGTTCATCTGGATACAATGTTTATTGACAGATAAAGATTGTATCCATTGTAACATTGCATATGTTTATTGACAGATACGTTTCATCACTGCATCCAGATGAACTGATTCAGCTTTCTCTGGTTTTCTTACCTGGATTGTTGAGCATGCATCAAGACAGAAGAGAGATCCGTCTTCCAGAATGGACAGACATGCAATAGCTATAAGTGTCAAATGCACAAAAATAACAGAATTATAATGTAAGATCGTAGGTTACACAGAGCGAGGTAACGTACAATATATACAGTTGATGCGTAAAATAAAATGTGCTGGATAATAAAATTGTAAGGAGAGAGTGCACAGCAGATTTAGTGAACCAAGACGCCAGCCCAGACAGCATCCGGATGTGGGCCACTTCAGGCAATGATGTGGCACTGATGGCCTTCTTCTGGCCCAGACAAAATGGATGTGAGCCTGAAGTGGCCCGCATGTATAATAGCAAATATGGGCCAAATATGCCAATTCAAATGTGGGCCTTTTTTGACAAAGATGCGGTGCTCTCGGCAACATGTAATCTGGATGTGACCCTGAAGTGGCCTGTGTGGTAAATGGTGAATATGGCCCAAATATCACAAAACAAATATGGGCCACTTTTGGCAAATATGTGGCACAAGCGGCATTGCTATGGCTTGGTTCTGGCCCAGATCTGGCAAGCAGGAGCGGACCGCCCAAGTGCATCATTCCACGTGGTATGCGGGCCAGATGAAGTGTCAATTTTGCTATCTGGGAGGGACCCCAAAGATGCAGTCAGACTGTAAAGAAAACAGAAGTGAAAGCAGCGACTGGTTTCAAGTTTCTGTCACTTTGAGCTTGTATTGAAGACACACACACACACACACACTGTCATTATAATGATCTCCCTCCGAGTCACATTCTTCAGGCGTAACCAGATCATCTGGGGAGAAACTTGTTTTTCCAGATAATGTCTTTTTAGGCGGCAACTCTGCCCAAATGAAGACAAAGTCTCCTGGAAATTAAGCCCTTGTATGGAGGGTAGTGGTCGTGGTGGAGGTGGGCATACTGCTACCTAGACGGTAGATCACTGAGGAGGAAGTAGCTGTACTCCATCCATCCATCCATCCATCCATCTATCATCCAAACTGCTTATCCTGCTCTCAGGGTCGCTGGAGCCTATCCCAGCAGTCATTGGGCGGCAGGTGGGGAGACACCCTAGACAGACCACCCCCCTATTCACACCCAGGGACAATTCAGTACGGCCGATTCACCTGACCTACACGTCTTTGGACTGTGGGGGGAAACCGGAGCCCCCGGAGGAAACCCACGCAGACACGGGGAGAACGTGCAAACTCCACACAGAGGACCACCCGGGACGACCCCCAGGGTTGGACTACCCCGGGGCCCGAACCCAGGACCTTCTTGCTGTGAGGCGACCGCGCTAACCGCTGCGCCACCGTGCCGCCCCCCACTGAAAACAATGGGGACTTTTATGTGTCGGTCCAGTATCACGGTGTGAACCGAGGCAGATGATCCTCTGCATGGAGACGCGAGACACGCGTTACAGACATAAATGTCCCGTGCTGGTAAAATAAGAGAGCAAGTGGCTGCGTGGGTACCACCTCTAGGAGCCATGGCTAGTGGAGGAAAACTACCCACCATCACTTTCGCGTCTTTTCCCTTCATCGTTTCTTCTCTTCATCGTTTCTTCTGCGCCGCGCCGCTTTCTCCGGCCGGCACCTTGTGAGACACGTCATTTCCCAGATGTGGCTTCCCTGCAGCAGCAGCAGCGCCTCCGCGTTTCATAACGCACATCTATCTCGCCGCTAACACGCACACACGCGCGCACACACACGGGCGTGCGCACACGTACGCGCGCGCGCAGATACCCACCCATCCAATCTCAGCGCCCCCCCCCCCTTCCTGGTGGTTTTGCTGCAGTCTTTGATGGGAGGTTTGATCGGAGCCGGTGGAAACGGAACCGAGAGCGGAATCAGTTTTGGAGCGTGTCGAGAGGAACCGTTCTCCACACAGCAGACCTCCACAAGGTAAGATACACAGGTCAGCATCTCCTCCTCCTCCACCTCCTCCTCCACCTCACCATCTACCCGCCATCTCCTCCGACTCCATATCACCAGCTCATCTCGTCACTTGTCATTACCATTGTTATCATTATCATAAGTATCTTTTTCTTCTACTATAAATAGAAATGGGGGGTTATAACGGCTCCCTGGTAACTGCAGAGGTTGACCGGGGTTCAAACTGCTGCCCTTGCAGTTTTCTACACAGTTTTCCAGGACCGGCAGCTCCGCGGTGGTTACAGCGAATTATTCAAAAAATACAATAACAATTCACCGGTGATTTCAGCTATTGGACAGCATTCATGCTAAAACCCTGCAGAGGTTAGAGCATGTCACACACACTGACCACCCACCCGCGCTCAGATGTGTGTGCGCGTGCGCGCGCGCGAGCGAGCTACTGATGGGTGATTTGACGGGATGAGACAGCAGGAAGCTCGGGTCCGCTTCCGAGCCAACTTTCATTCAATTTTAAAACCCTTCCAGTCGAGCCGTGCGTCCGACCCGTGACGTCACGTCTTTAAGCAGACCCGCTCGTGGAAGAGTTTTGCCCCTCTCTCATCGGGTCTGCCGGCTCCACTGACGTTTCTGATCCCGCCTTCAAATCCATTTGTTTCCCCCCTTCGGCTTTCTGAGCATACATAACACTTTGTTGCCTCCAGCTGCCTACCTCCGCGTACGTCCTTTCACATGTTGTGTGATTGTGGCGTTTCGGCTTTGCTCACTTCACGTCTCTGAAGTGCACTTGCTCAGTACTCTTGTTTTTTAAATACGGTGTATAGAAATAAACTTGACTTGACAGCTGATCACGTGTATAGGTCACATTTGGGGTATGGAGGCAGCATTATTCCACAGCTATGTGGAAACTCGGGGGGGGAGGGGATGGGGGGCGCTGATCCAGCGAGTTGACTGTAAAGGGAGCGCGCCTGAGCCGCGTCAGTACACATGTGCTGGCGCAGGCCTACACATGGGAGCTACGTGGCTTCTTACCGCGAACCCAAACACAATCGAGTCATCGCAACCACACAACACCAAATGTCCACATACTTGCTGCCCCCACATACTTGTTGCCCTGGACGGAGTGTGGACCAGCAAACCGTTTACCCGCAAATCCACACACCTTCGGATACACGGGGAAACGACCACAACGCCCGCACCGGATATGAGGCTCTCCAGGCGTTTGCACGAGGGAGGGAAATAGAGAAAGAAAAGAAAAAATGGGTGATTGTGGGGGTTTCCCCCCCCCTCTAGAATATGCCATAGCACACAAATGTCAACTTTGCTTGTGGTTAAAGGTGTGGGATCCTCATAAATATACATGAACCGAGGTGGTGCAGAGCTGAGATGCTGAATCTTGTTTAAATTAATCATAGAGAGAGAGAGAGAGAGAGAGAGAGAGAGAGAGAGAGAGAGAGAGAGAGAGAGAGAGAGAGAGAGAGAGAGAGAGAGAGAAACAATGAAGTGCGGCAGGTGTCTCTCGACCTGGTCTTTGCAACCTCAGAGAGGAGAAAATAGAAGTTCTCTCTTCTCTCAGAGCCACAGAAACAGCTGATACCTGGACATGAGGCCAGCTTCATCTTCATCTTCCTCTTCATCCTCACAACAATCACGCCATCACTGAACTCCAAACTCTTCCTCCGCAGGAACCAGTATTTCAATTGCCAGTGACGATGTCAAGAATGCCCCACAACTCAGACACACACACACACACACACACACACACACACACACACACACACACACACACACACACACACACACACACACACACACACACATAGTAGAAGTAGAAATGAAGCCTCACAGTGTGTGTACCTGGGGTTCCACACTCCATACTTCAGGCTGATGACCGCAGGCTTGTAATCAGGGTTTTACAATTTACAGGAAAGCCAAAGAGTGAAGAAGTTGTCAGGATTTTGGTTTTTTGGTTTTTGTGCTTGCGTCAGTGGTAAATATATATATGCAAGTGTCCATTTAGAGAAGATTTGTTTGAATTTGTAGTCCGGGTAGGCCTTTAGGTAGATCTGTGCATCAGGATTCAAATATCTATAATGCTGAACAACTCAAATGTCCAAACATAACCAGCTCACACATAAACCAAACATGACACATGACAAGACTGTATCATGGTGCAACAGACAGACAGGGAGACAGACAGTCAGACATGGGGGAAGGCACGGTGGCCCGGTGGTTGCCGCTGTCGCCTCACAGCAAGAAGGTCCTGGGTTCGAATTCCAGGGTAGTCCAACCTGGGGGGGGGGGGGTCATCCTCTGTGTGGTGTTTGCAGTGAGTTTTCTCCGGGTGCTCCGGTTTCCCCCACCATCGAAAAGACATGCATGTTAGGGGTTAATACTCCTGTCTGTGCCCCTCACCAAGGCAATGGCAAGACGAACTGGAGTCGGTCCCCGGGCGCTGCACGGAGGCTGTCCACTGCACCTCGCTACACAGCTAGCATGGGTTAAACGCAGAGCAGACTTTCCCTACGGGGATTAATATAGTATATGAAAAATTAAAAAAAGGACAGACCTTCCTCTAGGCTATTCATATTGAGACATTCAGCGTCCTCCCATGTTGTGTCGGTGGACCCGCTTCTCCATTCAGCCTGAGATGAAATGATCCTCCACGCTGAATATTAAAGACGGAGAACAGAAACGCCGTCGAAAATCATCATGGGGCTCATTACCACAGATCTTTATTCATGACCCACGCGCCAAAGACTCCTAAATTAGCCTTCTAATCCAGCATCAGACGGCTTTTTCAAACCGGCTATTGTCTTTGACATTTTTTTCATTTAGCACATGCTTACAAGAGAGCCAGCACCCAGCAGATATATCGTTATGTCAGCCAACGGATGTCTAGAGCATTGCATAGTCTTCTTCTTCTTCTCTTCTGGCAGAGCTATACACTCAGTGTTTGATAGTCATGGCAATAAAAGCAGTAATAATGACCTGGCTGTTCAGGAACCAGTTGACACTGGGACGTCTGGTTTTGTAAATGGCTACTACATTTAACCTCCTCTGATGCCAAATGAATGGGAGTCACTGGTTCTCCTTTCCCCATTCATGTGGCAACAACAGAGGCTAAATTTAGCTGACGTTATCAGAGGACCACGGCTTCCAGCTCCACCTGCCTCTTAGACTGCTGTCGCGCCAATCGGTTATCTCAGCTGTCTTTAAAAGGCCACAGGTTAAATATCTATCCACTAGTATCAATAATGAGCTCGACAGTGACCCTGTCTTACCAGTACTGTAATGAAACACCCTTAGACACACGAGGAAAGCTCTTCTCTGGTCCACATTTATCAAACCCCAAACTCCAGGGACCCAGACCTGATTCAGGTCTGGCAGGTTTGGTGGTAGAACCGGTCTATGGCCATAATACTGGTATGTCTATAAGTGTGTTTACATGGAAGTTAGAAGTTCAATTTTGATTGGATTAATGATTTCATTATCGCAACTGCCGTAAAAACCTTAATTGAACTACCTTAATCAAATTAAGGTCTAAGCATAATGTGGTTAACAGAGCTAGGTTTTTCATCAATCATTTGATTCGCTGAGCTTTGTTAACACCGTAATCGCAGTTCTTTCTGAGAATTGGTTGTGCACATTTACCAAGAAGTTCCTAGCATCTGACCCGGAAACAATACACAAAGGACAACATGACAAGAGGCAGTAAACAAAGATTAAAGATTAACTAAACCCATTATCACTTGTATTAGCCACAGCTGAGTTTATCCTGCTATGCTTACATCACAGAGTACCAAGACCAGCCTGGCATGTTTTTAACCTTTGGGTGGTCTTTTAAGCTGTAGATGTCAGCAAACTCACTAGTTACCCTTTAGGAAAATGAAACTGCATGCTCATAACTGCAGTACATATATTTATCAATCAACATTTGGGCAAACTTAGCTGCCTTCGTCAGGATAAACTAAACTCTTTCAATACTGATCCCATTATCTAGCACCTCAAAAAATACAGGTGTGTGTTTTCTCCTCTTTTTGAGCGTCAGTAAACAGCCACATTTCTGGAGCCAAACTCAAACAACATTCATGCTCAATAAATTTAAGGAACTTACTATCCTACAATTTTGGACAGGCTAAAACACAGAAATTGAGACGTTTTTCGAAAAGTCTCGAACACAATGTTCCCCACAAAACATGTCTTCAAGTTGCATGGTTAAATTATCCAACAAGTCCTGTAAACTTGAATCATTAAGATAATTGCATTAATTAAACACATGTAGACGCCTTAATTACACTATCACCTTAATTTGATTCTTCACCTTAATCAGACTGACTGCCTCTGAACTTGGTGTCAGAGTAGTACAATATGAGGACTTGTGATTAAACTAGACCTCACTGTGCAAATTTCCAGACAACTTTACCAAAACGTATCAGATAAACCAGCATGGTTCAATCAGGAGCACCGTCAGGGTCCAGTTCTCCTTCCCGTGAAGCTCAGCAGGTTCAGGAAGAGCTTCTGACATTGATCCGTGCAGTTGTCTATCAAAGGGTAGACATTCTGACCGGCTGTTGTCTCTCTTCACAGGATGTCAGGAAACTGGTCCCTTCCTTCTTCAGCTCCACCCACTGGCTCCCAAGTCACACCAACTCATTCCCCAGCCACCCCCACCCCCAACACCTCTCATTTCCCCCCATTGACAGACTGGGTGGCCCCCACCTTTACTCGCGCCGCCCAGTTCCGTGTGGGAGCCACATTCGTCCTCTTCCTATTTGCTGCCTGCAGCAATCTCGCCCTGTTGGTCAGTGTTTGCCAGGGGCGGGGCCGGCGTCTGGCGTCCCACCTGAGGCCTCTGATGGTGAGCCTGGCATCGGCGGACCTGATGATGACCTTTGTTGTGATGCCGTTGGACGCCGTGTGGAATGTGACGGTGCAGTGGCATGGCGGAGACGCTCTGTGTAAGCTGCTGTGTTTCCTCAAGCTTTTCTCCATGCAGGCCTCCGCCTTCATCCTGGTGGTGATCAGTCTGGACAGACAGCACGCCATCCTCCACCCACTGGATGCCCTCAGTGCTCACCACCGAAACCGCAGGATGCTGGCAGTTGCCTGGAGCCTTAGCCTGCTGCTGGCAGCTCCACAGGTCAGTGAAGGACAGATGAAATTCTTCAAGCCTGTTCCAATTTTATACTCGCTCACCACTAACGTTGTGCATCAATCTGGATTTCACTTCCGTGTTCATCCATCCTGTACGTCATACTGGATACACAGGGACAGATGGATAATTGTCATTCAGTTCCAATAAGAACTACACGTTTCCTCCAAAGACAACAAATGCAGGGTGTTTTCATTTTCCATAACACAGCCGACCAGCGCCTACATATCACCCCGCCACACACAGCAGACAACATAGGTCCACCAAACACAGAGGGGTTTATCAATAAAGCAACCAACACTTCGAAATAACCACTAGAATTTACCATGATAGACTGCCCCAATATCACGTTGGCTTTGGTTGAACTGTGGAGGTTTTTATTAACTAAATGAGAATTTTCCAACTGTCCCTGCTGACTTAAATTGTAATGTAGCTGGCGAGCAGAATCTGTGTACTGGACAGAAAATATGAACAGGCTCCAAAATCTCCAAACTATCCTTCTAACATGATTTGAAAACGAAATGAACACATGGTGTCTTTGATAAAGTTCATAAATAGCCACCCGACTTCTGCAGTTTTACGTCCAAGGGATAATTTCTATTTGGGTATCTTTGAAAAAGATTCTCATATTTCATTTAGAAGTGGGGTTTTTTTCCCACCCACACAGTGTTTAGCCTGCTTGATGCTGACAGAGTTGGCCCCTCCACCCAAACAGTCACCTTTGCGGCAAAGTCCCACCACAGCTGGGGTTCTCACACAGTAAAAGATCATCTGCTGGTTTCATTTAAAAAAGTAAGGCAACCTATTACAAGCCCCTTTCTGAGTAATCTCAACGAGAGTGTGCAAAACTCACATGATCAATGATCACTTCTCCATAACATGAGGGCTACCTTACAACCGCAGTAAAGACAAGAGGAATTTGATAAATGTGTCATAAAATAAAACATGAATGTGTGTGTATGCGTCACACACACACACACACACACACACACACACACACACACACACACACACACACACACACACACTCATCCGATTTCTCTGTCTTTACTGTGGCTCTTTAGCCCCCATGTTATGGAGAAGTGATCCTTGATCATTTGAGTTTTGCACTCTAGTTGAGATTACTCAGAAAAGGGCCTGTAATAAATTGCCTTACTTTTTTAAATCAAACCAGCAGATTATTATTTTTTTCACAGTGCAGAGACAGTGGTGGTAGTGTATTAATAACACAATAAAACCACATGGAGGTGCAGCCGCAATAGCAAACTGTCTGGAGCCAGTTAGGCTTATTCATATGCCAAGCTGTTTAATCATCTGATATAATTTTTTATATCACAAATATGATCTCAATAAATCATATTTTAAGTTGTTAAAATTGAATATCTGATGTCAACAATTGTTATTTCAACTTGTAATTATTCCAATTCTGATATCACAAATTGGTCTTTCACGCAGCAAAAATTTGTGATATTAAAAAAATGCAATCAAAAGCTAACATGATCTGTGATCGATACGAGACAGCTGCACAACCTGATGCGCTATAACAGCTTCCTGGTACAACTTAAAGAACAGGTGAAAGATAACACCTTGCGACTAATAGCAAACAGTAACGAGGTTAGGAGTTAAGGGAGAAACACAAAGTGAGTTGTTAGGTCCTTTTGTAAAAGAGTGGTAAATCTTTCTTGCCTCTGGATGGAGAGAGAGAGAGCGACAGAGAGAGAGAGAGAGAGAGAGAGAGAGAGAGAGAGAGAGAGAGAGAGAGAGAGAGAGAGAGAGAGAGAGAGAGAGAGAGAGAGAGAGAGAGAGCATTCAGACTGGGAAGAGAGCTGAATGCCATTTACACATTTACAACAACACACAACTTGGACCAGTGCCATCGTTTAGCATTTGATAAAACAGGGTTTCCAAATCCCTCAAAGAATTTGCCTTTTGTTTGGATTGAAAGATTAAGTGTTTTCACACCCCCTGGGGCTAGCTTTAGCTAGCTGTGTCTTTTGGATTCAATCAGGAATGCTAACCATGCTAAGTTAGTTAGACCGAGGAAAACGTTCTACTTCTTCTCATCAATTAATGAAAATTTTGTAATCAACTTAACCTTTTTCATTCACAGCCTGGTCATTTAACATAGAGACTTACAGTAGAATAACATTCAATTCACATCACTTTTATTAGTAAGGAGGTCGAAGGTCAGCCACACAGTAGGTGGGAATAAATGGAAAAAATGTCCCTGTAACCCAAGAAGGATCATGAATGATAAAGAAGTGACAGAGAGAATGATTGAAAAGTAAATAAAGAAGAGTTGTAAATGTTCCTTCACTGCTATTTTACTTTTTCCTGTCCAGCTGTTTATTTTCCGGACCATTAAGGCGGACGGGGTGGACTTCACACAGTGTGCCACACATGGCAGTTTCAGAGAGCGCTGGCAGGAGACCGTCTACAACATGTTCAACTTTGTTACGCTCTACGTCATCCCCCTGCTGGTCATGAGCTGCTGTTACACCCAAATCCTCATCAAGATCAACCGCCAGCACCTCAAAAACAAAGGTACCTCAACCCTAAACCCTACCCCAACCTGACCCTAAATCTAACCCCAATTTAACCCTTACCTAACCTAATTAGATTTACAACATGCTGTCAGTGTCCAGCGACCTCTACTTGTGCCTAAATTTAACCCAGATTATCTTTTAGCAATCTGTGAAAGTATTGGACGATCTTTTTCTAGCCTTAATCTAACCCCAGTTAATGAGCATAAAATAATCTTTCTTTTTTTTTCGGTTAACTTTTCACTGCCAAAAGCATGTGGACACCTCCATGTCTCTGTAGATTCAAATCAAGTCATCCAGGTAGTGAAATATCCAGGGGAGGTTTAAATCTATTAACTGGACATTAGTTTTCAGTTTGAGGATGATTTGCCATTCATCCAGATGGCTTCTTCAGTTCTGACATTTTCTTGTGTTTCAGTTCTGACACCTCCTTGTGTTTCAGTTCTGACACCTCCTTGTGTTTCAGTTCTGACACCTCCTTGTGTTTCAGTTCTGACACCTCCTTGTGTTTCAGTTCTGACACCTCCTTGTCCAACATCTCATTTCTAAAGCATGGGCATTAATATGGAGTTGGTGCTCATGTTGCTGCCATAAGAGCCTCCACTCCTCTGGGCAGGCTTTCCACTAGATGTTGGAAAATTGCTGCACCATTTCTTTATGCGTCTTACTTCATGCACAGAGGAATAGAGTGGGTTTCCATCCACTTGTTTTTATGTGCATTTTGAATTTGCTCATAAGAACACCTGAATGGGAATGGCAGAAATAAAACAAGACCAAATATGGCACACACACACAAAAAAAAATTATGCTTGGCTGAGTTGGGAAAAGTCAGCATATTGGTAAAAAAACGTTGTAAAGGGTGATGGGAAAAGATTTGTGGAATATATGATGACATAAAGTGGGACATGGTGCTCAAAGCTGGTGAGTGAAACGCCTCTCAGAACGGTTCAGTGCATCGCCGTTCCCAGACATATGGTGGACTTAGTTGTGGTGCAATGGTCATTTCAGCCCTCATTAAATAAGCCATTGCATGGCCTCGTCACCATCTCTGGGCTGCCTGTAATAGAGCGATGTACAACAGATAGGGTTGTTATGACCACTCTTACAACGGCAAGTCTTTCTACAAGCCATCTCTCCATTTTATTTTGATTGTGTAATCTTGGTGTGCCTTCTTCACAATATTCACACAACACTAGATGATGGAGACACACATTGATTCAAATTGTCCTTTGCCACCTTTGAGATTCAATTAAACTTGTGCAATTTTTAAGACGGAAACATAAGTATTTTCAAGCTGAAACAGATGAGGGCCTTCCCCCAAACTGGAATCCCCCAAGCTGGAATCACATAATTGCCACTGTACGCTGTAATGTTAAGATTTCACTTCACTGGAATTTCAAGGCCCCGCCTTATGAATTCCTCCTCCACTGAACGTTACATCTGACAGTGCATTTAGCCAGTTAGTGTTGTCCTTGCATCTACCAAATCCAGACTCTTCTGCTGGACTGCCAGATGGTGATGTGTGATTCATCACTCCAGGGGATGTGTTTCAACTGCTCCAGAGTCCAACAGCGGTGTGCTTTAGACCACCCCGGTCAATGCTTGTCATTGGGCATGGTGATTTTAGTTTTGTGTGCAGCTGCGCAGCCATGGAAACCCATTTCATGAAGCTCTCGACAAAAAGTTATTCTGCTGATGTTGCTTCTAGAGCCAATTTTGAATAGTCCTGAATGCTGCAACCGAGGGCAGGTTATTTTAACACACTACAGGCCTCAGTTCTCTTTAGTCCCATTCTGTGAGACTGTGTTGCCTACAGTACCACGTCAAAGCTAAACAGTAATTGCTCCTACACTTTCCCCATTTCATAATAACAGCATTTGCGGCTGACCAGAGCAGGGCAGATTCGCTAGCAGGCCAGAAATTTGATGAACTGACATGATGAATAGGTGGCAATTACCAATTAACTGGTGTGGGTCATTCATAGATGTTAAACCTAGTGTGGCTCTTTAGCAGGATGAGTGACTACGTTAACCACGCTACGCTAATCGCTCTCCTTCCCATCACTTCCTAGATGACGACTCAAGCCTCAGTCTTTCGGCCTGAACTCAACCTCACGGTGAGCGCAGCACAGATTGCGTTGTATTGCCAGCTTGCTATATGTGTGTGAATATGACGAGCTCATATGTCCACGCTGCTGTAAAAATAGTGGAAGTATTTAATTTCAGGCGGTCAAATTAGATCCACTAACATCATCTGTACAGTGAATATAAAGATGTTTTGACCCAGCTTTGTTTTCTCAGCAGGTGAATCATGTCTGAGACGTAGCGGCACTGACATGATCCCCAAGGCTCGAATGAAGACTCTGAAGATGACCATCATCATCGTGGTATCCTTCGTGGTCTGCTGGACGCCATACTACCTGCTTGGGATCTGGTACTGGTTCCAGCCAGAGATGCTACGTGTGACACCTGAATACGTGCACCACGCTTTGTTTGTCTTTGGAAACCTCAACACGTGTTGTGACCCGGTCATCTACGGATTCTACACACCATCTTTCCGGGCTGACCTGGCCCGGTGCTGGTGTTGTGGTACCAGAGAGTCTGGAGCATCACCCAGATCTCTGGATCACCTGTCCGCCCAACAGTGCCCACACAGTGGAGAGCAGGAGTCAGATGCAGCCAGCATCAACCAGGCTGGAAGTTAGGAGCCCCTTTACCAGCCAACTAGATATTCAGACCAGAACTGGACCTCTTGCTAAAGGGGCTTTTAGACTAGAACTTGACATACCAACCTCAAACCAGTACTTAGCACCATTAACTGGCTGCATCATCCCAGTCTGATGGACCAGCGACACGTGATCAGATTGGTGGAGCAATAGATGGAGCTAAAGATTATAAGCTTCTCAGCACAACCAGATGTGACCAATCACATAAATATATTAATATGATCAATCAATATATGTGAATCCTTAATATATCAGGCTGGTTATAATTATGCTAAAGTCTTTTTACCCTGCTTGTTCCAAAGTTAATGATGTCATTGTTGATGTCTGTGGGTGCGTTTACATGCATACCAATATGCCATACTTACTCTGATTACAGTAATTCTGCGATTATTGAAATGGTCATTTGAACACCTTTATCTGATTGACAAAATCAGGGTAAAGTTACGATGTTACAATTTCCAAAGTGACGTACATCTGACAGTTAATACAACACAAGAAAGGATCTAGTCAGGAGACAACAATGCAAGTAAGTGCCAAAAAACCTAGGTTCAAGTCTGATAGGACATAGGTGTCAACAGGCAGTGCACAAAGGCAATGCATAGGGTACATGGAAACGATTTTTAATAAAAGATATATATTAATACCATCAGGTGTGGAGGTGTTCATGAAAGAGCTGGGTCTTTAGCTTCTTCTTAAAGATGGAGGGGGACTCAGCGGCTCGAATGGAGTAAGTCGTTCTACCACCGAGGAGTCTGGCTAGTGACTTAGAATCCTGTTGTGGCAGAAGTGCCAGGTGCCTTTCATTGGCATGTATTACAAACCTGAATAAGACTGGATTTTTTATCCAGTTTTTTGTTCTTTTGATGCATGTGGAAATCTTACACTGAACTCTTTTGTTGCTTTTTTTAAGCTGGGTATGTCAGGGAGGAGTTACACATCTGGGAGAACAACAAATATAGCTGCCAGGGTGCCGAAGAAGTCAAGCTGATGCACAAGCTCACGACAGTTGTTATATTAAAATAAATGGCATTGTCAGCTGATTTTGTAATCGCATGAAAAATAAAACTGTGTAGATTAAGGTGGCGGAAAACCATTGCCCAGACTAAAGGATGGAGAGATGGAGGGAAATAATACATTGTTTCCGTGGAGCATATGGTGATTACACAAAGAATCGTGTAATCCCGGCTATTAGAGTAATCACATTACCAGTATCCATGTGTATGCAATAATCAAAATATTGGCAAAAACTGATAACGCTTTGTAATCCCATTTTTTCTTTGCATGTAAACGTACTCCATGATGTTGTACAAGGGAAGAGAAATCACTGCGGTAGTTCTCTCTTCAGAAAGACACTTAACTGTCATCTCAGTGGAAATTAAAGAGGGGCTCAGGAAAATGGTGACATTCTGATCCCAGCTCAGAAGGTAACCACATCTGACTGCATCACTCCAGGTTCACTGTTGTCATTTTAACTGGTCTTTTACTGCCTCCCAAGAAGCCTGATGACAATGTGATTAGTAAATATGTTGATAAATCTATTAATATTCTGTTAATAATTATTTTGAATTGTATTGTCCTGAAGTGAAGCCTCTCTCAGCTGGATTCAGGCTGCTCATCCATGGCCCCCTGAGCTCTGACCTCTTGTTGACCGTTTGACCTCTCCTGTTAAGTGGAAACCTCATACCTTGTATCGAGGGGATCTCATGGAAATTGATGGAGTACTCTGAATTTTGCACTAATGAAGGAGATTTGATTTCAATGAATGTGAGGTGGTCAGTCTGAAAATAAGACTGTTTCCTCCTTGCTTTAAGTGTGAACCTGATGGAGGCGGCAGGGTCTTGGCTAGTTAATGGAGATGCTGGGCTGACAGTTATGGAAATATATGCTAAACAGAGTTACTGTATATGGATTGATGTTACCAGAGTATTTGAACCTAGAATTGAATTATGCTTCTATACTCAGAAATATGCTTCTTTGTATTCAACACAGAGTTTTGTCTGCTGATTGAGTTGTTTTACTATTATCTATTCTACCCTGTCAGTAATCAGAGATGAAAATAAATTTATTTATCCTACAATCAAATGGTATGTATGTACGTATGTGAGTAGTTTATGTATGTATGTATGTATTTATGTAGTATTGAGTGTTGTGTATGTAAGTATTGTTTGTTTGTATGTATGTATGTACTATGGGCGTTACATATAATATGCATAATATAATACAATATCGTATGCATAATATGCATGTCAATTTCATGCACAACATACATTATTTAAAAAAATCCAGAAACACTTTGTTTGATTTCATCCACAAAATGGAGAGGCTGCATTTCAATTTGTTCAGGAACTTGAGTTTGTGACCAAATATGGACAAACGTGAAACTGCTATTTTGGTTCTGTGGACAAAATAAAGTTTTCATTTAAACTGAATTATGAATTTATGCAAATCCATTATCTTTAAATTATAGCAAGTTCATTCTGTTGCACAGAATCGGTTTTGTGAAACACATGATGAACATTTTGTGGGATGAACATTTTTGTGCATCATAAAATCCACAACGTTACAATAGTTACATAATTTTATTGAAACATACACTTAAATTCATAAGCTAATGAAAATATAACATTATTTTATCCACAGAATTAAAGGGAATTTCACTGATGGTTTTGTGCCTGTGCAAGCAGTACTGATCGGCAATGTAGTTGACTGAAGCAATAAAGTCCTTGTTGTGTACTGTACTGATGGAGAAATTGGTGTTGTCCTGCTCACAGACATCCCCCCTCCACCTTTGTTTAACACAACAATACTTTAATTACAGGAGGCTGACAGAGGGAAAAGACAGGTCTGTAGTGTGACCAGAGAGAGAATGGATTTTTTTTAAATCTGGGCACAAAGTTCAATGAGGAGATTTTAAAGTGACCATATCATACTTATTCCAGCTCTATATTTTTATTCTGGAGCTCCACTAGAGTAGTTTTGCATGATTCAGATTTTTTTAAAAAAATCATATTTAATCGTATATTGGCCCTTTATGCAATCCCTCAGTTCATCCTCTGTCTGAAACAAGCCATTTTAGCTTGTTTTAGCTGTCTCTTAAAGCCCCCCCCTACCTAAAAACCCACTGCTTTCTTCTGATTGGCCAACTTCCACAAGCCCGCCGAGGGGAAGCAGTCAGTGCTTTTAGCGCTGCCTCATCCTCAGGGGGAAGCAGAGCTCGATGTAACACTAGTGCCGGAGGTTTCATAAGCAAACTATAAACCTACTAAGTAACATACTTTCTTGTTCTTGATTGGAAATGGCAACTTCTCAAGCCCATCTGTACATGTTTGAGGCCAAATACGATTCGGAATATGAGAGTGGACAACACAAACATCCGCAGCAACAAAGATTACAGCAGGACATGTGTACTAAATATTACGCTCATTTCCTGCGTTTTGTGTGACATAAGGGTGGATTTAGTCTTTCAATCACAAGTTGTAAATAAAAATGTTTCTATATATGCCCCCCTAATTATGAATATACTTTTATTGGTCGGGGGTAGTTCCTTAGCCATAGACCTAAATGGCTATCAGAATGGACAAAGGCCTGTTGGCAAATGAGGGCCCTCTCCCACCAATCTGGGGGAGAAGATTCCCCTCAAAGACCTCTCTCCACCTGGGCTTACTTAGGGTCACAATGAAGACCCCACATATGGCAGTTAATTCTTCAGTTATGATTTTGCTTTATTTGTTTCTATTTCTTGTGTTTAACATGTTCAATCTTTGTGTTCTTACTATGTTCTTGCCCATCCAAGGGCTTTTTTTTCTTCCTTTTTTTTTTGCTGCCGTTCTCTGCAGCCTCTGGGGTGTTGCCTTTGATATATTAAGTTTACAATCAATATCTGGGTTGACATTTTTATTGGATGCTAAATGAAAGCAGTTGAGGTTGTAACTTATAATGTTAATGGTTTACTCAATCCAATCAAAAGAAGCAAGATATTATCCAAATTGAAAAGAAATAAAGTCGAAGTCACTTTTTTGCAAGAAAAACACCTTACAGACATGGAGCATGCTAAACTAAAAAGAATGAGCTTTAAATACCAGTTTTCTTCATCATATTTGGCTGGATATAGGAGGGGAGTGGCGATAATAATCTCAAAGAAAATTAGTTTTGAACTCATATCTGAAAAGAAAGATACAGGGGGGGGGATATGTTTTGATAAGAGGAGCGCTCCTAATTCTGAATGGAAAATTTTTAGACAATTATTTGAATTGATAATAAAAGAAACTCAGGGGGTCCTGATTTGCAGTGGGGATTTTAACATCAGATTAAACCCTAATCTGGATTCTTCAAATGCACACATAACTCAGCCCAAACTGATAAATAAGGAATTTAACTCTGCGATCCATGATATTGGGTTAGTAGATGTCTGAAGAGAGTTAAATCCAGTAAGGAGGGACTATACATATTTCTCCGACCCTCAACTCAGTATACTCCAGGATAGATTATTTTTTTACCTTTGGCAAAGACCGACATAGGGTTGGTGACTGTGACATCGGTATCATGGATCTGTTGGACCATAGTCCTCTTTACTTAAAACTGAGTCTTGAATTGGATCAAAGAAATACTTTGTGGAGATTAAACACTCACATCCTGAACCATATGAAGGACCAAATAAAAGTGGATATTAAAGAGTACTTGGAACAGAATGATAATGGGGAGGTCTCCCCTCCGATACTTTGGGATGCATGTAAAGCTGTTCTACGAGGTAAAATAATTGGCTACAGTTCTCACTTAAAGGGGTCTTTGCAAGAAAAGTTAGATCACCTACAATCAGAACTGAAACAATGAGAACGAGACCACGAAGACACAGCTGACCAAAATATTAGAGAACAACTAATGAAGAAAAAGAATGAAATACATGAGATCTACACAAAAGAAATACAAAAAAGGTTAATATTTACAAAACAGAAATATTATGAAGGGGAGGAAAAGCTAGCAAATTGTTAGCTTACAAACTGAAAAACACAACAGGCTGAGAATTCAATTCATAGAATTAAAAGCCCTTTGACTAACCTTATACACTACAAATTAAGAGATATACAAAGTTGTTTTGAATCATTTTATCGGCTTTTATATTCCCAGCCACAGTTTGACAGAGTAAAAATGAAGGTTTTCTTTAAGACAATTCATCTACCTAAACTAACCAGTGAGCGCAGTAATCAGATCGCAGCTGTAGTATCAGAGAAAGAAATTAGCACAGCTATAGCTCGTCTCAAATCAAAAGCTCCGCACCCAGATGGGTTGCCCTCGGAATGGTACAAAATAAGGAAGCTGTAACTGATCCCTGTCATGCAGTCCACCTTTAACTGGGTCCTTAAAGAGAGTAAGATACCCCCCCTCCTGGAAGGAAGCAGTAATTTCACTGATCCCAAAGGAAGGAAAGGATAAACTGGATTGTGGCAACTTTAGACTAGTAAGCGTGTTAAACCAGGATTATAAAATCTTTGCACATATATTAGCAAAACGAATAGAGGGACTTTTACCACAAATCATCGGCCTAGATCAGACAGGCTTTGTTCGTCAAAGACAAACTCAAGATAACATTAGACGGATCTTACATGTAATTAACCATAGAGTATAATTTAGAAGCATTGTTGATGGGTCTATGGATTGTGTGAATTGGTCATTTTTATATAGAGTTTTGGATACATTCGGGTTTCACAGTACATTTATTAAAACAATACAAGCTCTTTATGATAAAACAAAGGCAAGAATTAAGATAAATGGAGCAATATCCAACCCCTTTGTTTTAGAACGAGGAACAAGATGAGGCTGCCCAATTAGTCCTCTCTTGATTGCGATTTTTACTGAGCCCCTAAACCAGTGGATTACTCAGAATAAAAATATTGAAGGGATAGCTATGAAGGGAGGAGAACAAAAGATGTCCTTATTTGCTGATGATGTATTAATATATCTATCCAACCCGGAAGATACACTGGTACAGTTGCTCTCACTTCTAAAACAATATGGTTCCTTCTCTGGATATAAACTGAATATTTTAAAAACACAAATTCTCAGTTTTAAGTATGGCCCCTCAAAAAACATGACAACAAAGTTTCAGCTGCAGTGGGAAGCAGAATCCATGAGATATTTGGGAGTAACTATGCCAAAAGATTTAACAAAATTGTTAAATCTTCCTCCCTCTTAATCAAAAGATTAGGGAAGACATAAGGAGATGGGACCCAATACCTCTTCTTAAATTTAGTTCTCAAATTGAATCGGTTAGAATTAATATTTTGCCAAGATTGCTGTATCTCTTCCAGTCTCTTCCAGTCCCTTCCAATAGATCTACCTGACCAACAATTTCAGGAATGGGACAAACTTATTTCGAGGTACATTTGGCAAGGGCAAAGACCTAGAATTAGATATCAGAGTCTACAGTTAGCGAAAAACAAGGGAGGGCTCGCACTCCCATGTCTAAAAGATTATTATATTGCAGCTAAATTGAGACTTTTCACCTGTTGGTGAAATCCAAAATATTTTACTAGGTGGAAGGAAATTGAGAAGGCTATAACAGAGGAGTATCCAATTCAAGCTGTAATTGGGGAAAACGTTTTGCCGAATAACTTAATTGATTAGGGAAATCCACGGATTCATTTGCCACTTAAGCTGTGGAGCAATGTAATAGCCCAAAATCATTTAAAGGAGGCTCTCAAAGTTTTGAGATGGTGTGCATATGACTTAGATTTTGTACCTAATAAATTAGATGTGAGGTTTAAGGGGTGGGTGACTCAAGGCTTAACAGCACACTGTACTTTTTTGCATCAGGGGTCCATGAAGAGTTTCCAAATTTGAAGATGCAGCATGGCTTGAATAATAACGATTTTTTTAACAGATTTCTTCGGTTTGACATTATATTGGGCAATTAATTAAGATAAATAAACAAATGTACTTGGATAATATTATACTAAAAATCTTCATTGAGGCTTGTGTTTTGAACTCAAACCAAAAAACATCTCAAAACTTTATAAGAGTGTACAACAAACAAAGCGTAACTCGTTATATCTGAAACAAAAACGGGAAAAGGAAGGAAACCTTGGAATAACAGAAGAGGAATTGGAGAATTTATGTGAGCTGCAGCGGAAAACTTCAAGTTCAGCTTTATGGAGAGAGTTTTGTTGGAAAAACCTCAATAGGTTCTTTATTACTCCAGTTCAAGAGTCATTATACCAAATCTTCCAACTGCTGGAGACAGTGTGGTTTCTCTAAGACAAATCATTATGATATATTCTGGTCTGGCCCAATATTAATTCCTTTCTGGCAGGAGGTTCATAAGTTTTGCAAAAAGTAATGCAGGTGGGCATCCCATTTAAACTAGAGACCATGTATTTTGGCGCCCTGCCATCAGAAAATGTTACCGCTTATGATGGATATCTAGTTCGCATTTTATGCGCAGCTGGAAGGAGAGCCATTACTAGAAAGTGTCTAAAACCAGAAATACCTACAGTTGATGGTTGGATTGATATTATTTATGATATTTTTAGGATGGAAAGAATTACTTTCTTTAGACTGCAACAGGGCACGTTTTTGAAAAGATGGGAAATTTGGATTGAATACGAAACACCTGTACGACCATCATTTGTTTAATGTGAATTTTTCTTTTCGCTTCCTTCTTTCTTTCCTAACCTTTATAAAGAGACTTGAGTACCAAGAAGGTACACCCCAGCATCCTGATTCTATTTATTAAGTTCGGTTTTCTATTTTTTTATGTTTTATTTTCCATTTTTATACCTGTATTTTTATTTACTTTATTGGTCCTTATTTGCCTCTGTATTATCTAATTTAACTTAGTGTTATTACCTTACAACTGTGTTTTACAGAAGACTCGGGTAGATGAGGCTTTTAAGTCTTATGTAAATATTGTTTGTAAGGACCTTTGTTTAACTCAATAAAAATTGACTTAAAAAGAAAATCGTGCTTGGGGATGGTGACATTTATCCTCGGCGGTTATGTAAATAATGCCACGACTTTGAGGATACAGTTGAAACAAAGGCACATAATCTGACTGCTCGATGCACGGCTGTATTGTTTTGAGCAAATCGCCGTTAGATGAATAACTTAGTTGTATAAGCCCATTGTCTGCACTGAAACTGTATTCACGAGCTATTTGGTCCAAGACAAGCATTTCAGTGATATAGTGTTACTTACAGTTCGCGCTTCTAACTCCTCAAAACGGCCCATTACAGATGCAACAGCTTCGTCTTTTAGCGCTGGCCTGGCCAAAAATCCAGTAATTACTGGCCTCATTTGAGGAAAGAGTCCTCTGTGAGGTGACGTGACAAACAAACATGTTGGCATACGACTGCCGTCGGCCCGAAACAAAGAAACTGAAAGCCGAACAAATGGAAAATCCAGCATTGACCTGTGCCCGGTTCAGGAAGCAGTCCTGGGTAAAATGACATGGACATAAAAGGCTGGGGTTGTAATGCTGAGGAATAGCGGTAAAAGAAATGTCTTCGTTTCGTCTTCCTACGGAAGTTCATACAAAGAGAATTTGTCTTTTGCGCCGAAGAAAATGGCGTCTTCTCGACAGCGCGATACGCGCTAACCAAACTCCTTCCGGTGTCGCGCCAAAATCTGTGACCTGCCCGCTCTGCCGGACTGAGGGCGGGCCAAACTAGCCGCTACGCGGGCATTATGAAAATGTGTTGCATAGTGACGTAATAAGTAACGGAAGAAAACGCTAGACTATAAACTAGGCGTTTCAGACACTGTTATCTGTCGGAGAGAATAACGCCCTTTGGCGTGGACTTTAGGCTTTGTAACTCTGCAGAGGTTTCACATGCACCTCCCAGGTATATAACACAATAAAGAAAAGGGTAAACCCCCCCCCCAAAAAAAGCATGATATGTGCTCTAAAAGGGGGGATTTGTGACTGTATTTCTTATCATGACAATTTTCCTTATATACTGGAAATTCCTCACATTTTGTAGCTGAGGCCTGGCTGCTGTGAATAAAGCGTGGGCCCGTCTTTAGTAGATGGTCTGTTGCAGTGCAAAACAGCATTGTCAGTCGGTGATGAGTTTTCACCAACTCCTTTGAATTCATTAACATAATTTGTTTTCCCAGGCCCACAGTCAAGTCTTTTCTGTGATAGGAGCGACGGTGTCAAGTGAGGCTATAACTACTGTAACATGCATGGAGAAGTAGACACGCTGGCCGCAGCCCGGCGGGTCTGATCCTTTAGTCGAGCGGTCAGCGATGTTTCCTGCGGTGCGGGCGATACGGGTTCGCTTCCCGGCCGCGGCGGTTCCTGTGGTTGCGTTGTCCCTCGAATTCGCTACAATACGTTGTTTGAACCGTTCTGAATAAGATAAGATACTTTATTGTCATTGTGCACACACAACGAAATTTCGTTTGGTGACTCTCAGACCAGCAACACTAGACAAGGTAATACTATTTCGTAATAATAATAATAATGATAATAATTGTTTCTCAGTGGTGCATTCACTGCATGGTGTCTAGAAAGATGGAAAAGTGGTCTTAGAAAGCGACGGGGAAATCATTACATTTGGTGTGTGTTCACCTTTGTGCGTTGATTGGTTGACATATTGGATGAGATTAAACACGTTTAAGTAGGTTTTAAAAAAAATCACTGGCCATAGATAAATTGCTTTTATTTACACATCAATTAAAACCGATAAAGTATTTTGTCATTTAAGGTAACGTCAATGGATAAACTATCAGAGAGTTGAGGTAAAAATTTGTTGTGGAAGAAAATAAACATTTTAGTGAAAACAGGCTTTTATTCCTGGAGATAAGCTCATGAAAGAGGAGACGTCACTGAGGTCAATTTCAAGGCAATCGAACATACACATTACGCCCTCCAACTCCTTGACTGTCAGGCTGTAAGGAGTTAAAAATGTGGTACAATTTTACAATAAGACTACCCTTTTAAGGGTTTATGAATGGTTTATAATTTGTTTATTAATTAGGTTGTGAACACTTTATAAATCATTATAAAACATAATATAAAAAGGGCAACATTGACCTATTGCTTGCCAAATAGTGAGCCCACATTTATCTGTACTGTTAAGCTTCAGATCTCATTGGTTACTTAGCTAGCAACTAGCAAGATCTGAGATTTAACTGAACAGATAGATAACAAGTGTAGCAGTAACTTGATCTTGCCAAATAGTGAGCCTGCATTGATGTATGAAAACTGTGTTATAACTTGTTCATAGTTGTTTATCAATTATTTCTAAAGTGTTTACAATGTAATTATTAACTACTGTAAAGTGGTACCAAAAAAGGTGGCTAGGTGTGTTTTCAAAAGACAGCCGTGTTTCTGTTAGAGACGCGAAGTTCTGTTTGTGGTTCAAAATCATTGACGAAGTTTTTGTCTGACAGTTTTTGTTTGATATGGCGTTTAGCAGACTTCACCGACTCAGGGACACTTTACTAAAAACATCCTTTTTTTCTTCTTTTTTTCTTTTTGACATATTTAGATTTAGATTACTGTATGCCTTCAGATTACTTTACTAATTCTGCTGAATGCTTTTGATGTATATGTTTTTAAACACCCTGTTTCATTCCTAGTGTAGCAGTGAGCAGTAAATTTAGTCAAATTCCTTGCAATGTGAAGACTTACTGGACGAATAAAAGGCATTGTGACTACTATGATGACTGAGATTATGATCTTCACCCTGTTCTCCCGTTTTTTATTGATCTCTAGTAAAACACAGGAAACCTCAACAGAGCTACTCTGGAGATAAGAATAGAACCGACCCAGAGAGCAACAGGATTAAATGACAGAAACCTCACATCAAAGACAGAAAGCCTGCTAGCAGCTTTACCCCCTTTATCTAACCGACATATTCCTCCATGCTGCTGCACCACTTCAAGTGTAATCTGCCACAATCAGTTAAATTCAGTTTTTCTACCACCTGCCTTTCCTGCTGCTTACACTGTGTTCACTAACAGCAGCATCAGACACCTTCCATTGAAGTTTATGGTTGTGCAATCTTGGGCAAAGAAATGTTCATCACTAGCTACCATCATAACTTGTCACATGCTGCAGATAGGATCGTTTTCTTCTTGTTGCTGCCATTTATATACTGCAATGTATTCATTATTTATTTAATCAGTCTGTCCAATTCATTAATCAAATTTTCCTTCACTTCTCGAGTGTGTATCCTCATGTTATCATTCATTTGTTCATTTGTAGACCGTTTAGCTGTTTTATTTCTTTTATTTCATAATCATCAACGTTTGTTAGTTGATTAATTACTTCATCAATAAAATTATTATGAATGTGCATTTGTGTGTGTTTGGACAAGAGGACACAAATTTAACACAGTCTGACTACTACTTTGAGTAGTCAGACTGTGTTAAATTTCACAGGGATTGCCTGTGTGTGCATGTGTGTATATGGCTCACTCCAGAGCCAGGGTGGATGTCCAGAGGCAGGTGAGGGAGCTTAAGAACTCTTGGTGGACAGAAAAGGTTGTGGAAATCCAGCGACTGGCAGTCTCGGGTGACACCAGAGGCTTTTTCAGCCCTTCTAAGGCCATCTATGGTCCAAGCAACTGCGGCGTAAACCCCCTACGCTCAAAGGATGGGCAGGGGCTGCTGAAGGACAATGAGTCCATTAACATCCAATGGAAGCAGCACTTCCAGGAACTCCTTAAACACAGCAGCACAGCTGAACCAGACATTGCTAGCCACATTCTCCTGAGTCCCATCAGAGAAAACATTGGGAAACCTCCCACCATGACAGAGGTTCAAGATGCAAACAGGAGCCTTAACAACAACAAGGCCTCCGGTCCAGATGGAATCCCAGCTGAGATCTTAAAGGAAGGTTGACCAGAGCTTCTGTACCACATCCATGCCCTCCTCCTCAAGGTCTGGGAAAAAGAAGAACTTCCCTCAGAGCTCAGGGATGCTCTTATAGTGGCCATATTCAAGAAAGGGGACAAGGTGGAATGTGAAAACTACAGGGGCATCTCACGCCTGTCAACAATAGGCAAAGTCCTCACTCACGTCCTCTCAAACCCGCTGCTACCACTGGCTGAGGAAGTCTACTCAGAATCTCAGTGTGGCTTCTGCCCATCCAGAGGTACAGCAGACATGATATTTACAGCACGCCAACGCCAGGAAAAATGCTGTGAACAAAGGCAGCCTTTTAACATGGCTTTCATAGACCTGACAAAGGTCTTTGATTCAGTAGACTGCCAGGCTCTGTGGCGCATACTACCAAGATATGGCTGCCCTGATAAATACATCAGAATATTGAGGCTTCTGCATGTGGGCATGTCAGATACAGTGTTCAGCAATAGCAGCTCTGAGTCAGAGCCCTTCACTGTAGAAACAGGGGTCAAACAGGTATGCGCCATTGCACCCACCCTGTTTGCCACCTTTATTGCTGCCATACTCGACTTCATTGGTGAAGAGCTGCTACAGGGGATCCCAATCCTATACAGAACTGACAGCAATCTCTTCAACCTTAATAAGTCCAAGGCCAAGAACAAAGTCTGCACCATCATGGAGCTTCAGTATGCAGACGACAATGCCATCACAGCACACTCTGCAGAAGACCTCCAGGACATTCTGAATGCCTTTGCCAAGGCATACAGAGCCCTGGGTCTAGCATTAAACATTAAGAAGACCCAGGTCCTATATCAACCTCCACCCAACCAGCCATCTACCCAGCCCACCATAAAATTGGACAACAAAATTCTTGAAAACGTTGATCACTTCCCCTATTTCAGCAGCCTTCTCCCCTCAAAAGCTGACATCGACTCTGAGGTCAACCGTTGCCTGAGTTGTGCCAGTGACACTTACGCAAGACTCAGGAAAGACTGAGACCTAAAGGCCCAAACAAAATTCCTGGTCTACAGAGCTGTTGTTCTCCCTACCTGCCATATGGAACAGAGTCATGGACCACCTACAGCAGGCACTTGAGAGCCTTGGAGCAATACCACCAAAGATCCTTAGGAAAGATCCTAAAGATCAGCTGGAAGGACAGATGCACTAACATCAGTGTTCTGGAAGAAGCCAACATGATTAGCATCACCATCACAATAATGCAGCACCAACTCCTATGGACGGGCCATGCCATCCACATGTCCAACACACGTCTCCTCAAACAGATCCTGTACTCCCAGCTAAAGGAAGGTCAGCGAGCTCCCAGTGGGCAAAAGAAACGTTTCAAGGCCAATATCAAGACCAGTCTGAAGAAATTCAACACCACATCGAGCAACTGGGACCATTGCACTGGATATGCACTCCCAGGAGAAATCAGTGCAGGAAGGAGCCGCACATCATGAAATAGAACTCCACTGTGCCGCAGAGAAAACGCAACAGCATCTAAAGGAGAGAGAAAAAAAGCCTCAAATGCCACCATCAACCACCACCACTTTCCCCTGTCCACACTGCACCAAAGTATGTGGATCATGGCTTGGCCTCTACAGCCATTTGAAGACCCACAAGTAGACAACCCAACGGAAAGGATGATGATGATGATGATGATGATGATGTGTGTGTGTGTGTGTGTGTGTGTGTGTGTGTGTGTGTGTGTGTGTGTGTGTGTGTGTGTGTGTGTGTGTGTGTGTGTGTGTGTGTTTAAGTGTGTGGTTCCTCTTCCAGATAAAGATGCATCTAGTCTTATTTGTTCTGTCTTCCCATCACTTCATCTCTCTCCCAGTAAACCTCCATTCTGCGATGGCTGACATATGACTGGTTTGATTCTGGTGTTGCTGGGCAGGCATGCATACATGATATTTAGGTTTGAACATTTACATAACATGTTCATAAACCTTGTCTTCTGTATGACCTATCCACTATGCACAATTTTCTTAATGATATATTTACAACATGGCAGTCCAGATGACATCTCTAGCTAACCAGTGAAAACAGTTTAACATACAGGAATGAGTTCTGAAATGCTCAATTTAATCCATTTAACGGGGCCCATGGGTGGCACAGTAGAGTAGTATTACATTAGCTTCCCAACACTAATAAATCCTGGAGTGCTGTTGTCAATGTTCCTGGGTGGGGGAGCTGGTAGGAATAATTAATTATATCATCTCCACCACCTCATGTATGTGATGGTGTGTCTGTTGGGGGATCTAGAGGAAGTGGTGAGAGCCTCCACCCACGTTACATTCCCCTGGAGAAACCCGCAGGTGAAAAGAAGCAGTTGAAGGATGTATATGGAAGTGTTCAGAGTGGTTTAACGGTGGGATCTCAGGAGAACGGAGGGATTGGACACGTCAATTTGAGATTAAAATTGGGATGAAAAAGAGAAAAAAAAGCATGAAGGAACCGTTTATCAGCTGTCTGGAGGAAGTGATAACACGGCTGATGTCCGCTTTTAACTACCAGTTAACCGCTAACTGACTATTGATCACCTGTGAAACTGTCAGTCATCAGATATCTAATCATACTGTCAACGTGAACCCAAAGTATCTCTGTTAGGCCTACAAATGTGGTAAGCCATGTTTAGTCACCGAAGAGCTTGTTTCCAATACGCTGTCTTGTGTACCGTTTCTCTTTTAACCTTTGATTGTAGCTGGGGGAGGGAAGCTAGATAGATAGATAGATAGATAGATAGATAGATAGATAGATAGATAGATAGATAGATAGATAGATAGATAGATAGATAGATAGATAGATAGATAGATAGATAGATAGATTGGGGTGGCCCCTTTATGTGTGTGCGTGCGTGTGTGTGTGTGTGTGTGTGTGATGGAATAAATGTAAGAATGACAGTATCTGCTTGGTCGTGGTGATGTCTCATCTCAACAAAAAAAAAGTGTATGCAACAATTAAACAAGAAGTCCAAAGACAAGTAGGTCAAGTGAATCGGCCGTACTAAATTGTCCCTAAGTATGAATGTGTGTGTGTGTGTGTGTGTGTGTATGTCGGCCCTGTGTGATGGCCTGGCGGCCTGTCCAGGGTGTCTCCCCGCCTGTTGCCCAGTGACTTCTGGGATAGGCTCCAGCATCCCCAGGAGTACGACCCCGAGAGCAGGATAAGCGGTTTGGATAATGAATGGACTTCAAATTTGAAAAATCAGCAAACAAATCAAATAATTAGCCTACGTCGGAAAACTCTAACTGGCATCTTCTGTGAGTTGTGACGTAAAAACAGATCCGCTCATGGACGCCTCGTGCATGTCCAGAAGAAGAGGTTCACGCTGTGGTCGTTAAGTGGCAGTAGCCTTGTTACGGTATTTGCATAGTTCCAACAAAATCAACACAGGTCCACCTCCCCCAGTGTGGACAGTGGCTTCACTGGTGTATGAATGTGTGTGTGAACGAGTGAATGTGTGTGTGAACGGGTGAATGTGTGTATGAATGGGTGAATGTGTGTGTGAATGGGTGAATGTGTGTGTGAATGGGTGAATGTGTGTGTGAATGGGTGAATGTGTGTGTAAATGGGTGAATGTGTGTGTGAATGGGTGAATGTGAGGCATACATTGTAAAAAAGCACTTTAGGATAGATGGACGTTACGTTTCTCTCTCTCTAGTTTTACTCAGTAATTGTCTGGTTCACTTTAGTGTGTCCACGGTGTTAACCTTACATAGCGTACCTTTAACTAACCGTCAGAGTAATGTGCTCACACACCACGGCGCCCCCTGCTGACACGGAGGGTGACTCAAACAGCCCGCGCCAAGAGACGAGCCCTGACTCGCAGGAAGTCCCGAATAAAACCCCGCGGCTTCTCGGGCAGAAAGACATCAGATTGTTTTGTTGGGTTTCTGTTAACGTTCAGTGTGATAAAATCCAGAAACTTCTCCGGTTTGAGAGACTTAAGATATTTGTCTGAGAAATGAGATGTGTCGCCACTCCCCGATGTGGTTTTGCGAGAGGACCTGAACAAAACGCCCTGCTGAACGTGTTCCCGCTCCTGCTGGAGGCTCGGCTGTCTGTTACCGAGGGCTGCAGCCCCGTGGGGTCTGAGGAGCCAATCAGCTGCGGCGATTTCTGTCACATGGTCTCATAAGTCCCGCCCAGAAGAAATGAATGGCCGAATGAAGACGCCGTGGCAGGAGGACGGGAATGACGACGTCATCAAACCACGAAGGGAGGGAAAAAGTCCTGCTGCCACCTCGTCTCAATCAGTTTTCCCACACACAGTTTAACATCTTTCTTTCCTTTTTTAAATCTGTTTGTAAAGAGTTAAACGCTACTGTAAGATGTCTTTAAACCTCTCCTATAAGTCATCTATCCACAGAGACAGACAGAAGTATGTTGTCTACGCTAATGATAGTAACAATACTGAACTTAACATAACAGGGTAACTGAGCTGGTTAATGGTCTGTAAGATCTGACTTGGTTTAATTAAGAGCAGAAGTAAAAAAAGCTCAGAACACATTAGCCGCTCCCTATTTCTGTTCTCTATTCCCAGTTATAACTGATTGTCATCATCATATTAACGCACTGTTAGTCACGTGATGCTGGGAATGAGAGGAAGACTCATGGCTGAATGTCTTACAAACAGCTGTTTCTCTAAAACAGCAATACATCCCTCACTCTTTTCTTCAAAACAAAAAAGCTGCAAATATAAACTGAATGGAGATCTTTGAGAAAACGAAGTCGTTCTGTGAAACACTACCGCTTTTGTCCGCATGTGTTAACAACAACAGCACAATGTGAAGCTACATCCTAGGATGCACTGGGACACATCATCAGTGATGTTCCCTGAGGTCCTCGGGTCTTTCGGGTCTTTCAACATCATACACCCTCTCCTAGGCGACCCAGCCAGGGTTGATCAGGCCTTGGCTTGTGTCCCAGCAGCATTGGCCCACAGGTCACTCCTTCTGATCCAAAGCCATCTGCAGGCCCTCTCTGCAGCCTCCACGGAAGACTTGATGGCTTTCCTTTCAGCAGCCCCAGTGATGCCAAGTAGAGTGTCGAGCTTGCACAGTAAGCGGCCAGCAAAGCCTCTACACCCACACCCCACTACAATGGGCTCACGCGCCTTCCAGCCTCTCCTCCAGCACTGGTCCACCAGCTCCTGGTACTTGGACTGCTTTTGCTCATGGGCCTCCTTCACCCGTGCCTCCCAGGGAACCGTCGGCTCTATAAGGAGCACCTGTTCTGAAGAGGCTGATGGATGATAGCACTATGTCTGGCCTCAACGAAGTTGTCGTAATGTGTCTGTCTGTAATAATCTGCCTGTCTGTCTATCTGTCTGTCTGTCTTTCTGTGTTCTGTCAGAGATTCGGGATTCCTGCCCGTTAATGATCCATGAATTCTTTAAAAGAGACAGATGTTCGACATGTAAGAGTCCCTCATCTCTGTGCATTAAATCAATTCATTATTAACACTTCTAGTCTTACAAATAAGAACGTTTGGATCTGCATCAGTCATCACAAGATCAGAAAAAATATCACTCTAATCCTTTTTAGTTCATTAATAATAAAATTGTTCCATAAACAGTAGCTGTCCATTTTTGGACCCGTGTGGACGATGTATAATATTCCCGCTGATCATGAATATTTCATAACCTGCTGACCTTGGAGAATAGGGACAATGACAACGAATGCACGTGTGTGTTTGTGTGTGTGTGTGTGTGTGTGTGTGTGTGTGTGTGTGTGCGTGTGTGTGTGTGTGTGTGTGCGTGCGTGTGTGCTTTGGTGCAGTGGAGATGGGGGTGGGGGTGGGGGTGAGGCTCAGTGATGAAAATCTAATCAATACCTTGTATATAGTATATAAAATCTGGCACATTTAATCTCATCTTGACTTATCACAGCTTAGCTCTTCATATGGTCTTAGGTTTACAATTATAACACAGCTATATGTTTATGCGTTTGATATGTTTAAATGTGGAGGAACTGTTGTTGACAATCTTACGTGCAGTGAGTCAATGTGAGGGAAGAGGTAGGCATGCTGCACCGCTAAAGGACACTGAAACTTATCATGCAGGACGATGTCTGCACACTGAGAAAAGCTCATGTTGCTTGAATTGGGCCTCACCGATGTTGATGAATCCACTTATTTTCCAGTATAATAAACTATGTTTTGGGGAAACCAGGCAGGGAGAGATGAAGGTCATTTCATTACATCAGCTCGGAGTCACAAAAGAAATGTATCGTCGCTCTTGTTGCCTTTACACGTTGGGAGGGAATCAAGGTGACCGAGATGAACGCTGTCAAATTAACTGTCTAAATAAAGTCAGAAATCCAATTTGAAAATTAGCAGAGATAAAACAGAAAAGGGGCAGCACGGTGGCGCAGTGGTTAGTGCAGTCACCTCACAGCAAGAAGGTCCTGGGTTCGAGCCCTGGGGTAGTCCAACCTTGGTGGGTCGTCCCGGTCCATCCTGTGTGGAGTTTGCATGTTCTCCCCTTGTCTGCGTGGGTTTCCTCCGGGGGCTCCGGTTTCCTCCCCCAGTCCAAAGACATGTAGGTCAGGTGAATCGCCCGTACTAAATTGCCCCTAGGAATGAGTGTGTGTGTGTGGGCCCTGTGTGATGGCCTGGTGGCCTGTCCAGGGTGTCTCCCCGCCTGCCAATGACTGCTGGGATAGGCTTCAGCATCCCCGCAACCCTGAGAGCGGGATAAGCAGTTGAGATAATGGATGGATGGAAAACAGAACAGAAAGCCAAATTAATCAATCAATCAATCAATTTATCTGGCCATCTAGCAAGCTAACTATGCTGCTGACGTTAGCTCACCATACCTTGGCTCGTTTGAGGCATCTATTTAACTAATGTTATCATTAGTGAATGTTCATGATAACATGCCGTAGTTGGTCGTGGAAACATACCTTTATCCTGCTGTGTTTAGCCCTCCTCTGTTTTCCTCCGCTTTCGCTTCTCTGCACCAGACGGATAAACCCTTTTGGGTGACATACTGTCGTGATGTACTTGCTCGCAGTTATAATGCACATGAACCTGACCCCAGCTCTGACATAGGAAATGATTAAACCAGTAGCATTAATTTGTCAGTCTGTTAACAACATGACATCAAAATATTCAGTTTTTGGTGATTACTACTGATATGATATATCACACACACAATATATATATTTATCAACCTGTCATGTTTGACATTTCAAGCACTCTTGGGGGGGCCCCTGCTGGCGCGCGGGGGCCCTAAGCGACCGCTTAGTTCACTTATGCCTTGGGCCGCTCTGCATTCTACCAACAAACTGACAAGAGAAGAAGACAGAAGTCCTCGTGGTCATCCTACCACTACTACCGGCTTTCAGGATGTAACACTCCTGTGAAACATACTCCCTCGTGTAGTGAAATGAATGGTTGTGAATGAGGGCCAGAGAAAGGTGGGCGTTTACTTCAGTTCTTAATTTTATTTGGCTTCCAGGAGTCATGACATCAAAAAGACAGACAGACAGACAGACAGGCAGACAGACAGGGTCCTGGTTCACAGAGGATTTCATGATGATAGATAATAAACAACACGTTCTTATTTCCCTTCCTGACAAATCGATCTCTTTTCCAAAATACTCTATTTCTATTTGGAAAACAAAATATTTCTCAAAGCTCATCTTTTAACAATCTCTGAAACCCAAACTCTGGAAAACTGCTGTCACTTTTTTTTTCTGGGCTGAGGTTTTCTGCTTTCCCAGCTAACTAACTTCTTCGTTAGCCTCTTTCTTTCCTTTCGGTGGAAGCAAACACTCAGTCCTGTCCTCCGTCTCTCTGCGGCTCTGACTCCAGTTATTTAGAAGTAGTTTAAAGCTTTGGGATGCTTTCATGTGTCATATTAAAAGAAAATGGGTGGAAAGGAAAAATTATTACGATCATTAAAGCATCACTTTTCTCATTGGTTCTAGCCTTTTCATCACTACTTTATCTACATTTAATTTTTTCAATCTCTACACAGTGTCAAAACAAGAGGTAGGCTGTGCGTCTGGCTCACGTAAACTCACTTTAAAGTTAGCATGAATTTAGCATTAGCATGCTGAACTCTCTTTAACATTAGCATGAATTTAGCATTAGCATCGCTGAACTCACTTTAACGTTAGCATGAATTTAGCATTAGCATGCTGAACTCCCTTTAACATTAGCATGAATTTAGCATTAGCATTACTGAACTCACTTTAATATTAGCATGCTGAACTCCCTTTAACGTTAGCATGAATTTAGCATTAGCATGCTGAACTCACTTTAACATTAGCATGAATTTAGCATTAGCATTGCTGAACTCACTTTAACGTTAGCATGAATTTAGCATTAGCATGCTGAACTCACTTTAACATTAACATGAATTTAGCATTAGCATGCTGAACTCCCTTTAACGTTAGCATGAATTTAGCATGCTGAACTCATTTTAACATTAGCATGAATTTAGTGTTAGCATGTGCTGGTGTCAGGATATGGCTTAGGAAACTCCTCTATGGCTTTTTTTTTTTTTAATATGGCCTGTATCCATTTTGAGATACGTAATGAATGAATATGGCTGATGCTTCCATGGAGAACAAGTAAAAGAATAAAGTCTAAACTGACTGGGGAATCAAGTCACTGCCTTTTCCCTACCTTTTGCTGAAAACACCACCATTTCTAGATCTAGACAACAATTTAAGATCATCCAACTACAAAAAAAACCAAAAAAACAAAAACATGAAAAGTTAACAAATCGAAAGGACAGCGGCCCTAAAATGGGTATAATTATATTATTAATAGCAACAATATTTAAAATGGTATTTTTCAGCTTACTTTGTTTTGGCGGGGGTCTCCG
Source organism: Lampris incognitus (assembly GCF_029633865.1). Lineage (NCBI taxonomy): Eukaryota > Metazoa > Chordata > Actinopteri > Lampriformes > Lampridae > Lampris > Lampris incognitus. The sequence continues at coordinate 11,734,486 of NC_079219.1, forward strand.
TCACTGCGGGCCAGCAGTTGAGGAGAGTCATAAAACTAAAGTAAAGCTCTAAAAAAAAGAACAGCCAAACATCATGAACATGACTTTTTTTTCCCCCAACAGATTTTTTTGATTTTTGATCAAAGAAATGTTGGGTTTCAAACTTTGTTCTATAAATATGAATATTAACACAGTGATGTGCTTGGAGGCAGCGGTGAACCCAGCTGACAGTTGACTTTTAACGTTTAACCTTGAGGACAGTTTGCTAGTTATGGCTGACTGTTGAGCTTCCAGTAGCCAACAGTATGAGACTGTGGTTACACTGGGTAGTTCCCATTGGCTAACAGTAAAACCGGTGGTTATACTGGGCAGTTCCCAGTGACTAACAGTAAAACTGGTGGTTATACTGGGCAGTTCCCAGTGACTAACAGTAAAACCGGTGGTTATACTGGGCAGTTCCAAGTGGCTAACAGTAAAACTGGTGGTTATACTGGGCAGTTCCCAGTGGTTAACAGTAAAACTGGTGGTTATACTGGGCAGTTCCCAGTGGTTAACAGTAAAACCGGTGGTTATACTGGGCAGTTCCCAGTGGCTGATAGTAAAATGGGTGGTTATACTGGACAGTGGCTAACAGTAAAACTGGTTGTTATACTGGGTGGTTTCCAGTGGCTAACAGTAAAAACGGTGGTTATACTGGGCAGTTCCCAGTGGCTAACACTAAAACTGGTGGTTATACTGGGCAGTTCCCAGTAGCTAACAGTAAAACCGGTGGTTATACTGGGCAGTTCCCAGTAGCTAACAGTAAAACCGGTGGTTATACTGGGCAGTTTCCAGTGTGAATGCATCAAGTTGTATGTATGTGAAATAGAATCTGATCTGCAGTAATTTTTCCTCCTCTGGAAAAATAAAAGGCTCTAAAATGCTGAGACGGGCTTGTGCGTTAGTCTTGGATTTCTACAAACATAAATACGATCTTTTACATGTATTCCAGCCATTCAGATAGCATGTATTGAAAGAATGGCAAACAGCTATGGAGAGAAACTGAGTTCTTCTTATTCAGAAATAAGTTCATACCTGTTGCAGATGGATTATGGTTCATGTCCTCAAAGTTGGTAAACTGTCAGTAAGTCAGGGGACACACTAAAACATTCAGCAACACAAACTAAACTCAAACACATATCTGTGCTTATAGGTCATCTATAAAAGTAATGAAGACATCATTTGAATCTCTGTTAGAATCTAGTGAAGACTTTTGGTCGTGGCTCTATTTTCAAATGACAAATATTTGGCAACATTAATTCGTCTTTACACAGACAGGTGTTGTAACAATATATGAATATAAAAATTCCCTCGTTTTCAAAAGCAAAGTGTTGTTACGAAATCAAAATGCTGACGTCTATCTACGACATCTGCAGATAAGTGAAAAGTGAAAACTCAAACTTTTTATTTGTTCTTTTGGTTTCATTTCTCAGCTTCACTCTGCTTCCTGCTGCCTTTGTTCTTCTGTCCTCCTCAAAAACAGGAAGTTCTGAAAACAAACGTCTAAACAAATAACAATGCATCTTTGGATTTCTATCAGCTTTTCAGGTTTTTAAAGAATATTCTGAATATTTGGGTAAAAGTAGACGTGAAAAAGCAAATGTGTTTGTATATGAAAAAAATTTTGAGTTCAAGAAGAAATCAAAAGAAGTTTGCTGCAGTACAAGAAATAAAATAAAAAAACATTTTAAAACAACAGCAAGTTTCTATGACGCTTTATGGTCCAGAGACACTGGCAACATGAAACTTCCTGGAAAATATGAATCCACTGTACTTGCGGCCTGGCAGGAAAGGTCTGGAATTGTCTTTCTCCTTCACGAAGAGAAATGGAACTGAGTTTTCTATAATGGCTTCCATGTTGGTGTTGGTGGCCGTTTGTCTGCAGATGTTTCCTTCTCTGTTATTTCTTCCTAAATGGAGGTGCTCCAAAGATCAGGAGGTGAAGCTTGGAAGCCCAAAGTTGGATCTTAAAGCACCTCATCTCATTCTTGCTTTAAACTTTTCTGTCCCTGGTTCTATTCAGAAAGTCTGGATCACACTGTTGGTCCTCAAACATCTTCACTTTCAATCTTAATCAGGCGACACCATGGAAACTGAAATTATATCCACTTCCCGGTTTTCCAGTGAGTTGTAAAGAGCTGCGATGACCACGTTACAGCTATTCTGCCTATGAACTTCAGACAGAGGCCTTGACCCGGATGCTGTCTTGGACTACAGTGAGAACACTCGGAGAGGTCTTGGAGGCTGAACTGGAAGCTGTGGGCCAGAAAAAAAATCCACCAGCCTCATCAGCCTTTAAGTCAGGGGAGCATGAGGAAAAAGTCCCCTTGGAAAGAAGGTTCAGACTGTCAGTCACATTCAGACTTCCTGTGTTTCCAGACAACAAGTAGAGGAACGCAGGAGAGCAGTTGGGGGGGGGGGGCACAGACACTGGCATTGGCACAAAGGGGGGAAAGGGACAAAGTGGCACCAGAGGAGCCTTTTGGTTTTGAGGTAGGTATGCATGACCAGCAGCATGAGGCAAACTTGGTAACCTGAAACACTCTGACATTTGGCGCCAAGCTGAGGTAGCGCTCGCTATCTTTGGAGGTAAAGACTTTTGGTGGGGGAGCTGAGAGGTGGGAGGGGGGCAACCAGCTGATTCCATGGAGCCTCATAAGAACACCCGGCCTAGAGGCTAACTCGGTGAGAAAAACAATCATCTCCATCACACTTGCTAAGGCTGAAGCAAATGCTTAAGCTAAGGCTGTAGCTAATGCTAAAGCAGAGCACACTGAGCTCTTCTTAGCTGCAGCTTCAAAACTCTGTGCTCACCTTCTGACCAGGAAATCCCTTTGGCTCTGGAGGACCAGGTTAAGAATTATAGCTTACCGCTGGCCTCTTATATCACTGAACACAGACAATTTTCTGTCTGTTACCAGCCTGTTATGAAGGTTTTATCACTCTTAGATCCTCTAAGGCTGTGATTGCTGGTCAGTTTGGTGGAAGGCCTCCGTTCTTGGTTCGGCAGAACCCTAAACTTGGCACTGTTGGCAAAAAACTCAAAATGACATCAACTGAACTGGAAATAAATGGTTTTGGTTTGAGCAGGAAACATCCTGGACATTTAAACATTTAAAACCACAAAGGGAAAAGACTGTTTCAACATGGCTGGCAGGGACCCCTTCCATGGAGTAGTCACTTGAATGGTAATTTCAAACATTTTTCATGTTTCTGTGGGACAGCCATTTCAAACTTGTGTTGAAAAAAGTAACATTAGCTTTGGTTTTAAGCTGAGAGATGGGGAACCGTCATGAATTGGAGTCAAAACTTGTGGACATCTGACACATCAGCTCCTCATCTTATTAAGAATGTCTTTTCGTTTGGTCCTGTCTGGTAGTAAATGTTTCCAGGATGTCCTCATTAAAACACATCTTCTCAAAGTCAAACTCTACTCTCACTCATTCATTGTCTGTCTGCACTGACAGACAGATTCTAAGGCTTTGGTTGGCGGGGTGGAAGAGGAACCATGGACCAGCTGGGTGGAGGTCAGGGGTCAGGGGTGTGGAGGTAGTGTGTTGGAGGGTTTTAGCCAGTGCTGTTGCCAGGCTGGCAGGGTGGGAGCTGTTCCACCCGGACCTGACATTGAGCGGAGGAGGACTCTCGTCTCTGTGGAGGGCAGAGAGAAGGCCATTAGAAATGATGGTGAAACAAATAGGTGTGTGTGTGTGTGTGTGTGTGTGTGTGTGTGTGTGTGTGTGTGTGTGTGTGTGTGTGTGTGTGTGTGTGTGTGTGTGTGTGTGTGTGTGACTGTACCTGAGACATGAGCTCAATGGCCTCAGGCATAAGGATGACTCCCTCTTTTGGGGCTCCTCCTCTGTGGCCCATCGGAGCCCCATTGACTCCCTGAGGAGCCCAACTGTCCTGAGTTCCTTTCCTACAGAAGAAGCTGAGAGGAGACAGCCATGTTGATGATGGCCATGACACAATAATACATAACAGGTAAACATACATTTTACATTACAGTAAAATCAAGATCATTACATATAATGTAAAATACAGAATATAATTCATAAGTTAAATATAAACTATAACTTATTATTAATTATAAATGATAAACTAAACACTATATAGAAATATAAACTATAAGGTACACTACAGCAGTACAATGTAAATCGAAAAAGAGAGAGAGTGAGTGATAAGGGAACCATATTTATCTTTTCTCTGAGGACAATCGTTCTAAAATATTAACTTTGATAAATAAAATCAGTAAAACAGTATGTACAAAATACATGTTGTATATTGTCATATATTGTTGTATACTGTACTGACTGTAAAAATCTTCAGGACTACCTTGTGATTTTGGGCTATACAAATAACCTTGACTTGACTATACCATAATATTAATATCAATATTAATATGTGAATATGCATTTTATGTATATTCACAATGCATATACTACATATGCCCTAAAACATACCAAAATATATATCAAATATTTGCGAAATATCTACCATATTATATATGGTAAAATATACCATGTCCTATAAAGTACCACAATATATACAGATATGATGAAGGTGACGTGATGAAGGAGAGGTTCACCTGCGTCGGTAGCCAAACATGAGGAAGAGGAGGCAGAAGACAATGCAGGCTAGGCCGATGTGAATGCCGATTACAATGCTGGTCATGGAGCCCTGTCTGCCGTGCTCACAGTCACACACACTCTGACCCACTGTTAAACAAAACAATTACAACGATTACAACAATCGCACCACCCATACAACAACAATACATCTGTGGTTATTAAAGCTCTTTTTTTAAAATTGTCATTCATTCATTTTAAATCTCGAAAATAAGCATTCAGATTACTGGAAAGGCGGATATTATCATATTTGCACAGAAATGTTCAGATTTCATTCAAGACTGATGTCTTTCATTGAATTAAAGCAGTTTTTCCACTAAAATAACATGTTCAAGTATGCAGATCCTTTTAAGTCAGCACACAGAATGCTGTCCTGTCAGTCAAGTTAACTGCGTTCCTCGTTGTGTTCATTGCTCCTCTTTCACTTTATATGTCCGGGTGGTTTGTGTTTATGTGTGTGAGGGAGAGAGAGAGAGAGAACGAGGGTGAGAGATACTAGACTGAGAATGTATTATTATATACGTATGTTCCCTCATCATATCATATTTATGTTAAGTGGTAGTTGGTACATATCTTCGTTTTTAAGACAACCCAGCTGTGACCACATGACCTCTGACCCATGGCCTACTGTCACCCTTTAAAAAATTAAAATTAAAATTAAGTTTCCTTTATATAGACCCAATTTCCCCTCAGGGATGAATAAAGTATTCTGATTCTGATCAATCCCCTTGAGGAAATTCATTTACTGCAAATCAACCCATCCTAGCTGTGATCTGTGTAGCTAGGAGCAGTGGGCTGCCACCTTCATGCTGAGCCCGGGGACCAGGTCCAGTTCTTTTCCCATTGCCTTGGTCAGGGGCACAGACAGTATAAAACCGAACATGCGTGTTTCTTTTGATGGTGGGGGAAACCAGAGCACCCGGAGAAAACCCACCACTGACACGGGGAGAACATGCAAACTCCACACAGAGGACGACTTGGGATGACCCCCAAGGTTGGACAACCCCGAGGTTCGAACCCAGGACCTTCTTGCTGTGAGGCAACAGCACTAACCACTGGGCCCCCGTGCCACCCATTAACCCTTTATTCCATTCAGTTTGGTAAAGATGAGGATTAAATGCCACTGTCTTGGTTGAAATATCAAACCAGCTGATAGAGGACATCTTACCGCCGCTGTTCCCCCTCTCGGCCAGGGAGACCAGCCGCTGGCTGGCGGGACTGTCACCATTCCCATTGTATGCCACCAGCTGGATCTCATAGACAGCAGAAGGTTCTGCACAGGGGTGGGATCACAATATTAGCAATAAATAGTAGTAATGAATGGTCTTCAGCACACTAGACCACTTTACTGTAGCAATGTCTTTGCAACTCTCTGTGTAAATATATATATATCTTCTATCATATATTACACCTTTCTATGTCAGTAAGATATATGTAATAATCTATATTGCTATTTATTGTTATGATATTATGACATGGCTGTGTGGTGGGACTGACCGAGGTGAGAGATGGTGTGAGTGTTGATGTGACTGGGGAAGTTTTCCTGTCCCTGGAATTCAGTGTGAGGAACCCGGTGGTAGGACAACCTGAAACCCTCCAACCGGCCAGGCTTATTGGGAAGCTCCCAGAAGACCTGCATGGCTGTCTGGTTTAATACCTTAGTAAAGAAACTGGGGGAGGCTGGAACTGAAGGAGGTAAACAGATATAGAGACAGAGAGAGAGAGAGAGAGAGAGACAGAGAGAGAGACAGAGAGACAGAGAGAGAGAGAGAGAGAGAGAGAGAGAGAGAGAGAGAGAGAGAGAGAGAGAGAGAGAGAGAGAGAGAGAGAGAGAGAGAGAGAGAGAGAGAGAGAGAGAGAGAGAGAGAGAGAGAGAGAGAGAGAGAGAGAGAGAGAGAGAGAGAGAGAGAGAGAGAGAGAGAGAGAGAGAGAGAGAGAGAGAAGGAGGGGTAAAAGGTTGAGAAGATCTTGGTGGAATTGAAATGAAATTATTTGTGAAAATTAAATAAAACTCATGCCATTGAGATAAAAAGCAATAGGCAGAATGCCTGTTGGAACACATTAGCTAGTTAAAAGAACATCTAATGTGGATAAAATAAAATAAAATTCAAAATGAAAAGGAAAAGGAAGACTTACCACCCCCTAGTGTCGTGGCAGTGACAGTGTTGGACTGCTGGCTGGCTCCCAGAGGAGAGTAGGCCTTGAGGAAGATGGAGTAGGTGGTGGCCGGCTCAAGGTTGGACAGTTCATGTTGGAAGGTGGTCTTACTCACTGCTTCCTGGAGCTCTTTACTGTCTGGTTCTGGACAGGGTACACAAGTCACAGGTCACGAGTCAACAGCTCACGAAGAAGAGGAAGGAGTTATTAATTGTATTACTAATTCTGTCTTTGTTGTCTGACTGTTTGAGAGAAGTCGGTAACTGATTTAATGTTCTGTAACCAACGCAGAATGTTGCTGCTGACAGAAAAAATCCCTTCAAAAACTGAATTTTAATTTTGATGATATTTTCAATGTCGTGTGGTTTCTTATGTATGTATTTCCAAAGAATTTCAAATCTCCTTATTTATATTAATTAATTTCATGCTCCATTTCAATCACCTGTGTGTTGGATCACCCCAACTTCTCTCTCTGGTTTTTATCAGACGTCATCTCATTTCACACTGCTATTCCGCTACTGACAGAAACTTGCAGAAATTATTTTTTATTCTAAAGGAGCAAATTGTTTCCATGATTAAATTGTTTAATATTGGTTGTACAACATGATCTCATCATGATAGTATATAAATTCTTTAAATATGTTTATAATCTGTCATTTCCAATCTGTTTTCGTCAACTTTGTCAACAAGAACGTTCCAGGATTTGTTTGTGGTAACGTATTTGTGGTAATGTGACCAGATTCCCTGTATGTTTAGATGTACTTAATAATAAAACTGATTCTGTCCAAACTGTGCATTAATTGTGTGTATGTGTGGTGGTCCTACCTCCTAGCAGGCGGATGTGGAGCACGTATCCTATGATCTGCTCTGTGACTTCTGGTGGAGGCTGTTCCCAGGTGAGCTGGAGGCTGGTGGAGGACATGGCTGTGGCCCTCAGGGTCCCAGGGGCCTCCGGTAGCTCCGTGGTCTGGCTGATGGCGAGGCGGGCACTGGCCTGGTTGGTACCGGCGCTGTTCTCAGCAATGCACTGGTAGATTGCCTCGTCCTGAAGGGTGATGCGTGTTATCGCCAGTGTCCTGCAGAGGGAAGCAGTGACAGGGCGTTAAACTTGGACTACATAGAATTAAGATCATAACAACAGTACCACTTTCTCCAAAATCTAAAGTGGGTTTTATTTTTACTTTTTGGAATTTCTGCATTTAGGAAACAACAGTTTCTCTTAACAGTCATGTCAGCAAAGAATGAATAAAATGAAACTGCAGCGAACTCTTTGGGTTTAGACTCAGTGTGATGCGGCTCTTCTAGAGCCTCCGAGGCTTTGAAACAGGAGACCGTGTGAACAAACCTTTTATATTTCCTCGCTGAAAACAAAATGCCAAACCGTTAAAGGTCTCTGAAAAAAATTCAAACTTGTCCAGCTATTTTCTGACATACGTGTTGTTGTTGGTGAGCTTCACATTGTCTCCGGGTGTCAGGATCTTCCCGTTCTTCAGCCAGATAAGGTGAGGTTCAGGAACGCCCTGGGCAGAGCAGGTGAACACGGCACTGCCTCCTGCTGGCCGGGAGACAGACTGTGGCCATTGGAGAAACTCAGGAGGTGCTGTTTAGACAGACCGAGAGTGAGCGAAGAGAGCGAGAGCGAGAGAGAGAGAGAGAGAGAGAGAGAGAGAGAGAGAGAGAGGAGAGAGAGAGAGAGAGAGAGAGAGAGAGAGAGAGAGAGAGAGAGAGAGAGAGAGAGAGAGAGAGAGAGCGAGCGAGCGAGCGAGAGGATGAAAGAAAGACGGATGGTTATAAGGGCTGTCACATAGATCCCTGTGCCAACATTTCACAGTGTCCACCTGAATCTAATGTAATCATATATGAACATACTACTGGAGTGGCAGGTCAGTAGTGTCAACATGATAATAACTATGACGTCTATAGTGAAAGCGGTCGTAGCAACAGTAGTAATAATCATAATATTAGAAGTAGATCCAGCAGTTACATTTCTTTACAGAGCGCAACAGAGAGTTGAAGATGACTCTAGAAAGTAAAAGTGCAATAGAACAAAATCAGACAGAGAAGTAGAACAAAAGAATGAGACATTATGGGACGTAGAGAAAAAGCAGCAAGTTGATAAATGTATCACAGTAAACGAGGTGCTAAACCACATAAATGACAGAAGACGAGGAGTAAGACGGGTACAAAAACAGTGGTATTTTTTGTAATAGTAGAGGTAGTATTATTTGTAACAGCAGTAGTACTAGTATTAATACTTGCTGTGAGGTTAGGGACAGGGGGCTAGCAGGTGATAGTGATGGGGGTTGGAGGTCAGTAAGTGTTCCTAGTAAGCAGTTAGACAGAGACATGGGTGGACTAGTTCAGAAAATAATAAGAGCAAGGAGGCAAGTAGGGGGCAGCAAAGATTCATGAACGTCAGTGATGAACTGAAGGGCCCTTCACGATCATGCATGCTTAATAAATGGATTATATTTTACAAATGTGTGTTAAGATTGTGTGTGTGTGTGTGTATGTGTTTCAGAAGCAGGATTGTTTTCTTGGTTTTAAAGACAAAAACAAAACAGGAAGTGGAAGTTGCTCATTACTCTGCTTGTCTTCCTTAGTGATAATGCCTGGGGAGCGGGGGTGGACAGGTGCAGTCGCCATGGAGACACAAAAGCACATGTCTGTGTCACTGCCCCCCCTTCAGCCTGTCACTGATGTACAACCAGACCCCACCCCCTCCCTGACCCCGCCTCCCCCAGGCATTGTCACTTCTCTGGGAAGAGAGCAGAGGTCAAAGGCCAAGGGGTGATAAAGTGGGGGTAGGGAGGGGGGGGCTTGGGGGCCCACTTGAAAAGGAGCCATTAATCAATGTGTGAGTGTGTGTGTGTGGGGAGGGCTACCATCTCTTCCATAAAAAAAAACACAATAAAAGCGCTTGGTGAGTGAGCACAGCTCTGCTGCTGCAGTGCATTCTGGGCAAGTTAGCAGACAATAAAAAAATGTGGTAGTGATTTGTTGTAAACTATGAACTGTGTTCACTGTCTTGTAACACTACAGCTCAGTATCTCATGATGCTCCACACATGCACACACACACACACACACACACACACACTGTACACTCCAGCTTTTGAAATGTACCCTTCACCTTGACTGTGTGTGTGTGTGTGTGTGTGTGTGTGTGTGTGTGGTGACAAAGCACTGCTCTGTTAGTTTTAGCATTTACGGGGTGTGTGTATGGAGGAGGGGGGGGGGGGTACCCACTCGACTCAAAAAGAGATGGGTGACTCATTGTTAGAAAGACCCCCGTGTGTGTCTGTGTGTCTGTGTGTGTGTGTGTGTGTGTGTGTGTCTGTGTGTCTGTGTGTATGTGTGTTGACAAAGGCCTGGTAATGAACCCCTCTCTTTCAGTGAAGTGATCTTTACACTTGAACTTCTTCAGACGAATCGTCATCATTCAGAAAACGTACCAAATCAAAACCTCAATCGGGCCGATGAAGAGAGGGAGCCTGCAGTGTGCCTGACAAAACCCTCTCTTCACACCCCGCAGGGCCGCCACACATCTAATACACACCGCAGAATCTTAATGATGTCCTTCAACACCCTATATATGTTGTGTCTTCTTTAAGATCATAAACTATATGTATTAAATTGTTGACTTTTAAAGCTCTCTCCTCCAATGAGACTGAAAGACCTGCTCACTTGTCTCTCTTTGCAAAGTTTCACAATAAGCAGATGTCTGACGGAGGTCTGGTTTTCCATCTGAACTTCACATCCATATTCTAATGCTGCCGTCTGTTCCCTATGCATGAGCTCAGCCCTGGGAAGACGGAGGACATGGCCATTTAAACCAAACTGTTGTGAATGCACACAATGGCTAACCCTTTTGTTTGTCTCTCTGACCTGTGACCTCTGAACTTGGCAGCTGGGAGGAGAAGACAGGTTGATGAGACTGTCTGTCTGTCTGCCTGTCTCACGTCACAGACCTCGCAGTCTGCCAATCAGAGTTTGGTTCGGTCAGGTTTGGTCTCCCCTGTGAGGGGGACACTAGCGCTACCTGACTGCTTGCTTACTCTGGGTGTCCTCCCCCTTCATTCCAGGTCCCTCCCCCACCACACCGCTCCGTCTCACGCATCATTTCCTACAGCCTGCTGGGATGGAGGTGAAGGGTCAGGGGTCAGAGGTGATTCCTCACACTGACAGAAATTATTCTCTTTTGGCTTTGTGTTTCATTTGCTTCCCTCTCACCCTCTCTCATACAGAGGGTGTTTTGTCTGCGGACTGACGGACCAAATCAAACTCACCCTAAACTTGACTTTTCAGACACAAAGGTGCCTGGCAAGTTCAAACGGAGAGATACTACACACAAACAGACACACACACACAAAACAGGAAGCGTTAAGCTAATCGTCCAGCGTCCGCTCATAAGGAAAAGCTGGCCTCATCTCTACAACTCTCTACCTTTGATATCGTGTGCGCGTGTGTGTGTGTGTGTGTGTATGCATTGTTTCTGTTATCAGGGATTTGAAGTGTCTCAGTCACATCAGAAGCACAAGAAACAGACACACTTTCTGTGGATCTTCGTCAATATTTTACTCGTCCCTTTGTTCGCCTTAAAGAACCAGTTAAACAACGTTTATCTGATGGATCACAGACACAACCGGTTTATGCTACAACCGATGTTCTCTAAAGTAAGCAGCTGACTCCCATCAGCTCCTGAAAAAGGTGAACTGTCCCTTTAAGGAGCAGCATTCAAGTTCACCTCTTTGTTCTCTTCAATTAAATCAACCAGCGTGTGAACAAAGGGCAAGAGAGAGCAAACAGATCTGTTCTGACACAATCCTATGTCTTTACACTGGGAAATAAATGACACTCGCGAAGTTAGTGACAACAAAAGGAGAAGCTCCTTTTAGAGGGTAGGTTATTCTCACGCTAAATATAAACGCTACTCTCTACCTACATTCATAAGTACATCTCAACATACCGCAATGGAAAAATAAATAGTATGGGAAATTAATATAAAAGTTCAAATAATTGAACAAGATCTGGAGCCTCTACATAACGAAGACAAAGATGAGAAGGTGGAGGAGGAGGAGGGGGGGTTCCAGCAGATTGCAGGTTCATTATTTGTGTCCAGCTGAACCCTCCACATGTCGCTCCAAACAGAACCTCTGCGGGTCAAAAGTCAGCCGGCAGAGGTTAATATAGTCTGCACCTCCCCCAAATAACCTCCTCCCCTAAATAACCTCCTCCCCCAAATAACCACCCCACCCCAGCTCTCCTCTCCCCTCCACACACACTCCACCTTGCTTACTACCTTTCATTCATGTGCCTGTTTAGCTGTCCTCCATTCTATAATTTCCTCTGGGAATCAATTCCTCATGTAGCCTCCTGTTATCCATCCATCCAGTTGATTCTTTTTGTTTACTTGTTTGCTTGTTTTGGGTGGAGGCGTAGCTCATAGCTTAACTGATATCTGCTGACAAACAGCCTCTCCTATAACTGAATGTGCTAAACATGCGTGCGTGCGTGCGTGCGTGCGTGCGTGTGTGAGTGATAGAGATGAGACCGGCCTAAGGATTTCACAACATCATTTATCTATTTCAGCTCATATTTAATCAAATCCAAGAAATAATCCTGATGCGGTGATAAGTCGCTGGTTCAAATCCACTCGGTGTTACTGACCTTGTACCACCAGCCTGCCGAGCGCTGTGCGCCTCATCCTGGTACCGGGCCGGTTAGCCGAACAGACATAGATGCCCGAGTGCTGCAGGCTAGCATCTGAAATCATCAGATTGCCCGTCCCAAGAACCTGAATCCCCTCCACACCGATAGAACGCCCATCTGCAGAGAGAGAGAGAAAGAGAAGGAGGACGAGAGATAAAGAGGTGTGTTGGGAAGAGAGAAAACGCATAATTAAAGTTGCAGGATAAAGCCAAACACGACTTTTTCTTTGATGTTGAGCTTATACATATACTAATTACATCTAACTATCAAATCTTTGAATATTTGGTCTTTATTGTAAAATCTTCGGTTTTTATCAAAAAAGCAGCATTTTATTTTCAAATAAGATGTGTGTTCTCTGTGAACACCTGAACCTGGTCATCATGGTAAATCTATTAAAGACGTTACCAAGACGACTCCAGGACACGATGGGCCGGGGGTTCCCTGTGGCGATGCATTCCAAGATGGCGGTCTGGTGGACGGTGATGGTGAGGTTTTGGGGACCAGACAGTATCACTGGTTCCTTATAGATCCTAGATCCTGCAACTGGAGCCAGAGAGAGAGAGAGAGTTTGTCAGTATGGATGGACCAGCAGACAGACAGACAGACAGACAGAAAGACAGACAGACAGACAGAAAGACAGTACCAGTGACGGTGAGATGGGCCTCCTGGCTGTAGCGAGTGTTTGCAATATTTACGGCAACACATCGATAGAAACCACTGTCGCCCCGTCTCACCCCCGTGATCTGCAGAATTCCACTGGGCAGCAGAGTGTACCTGTAACATCACACACACACACACACACACACACACACACACACACACACACACACACACACACACACACACACACACACACACACACACACACACACACATAAATTATAAAATGTCAGTGTGGATTACTTAGGGATTTATAGCAAGGGAGCATCAATGTCAATGTTTATGTGTAAGAAATACACTCTCGCTGAACCCATGTACATAGTTATGTGAATATCTCTCCATTTTTACTGACATCCTGACTGTTATTTGATGGCGACACATTTTCGCAACGCATTAATCAATATATATCAACATTCACTTCTACATAACTGTGACAGGGAACTCTTTGTATTTAACCCATCCCAACACACTGCAGCTAGGAGCAGTAATACTGATGTGTCTGAATCTGTGTTTGTATATGTGTATGTAACCTGGAGTCTTCAGGGTTCAGACTGGTGCGGTTCCTCTCCCAGGTGATGTTGGCCTCTGGGATTCCGTTCACCTGACAGGTGAGTCTGGCCACACCCCCTTCATCAACCATCATTGACTGTGGGTGGGTGTGGAATTTAGGGAGCGCTGAGAGAGAGCGAGAGAGAGAGAGAATTAAAAAAAGGGGGAAAAAGAATCTGGATTTATAGCAGTCAAACAGCTATCCAGAAACCAAGCTTTCTGATTGGCTCACAGCAACGACCTTTAATCCTAGGCAATCCATCAATCAATACCAATCATGAATGAAGATGTACATCTCCATGGTAACACCTCAAGCTCCATGAGAGCATCCCGGGCCTCACAAGAGTCATAATTCTACCAGGCTTCCCACAATCCTTTGCGAAACAGGCTTTACTTAACACACACCACCACACACACACATACGCCTGCTCTTGTTTTGCTTGACCAGCAGGGAGATATCGGGGCGGTGCTAATGTTATAAGCGTCCGGCGGGGTTCATTTCAAAGGTCAGCTCAGTTAAAGAAGCAGGGTGAATGGGGGAGGGTCACAACGGTCAGGTGTGATTTAACCCCCTCTCTCCCTCAGGATGAGGACCGGTTTGTTCCCAGTAAAACAAGTAGACGGGGCAGCTCCACCACCTTGCTCAGTCTCAATGGCACCCTACAGGGGTTCAGGTACTTTGTAAAAATTATATTTAGTGTCTGGCACAACATAAAACCAAATTAAATGTTTTCCTCTGAATATTACTAATTCTTCCCCTGTGTTTGAGACCAGTGGTTCTGATTTGCTAAACTGTCTGCATCTGGATGGTAGTCTGTGATATGATCTGACCTATGATTTTCTGTGTTATACTGATGTATGTTGGTATCCACTGTTAACTTTGCAATGTCTTATAAAGGTTATATATGTTTGTATATGTTGATGTATGTTGATATATATTGATGTATATTGATATATGTTGGGGGGAAGATTGATTTACTATTATCATTATTATTATTATTATTATTATATGTTGATGTATATTGATGTATGTTGGTATATGTTGATATATATTGATGTATATTGGTATATGTTGATATGTGTTGATGTATATTGATGTATATTGGCATATGTTGATGTATATTGTGTATATTGATGTATATTGGCATATGTTGGTATATGTTGATGTATATTGATGTACTTTAACAAAACTTTAAAAACAGAAATATGGTTTAGTTTGAATTTATATTTAAATTTGAGCATTAAATATGTCTCAAGTTTCAAGGCTAAATAAATAACCTATAGGTTTATCAGTGGTCAGTTGCTGACAGCATTGGGGCAGAAGCAGATACAGTACTCTTTAAGAAAAAAATAAAGGACAAAAATAATAACAGACATTTGTCAAAACCACTTAGCAAAGATTTGGTGACCAAAAGGACTGTTGATAATAATACACCTCATGCCACGGATTATTTGGTGCAGTCCTTCATTTCACAAATGCTATTATTACGTGTCAAACTTTCTTCTTCTTCTTGTTTAACAGGGACTTGTAACATTTCTAACTTAATTTCCACTTCCTCACCAAATTGGGTGATTTAAGTTTTTGTAATTCTTGCCATACTTTCAACATTCCCCTGTTTTGTGCATATATAACATAAAAACCTCCCATTCGTTTTCCAAACACGTTTTGGTATGCAAGCTTGAATTTCACTTTGATATTCAAATTTAAGAATATAGTAAGAGCCCTAACGTGTGTAGGTGTATACTGTTATATTTTGGTACATGTTACTGGCTGATGCTACATGTTGGTATGTTTTGGTCTATGTAGTATATGTTGTGAATGTCCATGCTACTTACATGCCAGCAGCACCCGGGCCTTGCGGCTGATGATCATGCCGTAACGGTTCTGTGCTGCGCAGTCATACTCGCCGGCGTCGGTCTCGTTGCTTTCTCGCCTCTTTGAGAAGTTCTTGATTAGCAGAGTCCCGTTAGCCAGCACAGTCGCCCTGGTGCCTATCATCATGGGTACACCGTTCCGTCTCCAGGTAACCGAGATAGGGCCCTCCCCCTCCACCTGACAGTCAAGCATCAAGGGGTGGTCCCTCACAGCGATGACGTCATTTGGTTCTTTCAGGAAGGCCAGCTCAGAGGCTCCGCCCATAGCTTGGGGAGAAGAGGGCAAACAGCTGTCATCAGACTGAAGCTACCAAGAAACCGCTGAAGGCATTTTGCTAATTCTGGTATGAACTTACTGTCGGATGTGGATTTGAGGTGGAGGAGGATGGGGAGACGGTGATGGAGATGAAGATGTTGTGATGCTTATGAAGCTGAAGAAAGAGGGATGAAAATGAGTGAGGTTTGAAGAGGACAGGAATCAAACCAACTGGGCTTGGGTCAGTGATTTGTTCCACATCTAGAAGTCACGTGGACTCATTATTTGCTCTGCACTAAAAACCCCAAACAGTGTAAAATCAATTTGTGTTGGTACGCAAATGGATCTCAACACATTAAGGTTTAGAAGAGTCAAAACAGCGACGTGACCGGACTGTGAAGCTGAAGCAGACATCTACCAGGTCACAGACAATGACACTGCTGAAGCAACCAAACTTTCACTAAAGCCTCTGAGCTTATCCTAGGATGTCAACCCAGACTTAACACAACCACACACACACACACACACACAGTAAGTATCCTCGGAGAGTTTTATATGATTGTCATGTTTCTTGGTTTTGCTTGCTGTGTTTCATGAGAACCAGTTTGCGAGAAAGCTGTTTGTTCCCTAACAGGCTGCAGGACTCACTTGGGCTCTCACCTTAATTAAGAGAGACTAACGAGGCTGTAAATTGAATTGTAATGAGCAGTAGAGCTGTTGTGGGCAGGGCTCTGGTCTAAACAGAAGAAAGAAGGAGTTTTATCCCTGCCGTACACCAAGAAAGCAGATAGATGGACCGGGACAGTTTGTGTTCTGGTTTGAATATGTCGGTGAGGATGAGGAAGGGTGAGGAAGGCGAGGGGGTAGTTAAATAGAGGGTATTTTACACATGACTTCACTGCAGACTGATTAATAACTTTGACACCCCCCCCCCTCCAAACCAGCACACACACGACCCTGCTCTGTGGCAGCAACCATTGAGGCAGAAGAGTTTGCAAACAATGCAGGAGGGTCTGGGGTTGGAGGTCAAGTTCAGATGACTTCAATAGAGTCTGGCTGAGGACTGCTCCATCACCCCTCTGCATGCACACACAAACACATATACCCCCCCCCCCACTCGCTTTTCAACTTCAACTTGGAGGTGACTTTCCCATGCCCCCCCCAGACGATGCCATCACCTTCAAGCCCTGCCCCTTTTACCCTCCATCTTTATACGTCTGCTGTCCCAGCTGTTCCTCACACACACACACACACACACACACACACACACAGAACATCCAACCCACACCTCCTGTACCACTGGGTGGCTTCCAGTCTGTTTACACCATCAGATCAGAATCAGGATCAGGATCAGAATCAGGATCCAGATCTGACTGATTCTGGTTTGCCACAGCTCGAATAAACATATAGAACACAATAGAAGTTTGAAAGAAGTGGTCACACTCTGAAAGCAACACCAATGTCATAATAGAGTTGGAAAAAAAGTGATAAATAGAAAGACTTTTTATCTATTGATCTACTGATCTATCTATCTATCAATAAGTCTGTCTGTCTATCTAGCAATCTATCCATCTGTAGGGACTTCTTAATATCCGTAGTAGTAGTAGTAGTAGTAGTAGTAGTCACAGCAGTAAAAACCAGGGTTCATCTAAAAATAAATCCTTTTATTTCGCTCCATTCATTCCCACCATCTTTAGAACTGAATGGCTGTGGTGCTGTACAGTCAAGATTAATCGGCTGTGGTTTAATTGGTATTAACTGGCATTATTACATTATACCATTAAGAGATTAGGGGACGAGCTGAAAGCTTGCAAACGCACGCTGTCGTCACAGTTTCTGAAATTGTGTTAAGCTCTCGAAACAATTTGGCTTCCAGCGAGTCCTGGGTACTTTAACACAGATTCTCTGTCCAGACTGACGAGTGGACAGATTCAGCCTTTTGACAAGACGACAGGAATGTCTTTCTGGGTGTCTCTGCCGTTTTTGGCCCCAAACCTTTAGTCGTTGCTGAGTTTGTTTGGGTGTGTTGTGTGACTCCTAGTGTGATCTTTGGAAATATAACAGATTATTTCTTTCCTGCATATGGAGCCGCAACTTCAACTTTCTGTTTAAACCCTTCATCATTGTCATCTACCTCTCCGCCATGAGCCTCACACACAACCCCGTGACCCTGGCTGTGCCGCTGGCCTTAACTTCAGGGATTAATCCATCACCCATCTGGGTCCTCACCCCCCCTCCAAAATCCCCAAATCTCCACCCTGCACACCCAGACTGTGACCCCCCAGCTCCTGAAAGGTCATGAGAGAGTTAGGCATCGGGGGGGTTGGAGGACAGCTTGCGTTCGGCCGTCCCACCCCCAGTCGTCCCACCCCGCCCTCCTCAGTTCGGGTCTATTGTCACCATTGGTCTTGGCCGTGAACTTCGCAGTTTCATTGTGGTCGAGTTTCATCGAGACTCGACCCCCCAAGGAATGAACTGAACCCCCTGATTTGTTCTATGGTGCGCTCTCTATGCGGCCTTCAGCAGTGTGTGTGTGTGTGTGTGTGTGTGTGTGTGTGAGGTCGGATCAGGGTCTTAAACCCTGTAGAGAATGATCCAGAATCTCTAATCAGGCTCTCCCACCCTGAGAACGAGACATAAAGACAGCAGTCAGGCCAGGATTAGACAGACAAACAACTTCATCTGCATGTAACCCAACACACACACACACACACACACACACACACACACACACACACACACACACACACACACACACACACACACACACACACACACACACACACACACACACACACACACACATACTAAATGGATGCTGGTATGATGTTAAACTGAAGTTCAGGTGTAACTTCTGTCTTCCTGATCTATACTTTGGCAGTAACAGCCAAAATGAACTTTTTACTTTTACAGCAGTGATTAAGAATAAGTATGATACAGCTCTGGTCAATGCCACCGAGAACACATCTGTCTGACTATCCTCCATGTATTCATTAGGCACTCCTCAACACCTATGTAGATCACAACAGCAATTAATACATAAGACAGGTACATAGCTCATAAAGCAGTGTACATGGTGTGTATAATATTTATTACATCATAACAGCTATGGACATCTGTAAGAGACATCTGGAACCCTGAAAGACTGTGTGTGTGTGTGTGTGTGTGTGTGTGTGTGTGTGTGTGTTAGGTGGATGTGGGAGCAGGTGTTGAACCTCTTGAATCCCTCTCCACATTCAGAACAACCTAACTCTCCCATCCTCCCTCCTCTGAGCATAATTAAGTGGCTCATTAGCTAATTAACAAGTTAAACACTGCCCATCCCCATCCAGCAGATAATTCTAATGTAGCTGTCTTACAATACATCCTTCCCCACCCTAACCCTACACACACACACACCACCACCATAGCCCACAGATCATTAAGGAGGCTGTGCTTGGGATCCACCTCGTACTTTTTTTTACTTTACATGCCACAACGAAGTGAAAACGATTCAGAGCTCTAATAGCAGACTCACAAATTTCCCTTCCCAATATATCAAAAGCATCTGCTAAATCAACTAAATATGAGTGCAGTGTAACCCACGGTACACACACCAGTACAACCTGCAAACCAGTACACACAGCAGTATAACCTATAAACCATTACACACACCAGTATAACCAATAAACCATTACACACACCGGTATAACCTGCAAACCAGTAAACACACCAGTATAACCTATAAGCCATTACACACACCAGTACAACCTGCAAACCAGTACACACACCAGTATAACCTATAAGCCATTACACACAGCAGTACAACCTGCAAACCAGTACACACACCAGTATAACCTATAAGCCATTACACACACCAGTATAACCTAAAGAGTCTCTACAGTGTGTGTGCACGTGTGTTGAGGTCCTTTAAAATGTGTAACTGTCTTAATTGTGATTTAAATCTTATCATCATCGTTGGACATGTGTAACCTGAAGATTGCATCTGTGATCTCCAAACAGCGTCCTTCTCTTTCAGATAGATATATGCTGACATATCGCAGCAAAGGGGTTAAGTCAGGACCGTCGTCCTCTCCAATTATGCCTCGTAATTTTTTTTCCTAAACAAAAATATTTTCACCTTTTTTCAACAGACAGCAGTTGTTCTTTGTATTACTCTTATTCTTTTATTATGTCGCCCTTCAATCGTGTCCCCTGACTGATATAAATATCAGATCAATATGAAGACAGCTGGAGGATTATAACACCCCCCCTCACACACACACACACACACACACACACACACACACACACACACACACACACTCAATGAGGTCTTAATCGGGGGTGTGACAGAGATAAAGAATGTCTGTCTGGTGTATGTAAATTAGGGTGGTGAATATGGAGTATTTGTGTGTGTGTGTGTGTGTGTGTGTGTGTGTGTGTGTGTGTGTGTGTGTGTGTGTGTGTGTGTGTGATGGGGTCAGGTCAATTTCAGCCCTCAGGGTCTGACCGTGACCCTGTCTGGGGGGACAGCACGGCTCTCTCTGTCTGCCCACTTACACGGACCCCCCCCCCCCCCTTTGTAAGACAACGAGTAAAAAGGGAACTTATTGGCAGCATTATCCGGCAAGAACAAACTTTACCTTCATCCGTTACATTAACTTAAAAGTTACCACGTCGGCTTCTAACTAGAGGCGATGAGAGCCAGCTCGTTATGGGGCTTTCTCGGCTGCCTCCAGAGTCGAGCTGGGTCTGCTGGACAGCATCTGCAAATGGGCCACTTACTGACGTTACACCAAAATCCAAGCAGAGAGAGGACGTGTCAGTCAGAAACACGGGTTAACAGCGGACCAGGTAACACGAATCATCTACACATCCTGGGTTGTTGTTGTCAATACCGCCATTCCTGCTGGGAGGACGGGACGGGGGGGGGGGGGGGGGGAGCCGAAACGATGCAGCTTCTCCTCTGCATCTTGTCCAGCCCACACAAAGGCTGAGAAATAATGGCCCATTAAAAAGCGGCCGCTCTCCGGTCTCACGGCTCGCGCCTCTCCGCTCTCGCGGCTCTGGCACGCGAGGCAGGACTCCCGAGTCACTGACGGATGACTCGCTCCAAAGTGGGGGTCCGACTCCTCTCCCACAGATAAGACCCCCCCCCCTAATCTCGCCGCTCTATGCTGAGCTATAAACTTTCTACCATTCTCTCCTTTAACGCGTCCGCCAAGGCTGCAGCGGAACCGCCTCGGGGAAACGCAGACGGCACGCACCTCTGACCGGAGACCAGCAGCGAGGCGAGGAGCATTTACAATAAAATGGGCCCCTCTACTGAGGCTCCACCGGGTCTATCCGAAACATCTCACTCCAACGCCAGTTGTCGTTTTACCTGACGAAGAGACGGCCAGCGTAACGAGAAGCCGCAGAATCCAGACGTGACCCATAGTTTCCTCTCTTGAAGTCCCTTCCTCTTGCTCTCTTTCGGGTGTGCCGGCAGTCCTCGGTAGACGCTCAACTCACAAACTCTCATTTGCTCCGCTGAATGTTCGGGAGTTGCCGCGATTCACGAGCGCATCGTCCCGTCGCAGTGAGCACAGGCGCAGAGCTGCGGACGCGTCGCCGGCGGCTTGGCAAATGACGCGCGTTGCGCGCGGGAGGGCGGAGAGCGCTTCGGCTCGCGCTGACGAATATGGAAATCAGCCGCGGGGGGGGGGGGAGCGATCAGTGCCTCTCCGGCAGGACCCCGCATCCAAAAGCGGGGGGGGGGGGGTAATACTCGCGTTAGAAACCTCCTGAAAGCCTTGACCGTTATACCAATGGTCATTGTCAACAGCAGTAATCATCATTACACAATCAGACAATAATACCAGCAACCATTATGATACAGAGACGTGCATGATTTGACGGTCTTGGTGTGTGCTCAATGTATGCATGATGCATGACTGGACAGTAATCACAAAACAATCACCATATCATAACCTCCAATAGTCGTTATACAGTAACACCAATAATCATTTTTATACAATAATCACCACCAGTAATCAAACAATAACTCCAGTAATCATTATTAATCCTTAACCACTAATAATCATTGTACATTGTGCAATATTCACTAATAACCATGATTACACTATCATCAGTGGTCACTCGGGGTTGACTGAGTATGACTGTCCTTTAGGATGACAGGTTTTTATGTGAAGTGGCTGAATAAACTCCATGAACCCACAGGTCTGCTCCAGGTAACGTCCAGTTTAAAGTATCTGATCCTTTCTGACCTCAGGGGGACTCTTATGTCTTTGGGTCGGATCACAGAGTTCACAACGTAAAAAGGCCTTGAGCGATTACTTTTCATCACCCCAGACCAGCCGCAGGGGCGACAGCATGTTCTCAGACATGTTGGATTTCCTGTTGTCCACTCTGGGAGGGGCCCAGTCAGCTGAATATAACCAAGAATGAAACGAATGACCAATGAGAGTTTTTCTTACAGGGAAAAATTAAGACTAAAAAAATCAAGAACAACCCATATAGCATCCAGATGTGGGCCACTTCAGGCAATGATGCGGCACTGATGGCCTTCTTCTGGCCCTGACAAAATGGATGTGAGCTGAAGTGGCCCACATGTATAATAGCAAATATGGCCCAAATATGCCAAATCAAATGTGGGCCTTTTTTGGCAAAGATGCGGTGCTCTCGGCAACACGTGATCTGGATGTGACCCTGAAGTGGCCCATGTGGTAAATGGTGAATATGGCCCAAAATAACACAAAACAAATATGGGCCACCTTTGGCAAATATGTTATGGCTTGGTTCTGACCCAGATCTGGCAAACAGGAGCGGACCACCCAAGTGCCATCATTCCATGTGGTATGTGGGCCAGATGAAAGTGTCGGGTGTGGGACGGGTCCAGGCCACAGCAATTTTACTATCTGGGATAAGTGAGAGAAGAAGAGTGTAATGCTGTGGGTCTCCACATACTCACCGGGAGGTTGAGTATTTGTCAGATTTGTTCATGTCAAATATATCAGAAAATCAAGCAAATCTAATCTGATTTACCCATCTGACAGTAGAGAATACTCTTATTATGGAAGAAACAATTTTGCCCCTATCACCTGCTTCATGGTTGCATGATCCTATGTCTTTTTTTGGAGTTGGAAAAGATCAAGATTCTCCACACGGGGCTCAACGGAAATGTTTTACTTTCATTGGCTATGTTGAGAGTCTGACCTCCCTTTCCCCAGACTGACCACCCGGGTGAGATGGTCGATACAACATTGCAGCTGAATCCCACAGCCTGGCAGAACATCGAACATCTCCCAACAGCTTGTTATGCACTGCAGTCACCCATACACATACACACTACACTCTCCTCTGGTTTTGATTTTTTTGTTTCACACTAATGTACCTCATTCATCATTATTATTGTTAACAGTTATGTTGCTTTGTTGTTATTGTCATTATTGTCCATCATACTTCCTCAGCCTAAGATGAGGAGCTCAAAACACTATGTGTGTGTGTGTGGGGGGGGGTCGTTATTGTAACAATTCATGTCAATGGGTTGTTTTTTTTTTGCTTTTTTTAAAATTTATTTCTGATTTTTCCCTTTTTCTCCCAATTTAGTGGCCAATCGATCCCTATTTTAATTCAAACACCCAC
This sequence comes from Lampris incognitus, assembly GCF_029633865.1. Taxonomy (NCBI): domain Eukaryota; kingdom Metazoa; phylum Chordata; class Actinopteri; order Lampriformes; family Lampridae; genus Lampris; species Lampris incognitus. The sequence goes on from NC_079219.1 coordinate 11,757,966, forward strand.
CCTCGTACTGTGTGCGTTCGCCAACTGCATCTCTCCGGCCGGCAGTCTCGAAGGAGACGCCTCCCCACTTTCGTGACAAGGCGACTCCAAGCCGAACCACTGTTTTTCCGACACACACAGAGACGCATTCACGTGACGAACACAAGCCGACTCCGCCCCCTCCCGAAGACAGCGTTGCCAATGATTGCTGCTTCGTCGAGTCCGGCCATAGTCGGATCTGACGAGACCGGGGCACGAACCCCGGTCCCCAGTGGGCAACTGCATCGACACAGAGCCGATGCTTAGACCGCTACACCACCGCGGACCAATGTGTTGTTTTGTAATGATTCCTAAGATGTCGATAAAGTATGTTTATGGAGGGGAAAAAAAGATGTCAGTGTCATCGGTAAAAGAACGAGTAAAACAGTTTACTCACGTTGAGACACAATACAATTGTGATGGACTGGCGGCCTGTCCAGGCCCAGATAGCAGACACATTTGGGCCTAATCTGGGACGTTTTTGGTACTTATGGCGCAGTTACAGCACTGGCAACTGTTGTGTGGGCAGATGTGGCCCAAATGTCATGAGCCGGGCCTGACTTGGGTTACGGCAAGTGTTGTGTGGGCCACGCATGGCCCAAATATAATGAACCCTGGATGGACTTGGGTTAAGCACATATTATGTGGGCCAGATGTGGCCCGAATGTGGCCCAAGTGTGGCTGAGTTGAGGCAGCCACACTCACCCTGAGTCAATGCCATCATTCAAGGCCAAATGTGGGCCGTAAGATAACTGCAGATGTGGGCCGTATATGGGGCAAAGATTGCTATCTGGGGGGGGGGGGTGTCTCCCCGCCTGCCACCCAACAACTGCTGGGGTAGGCTCCAGCATCCCGCGATCCCAGTTGGAGTAATGGATGGACGGATGGGCTCACAGTTGCTTCGTATTCGCTTAAGTGTTCATTTTTAAAAGACATCCGAAATTTGCATCCAATCCATTTTACCTCAGATTTTTCTCTTTACATGAACATTAGCACAAAATGGATCGCTTTTTCGTCTTTCTTTTTTTTGTCTGCATCAATGAGCTGTAATAAATCAGAATCAACTTTATCGGCCACGTGTGCCTATGCACACGAGGAATTTGACTCCGGTTCACAGCAGCTTCTAGCACTTGCAGAAATCACTCGCACACAAAAAAGGAAACAAAAAAAGAAAAAGCAGAAGAAATAAATGGAAAAACAAACAGGACGTTGAAGGCAAGCATGTACGCACAACAGGTATGTCGCACTGTACAGAGTCTTGTTATGGTTGAGTTATCAACACCTATGCCCATACATTATAACATAATGCTTATATACTATATTGCCCATACACTATACCTTAACCATACCACAACTTCACAACCCATCCCGCCCATATACAACGTTAGATAATCCCACTATATTACACAATATTATCTTATGTTCCAGAAGTATACACTATAGGTTCACCTACCGGCCACCACACAACTACAAACTATTACAACTATAACAGCAATAATTTGTAACCAGTATACAGCAGTTGTATGTGTATTTACAATTATAAATTTGTATTGTACAAATGCGCATCTAGTTTAAAGAGGTAGTGCACATCGTAGATATATGTAGGTGAGACATCTGACAAACACGAGGATGCAATGACATAACCCAACTTGAGGGGCAGCAGGTGCCTCCAAACTAACTCTAAAACGAAGCAGGAGAAGAAGTACGGCATGCTGTGGAAGGAGAGGTTTGTGGTTCAATTGCATTTGGTGTGAGTTGGAAGAAGAATTTTATGTTGGGTAATTGATTCTCTGAATGGTATCATAACTATTTAAGTAGAAATAGGACCAGAATTGTCTAATGAGTGTGTTGTTGAAAATGAGACTCCTCAGGGGAGTGTGACGAGCCCCCTACTAGTCTCCATCATGATAAACGATATATCTGAAAACGTACCATTAGATATGGGAAATGGGAAGGCCTTTAGTTGCAGATGACAGGGCATCGTGGAAGAGAGGAAGAAATGTGGAGCATGAAGAGGTTGTAGGAAGCAAACAGCTAAGATGAAAAGTGAGGCGCAACATGGGGACCTACATTTTCAGTTTAAAAAAAAAACAACAAAAGTTGTGTTTTTAATAGGATAAAAAGAAAATATGCATTTAATCATATAGAGGGAATTTAGTGAAGGCCTGAGCACTCTCCTTTTCTGGAAGTATATTTTGGTTCAAAATCGACATGGAAGGAGCGCGTTAAAAAACAGTTGAAATATGTAAAAAAGTTTTAATGTGATGAAGTACCTAGCAGGACTGAAGTGGGAGCAGACAGACACTGAGGTATATTTAAGGAGCTTTAATTCTATGTATCAAAGACCACACTCAGTGAACTGGGCACAGTACAGACTTGGGGCACTTCAGGGTATTTATAGGAGCTGGTATAACCTCACCAGTGGGCACCGTTCAAGTTGAAAGAAGGAGAAATGACACTTTATTCAGGGGGAGAAACAGCTGCTAGCAAATAACTGGATAAATCTGAAGGGACAGGGAGGTTATCAACCGTCAAAAGGTTTTACAGAACTGTTTGGAGGACGAGAGAACACAAAAACAAAGTGTTGGTTCTTTTTTTAAAATTTTATATACTTTAATGATCCCCGTAGGGAAATTACGCTCTGCATTTAACCCATCCCAGCTGTATAGCTAGGTGCAGTGGGCAGCCGCCGTGCAGCACCCGGGGACCAACTCCAGTTCGTCTTGCCATGCCTCGGTCAGGGGCACAGACAGGAGTATTAACCCTAACATGCATGTCTTTTTGGTGGTGGGGGAAACCGGAGCACCCGGTAAAACCCACTGCAGACACGGGGAGAACATGCAAACTCCACACAGAGGATGACTCCCAAGGTTGGACAACCCAGGAGTTTGAACCCAGGACCTTCTTGCTGTGAGGTGACAGTGCTAACCACTGCATCACCATGATGTTCTTGTTGGGGATGCAGTTTGTAAGCGATATGGCAGTGTGTTTATCATACACTATTGTGGCCGACTGGGCCTGTCTGGTTGGTGGAAATCCCTTCAGTAGATTTTGAAGGAAATTCCTTCAGTAGATTTTGAAATACTCGAGATAAAAAATGTGAATTTGCCAAATGCATATAATGCAATTATTGCATTGAAGTGCCTATATTGAGGACAATACCTCAGAAAATTCGTTGAGAAAACCTGTAGATGAGTTGGGGGGGGGGGCGATAAATGATTATACAGCAAATTGGGTTGTCACACACAATTTTAAAAGTCAAGATTTCAAAACTATCACAAGAACCAAAAGTAAAAGGAATACAAACTGTGCAATGGTCCTTGAAAGCAGCTACTATACCCCCACCACGACCTGTTAACCTGGGTGCATCCAGAAAATCATAGCTGGGTGGGCAGAGCTCCACTAGAGGGAGCACTCCCCAGGTTTAAGCCAGGTCTCGGTGAGAAATAGAGAGTCAAGGTTGAGGGACGTAATTAAATCAATGAGAATAAGACGTATTTGACATGGACTGGGCGTTTAAAAGAGCAGAAACAATTGGCATAAGGGGCTTAGTTGGACTGGAATCACTACAGCAGACTAATCAAATTATCTGGCCTGACAGTTGAAGACATAATGCAAAGGGTAGCGGGTATTAAACTGCGGCTTAATCCTAACAGGAATATTGTAAAAGCCATGGGATGAGAGAGAACTCACGTTATAAGAGCCGGATTACACAGGGCAACAGGTGATAATGAACTGGAGACATCATGTTTTATGTAACAAAGGTTTTTTTTAATCTACTCCTATGGAATTAATGGGGGGGGGCTGTGTGGAGGGTAAATAGTCATTCATGAATACAGGACCGCACGCGTAATGAAAATTAGCCGCCAACATGCGGCAACCCAGCTTGTTGGCAGTCTTAAAAAGGAAAAGCGTTCCCAGAACAAATCAAAGTTTAGTGGAGATGTAGAGCTGGACATAATCGGCGTAGCAGTGGAAGTGGAGATCATGATGATGTATGATGTTATCAATGGGGGGGAGCATGTAAAGGATGAACAGAAGAGGAAGAAGCACCGCACCCTGGGACAGCGGAGGGGTGACGGAGGTGCAGTAGAACTGTATACCATTTTAATGACGTGTCTGTGAATGTTCTCATTCATCCAGGTCATGGTTATCCAAAGGAGTCGAATCAGGCGCAAATGGACTTGGTATACATCCGTGAAGACGTTTCGCCTCTCATCCAAGAGGCTTCCTCAGTTCGTGCCTTCCTGACTAGACGAAGCTAGTCTGACTGGCTGGTGATCTTCACGGATATATACCAAGTCCAGTTGCACTTGATTCAACTCCTTCATTTTAATGACCTAAATTGGATTGAAGAGAACGGACCAAAAAATGTGTTATGTAGATAGTGGCTCGGTCTCAGGCTTTACAAAGTATTAAAACAGGTACAGCCCATCATCGTCAGGATTTACTCTAGATCAGTGTTTCTCAACCGGGGGTCCGCGGACCCCTAGTGGTCCGTGGTGTAATTGCAAGGGGTCCGTGAAAATAAAATATCTTTAACAAAAAGATCCTATGACATTTATAGAAATAGGATTATTTTACTCAAATGTGACTGAGACCTTTATCTACCTAAACTATAAAGGGTAACAGGACTTTTTTCTCGAATTACATCTGTTTCACAAGCGTAATTTATTGTATCTTAATAAGAGATCTTGCTCCCGTTTGCATTGTTAAAAGTTACTGCATAAAAATTCTGTTGTTACATATATCTGAAAGTTACTGAATACATATTCTGTTTTGTTACATATATCTGAAAGTTACTGCATAGGAATTCTGTTTTGTTAACAATATCTAAGTTACAACTGAAAGCTCTTATTTTTGCCCCAAAGAGTGAATAAATGATATAATGTAATTTAAAATGCAGTTTCTACTGTTTCTATCAAATTGCAACCCCCCTCCCCCAAGATCAGGTGGAGGGGTCCTCAGGGTAGATCAAAAATACGCAGGGGGTCCAGGACCCCAAAAAGGTTGAGAACCACTGCTCTAGATTATACAAGAGTCATTAAATGCACATGGTCATTTTCATATGGGTTCCTGCATGGAGGACATTCTGTGTAATGAGAGTGTGCACAAACTGACTAAACAAGCATTAAAAACAAAATACAGATGTTAGCATTAAACTTTCCACATCTGAAGGTAAGGGAATAATTTGGGGAGGGGTAATTCAAAAGTAGCAAAGATGCCTGGATAGAGAAGTGAAAGGAAGACGTTTACATTCAATACAGGTGTAAACTACTAATAAGACACGTTGGTCCCTAGCTAACGGGTCTGGCCCTTTAGCCGAGCGGTTAGTGATGTCGCCTTGTGGTGCAGTTACGTTAATGTAACGGGTTATTTTCTTGCCCGGTGCGGGACTCGATACGGGGTATACTGCACCACAAGGCGACATCACTAACCGCTCGGCTAAAGGGTCAGATCCGTTAACTAGGGCTAACGTGTGTTATTAGTAGTTTACACAGGGAAGAGTTGGCGTCATGAGAAGAAAGGAACAGAAATAAGGGTGGGGGGTCATATTTGAATTTTGATATTACATCATATACAAATCAAACCCTAAGCTTTAACTTAACCACTACCTTACTTTAACACTAAACTGAACCGCTACCAAAAGTTAAACAGCGTAACTGTTACCTTGCCACCGCTGGTCGCCACCATCGCCACTGGCCCGCTTGTCTCGGGGAGAGCGGGAACAGCGCCCACATGCAGACGGGCCGGGCTAACACAAGACCTCGATGACAACACGAACTCACAGAACTGACGAACTCGGCCAGTAACCAGGGTAACGTTTCTCCTATAGCCCGCCAATGAGCCGGGGCAACCAGGGGGTACACATGGGGAGCCAATCGGGTAATGGGGAACAGGTGAGCCTCGGAAACAAACGCAGCCATGACGCTACTCGGTTACCATGGCAGCTTACGACGGGAAAAGACTGCCCCCCCTTTACGGCTTCGCCAATGAGCGTCGCAATACTCGAGGCCAATCATTCATTGGGCATCGTTCGTCAGTCATTCTACATGCAAATTTTGTTCTTACCAATGGGAGTTTTAGCCCTGAGGTTTGCCTCCGAGACCAGTGTAGGACCTGGATAACCCCTGGATTTAGACAGCAGTTAGCTAACACTGATGGTTTTTGCAATCCTGGCTGATTGTTCGTTGCAAGAGGTAGACAACAGACGTCAGGGGGAAGGAATTACAAATAACCATCATGCTTTGCTGTGACTGTCAGACATTCCTGAGAGCTAAAAAAAAACCCATGGGTGTGTAAGAACAAACCTGTACGTATGAACGATGGATGAACGAGGCCCAGTTTTCGCCTGGCAGGTCCATCCTCATACTCTGGGAGACGCTGTTCTCTTTGCGAGAAAAAGCCCCTGGCCGCTGGACAGCTCAGGTCACCCCTCTCCTCTCTCACACAGCCACCGGAGGAGAATGGGTTTAATCACTTTATTCACATGATCAAATGCACAGTTGAAAGAAAGGATGATCCTTGGTGCTGTGCCCTCACAGGGTACCAAAAGAAACTATAAAACCCGCTGCGACCCCTGAGGAACAGGGAACAAGCTGAGAGAAGAAGAAGAAGAAGAAGAAGAAGGAGAGGAGGAGTGGTGGGCAGAATGAACAAATTAATTATATTTGAATGACTCGTTTCTGAGTTCAATTTATCAATTGGTGCACTATGGGAAAGAATGATTCTACAAAAACAAACAACAAAGCTCGTGGGGGGGCGAAGCTATTTTTACAAATCGTTCACTGTTACCAAAATGTTGTCTTACAAACGACCAAAAGGATTTAAAGTTAGATTCATTGAGACAGCCTGGCCCAAATCTAATCATTCAACAATAAGACTTGAACTGGGCCCCACTGAAAGCTGACAGAGAGGGAAGACAGGTTGGCGAGCGAGCTACGACAGAGCGGCTTTTCTAAATCCATCCATCAGTTTTTTCAGGCGGAGACTGGTGTTGAGTAGCAATACTGAAATACTTTTCCTGCTGGTCCCCTTTATCCGAGTTACCCCAAAGTCCAAGGTCAGGTCAAGTCGAGGCAATTTTATTTGTATAGCCCGATATCACAAATTTGCCTCAGTGGGTTTTGGGTTCGAGCCCCGGGGTAGTTCCTCTGTGTGGAGTTTGCATGTTCTCCCCGTGTCTGTGTGGGTTTCCTCTGGGTGCTCCGGTTTCCTCCCACGGTCCAAAGACATGGAGGTCAGGTGATGGAGGTCAGGATGGTTGCTCCAAAACAGACTGAAGTCGAGGAACGTCAGGTCCAGCAAGTCAAGAAAACAATGTACATTCAATGATAAAGCTTCAACTGTAAAGTTCTGTGCTTTGTATAGTAGTGACTTGTCATGTCACCGCTGTTTATTGTGGCAGTGGTCTGCAAATTAGGCCCGTGGTTCTGGTGCTTCTCTTGGCTAGAACTTATAAGCACAACATTTGTTGTTAAACTTTTTTTCTCATTTCTCTTAACCATTTTTTGTTTTGATTCACTTTTGAAGGCAGTTATTGTTGGATGGAATTTTGTTAGATAGCTGAGATTTCACTCGAGCAAACTAGGTAGCTGCCATCACATCACTGTTCTGACACAAACCAAAATGACCAGCAGAGAGTGTGCATGTCAAGCAAGAGAGAGGTTGTTTTGTTGCATGTGTTGATGTACACTGCTCAAAAAATAAAGGGAACACCTAAAAACACAATATAGACCTCGATGAATGAAATATTTCAGCTGAAAATCTTTATTAGACAGAGGAATGTGTTTAGAGCAAAATAACCTAAGAATGATCAATGGAAATCAAAATCATTAGCCCATTAAGGTCTGGATTCAGAATCATACTCAAAATCAAAGTGGAAAATAAGAACATAGGCTGATCCAACTTCTGTGGAAATTCTTCAAGACGATTCAAAACTCAGTAGTGTGTGTGGCCTCCACGTGCCTGTATGCACTCCCTACAACGTCTGGGCATGCTCCTGATGAGACGACGGATGGTCTCCTGAGGGATCTCCTCCCAGACCTGGATCAGGGCATCGGTCAACTCCTGGACAGTCTGTGGTGCAACATCGCGTTGGCGGATGGTACGAGACATGATGTCCCAGAGGTGCTCGATTGGATTCAGGTCTGGGGAACGTGCAGGCCAGTCCATAGCATCAATGCCCTCGACATACAGGAACTGCTGACACACTCTGGCCACATGAGGACGAGCATTGTCATGCATGAGCAGGAACCCAGGGCCCACTGCACCAGCATATGGTCTGACAATGGGTCTGAGGATCTCATCCCGGTACCTAATGGCAGTCATGGTACCTCTGGCTAGCACGTAGAGGTCTGTGCGGCCCTCCAAGGATATGCCTCCCCAGACCATCACTGACCCACCACCAAACCGGTCATGCTGGAGGATGTTGCAGGCAGCAGAACGTTCTCCACAGCGTCTCCAGAATCTCTCACGTCTGTCACATGTGTTCAGTGTGAACCTGCTCTCATCTGTGAAGAGCACAGGGCGCCAATGGCGAATCTGCCAACCAAGATGTTCTCTGGCAAAGGTCAATCGGGCTGCACGGTGTTGGGCTGTGAGCACAGGCCCCAATTGTGGACGTCGGGCCCTCATACCATCCTCATGCATTCTGTTTCTCACTGTTTGAGCAGAAACCTGCACATTAGTGGCCTGTTGAAGGTCGTTTTGTAGGGCTCCGGCAGTGCTCCTCCTGTTCCTCCTTGCACAAAGGACCAGATAGCAGTCCTGCTGCGGGGTTGTTGTCCTGCTGCGGTCCCCTCCACGTCTCCTGGTGTACTGGCCTGTCTCCTGGTACCTCCTCCATGCTCTGGACACTGTGCTGGGAGACACATCAAATCTTCTTGCCTCAGCACGCATTGATGTGCCATCCTGGATGAGCTGCACTACCTGAGCAACTTCTGTAGGTTGCAGATACCGCCTCATGCCACCTCTAGTGGTGAGGGCACTAGCAAAATGAAAAACTAACCAAAGATCGGCCAGAAAAGATGAGGACAGGCAAATGGTCTGTGGCCACCACCTGCAAATCCATTCCTGTTATAGGGGTTGTCTTGCAAATTGTCTAATTTCCACCTGGTGGGAATTAGACAATTTACCAACAGGTGAAATTGATTCACAAATCAGTGTTGCTTCCTAACTGGACAGGTTGATATCTCAAAAGTGTGATTGACTTGGAGCTACATTGCATTGCTTATGTGTTCCCTTTATTTTTTTGAGCAGTGTATATATGTTCTGTATTCGTGCATTCTTATTGTCCTTTATGTGAAAATGCTTTGCAATACAAATGTATATTTGTCATGCTAATAAAAGAAAATTTGAATTTGAATTTGAGAGAGAGAAAGACAGAGAGAGAGAGACAGAGAGAGAGAGAGAGAGAGTGGGGGATTTTTTTATGGTGCAGATTGCAGTGATCATTAATGTGGAAATGAATTTGATCTGAATCCGGATTAAAGTGTGTTTGGCCTTAAGTGTGTGCTGAACAGCGACATCAGCTGGTCGACAGTTTGTTAGGCATGGGAATCTCGTATCCTCATCGAGCACGTGTTTCTGTCACCGCTCTGGACTGACACACCTGGGTGGTGTGGTGTTTATTTAATGGAGGAATGTGACAGTGATTCTGCAACCAGCCTATTTCTATAAAGTATCGGGGTCAGGAAAGGACAGGACCCGAGCTGCAGATATGTAATTTTTATTTTTCCCCCCATTCTGTTAAATGCCATCGACATTCTGTTACATCACATAAACACTGTATTGAAGAAAATTAACATTATCTTACATCCCATTAATAGTCTGTTAAAGCATATTCCTATATTCTGTTTAATCACATCAACATTCTGTTGCATCAGGTTAACGTTCTATTATAGTACTTTATCATTGTTACGTCACATTAACATTCCGTTACAGTTCATTAACATTCATTAGATAAATGAGGAAGATCAAAAATGCTTAACCTATATCAATTTTCTTCTCTTTAAATCACTGCAGGTAACACTTTAAACACCACGTAACAGCTGAGACGTAATAGATGAGATGGACTGTGTGTTGGCGCCCCCTGGTGGCTATTTGGTGGCAAAGAAAATAAAAAAAACTTCACTGGTTTGCCTTTATTTAGACACTGTTTGTAAACCAACGTGTAACATGAAATCCCCGTTTATTTCACAGTGCAGGGCCAACGCACACAGAAAGGAGAGGTGTCGTTTCTTTGACAACATACTGCAGACCACTATACTGGATAGCAACTTGTTTTGTTTTGATGTGATCCTGTGACGTCTGCAGCACTGGGGACAATGTGGTCAGCCATATGAAGATGTGAATAATACTGGTCTGTGGTGATCCACAACTGAGGGTAGATTCACCAGGGGCTGCTGCTCCCAAGTCAATGAAAAAGTTTTTGCAAAACACTTTTTTTGTGTTTTGTTTTGTTGTTGTTGTTTTACTATATAGTGTAACGTGCATGGATAAGTAGACACGCTGGCCGCTGGCCGGCAGGTCTGACCCTTTAGTCGAGCGGTTAGCGATGCCTCCTGCGGTGTGGGCGATACGGGTTCGCGTCCCGGCCGCGGCAGTTCCTGTGGTTGCGTTGTCCCCCGGATTCGCTACAATATAGCATATAGCCCTGTGAGGGCCTGGCGGCCTGGGTAGGGTGTCTCCCCACCTGCCGCCCGCTGGCTGCTGGGACAGGCACCAGCATCTCCGGGATCCTGAGAGCAGGATAAGCGGTTCGGATAATGGATGCATGGCATATATAACAAGGCCACGAAGTGTCACAGATGCAAAGCCCTACTAGTTTGTAATAGTAGTAGTAGTAGTGTTGTTGTTGTTATAGCAGTAGGAGAAGTTGTTGTAATCGTAGTGGCAAGTACTAACCACAGTAGTACTCTTCTTTTATCGATTTCGAATGACCCTCCCCCCATCTCTCTCTCTCTCTCTCTCTCTCTCTCTCTCTCTCTCCCCCGTCATGGAAACCACAGGTCTGCGTCCCTGCAGGTGGGGGGCGGGGCAGTGACAGGCCAGTCGATGAGGACACTGGTTCATAATTACCACCTAACGTGGGGGGTGGAGGACACATGGGGGGGTTGTTTACTGCTCGAAATGAAAGCACAGTTAGTTCATCATACCCTCCTCGTCCAAACACACAGGTCTGAAGGGAGCCCAGGCTTGCTGGGTTGACATATTCTCTGCTGTTCTGTCGTCTCCCTCAGTGCCCCATCGCCGCTGTTTCGTTTCAGGGGAGCCAAGTGTAAAAATAGAAATAACCACTAGGGGGCGATAGTTGTTTGGGCCCATAAATGCGCACTTCTCTTTCGTTGGCACACAAGTTCACCATACCATAACGTCTACATAAGCTTCAGCTTGAAACTTGTTATACCTCCTACTGTTTGTTTGCACAAACTAGATTTGATTCTGGGGGGGGGGGGGGGGAGTCACATTTCAATAGCCTAGAAATGGCTCATGACCCCCAACCTCTGACAAGTGTGCCGATGGAAACGTGGTGATATGAATGACACCTTGAGAGAAGCTCACTTACACTTTAACATGAGCGTGACAGGGTTCGCATCCTTTCACGAGGAGGTTTTGTGACGACAGACGTCATTAATGAAATCCGCTTCTGATCTGTCGCGATGGCGCGAGGTTAAATCCTTCCATTTATTCTGCAGTAACATCGACAGAAGATTTACGGCTGGATAGATCGATATGACGCTACGCTAGGGTTAATATCTCTCAGTGAGCTCACACGCATGCTGAGTTATTACTACAGGAATGAGAAAACGTTGACATAGTCAAAGGTCACTTCTTATCGAGGTGCTGATAACAGTGAAACAGACTCGGCCCCCGTTCTCCTCATTCCTACCACAAACGCCCAGCTAGCAGTGATCCATATAGTGGCTGGCCTTGGTCCCTCCATGGGGACTGCAATACACAGTGGCACTGTTTAGACTTGTAGTTTCACTAGCGAGTCGAAGTCCAGTCGCGTGACTTCCTTTTTACTATAGTTCCCTGTTTTGTTTTTTATTTTTATCTTTATTTTCAATTCTTATTTCCTCCATTTTTTTTTCTTCCTGTGTGGGAGGACATGCACAAAGAAGCACAGGTTGGTGAAGGGCAGTATGACCATCTCAGCAGCTTCTGCCCCCTGCACCCGCCAGACTGACCGGTCTACACCCATACACACCAACCTGTCTACTACACCCGCCAGACTGACCGGTCTGCACACATACACACCAACCTGTCTACTACACCCGCCAGACTGACCGGTCTGCACACATACACACCAACCTGTCTACTACACCCGCCAGACTGACCGGTCTGCACACATACACACCAACCTGTCTACTACACCCGCCAGACTGACCGGTCTACACCCATACACACCAACCTGTCTACTACACCCGCCAGACTGACCGGTCTGCACACATACACACCAACCTGTCTACTACACCCGCCAGACTGACCGGTCTGCACACATACATGCCAACCTGTCTACTACACCCGCCAGACTGACCGGTCTGCACACATACACGCCAACCTGTCTACTACACCCGCCAGACTGACCGGTCTGCACACATACACACCAACCTGTCTACTACACCCGCCAGACTGACCGGTCTGCACACATACACACCAACCTGTCTACTACACCCGCCAGACTGACCGGTCTGCACACATACACACCAACCTGTCTACTACACCCGCCAGACTGACCGGTCTGCACACATACACACCAACCTGTCTACTACACCCGCCAGACTGACCGGTCTGCACACATACACACCAACCTGTCTACTACACCTGCCAGACTGACCTGTCTGCAGACATACACACCAACCTGTCTACTACACCTGCCAGACTGACCGGTCTGCACCCATACACACCAACCTGTCTACACCCACCAGACTCACCCGTCAACATCCATACACACCAATCTGTCTACTACACCCACCAGGCTGACCTGTCTACACCTATACAAACAACCTGTCCATACCCACCAGACTGACCCATCTACACCCATACATACAACCTGTCTACTACACCTACCAGACATATCTGTCTACACCCATATACACCAATCTGTCTGTTACACCCACCAGACTGACCTGTCTACACCCATACACATCAACCTGTGTACTACACCCAACAGACTGACCCGCCAACACCCATACACAACAATCTGTCTACTACACCCACACACACCAACCTGTCTACTACACCCAACAGACTGACCTGTCTACACACATACACACCTACCTGTCTACACCCACCAGACTGACCCGTCAACAGCCATACACACCAACCTATCTAAACCCACCAGACTGACCCATCTACACCCATACATACCAACCTGTCCACTACACCCACCAGACTGACCGGTCTACACCCATACATACCAACCTGTCTACTATACCCACCAGACTTATCTGTCTACGCCCATACACACCAACCTGTCTACTACACCCAACAGACTGACCTGTCTACACACATACACACCTACCTGTCTACACCCACCAGACTGACCTGTCTACACACATACACACCTACCTGTCTACACCCACCAGACTGACCGGTCTACACCTATACACACCAACCTGTCTACTACACCCGCCAGACTGACCTGTCTACACCCATACACACCAACCTGTCTACTACACCCAACAGACTGACCTGTCTACACACATACACACCTACCTGTCTACACCCACCAGACTGACCCATCTACACCCATACATACCAACCTGTCTACTATACCCACCAGACTTATCTGTCTACGCCCATATATACCAATCTGTCCACTACACCCACAAGACTGACATGTCTATACCTATACCCACCACCCTGTCTACTACACCCGCCAGACTGACCTGTCTACACCCATACATACCAACCTGTCTACTATACCCACCAGACTTATCTGTCTACGCCCATATATACCAATCTGTCCACTACACCCACCAGACTGACCCGTCTACACCTATACAAACCAACCTGTCCATACCCACCAGATTGACCCATCTACACCCATACATACAACCTGTCTACTACACCTACCAGACATATCTGTCTACACCCATATACACCAATCTGTCTGTTACACCCACCAGACTGACCTGTCTACACCCATACACATCAACCTGTGTACTACACCCAACAGACTGACCCGCCAACACCCATACACACCAATCTGTCTACTACACCCACCAGACAGACATGTCTACACCCATACACACCAACCTGTCTACTACACCCAACAGACTGACCTGTCTACACACATACACACCTACCTGTCTACACCCACCAGACTGACCCATCTACACCCATACATACCAACCTGCCTACTACACCCACCAGACTGACCGGTCTACACCTATACACACCAACCTGTCCATACCCACCAAACTGACCCATCTACACCCATACATACCAACCTGTCTACTATACCCACCAGACTTATCTGTCTACGCCCATATACACCAATCTGTCTACTACACCCACCAGACTGACATGTCTATACCCATACAGACCAACCTGTCTACTACACCCAACAGACTGACCTGTCTACACACATAAACACCTACCTGTCTACACCCACCAGACTGACCGGTCTACACACATAAACACCTACCTGTCTACACCCACCAGACTGACCTGTCTACACCTATACACACCAACCTGTCCATACCCACCAAACTGACCCATCTACACCCATACATACCAACCTGTCTACTATACCCACCAGACTTATCTGTCTACGCCCATATACACCAATCTGTCTACTATACCCACCAGACTGACATGTCTATACCCATACAGACCAACCTGTCTACTACACCCAACAGACTGACCTGTCTACACACATAAACACCTACCTGTCTACACCCACCAGACTGACCGGTCTACACACATAAACACCTACCTGTCTACACCCACCAGACTGACCTGTCTACACCTATACACACCAACCTGTCCATACCCACCAAACTGACCCATCTACACCCATACATACCAACCTGTCTACTATACCCACCAGACTTATCTGTCTACGCCCATATACACTATTCTGTCTACTATACCCACCAGACTGACATGTCTATACCCATACAGACCAACCTGTCTACTACACCCAACAGACTGACCTGTCTACACACATAAACACCTACCTGTCTACACCCACCAGACTGACCTGTCTACACACATAAACACCTACCTGTCTACACCCACCAGACTGACCTGTCTACACCCATACACACCAATCTACACCCACCAGACTGACCCGTCAACACCCATACACATCAGCCTGTGTACTGCACCCAATACACTGACCTGTCTACACACATACACACCAAACTGTCTACACCCACTTATGACTTTATCCGGACCGTGTTTTACCTTGTTCTGTGGAGCAGATCTGTTAGTATGTCCTATATTTCTATCATATTTTGTTGTTTTATCTTGACTATGTGCATTATTTTATCCTGCTGTGTAAGGCACCTTGTAACACTGCTCAGAAAGTTGCGATATGAATAACACTCATTATTACTATTATCATTGTCATTATCACAACCATATGCACCAACCTCTCTGCACCCACCAGATTGACAGAGCTACACCCATACACACCAACCTGTCTACTACACCCACCAGACTGAGCTTTCTAGACAGGACAGACTGACCTGTCTAAACACATACACACCTACCTGTCTACACCCAGCAGGAGAGAGAAAGCGTTTCCAAATCACTAAAGATTAATATGGATTAAATGTTTTTTTAATAAGTCATATTAGAGCTAATTATTAGGATATAGGAAATATGCCAACCGTTAACAGGGCTTGTTATGGTTACCTCAGACATCTCATTCTCATGCACGTCACCTAGGGGCTTCACCTGACATACATATAGACAGACAGACAGACAGACAGATTGATAAACAAACAGACAGACAGATGAGCAAACACGCGGTCAGGGCGAGACGCCCCTGGAGTCATCATGGAAACAGTCACCCAGTTCAGACTGAAGATGAAACGTACCAGAGCTGGGGGGGGGGGGGTGAGGAAAGGTGTGATCAGCCCATGAAATAGTAATTATTCTATGACTGAAAACAGAATAAAAGGGATCTAGTGTGTTTACTGTAGTGAAGTCAGTCACAACACCCGCCACCTGTGGGAACAAAATCCTTTAAATAGTGACGTCACGATAAATACTTCACATTTTGAACACGTCATCGTGTATTTTTAATGATATTTTGGTGAATTATGCCGTCGGTTATCAGAATGACATTACAAACTGGATCTTGTAAATTCTATATATATGGGCCCGTATTCATAAAACTTAACCTGCAGGTTCCACAGCGCAGTAGTGCGCCGCACTGTGGTTGCAGACGTTTAGGCGTCCCCGCCGCTGCGTCAGATTCAGCGTCTGCGTTTACATTGCACCACATGTTCGAGTCATGTTAATTTGTACGCCGCTCGCTCACGTGGTTTCAGAGACAGAAATATCACTGCGCACAAGACGGGGGGGGGAAAGCCCTCCGTGACGTACAAGGGGGTGATCAGATAAAGAGGAGTTTAATAACAGACTCTGTGATTGGACGAACGAGAGTTTAAAAAAGGATCCAGGGGGACAATCTGGGGAGTTGGACCTTTGATTTTAATGTAAATTTAGTCTGCATCTGCTAGTATTTATTTACTGTCAGTCCCTGTGTCAGCTGTCTGACCAGCTGATTTGGACTGACTGCCTGTCTATCAGGCTGTTTTTCAGTTTGTCTGTCTGTCTCTCTGTTTGTCTGTGTCTGTCTGTCCCTCTTTCCCTCTGTCTGTCTTTGTTTTTGTCTTTCTTTATTTCTGTCTGTCTCTGTCTGTCTGTCCCTCTTTCTGTCTCTCAGTCTGTATGTCTGTCTTTCCATCTGTCTGTCTGTGTTTCTGTCTGTCCCTTTGTTTGTCTCTCCGTCCGTATGTCTGTCACTCTGTCTTTGTTTCTGTCTGTCTTTTTGTCCTTCTCTCTGTCTGTAGCTGTTCCTCTTTCTGTCTCTCTTTCCATGTGTCAATCTTTCTGTCTGTCCATGTCTGTCTCTCCGTTTGTGTAGCTGTCTGTCCATCGGTCTGTCTCTCTGTCCATATGTCTGTCTCTGTGTGTCTGTCCATCCATCTGTCTCTCTGTCTGTCTTCTTATCTGTGTCTGTCTGTCTGTCCCTCTGTCTGTTTCTCTTTATGTGTGTCAATATTTCTGCCTGTCTCCGTCTGTGTGTCTCTCTATCTGTCTGTCTGTCTCTTTGTCGGTGTGTGTCTCTCTCTCTGTCTGTCTCTCTGTTCGTGCGTCCATCTGTCTGTCTGTATTCCAGCTGGGTAGTTCCCATGGTGAAAGGGCCTTCGGGTCCTCAGCAGTCTGTCTGGCTGCTCTGTGCCTGAAACCTTTGACCTTAACTTAAAGGACAAGGTCATCTTAGTAATTATGGTCAGCATCAATGGATTGCCTGGTTGGTGAAAATCAATCTTCCACATCTCATTAGCTGAACAGAGGGAGGTAAAGCGTTGGAGGAGGAGATAAGTGACAGTTGATGTATGTGAAAGGATGTCAGGAGGAAGAACAACACACACTGTCATCCCAATCCTCCCTTAAGGACTTGAACCCGTTCTTCTGATATCCCAACCTCAAGACCGTGACATTTGAAGACGCCTCGTCGCCACACAAAGATACAGATGATGTTAATTCTTTAATTTCTACCCAAACGCCGCTACAACACAACATCACAGCAGGAAATCGCGAAGGAGAGAAATGAGAGAGAAACTTCTCTCGTCCCAGAGAGGCAGAGGAGAGAGAGGCACTGTTGCCCTTTAAACTCTCCTTCCCCACACCTCCTTGATCAGCAGGGGTGGGGAGGAGGAGAACCAGTACTGAACCTCTGGGATATCTTTGAGGTGTATTTGCTATGGAAATGACGCCAGCTAGAAGAGTTCCTCCAGACCTCCTGCTGTGTTACCCTGACACCCCCCTCCCCCTCCCCCCCCCACACACACCCCTCTAGCACCAGGATCTCACTCCCCAGTCCATCTCTACCCCGTTTACTCCCCCAGTAACAGCTTCTTGTAGCTGCCTGTGGGGCAGGCTGTGTGCACGTGTGTGTGTGTGTGTGTGTGTTGGGGGGTCTCTGTTTGAATTTTTGTTATGAAGACACAATGTCTTCATGTCCCCAGGCCATGCAATAAATTAGTTATGGAGGCTTTTTACACTGCCTTCTCATGGCGGGAAGGTTGCACCGTTAACCCGCCTCGCCGTTTTGTGTAAAAAGGTACGAACATGGAATGGGGAGTCGTTGTTGCTCCGGCGTTGAGCCGACAGCGGAGGGCAGTCACAGAGCCGAACTGACGTCTGTGTAAAAGGGACAGCCAGCAGGACGGGACAGCCGACGCTGTTGTGTTACACGTCGTGACGCCTCTGCTTCCGGAATGTAAAGTCACACTGTGGGCCGTCATGATCGTATACATATCTGTGGTCATTATGCCGCATTTGTTCGGTTCAGTGTAAAAAACAAAAAACAAAACCGGCGTAAAGACGGGTCTTCATTACAGCAGTATTGTGGATCTCTGCGTATAGCTAGTTATGATTAGTTAGGGTTGGTTATGGTTAGTTATAGTTCATTATAGTTGGTTAGTTACAGTAAGAGGGTTATGGTTAGTTAGGGTGGGCTATGTTAGTTATTGTTGGTTATGATTAGTTAGGGTGGGTTGTGGTTAAGGTTAGTTATGGTTAGTTGGGGTGGGTTATGGTTAGTTAGAGTTCATTATGCTAGTTACAGTTGCTTACAGTTAGTTAGGGTTGGTTGTGGTTAAGGTTAGTTAGGGTTAGTTGGGGTGGATTATGTTAGTTATGGTTAGTTAGTTAGTTATGGTTAGGGTGGGTTATGGTTAGTTAGAGTGGGTTGTGTTACTTATGGTTGGTTGTGGTTAGTTATGGTTGATTGTGGTTAGTTTTAATTGGTTATGGTTAGTTAGGGTTGGTTAGACTGGCTAAAAGAGGTATCCTGCCCCCCATTGTGCTGAGGCTTACAGGTTTTGTCCATGTTCAGGCCTCTCAGGTTAGAGGTTCAGTAGCCATTTTTTACCTAAACCAGGGTTAAAAAGATTGTTTTTGGCTTCGACTCTACAACGTTAGAAACTCCTAGTAAGGGGTTAAGGTAAGGGTAAATGGAGAGGGGTGCCTTTATATGACGCCTTAAAAAGGGGATTTCTTGGAAAAACAGAGAGAAGAAGGAAAGGTTAGGAAGAATTAAAAGAAGAGGCATTTCGGGGGTTGGGTTTGTGGTTATATTTGGTTATGGTTAGTTATGTTTAGTTGTGGTTAGTTTGGGCCAATGGTTGGCACAGTGACACCAATCATTTCGATTCATTTAATTGGCTGTATGTCACCATTAGAGGGATGCTGTCGATCAATGTATTAAACTTCATTCATGGAGCTCATTTCACGTGTAAAAATTAAATGCAGTGTATAGTTTATATGAAAGTATGTAAGCAGTACATCGAAATAAACAGATGTAATCTGAGTACTAGACAGATGAATCAAAAAGAGACTTCTCTTGTCTACAGGGCGATCAGTACAATCCTCTACATGTAAACGATTTGAATGAAAACAGCTGAATCATTTGTCGGTTTTGTTTACAGCAGAATTCATGGTTATGTAACATGATGTGTGCCAGTGTTAATCATTAACCAAATTTACCTTGGACCACACACACACACACACACACACACACACACACACACACACACATCGATACAATACATACATTATACACAGTGGACCTGCAGTGAGAGGAGCACCACAAACCAAATCCTTTCAACTCACATCTGAAGATAGATAGATAGATAGATAGATGGATAGATGGATAGATAGATAGATAGTCTTTCCATGTATCACTTGTATTCAAACCATATGATAGTGTTGCATTCAGAGTGTGACAACTTGTGTTGGACTTTTAATGTGTACTTTGTGTTTATTTGAACTGTGGCAAGACAGAATCAGTACAATCTGGATCTTGATCTCAGATGGTGTCATTTCTGTCTCTCCATCTGTCTGTAATTTCCCAAACTATCTATCTAGCTATCTACCTACCTGCAGTCTGTCTGACTGTGCTGATCCAGGAGTTGTTTTTTTTCTCATTGGATCTGTGGAATCAGGGAAAACCTCCAGCTGCAGGAGCCACGGTGACCTCTGACCTCTGTGCGGAAGGCAAGTTCAGGACATCAGGCCTGTCCATTATAAAGAGAGATTGTGTAAAGTTGTGTACAGTGTGTCCTAATAGAAATATGACGAAACATGTTCTATGACCTGCACTGATTTTACCACCCCCTCCAACCACCGAACAGCAATTGACAGGTTGGCTAGCAGTGAGTCTGCATCTCTGACTCACTCTGTTTGTCTCTCTCTCGCTCTCTCTCTCTCTCTCTCTCTGTCTTTCTCTCCTGGACCACCATGCACACCAGAGGAAACTGCTGGTAATGTTTGCTTCTCCACTCGCTTCTCTTCTTCTTTAGAAAGTCCGTGTGAGGAGAATAAAGTAAATGATTCAATAGAGTTAACGCTCAGAGCTTTGATTGACATGGACCAGTGGATAGATGGCTAGACTATAACTACGTTGATCCCTTTGGAGAAACTGAATTAGTACAGCAGCAAAAGATAAATAGAAAGAGATTGAGAATTTATGTAGTCGTTTCATGTCCGGTATGTTAAATTCCCTTCTTTGATATTTACCATGTTTTGTTCAGTTATTCTCCTGTCTGCTCAGCACAGAGCCTGGTGGTGGGAAAATTTGAAAACTGTTGGCTGTAGATAGATTTGGAAATAGATTGTAAAATAAATCTAGAGATAGATTGTAGATAGATTTAGAGATACAGTGTAGATGAATTCAGAAATAGATTTTAGATAGGTTGAGATATATAAATTGCTGAGTGATAGATTTAGCATGTTAGCTTGTAATTCATGCTAGAGGAAAGCACCTGAGGCTAAAACTAGATTGAATTTGGAAAGAGGAACTGAGAAAACGGGTGAAATGCATTGAACCGGACCTAGAGAACAGTAAAAATCTAGAATCCAACAACATGCACATATATATCTTGAATATTCCAACCTAGACCTTCAGTATAGAAATCTGCATAGAAGAGGTTAGAAGAGATCTCCCGAAGTATTCAAATGTAATGCTGCTAGCATCTACTCAAATGTAGAACTTAATCTCCATTTATAGAGTAATAAAAAGTCCAGGAAGTCAGAATAACAAGGGAACGTGTCATCATTTAATTCAAATGTATTTCTTTTACTATTTTAATATTCTTATCATATCACCTCTGCATAATTTCTTATATATCAAATCAATCATATCATATATCATATCATACTTATTACCTCTGATGACTAGTAGTTCTCCTGATTTCCTATGTTAAATGCACTTATTGTAAGTCGCTTCGGATAAAAGCATCTGCTGAATGACTGTAATGTAATGTAATATAATGTCATATATCGACACAACTTCAAACAAAAATCCAGTAGGAACTGTCAATCATAAATCCATTTCCCTTGTCCCGTGGTGCTCTCATTCTTTGTGCTTAATTCACTGAAATACATTTCCACAAAGATTCAATTACATGACTTTGAGGGAAGTTGAAAAGTTTCCTCCTCCAGGGTTCCAAGAGGAAATCTGTTGAACATGGCTGTGACTTATGTTCCATATCCTCAAATATATGAAGCCAAATCTGAAATAAGTGGTGAAATTTAAGGCTAATGTAACCCACTAAGCCAGCCAAGGAATTGAATCCTGGCTGTGTTGGTGCTTTGCTCAAGTGATTGGGACTGTCTGTCTTCCAGCTGCTGTTCCTTTGAAGACTATAAGCTAACCACAGAATGGCTGCTGAACCAGACCAGCCATCGGCCAAAGATTGCCGTCATCTGTGGCTCCGGCCTTGGTCTGTTGGCTGAGAGTGTGACCGACAAACAGAGCTTCCGCTACCAGGACATCCCCAACTTCCCCATTACTACCGGTAACTACTGTACTCTACTGTAACTCAAGTAAAATAACTAATGAAACTTCACTCGGCAGTTTCAAAATTAGTTTGGAATAGAAAGCAACCACGTCTTAAAATGTCCACAGCTCAGCGCAAGAGACTGGATGGTGGATTGGCAGTACCAAACATTAACTTGCATTTCTGGTCCTTCACATTGAGACTTCTAACTAACTGGTTCAATCCCCATTCTAATGTTTCTTGGTGTCCCTGGTGATTACAAGACACCATTTACGCAAATATTTCAATCAAATGGTGTCAGCTTTGGTTTGGCCCACTTATCACGCCGATGATACATACATGGTGTTTAGCACAGAGATTGTGTTCAATTTAGTGGTTATTGCATCTCAATTCTCAAATTTTTAATAACAAACAGCTACTTATTGAGCATAGGCTAGTCCTTTTTTCAAAATGGGAAAGGAGAGGCATCCATATATTGGGTGAAATTTATACAGCAATGATGGTCTCCGATCATTTCAGGATCTTAAAGACAGCTATAAACTATCGGACACTTCATTCTTCTTTTATATGCAGCTCATGGTGTGCTGTGGAATCAACCCGTAATACAACATCCACTCCTTAGACTCATCTGTTTCAGAGGGGCCTCTAAAGGTTTAGCCTCCGCACTTTCTTCAAAATTACTTGAAGCCTCTTATAAGAAACTCTCTGTGGACAGGCAATGGAGAAATGATATCTCTAACTGAGAACCGGGTTTTGATTGGGACTCTGTTTGGGTTTACATTTTGCTGGCTTCCTGTAATCTGACCATCAACAAATTAACCTGAACTATGTGCACAGGAGTTACCTTACTCCTAGGAGAATGCACCTCATGAAAATTGCAACTGATCCCATTTGTTCCCTATCCCCTCTGGGAGTCCATGGGACCTTTTCCCACATGTTCTGAGAGTGTCCATCTGTAGTTCACTTTTGGAGGGAATTAGCCACCAATCTATCTGATATGTTCTCTATAATCGTGCCTGTATGTGTACCCACTTTGATTTTGAATGACCTTTCCCAATTAACAATTCATGAATATCACAAGTGAATTGTTTTTGTAGGCTTAGCAGTGACTAAAAAACTCATTGCAATGCGTTGGAGACAACCCAACAAATGTTCTATTACTACTGACATTTCTCGATGGTATCCTCATGGAACAATCACCTGCCCGTATAAATGGGGCTAAGGAAGGCAACCCGAATCAATGGCACCTGGCTGCT
The DNA here is from genome assembly GCF_029633865.1 of Lampris incognitus. NCBI lineage: Eukaryota > Metazoa > Chordata > Actinopteri > Lampriformes > Lampridae > Lampris > Lampris incognitus. The sequence continues at coordinate 11,781,280 of NC_079219.1, forward strand.
GGGATACTGAAGGCTCTGGTGTAGTCATTCTATAAATGAAGCTGTAACAAGTTCTATTTGGGCCAAGATATCTAACCAAGTAATTCTTATCAGGACTCGAGCGGTTAAACAGTCTAGTAAAGGGTTTAAAACTCTAGGTTGACTCTAGGAGTATAAAAGGCACATTGACGAGATTTTTTAAAAAAAGTATCATAGCGAATTCGGGGGACAACGCAACCACAGGAACTGCCGCGGCCGGGAAGCGAACCCGTATCGCCCGCACCGCAGGAGACATCGCTAACCGCTCGACTAAAAGGTCAGGCCCTTAACCATGCGCGTTACAGTAAGAAATCCCGGTCTTTCATTATCAACGTGATCAATATTCAAATCCCTTCTCAATAAGGTCAAACATATATACAGTATATTGTATTTTTAAATCACGTCAGGACACAGCGCTGTCGCTCGACACAACCTCTCCGTGGCATTCTTTATTTAGACTGACACAGCATCAAAGGCAGACCCGATCAAACAACCCAGAGCCCGCAGGCATCACCAATCGATCCCAGCACAATAGAACAGCACCAAATCAAATGCAGCACTGTCGATGTGTGCAGACATAACACAGTACACATTATAATTCCTCTGACTAAATCGGTTGCAACCTTGAAAATAAAATAAAAGTCAATAAATGTCCCATCTACCCGGGTAGTGTGATTTTGGAAAAGAGCTCAAGTTTGCTTAGCTGTATCCTGCACGTTGTTGCAGCCTGGCGCCAATGATGGTACTGCTCCTGGCGCGTGCAGCGTGCAGAGTTGAAAACTTGCTGTCTGAAGAGAGCATGCAGGGTGGAGCGCGTGCATGCACTCGAGCAAGGGCGCTCGGGCTCGGGGGTCCTGGCTCGTCGTTCAACACTTTCAAGTCCGCAAAAAAAAAAAACCCCAACCTGCATATAGCAGGGGTTCAGTTAGAAGTCTTATCTAAAGCTCGACTGTACAGTATAACTTCTATAACCGGTTATTTTCTTGCCCGGTGCGGGATTCGCCACGGGGTGTACTGCACCACAAGGCGACATCACTAACCGCTCGGCTAAAGGGTCAGATCCGTTAGCTAGGGACTAACGGGTCTTATTAGTAGTTTACGGTCGTCACCCTCCCCCGGAAGCGCGCCCTCGTGCTTTGTTATTCCCGCGCTCCGAAGAGACTTCTGAGGATCTGCGCACTTCCGGACCCCACCGCTGCCACCAATGTAACCGAGGGTTTGTAGATGTCGCCTATACTGTATGAAACTATAAAATAACAAATACGGAGGTTCCACTTTCACACGCGGACCACTTTATTTGGATTCTTCCCCCAACAGAACTCCACAGCAACAACACCGCGTACAGCACTTCCGCTCTCTCTTCAGCCTTCAAAATAAGAGCTCAAGGCATATACTCTGGCAACAGCTCAGGAACTTAAAATCACTAACAGGCAAGTCCAGAAAAATAGGTTACACTTCCATATTAATAATAAATCAATTCAGCATCAACTCACGTTACCTCACATGAACCGAACACTCAAATGAATCGTTCACTAACGTTATGTAACCGGTTATTTTCTTGCCCGGTGCGGGATTCGAAACGGGTGTACTGCACCACAAGGCGACAGCACTAACCGCTCGGCTAAACGATCGGGTCTTATTAGTAGTTTACAGTTACATAGCTACAGCTTAGCTATCAGCATCGTGAGCTAAACATCATTCAAGAGACCCATATCAAATATATAACTTGGTCTCCGATTGGTTTTTAAATATCTATATGAAATATTAACTTTACTATCATGAAAATGAAATATGTATCACGAAATCAGTAAAAGAAAAAAGTTTCCTGAGCTAGCAATACACGAAGCACCCAATACTTTAGCTAGCATGACTCGTGGCATGAGGGAAAAATGTAACTCACCGGAGCTTTCGCTCGATTAAACTCAGAAAGACAACAACAAAGGGTGGACTGTCCACAGTCGGACACTGCTCCTGTGTCACTACAGCGGGTTTTATGAAACAAACTCGAAGTTAAAGGGGTATCTTTATCTTAAATCTTTGTCGATGTCTGGAATGACGTCCTCCACCGAGATCCGCTTTGCTGATCAACTCCAGCCTGATGAAACATAGGAAAAGTGACCTACATGTGTGGTTTGCCGCGCCCTCTATTGGCGATAGGGGGTATTACAAGTAAATAAGTAAAATCATGGGAAATAATACAAGAGGATATTAAGCCTTTCTATGTAGGGGGAAAATACACGGGTTACAAAGCTGTAATTCTTTCCATCATGATCCTTTAGGTCAGGGGTGCCCAACTCCAGGCCCCGAGGGCCGCAGTGTCTGCAGGTATTTGTTGCAACCATTCGCTATACCGCCTGATTTAACTAATTCCTTTCCCTACTTGGTCCAAGAGGGGAGCTAATTAGTTAATTAGTTAGTTAATTGGTGCGTACAAGTCGACGAGACCACTTCATAACCAACAAAGCGCAGCTATCGTATTGCGGTATGCCTGCCAAAATGGAGATAGTTGCATCAAAATCCGACTTTTCCTGTTGTTAATCGATGTAAGGAAATCACATTTATGGCCAGACGAGCGATATCTCCAGTTGGCGAAAATGTGCTAACTTGTCGCGTCACGAATAACATTAGCATAGAGGGCGTGTCCGTAGCGGGACGCTATAAAAGCGGAGACGCCCCCCCCCCGCTTCCTTGTTAGTTCGAGTTGAATGAAGTTGGTTTTGCGGAGATTATCTATCTATCTATCTAGCTAAATAGATAGCTAGCTAGCTAGCTATCTGTCTATCTATCTATCTATCTATCTATCTATCTATCTATCTATGTAGCTATTTAGCTAGCTAGCTAGTCATCTATCTATCAATCAGTTACTTGTATCATCGAACATATTGTAACGTGGTTGGATAAGTAAACACGTTGGTCCTTGGTTAACGGGTCGGACCCTTTAGTCGACCGGTTAACGTTGTCGCTTGCGGAGTGGGAAATATGGGTCCGCGACTGTGGCGGTTCCCGGACTGCCCCCCAAATTCGCTGCAATATTATTGGGGTTGTGGCCAGTGAATTTCTGGTTTTTCAGCGGCAAGCAGTTTAGCCCCAGCGTTCAGCCCACCCAGCCACACCCACACGACGACCCTGAATTTCAGTAGCCAATAGCTATGAAATCATAAAACCACACCTACCTTTCGGTTGTAATTCAAACCACCCGTGTTAAAAGTGTGCTCAGAAGCAGCATAAAAGTATAAAAAAAGAGGCAGTTTGGGGATTTAGTGATGTTTATTCATTTCACATCTATCAAAAACCACATAAAACAAGAAAAAATAACTTCAGATATACTCTGACAGTATTTTTGTTTTAGGTTTTCATTTGGAATGTAGTTCAGCCAGGGGGGCACAATATTCTAAAATCATGCGGCAGTTGGAAGTAGGGGTATAAGAAAAATATCGATACACTCGAGTACCGCCGTATTATCTTTTGTGATATTGTATCAATTCTCAAAACCGCTATATCGATTTTAAATTGTTTACATGTAAGGGTTCGTGACAAACATTTTGTGCTGTGTGTAACCCCACGACTGCCAAATAACAGTGTTATAATCTATCTTCAGCCATTTGACCAACGCACCAATGTAAACTGAGACAGGAAGTAGCATGAGCACAAAGAAAACAGGCCTATGAAATCACAATATATCACCTTTCTTACAGTATCGCAATATATCACGATATGTTGAATCGTAACCCCTGTATCGTGATACGTACCGTATCACCAGATTCTCGCCAATACACAGCCCTAGTTGGAAGAATGACGAAGGATCAGGTTGTTATAAACGTTAGATAGCACAAAAGGATGTAATCTGGATTTGTGAATGCCCATTGCCTACCCAGCCACTGACCTCACCGCACATCACTGATAACTAATGTACTGTAACTAGAGTAATATAACTAGTGTACTATAACCACAGGAATATGACCTATGTACTGTAACTAGGTTAACATAACTAGCATACTGTAACTACAGGACTATAACTAAAATCATATAACTTCTGTAATTTAATCGAATTAACCTAACTAATATACTGTAACTATAGGAACTAACTATAGAACTGTAACTAGTGTACCATCACTAAGGTACTGCAACTAGAATACTGTATCTACTGTAGTGTCAAGCACAGTAGAAGTCACTCTTCAATCGAAAAATTGGAAATAATACCGTGTAAACAAATGTGCAAATTGGAAAATAAAATGTTGGATTTTCTGTGAGTCAGATCACACTAGCCCTGGTTATTTGATTGTGAACACTCATTTGTCCATTAACACAGCAACCGTCTAATTTGGCTTCATCTGGGAGTTTGTTGTCAAGCGCTGTTTCAGGTCATTTGAAATATGTTGGCTTTCTGGTCCAAATTGGCTTGAGACCAGTGTAGAGATGACGTTCCCTGATGTGTGGTGAGAGAACTCATAGTCTGCTGTTGGCTAGCTGATTGACTCAAACTGACTGCCTATTTTTACCGCTCAGTAGTTGGCTCGCTCAATAATCATGTGATCACACAACACGGTCCGAATGCAGTCGGATTGTCTCGTCGTCAAACTCTCGTATGTTTGAGATCAAACTGTATATCAGCCTGTGTGAAAACGGAAGCAGGGCAGATGAATAAGCATGTATGGATGAAATATGATAACGCCGATAAGATGTTTTATATTGGACGTCTGAGCGGATGTGGTGACATAGTTATCAGTGGAAGGGAAACAGAGTGTGTGTGTGTGTGTGTGTGTGTGTGTGTGTGTGTGTGTGTGTGTGTGTGTGTGTGTGTGTGTGTGTGTGTGTGTGTGTGTGTTCAGCCTGTCAGGAAGTGCCAGAAAGACAGACAGACAGATGAACAGACAGACAGACAGACAGACAGACAGACAGACAGACAGACAGACAGAGACAGACAGACACATGAACAGACAAATGAACAGACAGATGAACAGAGAGACAGACAGACAGACTAATAGACAGACAGAAAGACAGATGAACAGACAGACAGACAGACAGACAGACAGACAGACAAATGAACAGACAGATGGACTAACAGACAGATGAATAGACAGACAGACAGATGAACAGACAGAAAGACTAACAGACAGATGAACAGACAGACAGACAGACAGACAGATGAATAGACAGACAGACAGACAGACAGACAGACAGACAGACAGACAGGCCATCGTCGCAGTATAGGTTAGACAAGCTAAAGGTTTTCTCTTTTCCTCTTGTCCTTCTTGTTGGCTCATCTGGTGTCATTATGGTTTCAATGTACAGTATTATATGATGCATATCAGGGATAATAAACGTTGTCTTTATATGGCGCTCCTCAAAACCAATTTAGAAAGTACTCAGCATTTAATGAAAACGTCAGTAGATAAAAAGATTGGGTAAGACAGTAAAAGCATGGCCACGGAGAAAAAACAGAGTTAAAAATAAATGACAAGTAAGACAAGACGATACCAAATGAGTAAAAGGCAGCCGTTGTACAAAGGCTCTGAGAAAAGGTATGTTTTAAGAGGAGACTTAAACAATGATAATGAATTGTCCAACCTCAGATAGACAATTCCAGACCAGGGAAACCCTTTGGTCTCCAACCTGGACACCAGAACAACTACAAGGTCTTGAATAATTTAACATGCTGGTTTATGAATGAATATCCTCATCACAGAGGAGATTATCACAGAAGGAGGTTGTTTTGTTACTGTAAACCTATATAAAAGTAATTATAGCACATATATAATATACATGATACTCATTTGATGTGTGTTTAAAGGATGAATCAGAGTCCAACTTTTCAAGCTCCCAGTTTAGATCACATCTGTCCTCTGCCCAGTCCCAGGTCACGAGGGCCGGCTGGTGTTTGGGAATATAAAAGACAAGTCATGCGTCTTCATGCAAGGCCGCTTCCACCTGTATGAGGGCTACTCACTATGTAAGGTAAGAATCCTTCATTACAGAGTCCCAGCTCCCTGACCTCTGACCTCTCCGTGTGGAGAGGTAGAGGGAGAATCACACCATTACTGTATGAACCTGGTGGAGGTCAGATGTGAACGCAGCACCTGGATTATTGCCTGTGTCACATGATAAGGGTAAAAACAAAGTATTCAGGACTCCAGTACAAAGGTGGACACACAGGCTGGATGCCTGTGGACTCCTGTATAGAGTCTTTTATGATAACTGACTCAACAAAATAATATTAACTGATCTAGAAAGGCTCCTGTTTACAAAGGCTGGCCTTGGCACAAACTGCCACAGCAAAACGATTAACGGAATAAAACGATTTTGCTGCAGCACATCTTGAAAAGGTGGATGATTTGAATTCTCGGTGTGCTCAGGACTCAGTGACTGAAACAAAGCAGAAAACGTTCAATACCTAGGCCTCCATGTGGCGGCATCCAACGGTCATGAAGGGGATTGAGAGTTACTTCTGGCCGTGTGCAGTTGGGAGAGAAAACTCCTCCATCCTTCTGTTTCACAAGTCTAACCTCGCTATACGGGCCCATACAGCAGAGATAGCCAGTCACCCACTGGAGGGCAACACCCATGAATACCGTTCATTTTTCCGAGATGACACTTCCTCACTGCTCTCGGTGAATGGCCTCCATCTTAGCAAGTTGCTAAAGCTTGGCCGTAATGGCCAAGAGTTACATCACAACCACTTTAAAGTATAGGGAAGCACGGCTAATGTACCGTATGTGGTAGCACCGACGCTGCGTCATGATCTGACTTACAATATCAAGCATATTGTTTTTCAACCATTTTTGTTGTCGCCTGTTAAAAATGTCAGATAGGGCACCCGGGTAGCGTAGTGGTCTCTGCACTAGCGCCTCCTCTGGTTGGTCGGTGCGCCTGTTCGGAAGGGAGGGGGAACTGGGGGGAATAGCATGATCCTCCTACGCGCTACGTCCCCCTGGCGAACCCTCGCTGTCAGATGAAAAGAAACGGCTGGCGACTCCACATGTATCGGAGGAGGCATGTGATAGACTCCAGCCCTCCCCGGATCAGCAGAGGAGGTGGAACAGCAACCAGGATGGCTCAGAAGAGTGGGGTAATTGGCCAAATACAATTGGGGAGAAAAGGGGGGGGGGTAATGTTAGATAAAGGAACTACAGTGATCGCAAAAGAAAAACTAAATCATACAGTATACGGGTTCCCTCCTCCGTACATTAAAGTGGTTGAGATATACGTAACTCCTGGCCATGACGGGCGGCAGAGGGCAACTTGCTTAGGTGTAGGGTACTCACCGATAGCAGGCAAGAAGTGTCCTCCTGGAAAAATATATGGTCTTCGTGGGAGTTACAGTTTCTAAGTTCATTTTTCAGCACTTTAGACTCAGCATATGTCACCTGTCATCATGTGAACTTGAAAAGGACAAATGCAAATTTTAAAAAAAAATGTGCTGGAAGTCACAAACATTGCATCGGTTGTTTGTGCAGAGACCTTGTTGAATTAATGTGCAGTGTTCGGCGTGTGAAGGTGCACAGGACTCTGCTTTTAGAAACATCCAGCAAAGTCCTAAATGGGGCAGATGGCGCCCTCGCTTGCATCCCTCATTACTCATTTACAGTTTCCGTTCCTTGTTTAGTTTTGATTTCCCTCTTTTTTTTTTTCCTTTTTTTTTTTTTTGCTTAGAATTTGGTTTTTGTTTTTTGCTTTCAGATTTTTGGGCCTATACAGGTCAGCCAAATGGGTCAAATGCACACACATCTGGGGCGGGATTTCTATCTATTCAAACAAAGCTATTTGTTGAAGTTGCTGAATTTTATTGCCGCTTTGCGTCACATGTCCTATCTTATGCAACGCATGGCAGAAGGCCTTTAAAGCTCGTCAATTTTTAACCGGTAGACCTTTGAAAACCCATAAACTGCAGCTCAGAGAACATTTCTGCTTAACCCAAAACAAAGATCCGCTGAGCACATGGTCCCCGTCCTATTGCTTTTCCGTTTCAAACGTTATCTCTTTTTCTCACTCTTTCTTTATCACACTGTTTCTCTTTAATCCTCCGTGTCACCATCTCTCTCCGACTCTTAACCCTCTGTGTTCAGCCGGCAGGACTACCAGGCAGTGGTGGATCTAGAGATGTTTTCCTGGGGTGGCAAAGGGGTGGCAAGACTGTGTCCCAGAGGTGGCAGCTGCCACCCCTGTTGCCACCCTGTAGATCCGCCCCTGCTACCAGGTAGCTAAATCAGCACAAGTCCATTACTTTTCACTCGGTGGGATCGTGTGTTAGCTAGCATGCTGGGCTACTTCCCGCCATGCAGCCCCCGCTGTTAGCGGTAGCATAGTGCCCCCATCCAGAGAGCAGCATGGCCTCCTCACCTATGGCAAGAAAGGAACGAAGGAGAGACAGGCAGATAGAGAGACAGACAGACAAATGGGTGGCTAGCCTGCCGGTGAAAGAGATTCAACCCTGCTAGAGGACAAGAGCGATCTATCACCAGGGAACTCTTTCTTTCTTTGTCTTTGTTTCTGTACAGGCTATTTCCCACATGCAACCTGCGACATTGCCGGGTTTAATCGCCTCGCCCGTTCTCACATAAAGGCCTCGAACGGAAAATCTGTTCCCACGTCACATGACCGCTCCAGCTAGATGAGGCAACGTGGGAAGTGACATACAGCATCTAACGCGTCTCTCATGGTGCCACAGAGCTGCCTGCTGATTCTGTCCTTTGTGCTGATAGATAAGCGCTCCCTTGTCTCAGAGTCAATCCAATTTCCAGCCATTTTCCCTGAAAATACTCTTTTACGGTCTGATGTACTCGTGCAAAATTAAAGAGCGTGTGATCAAGTTGCAGACTATAAAGCGTCGCCATGGGAACTTCTTGTGATTGGCACGCCTGCCATACGTAAAGGCGTCATATCTGGTGGCGTTGTAACCCTTCTGTGCGCTTCGCCTGGTGATGTCGCTGCTTTTGTTCCCGCTCGTGTCCGTGGTGGAGGATTTCCATAAATCTCACTGAGCTGGAAAACTGCCACAGCATTTTCCGTAGAAAATTGACCCCAGCTGTTCCCACATGATGCAAGAGCATTAATGAGTTTATATGCGTCTGTCTCTGCAGCTCTCTTTCCCTCTGTCTGTCTCTCTTTCCCTCTGTCTGTCTCTCTCTCTCTGTCTCTCTTTGCCCTTTGATTAAAGGGCAAAGAAAGACATCAGATTAAAGGGTTATTTGTATTGGGTAGTATGCACGTGTTACCCAATTTACATGCATCACTCAATTTTTGGACACTTTTTTTTTCTGGACATGTGGTCAATTCCAGAAAAGATTAGTTTTCACCCGGTGATGGACTCACACATCAGTGCGCGTGTCAGCACACGGTGTTTTAAACGTCTGCTGACTGAGTCCTGGAAAAACACGGCGAGGTCTCCAGACTGCAGGTCTTTTGCTTGTTCCTGTGCATTCCAGGTGACTTTTCCTGTGCGGATCTTCAAGCTGATGGGTGTCGAGACCATAGTGGTGACCAATGCATCTGGAGGACTCTGCCCTGACTTCAAAGTGGGAGACATCATGATCATCAAAGACCACATCAACCTACCAGGCTTCGCTGGCCAACACCCTCTATGTGGACCCAACGATGAACGGTACAGAGAGAGAGAATTTAATTGTATTTATTTACCCCCCCCCCTCTTTTTTCTCCCCAATTGTATCTGGCCAATTACCCCACTCTTCCGAGCCGTCCCGGTCGCTGCTCCACCCCCTCTGCCGATCCGGGGAGGGCTGCAGACTACCACATGCCTCCTCCCATACATGTGGGCTCGCCAGCCGCTTCTTTTCACCTGACAGCGAGGAGTTTCACCCGGGGGACGTAGCACGTGGGAGGATCACGCTACTCCCCCCCAGTCTCCCCTACCCCCTGAACAGGCAGGTCCAACCGACCAGAGGAGGCGCTAGTGCAGCGACCAGGACACATACCCACATCCGGCTTCCCACCCGCAGACACGGCCATTTGTGTCCATAGGGACGCCCGACCAAGCCGGAGGTAACACGGGGATTCGAACCGCCGGTCCCAGTGTTGGCAGGCAACTGAATAGACCGCTACGCCACCCGGACGCCCTGGCCTAGAGAATTAAATTATAAACAATCTTTATCACAATTTAACGACTTAGACTATATGTCGATCAATCAATAAAACATGTTTTACAGTCAAATGCAATGCGCTTTACATTGAATAAAAGTGCACCTATTAAAAAAAAGTGTAGATTAAAAATTAGAGTGAATAAGAAAAATAAAGAATATGATAAAACAGGACGAGATGATTCAAAATAAAGCGGATTCAGTTAAAACAGACTGCATACGGAAGAGCTCATTGACGAAAGTAGAGGAGGTTGCCTGAGGTGAAAGCACCATTATAAAGATGTTTCGAGTAAAGTCTTAAAAGTTGCTGTGGAAGTGGTTAAATGAAGCCTCGCCACCTGATTACACCTTCCCACAAGTGGCCTGAAATGAGAGCGGGAGGCATCTTCTCTCCATTAGAAGAACCTATCGTCTGGGGTTTTTACTAAAGTTGAATATTGAGGAGCAAGCGTGAAATGCAAACTGAAGTGCACTTTGAGCAGTTATACTGTACAGACCCCAAAAATTTATAAGATTGTGTATGTGTAGTGCCCAAGTATTCAGACCCCTTCACATTTTGCAAACTTTGTGTTGTACATTTAATATTAAATGGATAAAATTGCCATTTTTGCCCATCAATTTACACTCAATCACCCATGATGACACTGAAAATACGTTTTTAGAAAATTTTGTAAATTTATTAAAAATCAAAACCTGAAGCCTCATTCATATGGTAAGTATTCAGATGCTTAATTCGGTACTTTGTAGAAGCCCCTTTGGCAGCAATTACAGCTTTGAGTTTTGGACAAGTCTCTACAAGCTTTGCACATCTGGATTTGAGCAGGTTACCCCATTCTGCCTGGCAGATCCTGTCAAGCTCCGTAAGTTTGGACGGAAGCATCTGAACTGCCATCTTCGTGTCTCGCCACAGATGTTCTACAGGGTTTAAGTCTGGGCCACTGAAGGACGGTCAGAGACTTGTCCTGAAGCCACTCCAGCGTTGTCTTGGCTGCTATGGGTCATTGTCATGCTGAAGGTGAACCGTTACGCCAGTCTGAGGTCTTGTGCACTCTGGAGTAGGTTTTCTTCAAGGACCTCTCTGTATTTGGCTGCATTCATACCCCCCTCAATTCTGACCAGTCGCCTTGTCCCTGCTGCTGAGAAGCACACCCATGGCATGACGCTGCCACCACCATGCTTCACCATAGGGATGGTATTAGCTAGAGGATGAGCAGTGGCTGGTGTTTGCCAGACGTAGTGCTTGGAGTTCTGCCCAAAGAGTTCAATTTTTGTCTCAGACCAGAGAATCCTTTTCCTTATGATCTCAGAGTCTTTTAAATGTTGTTTGGCAAACTCCAAGCAGGCTGTCATATGTCTTTTACTCAAGAGTGGCTTCCATTTAGCTGCCTTACCATAAGGGCCTGATTGATGGCGTGCTGTAGAGATGGTTGTCCTTTCGGCAGGTTCTCCCATCTCTGCAGAGGACTTCTGTATGAAGCTCTGTTAGAGTAACTGTTGAAAAAAAAAATAGTGACCATTGGGTTCTTGGTCAACTCCCTGACCAAGGCCCTTCTCTCCCGGTTACTCAGTTTGGCTGGATGGCCAACTCTAAGAAGAGAGTCCTGGTAGTCCCAAAATTACTACCTCACAATTACTGAGGCCAATGCATTCCTAGGAAAACTCAAAGCTTTAGAAATGGTTTCATACCCTGGCCCTGATCTATGCCTAACCAGAATTTCCGTTGCAGCGGTCCACAGCAAGTTTCTTGGACCTCACAGCTTGGTTTTTGGCCTGATGTGTAGTGTGAATTGTCAAACCTTATATACACAGGTGTGTGTGCCTTTCTAAACTATGTCCAATCAATTCAATTTGCCACAGGTGGACTCCAATCAGTTCTAGACAAATTTCAGGGATAATTAAAGCGCATAGGATGCACTTGATCACAATTTGGAGTGCCACTGCCGAATGTATGAATACGAATATAAATGAGAGATTTTAGTTTTTTGATTTTTAATAAATTTGCAAAACTTTCTAAAAACATTTTTTCGCTTTTGTCATTATGGGCCATTGAGTGTAGATTGATGGGCAAAAATGGCAATTTTATCCATTTAGAATTAAATCTGCAACACAAAGTGTGCAAAAAGTGAAAGGGTCTGGATACTTTCTGAAGGCATATATTCTGTGTTAATGTCTTGCATGTTGTTTATGTAGGTTAGATTAAGGTTAGAGTACATCTTTCTTACTGTATGTGCATTCTAGTGTATTATTTATTAGTTCTTGTGTCTCATGTAAAGCATATTGCATTGCATTTTCATACTGGAAATGTTTTATAGTCAAAATTTGATTGGTTGATTGTCAGTTGCTGTGTCTGTCAGGTTTGGGATTCGGTTCCCCTGCATGTCAGATGCCTACAGTAAGGAACTGCGCAGGCTGGCTCTGGACATCAGCACTGAGCTGGAATATACAGACTTTGTTAGGGAGGGGGTCTACTGCATGGTGAGTGGGCCCAACTTTGAGACCATCGCCGAGGCTCGCATGCTGCAGATCCTGGGCAGTGACTGTGTGGGTAAGTAGACCCCGGTAGAGATTAGGGGTTCAATCCCCTGTGGGGACCAATCTGCCCCAGGACGGCCACAGGTTCCTGGGTGATTCTGGTATTGGGCTAATATCTCTAATATCTAATACCCCGTTTACACTTTGCAAAAAAAAAAATCTTGAGTAAATCTGATTTAGTCAAACTACATAAAAATCCAAGTGTAAACAGACCCACGATACACTGAATAATGATTTAAATCCTTCTGATTTTGAATCCTCGGGTTACTCAAGATGCATTTTTTGTAAACAGGTTATATCTGGGAAGGCAACACACATACCCCCCCCCCACACACACACACACACACACACACACCATCCTCTGTCTGTGTTGATTAGTGGTCTGTTAATTGGTCTGCTGTGCCCTGGGAGATGGTAAATAAGTGATGACTTGGCTAACATACTGAACATGCTAATTAGCCTTGTTAGCTGCTCCTTATTACCACTGTCAATGAGATGGGAGTCTTTGCTCTGACATCTGAGCAACGAACTCCATGGTTTGAGGAGACCTTTTTTCATTGTAGACACAAAGTGGCGAACTTTTGGATTTGGAGTTTAAATCAACATCTTTGTGAACTGACTGAAAGAACAGTTTTATAGTTACAGATGTCTAAAGTGATGACATCAATTTATGTCCTTCAGAGTACAATCTGATCCATTCAGGTTCTCATACATGGCACCTTTGCGTATCCCTCTTGTCATTAAACGATTTAGATATTTTAAGTTGAGATGAACCATGATGCAAACATAATATGTTTAACTATCTTTATTATTGAAAACATCATGCTAACAGCCTTGGTGCAGACATGGCGTCATCTTCCTCAGACAAACCCATCTTTCCCGAGGAGGTTGTGTAAAAACCTGGAATGACAGAGGCAGCGCCTCCTCATTCATTCTCTATGGACGGTCTCGTTGGCGCTATGAAGCCCTTAAAAACAGGCTGCCATTTGCTGAACTCATCTGGTGGAGTTGGTAATTTTGCAACTTCAAACCCTCCAGAATCCAGAATCCTCAAATCGAGACATAATTCAAAGCAGAATTGTCAAAAGATTGTGTTTGACGTGGTTAGAGATGATTTTCTTTACATCTCTTTTCATCTTTCCATTGAACTGAAATGGGGATGCATTAGAAATCCCAAATAAAGACTCGCTTTACAGGTCTATTTGTTTAGACCACGAATCCCTTCCAGGTCACAACCCCTGAATACTATAAGAATAGTATGAGAAGACTGAGAATACTTTAAGAACACTGTGAAAATACTCTGTCATGCTACCACTCAGAGATTCATCTTGTTAATATGGACAGAATCTGAAGTATACTAAATATTACTACGCTTCCCCATCTTACACTGCAATTCTTAATGCAGCTATTTTACTGTAAATGACCTGAAGTGACTTACAGAGCGATTTTACTTTAAACCCATCATGTCCTTTCCTATCCTCTCCTCTCCAAATCTCGTCTTCTTTATCCTCCTCTCTCTCCTCTTCTTTCCTCCTTTCTCCTCTCTTATTTTCCCCCTCTCCAGGGATGAGTATAGTACCGGAGGTGACGGTAGCTAAGCACTGTGGTCTCAGAGTCTTGGGTCTCTCTCTCATCACCAACAAGGTCTGCCGCTCCGACATCTACTACCACTGTACTGTCTACTATACCCTGACATCTACTAGTACTGTCTACTTCACTCTGATATTTACGACTGCTGACATCTACTAGTACTGTCTACTTTACTCTGACATTTACTACTACGGACATCTATAAGTACTGTCTACTTTACTCTGACATTTACTACTACTGATATCTACGAGAACTGTCTACTTTACTCTGACATTTACTACTACGGACATCTACAAGTACTGTCTACTTTACTCTGACATTTAATACTACTGACATCTATGAGTGCTGTCTACTTTACTCTGACATTTAATACTACTGACATCTACGAGTGCTGTCTACTTTACTCTGACATTTACTATTACTGACATCTACTAGTACTGTCTACCTTACTCTGACATTTACTACTGCTGACATCTACTACTACTGTCTACCTTACTCTGACATTTACTACTGCTGACATCTACTACTACTGTCTACCTTACTCTGACATTTACTACTGCTGACATCTACTACTACTGTCTACCTTACTCTGACATTTACTACTGCTGACATCTACTACTACTGTCTACCTTACTCTGACATTTACTACTGCTGACATCTACGAGTACTGTCTACCTTACGCTGACATTTACTACCACTGTACTGTCTACAATACCCTGACATCTACTAGTACTGTCTACTGTACGCTGACATTTACTACCACCGTACTGTCTACCATACCCTGACATCTACTAGTACTGTCTACTGTACTCTGACATTTACTACTACTGACATCTACTAGTACTGGCTACCTTCTCGGACATTTACTACCACCGTACTGTCTACCATACCCTGACATCTTTCTAGTACTGTCTACTTTACTCTGACATTTATTACTGCTGACATCTACTAGTACTGTCTACCTTACTCTGACATTTACTACTACTGTCTACTTTACTCCGATATCTTCTTCACTGTACTGTCTACCGTACTGTGACATCTACTAGTACTGTCTACCTTACTCTGACATTTACTACTGCTGTCTACTTTACTCTGACATCAACTACCACTGTACTGTCTATCATACTCTGGCGTCTACTACTATTGACATCTACTAGTACTGTCTACGTTACTCTGTCAGACGTCTATGTCAGGACTGTCTACCTTAATCTGACATGTGTTGCTGTGGAGCACAGTAGTGTTCATGATCCTCTACCTTTTCAGAAACATGACACATCAATCAGAGCGATTTGATCATCTGTCATTTTTCCAGATTCAGACAAAGATTGCATAATATCTGACCTCTGACCCCTGGTTGTATTGTATTGTAGCCGTGTTGTGTTGTAATTGTATTGTAGTAAACAGAGTTGTGTTGTGTTGTAGCGTAGATGTGTTGTGTTGAGTTGTATTGTATTGTGTTGTCGTTGTATTGTAACATAACTATGTTGTGTTTTGTTGTAATGCAAATGTGTTATGTTGGGTTGTATTGTGTTGTGTTGTAGTTGTAACATAATTGTGTTTTGTGGTGTTGCGTTGTAGTTGTATTATAGTTGTAATAGAGGTGTGATGTGTTGTGTTACACTGTGTTGTGTTGAGTTGTATTGTGAGTTGTATTGTATTGTAGCTGTATTGTAACAATTATGTTGTGTTTCCCTGTGTTGTGTTGTGTTGTAATATAGTTGTGTTGTGTTTTCCTGTGTTGTGTTGTTGTTGTATTGTGATGTAACCTAGTTGTGTTGTGTTTACAGGTGTCTGTGGACTACAGCAGGGAGGAGAAAGTCCACCACGACGAAGTTCTTCATATCAGTAAGATGAGAGCAGAGATGATGCAGAAACTCGTCTACACCCTGGTCTCCCGCTGCCACCTCGTCCTCCCATCCATCAACACAAACTAACACCTCCCCATCACCTCCTCCCATCCATCAACACCAACTAACACCACGTTGTTTTTTTGTTTTTTTTGTATGTGTGACATGTTAGTGGACAAAAGTACTTTGATAGGTAGGCTTTCAGGACTGTACGGCTGTGGCACAGTTCAACCAGCAGGGGCTGCGCTGCTGGTGGATTTACCACAGCAGATGTAGATATTGTGTTGGCGTAGAAATGCTGTGATTTCATCCGGAATTGATGTATTTTATTGAAATAAAGCCATGTATTTCAGATGATCACTTTCCTAGTCAAGTCAATTTCATTTGTGTAGCCCGGTATCACAAATTACACATTTTCCTCGTTTTGCACTTCCCCTATAATAAACGTTAGAAAAGATAAGTTACATTTCAGTGTCGCACAACAGAAACAGATATTTTTTGGACCCGTGGTTTAAACAGTAGAGTGTGTGTGTGTGTGAGAGAGAGAGAGAGAGAGAGAGAGAGAGAGAGAGAGAGAGAGAGAGAAAGAGAGTGTGTGTATGAGAAAGAGAGAGAGGAGAGTGTATGTGTGTGTGTGTGTGTGTGTGTGTGTGTGTGTGTGTGTGTAATGTCCATGTGCCATTTTGTTATTCATCATTAACCCCCATGCTGTCTCCCTGGGGAGTGTTAGACAGGTCTTTGGCCATGCTGGAGGCCGACAACCCCCCATGTCTTCTTCATATCACAACAAATCCCTCCTGGTCTCAGCATCATGGCGAATTGGCTTTGTTTGGTCTGCTCTTCCAGTGACTCATTTTTTATTCCTAAACTAGTGTGGAGAACTAAAGATGGATTTCTGGCGATAGCCGGGCTCTTTTATCTTTCCGTATTCAGAATCGCTGCATGTGACCTTTGTGAGTAATAAACAGATATATCATCAATAAATGGCTCCATTCTGATAAATCTCCTTCCTCCTGTCGAAACTGATCCACTAACCCCTCACCTGCCTTCTGACCCCTGACCTCTGCTAAGTTGTGTGTGTGTAAGATGGTCTGAAGCACATGTGACTGTTTTGTTATTCTGTTTGATGATACTAACACCTGGCTGACACCTGCAATTGAGACCACCCAATCACAACCTGCCACAGCAGGATGGACGGTGACATCACGGCGCCGGCTGCATCGTGGCGGTGGCCCGGAGCCAACTTCCTGTTTGTGTGTTGATAGATGTGACGAGCAGCAGATGAAGCAGGGGTTGGGCAGTCTGTCAAGTGTCTGGCAGCAGCGTCTTGTTTTGTATTAACCCACCAGCTGGACAGATACTTGGAAACATCTGTCAAGGTATATGTGGGGTACCTCGCACAAATCCACGAGCAGACTGCAGTACATCCATATACAAATAAACTGCAGTAGACGGATTCACATAATGCAGTACTCCAATACACACACTGTAGTCCTCTGATACACGTACTGCTGTGCGTCCCTGCACGTACTCCAAGTTCTCTGAGGATACCCGTACTGAAGTCCTCCGGCACATGTAGTACTTCGACATATACAGTGGTGCTTGAAAGTTCGTGAACCCTTTAGAATTTTCTATATTTCTGCATAAATATGACTTAAAACATCATCAGGTTTTCACACAAGTCCTAAAAGTAGATAAAGAGAACCCAATTAAACAAATGAGACAAAAATATAATACTTGGTCATTTATTTTTTGAGGAAAATTATCCAATATTACATATCTGTCAGTGGAAAACATATGTGAACCTTTGCTTTCAGTATCTGGTGTGACCCCCCCCCCCTTGTGCAGCAATAACTGCAACTACACGTTTCTGGTAAGTGATGATCAGTCCTGCACATCAGCTTGGAGGAATTTTAGCCCATTCCTCCGTACAGAACAGCTTCAGCTCTGGGATGTTGGTGGGTTTCCTCACGTGAACTGCTCGCTTCAGGTCCTTCCAGAACATTTCAATTGGATTAAGGTCAGGACTTTGACTTGACCATTCCAAAACATTACCTTTATTCTTCTTTAACCATTCTTTGGTAGAACGACTTGTGTGCTTAGGGTCGTTGTCTTGCTGCATGACCCACGTTCTCTTGAGATTCAGTTCATGGACAGATGTCTTGACATTTTCCTTAAGAATTCCCTGGTATTATTCAGAATTCATTGCTCCATCAATGATGGCAAGCCGTCCTGGCCCAGATGGAGCAACACGGGCAGAAACCATGACACTACCACCACCATGTTTCACAGATGGGATAAGGTTCTTCTGCTGGAATGCCGTGTTTTCCCTTCTCCAAACATAACGCTTCTCATTTAAACCAGAAAGTTCTATTTTGGTCTCATCTGTCCATGAAACATTTTTCTAGTAGCCTTCTGGCTTGTTCACGTGATCTTTAGCAAACTGCAGACGGGCAGCAATGTTCTTTTTGGAGAGCAGTGGCTTTCTCCTTGCAACCCTGCCATGCACACCATAGTTGTTCTGTGTTCTGCTGATGGTGGACTCATGAACATTAACATTAGCCAATGTGAGAGAGGCCTTTAGTTGCTTAGAAGTTACCCTGGGTTCCTTTGTGACCTGGCCGACTAGCCTCGCTCTTGGAGTGATCTTTGATGGTCGACCACTCCTGGGGAGGGTAACTATTGTCTTGAATTCCCTCCATTTATACACAATCTGTCTGACTGTGGATTGGTGGAGTCCAAACTCTTTAGAGATGGTTTTGTGACCTTTTCCAGCCTGATGAGCATCAGCAATGCATTTTCTGAGGTCCTCAGAAACTTCCTTTGTTCTTGCCATGATACACTTCCACAAACATGTGTTGAGAAGATCAGACTTTGACAGATCGCTGTTCTTTAAATAAAACAGGGCGCCCACTCACACCTGATTGTCATCCCATTGATTGAAAACACTTGACTGTAATTTCACCTTCAAATTAACTGCTAATCCTAGAGGTTCACATACTTCTGCCACTCACATATACGTATATGTAATATTGGATCATTTTCCTCAATAAATAAATGACCATGCGTAATATTTTTTGTCTCATTTGTATAATTGGGTTCTCTTTATCTACTTTTTAGGACTTGTGTGAAAATCTGGTGATGTTTTAGGTCATATTTATGCAGAAATATAGAAAATTCCAAAGGGTTCACAAACTTTCAAGCACCACTGTACTATACTGCAGTACTCTGACACACATTCTGTAGTACTCCGATATTAGAGCACTCTGATCCATGCAGTACTCTGATACACACACTGTGATACACATACTGTCATACTGTGATATTGTAGTGAATTGAAGTGTGCCACTGAGTCTCTTTTACCCAGGAAAAAGAAATATCTAAAAAGTTAGTTGTTTATTAATTCTTACCACACATCTTTCTCTTTTCTTTATACATTTTTGTTAGTATATGCCAGCAATGCAGGATGAAGCAATGAAAAATTACTGTATTTGTCAGGAAAAGAAAATAATTATTATGAACGCACACAAAGAAATGTGAATTATTGTAGTATAATGTTAAACAGACATAAATGAAACGCAGATGAAGCAACAAGAATTAAAATTGTACTGAATACATGGGACCTTAAAGGCTACAGTAAATGGTAAATGTACTGTGTTTATAAAGCACCTTTCTAGTCCACCGACCACTCAGAGTACTTTACAGTGTACGCCTCACATCCACCCATTCACACACACATTCATATACCGATGGTGGAGGCTGCCATGCAAGGTGCCAACCTGCTCATCAGGAGCAGTTAGGGGTTCAGGTCCTTGCTCAAGGACACTTCGACACCGTCTCCCCAGGAGCCGGGGATCGAACCAGCGACCTTCCGATTACTAGAAAATCTCAAATAAAAATCTCTTTTTGTTTCTGTTTCTATTTTCTTATCTTGTATCCTGTTAGTTTTTAGCTCTCAGAGCGCGTGTGTCTAATAGAACCCAGTTTCCCCTCAGGGATGAATAAAGTCTTCTGATTCTGATGGACAACGCGCTCGACCTCCTGAGCCATTTCTCAAAGCACAGATTTAAACGACATTTTTAATAATGTTATCTCCTTTTAGTTGTTATTTGCATTGTGGGTTTTTTTAACTTTCTTTCCTTATCATCTTTTTTATTGTTTCTTGCTTTATCTCACGTCTTTACACATGCTCAGTAATCCAGGTAAGAATATCAAAGAAAGTGGGAACAGTTCATCTGGATACAATGTTAACTGACAGAAACGACTCATCAGTGAAGATGAGAGGTTTCTGTCGGTAAAGGTCGTATCCAGATGAACTGTGTCAACTCTCTTTGATTTATTTCACGTGTTTTCCTCTCTTTCATAAAGCCCCCTCGTAGAAATTCAGAGATGGACGTGAAAAAAGAGAATAATCAGCCCAGCAACACTTGCCTGTGTGCGTTGGGGGGCATGTCTATGGTGGGGGCATCGGGGTAGATGGGGGGGGGTGTCACCCCCGTCGTTCTCCTCTATATAAATTGCGTCTCGGGGCAGTCGCCGTGGCAGTTTATTTGAGTCTGTCTGAAGGGAACATGGCGAAGTCTTCCCTGCAGGGAGTCGAGATCTCCGCGTCCCAGTTCCTGGACATCTTTCACCGTTACGACAGCGACGGTAAAGCTCCACTCCCGCGGACTCCGCGTCCACTCGCGTTTGTTTCGTGGTATGTTCGGACGCGCGCTTCGTCCCCCCGCGCGTTTAGTTGACCCGACTTCACCCGTGACTTCCTCTCACCCGCTATTCAGCACGAGACTTCTTATGAGACGACGCGGACCAGACTTCCTGACGAGACTTCGCATCCTTTTTCTTCAGCCGCTGACTTTCCGCTCCAGCGACACGCCGCTCATCAGTTCACCGGCAGAAATGAATCAAATCAATTAAGCGCCACCGCGAGCCCACCTCTCGTGAAAGTGCCCATGATTGGCGGCCCGAAAGAAAACACACATCAGAATTTATTTTGACGTACCACCCGCTAAACCACCTGCCGTGTCAGTAAAGTCAAACCCTATAATCCAGTGTTGGGTGTAATACAGACCTTTTGTTTTTTTTCAGGGAATGGATTTATTGAAGGCAAAGAGCTGCAGAGTTTTATCAGAGAACTTCAGCAAGCCCGAAAACAGGCGGGACACGTAAGTACCCATTGCCGGTGCCGTTTTAGGATCATATACGTATTATTTAAGTAGAGGATATTAAGATGTAAGATGCTGGCACGTCTCATCTGTCTGGTCTTTCAATGGGCAGAAACCAGGACGAGTTTTTCACATGATGGAGACTAACAGCGTATTGGTTCAAACTGTTTTAGTGCTGATGAAAACCCGTTGGAAACAGCTGAGCTTGGGCACAGACAGACAACTGCTTGGTTTTGTTAAAGCTTCAGTTTATTTCCTATACGGCTATTTCATGATTTCATCGTTGTATTGTTCATTCTGCTCTCAATAGCATATTCTATTGAGGTTGACATAGTAAACGGTAAACGGATTGCATTTATATAGCGCTTTTCTAGTCTACTGGCCACTCAAAACGCTTTAAGTGTATAGTGTAAAGCACGTTGCATTATAACATATGAAATATGCTACATGAATATTTTTGATGGATGGATGGATGGATGGATGCACCAGATGGGAATCCCATCTTGACGTGGTGAGCTACAGGCCACCACAGCCCAGCCAAGATCAACAACAGTCTTGAGTTCACCTTGAACAACTGTTTCACGTCTGGAAAAAATACTTGTGACCTCCAGATGAAAAGCCAGTCTGTGTGGTTGTGGTGTATCACTAAGTTGGTGCCATAACATCAGACTTCAAACAATGGTTGACTGCCACAGCTTTCCTCCAAGTAGCTGCAGAAGAACAGATGAATGCACTGAGTTAAGAGGTACCATGTGTGGTGTAGACATGGTGAGAAATAATGCTTGGTGAATAATAAATACTACTGCAGATATAATAATAATAATAATAATAATTTATTATTATTATTATTATTATTATCATTCTTTTTATTATTATTAATAATAATAAAAAAGAATGAAAGATGCAGACGTGGACCAACAAAAGACACATCAGTGGCTGAGGAGTACCGGGCTGAAAGCAGAGACGGAGGGCCTGATAATTGCTGCACAAGACCAGAGCCTGGCGACCGGATCCTATCAGCATCACATCATCAAAGATGGAACAGACCCAAAATGCAGAATCTGTGGGATGTACGAAGAAACCATAGACTACATTGTCTCAGGCTGCCCGGAACTGGTAAAGACCGAGTACATTTACAGGCACAAGAAGGCAGCAGCATACCTGCACTGGAAGATCTGCAGGAGTTACAAGATCAAGACGACTGAGAAGTGGTACGAACATCAGCCAAAAACAGTCACTGAAAACGATGATGTCACCATCCTCTGGGACATGCCCATCCACACTGACAGAGAGATAAAAGCCAACAAGCCCGACATCGTTATCAAGGATAGGAAGGAAAAGAGGTGTATGCTCATTGACATGGCAATACCATCTGAAAAAAACACCAGTGAAAGTCACAGAGAAGCTGACCAAGTACAAAGACCTGGAGATTGAAATCAACAGGATGTGGAGAATGAAGACCGAAACAACATCAGTGGTCATTGGAGCTCTAGGACTCATGAAGAAGGGAATGGAAAAGTGCACCAACCGTATCCCAGGCAACATCAACATCCATGCAGTCCAGAAGATCACCCTACTTGGAACAGCCCACATATTATGACGAGTACTGTCAACCAAGTGACATCTGCCCCATAGTGCCTCAGGTCCATAGTTTGGAGCCGGCTCTACAGGATGTAAAACAGGAAACATGTAAGAAATAATAATAATAATAGTAATAATAACAATACATTTTATTTATAGAGCACTTTTCAGAGTACTCAAAGATGCTTTAAATAAATTAAAATGAAAATAAAAGTAACACACCAAAAACATAAAACACAACATTAGTCACACATTAAAAGCAATTCTGATGATTAATGATTTGAACATGGACAGATCAGTACAGTCTCTGATGTGTTTGGGGAGAGAGTTCCAGAAGGAGGGGGCAGCTATGGAGAAGGCTCTGTCACCCCAGGTCCAGTGCTTGGTCCTGTGTGGTGGAGACAGGAGGTTGGCAACGGAAGAGCATAAGCTGCATGGAGGAGTTTGGTAGTGGAGCAGGTCGGTGAGGTAGGAGGGGGTCTGGTAATGGAAGGCTTTGTGGGTGAGGAGAAGGACTTTGAATTGGATCCGTTGTGGGACAGGGAGCCAGTGGAGGTTCTGGAGAACAGGAGTGATGTGGTCACAGGAGCAGGAGTGGGTGAGCAGGTGAGCAGCAGAGTTCTGCGTGTACTGGAGTTCGTTCAGAACTTTGGATGATGAGCCGTGAAGAATGCTTTTGCTGAAGTCAATTCTGGATGTGATGAAGGTATGGATCAAAGTTTCAGCAGCAGAAGCATCCGGGTAACCCAGTGGTCTATTCCATTGCATACCAACACTGGGATTTCCGGTTCAAATCCCCAAGATACCTCTGGCTTGGTCGGGTGTCCCTACAGACAAAATTGGCCGTGTCTGCGGGTGGGAAGCCGGATGTGGGTCAGTGTCCTGGTCGCTGCACTCGCGTATCCTCTGGTCGGTCAGGGCGTCTGTTCAGGGGGAGAGGGAACTGGGGGAATAGCGTGATCCTCCCATGCACTACATCTCCCTGCCGAAACTCCTCATTGTCAGGTGAAAAGAAGAGGCTGGCAACTCCACATGTATTGGAAGAAGCATGTGGTAGTCTGCAGGCCTCCCTGGATCAGCAGAGGGAGTGGAGCAGTGACCGGGATGGCTTAGAAAATAAGGTAACTGGCCAAGTACAATTGGGGAGAAAAAAAGGGGGAGGGAGTTTCAGCAGCAGAGAAGGAGAGTGGTGGGTGGAGATTAGCTATGTTTTTTGAGTGGAAAAAGGCAGTTCTGGTGATTTGATTGACTTGTTCAAAGGAGAGGCTGTCAAAAATGATTCTGAGGTTGCAGATGTATGGGGAGGTGGACAGAGTGGAGTTAGCGATGATGAGGCATAAGTTGTGACTGGTTTTGGTAAGTGATTTGGGACTGATGTTGATCGTGTTGGATTTATCACAATTTAATTTGAGGACGTTGGCTTGCATCCATGATTTAATTTCAGTGGGGCAGTTGGTCAGAGTGGAGTGAGTTGCAGTGGTGATGGATTTAGTGGAGATGTACAGCTGGATGTCATCAGCAGAGCAGGGAAAGTGAATACCATGATGATATATGATGTTACCAAGGGGGAGCATGAAAAGGATGAACAAGGGGGGACCAAACACTGAATCCTGGGGGATGCCTTGGGACAGGGGAATGATGAAGGAAGTGCAGTTGTTGATGCTGATGAACTGTCGTCAAATTGTGAGATATGACTTCAGCCAGGAGAGGGTTGTACCAGTGATGTTGAGGGAGGATTCAAGCTGGAAGAGAATGGTGTGGTTGATGGTGTCGAAAGCTAGTGAGGTCGAGGAGGATGAGAATGCTGAAGTTGCCAGTGTCTGAGGAGAGGAGGAGGTCATTGGTGACTCTAAGGAGCGCTGTTCCTGTGCTGTTCTGTCAGCAGAAACCAGAAATGGTTTAAACAGGTCATTGGAGATGAGATGAGTTTGGAGTTTGGAGGCAACAGCACATTCCAATATTTTTGACAGAAAGGTGAGATTTGAGATGGGCCGGAAATTGCTCATGATATCAGGGTTGAGTCCAGGTTTTTTGAGGATATTTAATAAATAAATTAATAAATATTTTTAAAAAAATAAGAAAGATAAACACATTCACGCTAATGTAACTGCACATTAGTGGGTGTTGCATTGATATTTTAGCAATCTGAGTCCACAGAAACTCATGAAATGACGAGAACTCCACAGTCTGCCCAGCAATCTGTGATAACGTTCAAGTGTTTTAATTTTAAGCACTTTCTCCAAAAATGTATGGATTTAATCTACAATCCTGAAGATCTACATGCAAACAAATTTGATTTTTGTTTTTTTGCAGGTATTATTACAATACTACATTTAATCCAGGAACATCCAAATCATTAAGAATTTAATAGTATTTGATTTGAATTGTTAGTGTCCGATAGGATTTTGCCAGGAAAAATGAAAGGGTGCATAGTGTTTTAAATTTTCATCATAGCAGCCGAATGAGGAAAAAGAAGGCAGGTAGAGATGAGACTGATGAAGACATCAGGTTGTTGTGTCTAACCAGATGCAACGGTTATTGTCATATACTTCATGTGCAATGAGCAGGGAAATGCTTGTTGGCATACTTCGAAATTGTACAACAAAAAGAAGTGGAATACAAATAAATAAGAATAAAATGTAAGAGTATACAGAAGGTATACTCCGATAGATACCACTATACAAATGTGCAAATAATATACAAATTAAAATAGCGGCGCAAGTTTCACTTGAACATTGGGGACACTTTAGCGGGGGGTCAGGGGTCCTCCCGCTGGACATTTTTCATTTAGGCTAACATAAACGTCTAGGGGCTACTGTTAGCAAGCGCTAGCTAGCTATCTAGCTAGTTCGTGAGGGGGTCTGAACTGATAACCCCAAACACAAGTTATAAACTAGATAAGGCTATAATTCACCCGGAAATACGTAAGAAAATCTAACTCAGGAACCCCAAAGGTAAGAAAGGGTGGTGTACTGGGCTAGACAAGCAAGCTGGCTAGCTACGTTACTTACACTTGCTTACACGACCATTCATGCTCCGGTCTCCTGGTTGTCAGGAACAACCGCAAGACAGCAACGAGGTCGGCAATCCCAGTGGCAAGGTTAAAATGGTATGGTCCAAGCATAGGGGTGCATGAAATCGTTGGAAAACAAGTATGAAGGACATTTTAAGTGGTTCCACTGTCTGTGGTGTTATTTCACCTTTTTTGGCGCGGGAGTTAACATTATCATTCATGATATATATATTTTTGTGGGGGACAAATTCACCTCTTCTAAATATTGAGGGGGACATGTCCCCCCTGACCCCCCCATAAGTCACGCCTGTACCAGCCAGACAACCAGACAGTATAGCTCAAGAGTTTTACCAAGTTAAATATCTACCACACTGAACTTTTCCATTTCTCATTGAGTTGAATCTGAAATGTGACATTTTAACTAAATTAACATAATTTGAATGGATGGCGATATCCACGGTCGCTCTCGTCAGTGGGGGGCGGGGGGGGGCATTTTAAGCAAAGCATGGAGGATTTACCAAGATTCAAACAATTATGATCTCAGTGAGCCTGATTACTTTTTTGTGTGTTGTCAGAAAGTGGGCAAATACTGGTTTTTAGTCTGTCTGTGTCCTGACACGTATAAAAGGATCTACAGGAGTGTTAAAGAGGATAGTGATGGTGGTGTCCATGTCAGAAAACAATAGATACTCGAGTAAGGGCATTTCATACTGAGCCAGAGTTCTTGTCTTGTAGCTGGCTGGTGGAGATACGTCTTCTCGTCTTAACAGACCAGCAGAAACAAAGAGAACATTTGAGTTTTCACAGCATCTGTTGGGTCTTTCAGGAGCTGACGGATCAAATGAGGGATTTTGTGGAGAAATGTGAGAAGAATGCAGTCAGGAAGATTGGAATCATTGAGGTGAGCCCTTCTTTCCTTCAGTGAAAGGTACACACAAGTATTCAGTTGTTTATCAACTGACCAGATGTCTCTACCACGAAGTACCAGTTACGCACCAGTTATGTACAGGCATGTTACTTTTATATGTCTGGATAAAACTTTCTGGTGATGGAGAGATGTCCTGATCCTTTGACCTTCTGCCCCCCTGCCCAGCTGGTCCAGATCCTGCCCATCGAGGAGAACTTCCTGTTGTTCTTCAGACAGCAGCTCAAGTCCTGCACAGAATTCATGCAGGTTTATCATCATCCTAACTTTTTTTGAGCAGTCTCGTAAACTAAAAACACATTCTTGATGTTACAACGCTGAAGACTTGCATGCAAACAAGCATCCTTTTTGATACATTTATTGTTGGTGTGTTTAAAAGATTATTTAATGCATGATGATCCCAATCATGAAGACTTTTGTTGTAGATGATTTAAAAATGTAGTGTCGAGTAGGACTTTGCCAGGAAAAATGATAGGGTGCATAGTGTTTCACATTTTCATCGTAGCAGCCACGTGAGAAAGAAGGCATCAGGTAGTGGTGAGCTTGAAGAGGAAGTGAAGTTGTGTCTAACAAGCAGATATGACAGAACAAGCTGGTAGAAGGCCTTTAACAGATAGCGCAAAAGGAAAAAGTAAAACTCAGGTGCAACCTTTTTTCTTTTTGGCTATGGTACAGGTGCTGACACAGCAGCACTGGTGGCTCTCAAACAACAACCACCTTACCAATGGGAGACAGACAAGTAAACTCAAGCGAAGATATTCAAAGATACTGGACTAGTTAAATAAGGGCACATTGTTTATTAGACTAGTTAACTTAGAGGCCCTTGTTTTTGCAGTGTAGCATGGGGTGTGGGGAGGCAGGGGAAGATGAGTGCTGTTCTTCCTATTGTCTCCTTGCAGGCCTGGAGGTCTTATGATGCAGACCACAGTGGCTACATCGAGTCTGATGAGCTGAAGGTAAGAAGTGCATACTGAGATTTGTAGTAATAATATCTGGACATGTTCTCCAGGCTGAAGCTCAGTCACCCTGCATGGGCCCCAAGCAGTGCTTAATGCACCCCACGCTGAGGCAGAAGAAAAGCTGGACGCTTAGGGAGAAACAGAGTCTGACAAAGACACTGAAGATTACTTGGCCCAACACCTAGCAGTCCTCCCAGCTAGACAGAAGCACCATGCTATAGCCCCCTCTCACAGCTCAGGTGGAGCTGAATTACGCCCACCGGCACCTGAAGGCCTCGTCAAGCCCCAGGCCATTAAGAAAGGAAAAAGTAGTAAAGGTTACGCAGTAGCTAACCTCACCTACCATTACCACTCTTCCTCACCCTCCTCCTCTGATGACTATGATGAGAGACCCCACCCTCTAAGAGACTCATCATCAAGTAGCTCAGAGAGCGACCATTCCAAAAGGTCAAGGAAGGCACAGAGACCTGCCCTGCCCTCCGCACATGCCAACTTGACTCCTTCATGAAAGACATTGAGCGATTTGACCCTGACAGACGTAGTTCCAATATTGAAAAATACCTCAGGAAGGTTGAGCACAGCCCCTCCGACCTTCCCCATGCCACACCACACGAGAAGCTGTAGGAGTGTTCATGCTTTCATTGAAACCCAACCATCCCTCGTCCGGTATAATTACTCAAAACTGACCGCAGGTATCCCCGCCCTTATAAACAATACTGAAACTGGCACAGTTGCGTCACAACCAAAACCAGCAATCAGTTTCATGTGCAAATTGCCGTGACCATTAACAAGAGTTACAATGGCCATGTGTACTATTCACAGAGGATTGGGGAATAGTTGCAATCACAGCATTGTAAGATGGTGCCAGATGTACTCTGGGGCTAAGAGTACATCTGGCACCATCTTACAATGCTGTGCTGGATAGATGCATTAAACAGATATGTTAGATAGTAGTGGTGGCACGGTGGCACAGTGGTTAGTGCCGTAGCCTCACAGCAAAAAGGTCCTGGGTTCGAGCCTCAGGGTAGTCCAACCTTGGTGGGTCTTCCCAGGTCATCCTCTGTGTGTGTGTGTGTGTGTGTGTGTGTGTGTGTGTGTGTGTGTGTGTGTGTGTGTGTGTCGGCCCTGTGTGATTGTCTGGTGGCCTGTCCAGGGTGTCTCCCCGCCTGCTGCCCAATGACTGCTGGAATAGTCTCCAGCATCCCTGAGAGCAGGATAAGCGATAATGAGATGATGGATGGATGGATGTTAGACAGTAGTAGTAGGCCAATCAGATGTGTTTTGACAGATTTGTGAGACAGCTGTGATAGATGTTAGACAGATGTAACAGAGAGCTGTGTTAGACAGGTGTTTTAAGATATGTTAGATAACTGGTATACAGATGTTAGACAGATGTGTTAGATATACGTGTCAGATGCTTTGGACAAATGTGTCAGACAGCTGTGTTTAGGTACAGGTACAGCAGCTGTTGTGGTTGTATATCTTCCAATTGCAGTCCTGACCAGCTATAACTGAAACTTCTTTATTTCTAGAACTTTCTGAGAGCTATACTGCAGAAGGCCCAGAAGCCATTTGATAACCAGAAGCTCGAGGAATACACCGCCATGACGGTAAGAACACCTCCTTCTCTTCACTGGACGATAACTGTGATTACAAACTGCACAAGCAGACACACATTTACACACTTTGTTCCACTACCATGCTGAGGCCGTAGTGAGGCACTAACTGTGCGCTGCACCTTGCTGGCAAAGGAAAGGAGTTGTGTACACAGTTATGGTTTGTCTTTCCATCAGCATTGGGACTGGAAATAAAAAAGACTAGAAAGTTCAACAGAAAATCTACAAATCTATGATGACAACAAATAATGATGCTATGCGATGGTGCCTGTCTATTTAATGCACATGTGACGCATCTCCTCCACTGACCATGACACAGATTAAGGCATATTTGTTTGGTTTTCTCCCCAATTACCCCACTCTTCCGAGCCCTCACGGTCTCTGCTCCACCCCCCCGCCAATCCGGGGAGGGCTGCAGACTACCACATGCCTCCTCCGATACATGTGGAGTCGCCAGCTGCTTCTTTTCACCTGACAGTGAGGAGTTTCACCAGGGGAATGTAGCATGTGGGAGGATCACACAATTCCATGACGCTGCCCCCCCACCCCCCAAACAGGCACCCTGACCAACCAGAGGAGGCGCTAGTGCAGCGACCAGGACACATACTCACATCCAGCTTCCCACTCGCAGACACGGCCAATTGTGTCTGTAGGGACGCCCGACCAAGCCGGAGATAACACGGGGATTCAAGCTGGCGATCCCCGTGTTGCTAGGCAATGGAATAGACCACCATGCCACCCCGGATGCCCTTTGAAAAATGCCTGCTCATTGTGATTTCAGTATGGGCTGCAGGATCAGTGCAGCATGTGATAATGGCGTCATTCGATATCAACAGGCCCGCCCACAGAAATGGCTGGGCCCCTGAAAAGGTCCAGTGAATGCCCCCCCCCCCCCAAAAAAAAATCTGCTTTACTCATATCAACACATGCCTGTGCTCTCTCTCGGACGCTGTAGGTGTAGCCGTCTAACATGTCTACATGTTACTGTTATTGTGTCTCTCTTCTCTTCCAGCTGAAAATCTTTGACTCCAACTGTGACGGGAAGTTGAGTTTGGCAGAGATGGCCAGGTGTGTATTAGACATCAGTCAGCAGGTGTGTATTAGACATCAGTCAGCAGGTGTGTATTAGACATCAGTCAGCAGGTGTGTATTAGGTATTAATAGCCAGTGTGTACTAAGCTGTGTCTGGAGTCGTCCCCTTGTTCACTCATCTACTGTTACCTCCGTCCACGGTACCAGGGTTTGAGCGAAATCACAGTCAAACTATTTCAATACTTCAAGTGAAAGACTTCTTTAATTGACTCCTCCCAGTAGTCAGTTAAATGGTTTCCATGGAAACATACTCATTAGTGGGTCAAATTTACCTCGTGTCAATGCTGAGGTGTGCCCCCCCCCCTTTTCCTCCAGGCTGCTGCCCGACCAGGAGAACTTCCTGCTCAGTTTTCAGGTGGGCGTTTTAAAACACACACACACACACACACACACACACACACACACACACACACACACACACACACACACTGACCTGGAGACTGTCGTGTGTCATTTACTAACGTTTTTACTTCTCTCTCTCTCTCTCTGTCTATATGTCTCTCTTGCTCTCTCTCTCTCTCTGTCTATATGTCTCTCTTGCTCTCTCTCTCTCTCTCTCTCCCTCCCTCTGTCTCATCTTCTCCGTCACAGGGGGTGAAAATGTCCAGAAAGGAGTTTAATAAGATGTTTGCCCAGTATGACCAGGTACAGGTACTACGGGGCATCTGTAAGGCTTAATGAGGCTGAACACTCTCGCTCATCTTCTCTCTCCCCGTCTTTGTCCTATCTGTGGACTGATAGACTGTCTCTACACTTTTCCTCTCCCTTAGGTGACTGTGCCCCATTCTCCATCCCCCAATCTTCTTCTTATGTCTCTTTCTATCAGCCATGATAATTCTCGCTCTCTCTCGCCAAGTTAAATGGGGGAGTCAGTGAAAGGAGGATCATGTGTACGAAGAGTGAAGGTGTGATAGATAGAGAGGGAGGGAGGGAAGGAGGGAGAGGTGTATGTGTATTATCTGTCCTCCTCTCTGGATAGACCATGATGCTGACGGCAGTGTGTGTTTCAGGATGGTAATGGGTACATGGATGAGACAGAGCTTGACGCCCTCCTCAAAGACCTCTGTGAGAAGAACAACAAGGTTTAGACACACACACACACACACACACACACACACACACACACACACACACACACACACACACACACACACACACACACACACACACACACACACACACAGTTCTGTCTACCTATCTGCTCGTCAGTCAGCTGGAGTTAATACTGGGTGTATCCCATTCAGAACCCCTTTAGTCCAGTTACCCTGGTCAGGGCGACCGTTCAAGAGTCAACTCTTAGAAAAGAGTTATCCCACAACCAAGACTGTCTTCATTTTGCTTCTGTTCCTGAACTACGTCAACACTGCTTACTTGCCATTCTCGAGTCTGACTTTTTCCTCAATGTTCAGACTCATAAATGTTAAATGTCTGACTCGTAACTAATATGAGTCAGCCATATCAGATGTGTGAACAGATGGTCCAACCTGAAGCACCAAATGTCATCCTGTGAGCGTGCCCAGACCTTTTACCAGCAGTTTTCACTAACAGTTGCCGGTGATTTGTGCTCTGGAGTTGACCTTGACTAGAGACATTCCTGCAAATTCAAAAGGAAATGCAGAGAAAAATTACTATTTATTAGTCTGGAAGATAAATGCAGACAACCCGTGTGTGTGTGTTTATTTGTGTGTACCTTGTCTAGGTGCTGAACATTGGGGAGCTCTCGGTCTACAAGTCGTCCATCATGGCGTTGGCAGATCGGGGGAGACTCTTTCAGACCGAGCTGGCGTTGGTTCTTTGTGCCGATGATTGACACCGTTCACTTCCCATTAAGTCCCACCCACTCATCAATCTCCTCCCGCCCTGCCCCTCCCTGTATGTTTTAGAAGTCGTAGTTTGAACCCTGAGGAGTCTGTTTAGGATCTGTAGGGTGAAGTTCTTTAGGATCTGGGCTGTCCAGGCTGAGAATCCTTAGATAATGTTTCTAAAAGGTACAGATTTTTTTAATGAGTTCAAAACCACAACTGATCATCTCCAAATCCTCCATTAAGACCGGACAAATTCATTTCGATAATGGGCGAGACCATTCCCGGCTCATCCTATCGGAATGCTGTTGGCTTTGTTGTGGTGCCGGCAGTATTCGTTCCTCCGATATAAAATGGATTTCCTAAAAGGAGAAGTAATGACCCCTGACCCTTGAACAGTGGGGTATCTCACTCACGTATAGAAGACGTTTCTTTTCCATGTCGAAATGTGACCACTAAAGGCAGTAAGATGCCGAATTATTTAGTAAAACTCTTCTCGCCAACAAACCCAATTCTACTGTAGCCCAGACAGACAAGGACTGGTCATCAGACACAGAACCAACATTAAGAAAGGTCATCCATATCTTAATCTATCTGTCCCCCTCATCCCTCCTGCTGAACGTCTCACCCGCTACTGGGAAGCTCTGACTTAATCACGTGGAACCATCCTATTTAGATTCGTATTGAAATAAGTCTGACCTGACTCAACTATTTTAAAATACTGTCTCGTGTGGTAAACTGATGTGCTAGAGTCATATACATTTTACCTGTTTTTCATTAAACATCGTCTGTTTAACAAACTCGTGTTTTACCACTGACTGAGTTGGCACACACACAAAAACAGACTACGCAACTACCCTCTATAGACTTTAAAGGGAGTTTCTGTAATGCGGACGCTCCTTAAGCCAAAACTGAGCGAAATCAAATTTCCCCCAAAAGAGAAACAGGACATCATGGGAAAACCAGTTCAACATTACAGGAGGTCAAACAGAGAGCGTGTTCATGGATGCTCTGCTGATGAGACTGTTTAATTCTTTATAAACATGACAAAGACAGACAGGCACTTCAGACCAACATGGACGGAGAAGGAGGCACCCTCTGTCCAGTCAGGATGTGTAGGTTGACTAGGGCAGAGGCAGATCTCTGCTCTGACAAGAAGTACAGAATTCACAACATGAACTGATTGGTTGATCTGGCCAAAAAACAGACATCTGCCAATCAAATGGTCTCCCTTTCTGGTTTGCTGGCACCACAGTCCAGAGACTCCAGCCTGTCAAATTGTGTGTGCACATGAGTGTATGTGAGAGAGAGAGAGAGATCTCTTTAGGAGCCCTTGGTGCTTCTGATCATGGCTTCCATCATAGCCCACTGTTCTGGTGTCACCTGGAAAACACACACACACACACACACACACACACACACACACACACACACACACACACACACACACACACACACACACACACCAGATGATTTCAGAAGTCCAGTCA
This sequence comes from Lampris incognitus, assembly GCF_029633865.1. Classification (NCBI taxonomy): domain Eukaryota; kingdom Metazoa; phylum Chordata; class Actinopteri; order Lampriformes; family Lampridae; genus Lampris; species Lampris incognitus. The sequence continues at coordinate 11,815,001 of NC_079219.1, forward strand.
GTACTTCTGTAATGCTGCAGTCTGACGGTGGAACTTTTTCAGAGGTCCAGGTTTCCTGTGACAGGGGGTGACATTTAAAGGACAAACTTACCCTCCTGAGCTCATTAAACTCCCCAGCCATGGAGACGTACTCGCCTCCATCCATCCGAATGACCTGAAGAGACAATCCCAGGGTTACTAAAGCCTGATCAACCTGCCACCAACACACCTCAGCCCACATTTAGTCTATTCAGAAGTACTGTGACTGGATTCAAACAGAGAGATACAAGAGACTGAAGGGAGGTAAGAAAACACCAAGTTTCTCCACAGTCACACACGCACACAGCTTTAGTGGTAATCAGGATTTGGTCGAAGCCAAGGACACATCTGCACATCAAATCCAAGGAAAAAAGTAAATTCCACAGTGGTGAACGAAGTTATACGATATAATCTTATCTTACATCTGTGAACAGTCCAGTTAGTTTTGGCTCAGTGTTAAACAGTCACCGAGTAAGCAAATCCTACTGTGGGGTTTTGATATTTTTAGAGAAGAAGAATTTAACTACACTGGTGTGTCTGCTGTAGACCTACAACAGTCCAGTAGGAAACATATGAACATTTAAATATCTATAAGAACCATTGCTGGAGCGCTGATTCTAAAGATGTGTGTAATTTTATCTTAATGCATGCCCTCTGAAAAGACAGACTGACACAGAGACATATGGACAGACACAGACATACAGAATTAAGACAGAGACAAACAGAAACAAAACAAACAGAAACAGAGACAGAGACAGACAGAAAGAAGGACAACCAAGGGGCAAATGGAGACCCTCCCTTACCGCTCCAGATACCCAGCTAGCGTAGTCACTGCAGAGGTAAGCTGCCAGGTTGCCGATCTCTCCAGGTGTGCCCAGTCTGCCCGTGGGGATTCGACCAATCATAGCCTTCTCAAACATTCCTGTTGGGTCCAGACGGCTGAACGCCCCCTGAACGCAAACATCATGAGAAAGAATAAAATAAGATCTACATTTCTGACAGAAACGCAAAATTCATGACTTCATTGTCACTAGTTGCTAAAGTGTGAGCTAGCTAGCTCTACCTTGGTTCTGATTGGTCCAGGCTGGATGACGTTGAAGCGTAGACCATACCGCCCCCATTCAGCAGCCAATGATCTGAAGAGACACAACATCTTACTGAACACCAACAACCAATAAACTCTGAGGATTCACACAGACGCCCTCACCTTAGAAGAACAGTAAAATGTAAATACCTGCACGGGTTGGTAGTCTGTAATATTGAGAGGCGGTAAGAAAGGTTTCAGGCATGTTTGACATTTATGAGAAAGTTGTGAGTGTTTTGTTTAGCTGTTGTAATGTCGGCAGGAAGTGCCATGTAGTCTGTTGGAAGAGCGATACACGCCATCACATAGACGCAACGCTGAGGAAATCTGCCAGTGCTACACTTCAATACAGACGAGACAAAACGCATCAGCCCAAATCAACTTCCACAGACAAGATGGTGCCAAGTGACTGTGAAGGCACCGAGTACGCATTGGAATAACAGTTAGTGGCGGCTGGTGCTTAAAAAAATTGTTTGGGGGGGGGGGGGGCGCAAAATACCTTGGCGTGGCACACCTGACAGCTGCTTTAATGTCCACACAGTCACAGAGTTATTAAGAAGGACAATGTAGCCTATAGATGTTATCAGGGTTCGTAGATGGTGGATGATTGACAGTCGAGACGAGGCATGGTGGTGGTAAATCAAAAAAACATTAAAGCAATACCAATTTGCTGCCAATAAAAGTGGGAGTGTCTGGGGCACACAGAACTGCGGCCCATGGAAAATCTGAAGAAACCAATCAGACAGCAGCCTCAGGTGACCTGCTCGCCACAGGTTTGAAGTCTTACATAAGGTATGGTTTGGCTGGCGCCCCTCACCCAGGAAGTACATGTATTCAGACAGAAATCAACCAAATACCATGTGGAACCAATATTTAATGCTGCTGACAGGCGCCCACAGACTGAAAAACGCTTTTATTTCATAATTATTTGCATTATACAACTAAATCATATTTAACAGGTTTAAGTAGCTTTCCATCTCTTGATATCTGAAGGGGGCGGCGCCCCAGCGCCCTGTACTGGCCAGACGCCACCGATAAGTGTCCTTTCGCACAGGAAAATGGTGAAAAAAAAACAAAATCCAAAATGCTTGACGTTATGAGCTGACATCCCGGTGCTTAAACTCTTGCTCGCCACATGCTGAGCCGATGTGACGTCACAACGTTTACACAAGCCATACAGGGCATTTCTCTGAGCCATTCAACTTTCAATGGCGCCGTTCATGAAATCATCCAGGATGAGGGAATATTGTTTATAAACTGACTTCTAGAGATGAATATCTTAGTTATATGAGCTCTTCTTTTCCAGCCACACAAGTTAGTTTAATCATAAACTATGGTCCTAACTGTATCAACCAATGAGCACTCAGGGTTCATACAGACTGCTTCATCTTAATGAGAAAGAAGGGCGTACTGGAAAACTCCCAGGGACCAACAGTAGAAGACTGTGGTTCAACTGGATGATTGTGAATCAGGCTTGGTCTCTCTGGTTTTCTCAAACTCACTTGCACAGTGTCTCCACTCCAGACTTGGCTGCGGCACTGGGAACCACAAAACCAGAACCTGACTCAGCATAGATGGTGGTGATGGCCAGGAAGACTGCTCCTACACACACACACACACACACACACACACAAAGTTATAAAATAATCACACAGAGAGCTCAAGGACAATACACAGGCTAGTTTGATACTAGAATAATTTCTGTCACCGCATGATACTTTATCTATAAAAGTAGAACTTGTATGGAAATTATATTCAGCGTAAATGTTCGGCCAGCATTCCAATGTTGTGCGTTTAGCACACTGGGATTCTGACAGTTTGCAGTGTCAAATTGTAAATCTACTGACTTACTGCAGTCTTACAGTCTTCCATAGAAATAACTGACATCCAGCAAACAGGATAAAGCGTACTGAAGAAGTTCAGACCGACCTTTCTGAGCCTGGATTAGCCGCTTGCCGAGCTCCAGGGTGACATAAGCTGTCCCGTTCAGGACTATGTCTGTGACGGTCCTCCAGGCGTTGGCCGACAGCTTCTCCGACGGGGAGACAAAGTTCCCTGCTGCGTTGTTTATGATCACCTGGGTAAGGAAATTATTACTATTATTTATTTATTTGTTTGTTTTATTTTCTCCCCCAATTGTATCCGGCCAATTACCCCACTGCTCCGCCAGCCGCTTCTTTTCACCTGACAGTGAGGAGTTTCACCAGGAGGAAGTAGCGCGTGGAAGTATCGCGCCATTCCCCGCGCCATTCCCCCCAGTTCCCCCTCCCCCCTGAACAGGTGCCCCGACCACCCAGAGGAGGCGCTAGTGAAGTGACCACGACACATACCCAGATCCGGCTCCCCACCCGCAGACATGGTCAATTGTGCCTGTAGGGACGCCCGACCAAGCCGGAGATAAAACGGGGATTCAAACCGGTGACCCCTGTGTTGGTAGGCAACGGAATAGACCGCTACGCTACCCGGACGCCAAAGCTATACCATTATAAAATGCCTTCTGCAGGAGTTGATGTAGACCAGTGCACACGTATTAAAACATGTTAAGACGACCCACCGAAAACCGGCATTCTGTGATTGCAGAATTTTTAAAGAAAAAAACTGAAGCAATGGTGGAAACTTGGAGAGGCAACGGACTGAAGCAGAAAATTAAACAGTACTGTGTGGCTGTGTGCTTTGGGTTTGTGCCTCGGCGCCTGCTCAACGGCACACTACACCCCCACAGGGGAAGACAATGTTGATTTTTGCATAGAAAAGCATTGGAAAAAATGGTCAAACCATGCATCGTTGAAGCAGGTTAAAAAAGCAGGTCATAAAATATGTTAAAATCAGTCAAATATACATAAAATATGGTAAAATCAGCCAAATATACAAGACACTTAACATTTGCTGTGTGGCATTCTGCAGGTCAAAAAACCCCTGTTTTGAACTTTTTTTTTTTAATCGCCAAACAAGAGTCAGCCTGACAGATGGACTCGATGGTTTAAGCTATCCGTCGAGAAGACAGACACCTCATTTCATCACGGGTAATTAGCAAAACAATTTTCTCTAGTCTGCAAGAAAGATTATTTTTAATAGACTATTAATATGCACCAAGGTTTATATTAAGAATCAGGCTAACTAGCAACATTAGCCCAAGGGAATGGCACCTCGGGCCTATGACTTGGATCATTTGTCCACTCTGTCATTGAATTAAAACACTCACGTCCTCATCTTTCGAACTTGGCTAATTGCTGTTGCTGATATTTCGGAAACAAAGACTCAAAATGATTTGTGGACATTTTATTATGGGAAACAGAAAGGATAACTTGATGCTGTTCCTCTCAGGAACAGATGCAGGATGGTTTTTACCCATCAGAGGTTTCTACTTCCTCTGCCTTACCGACTGACTGCATGAGACGTTTTAATGCCAGCTGTCAACTTTCAGCCAGTGCTGAATCGATGAGTCCAGCTGACAGACTATTCAATTTATTGCAATTTTTGGACGCCAATTAATCATGAGTCATTCATCGAGTAAAAATGCCAAACATTTGTTGATTGCAGTTTTGTAAATGATTTGCTTGTCTAGCTCTGATTTATATTAATTATATTATTTATATTAAATTTATACTTGAGGTTGTTTTTTTCATTGTTGGTCAGACTAAGGAAACAGTTTAAAGACATCACTTTGGACTTTTGAAACTTAAGATGGGCCTTCATCGGTATTTTTCACTTCAGACAATAATTAGTCATTTAAGAAAATACATTTTTAAATAAATTCATTATGAAAATAAGCGTTAGTTGCAGCCCTACTTTCAACTTAAATAAACAAACAAATAAATAAATAAAGTAAAATCTTTGCAGTGGAACCTTTTTCCTCCCCATGTGAAAAATATTCAACCGAAGACTAATTATTTGTAATCGTTCAACCTGAAGTGAATGCACAGACAATCGAGCCATTTGTATCACGCGTTGGATATTTTACATTCTTGTTTTGCATCCACACTAACGGAAGACATTTTCACTGACCGAGGAGCTAGTGAATACATTTCTGACTTGCGATTAAAAAAAAGAAAAGAAAAAAGATTGCTCTGAAACGCCGTTAAATGACTGACTTTTTTCTAAACATTTGCAGACAATGTTGTTTTGTTTTGTAGGGGCAGCTGAAAACGAATTAAACATGTTTTTATGGCTGTAGAAAATGCTGAACTTGTTCATTCACAGCGTTTTTAAAAAGTCTATATTCAAGAGAGGCCTTGTTATGAGAGCCAGTGTACCTTACATATATTTAAGAAATTTTGATGTCTACATTACAGGAGTTTTTGATCACTGACGCAAACTCCTAAACACAGGCCAGACAACCAGATAAAACTAAAGACGGACTAGCGGAGGTCGTCAGATCCGTCAGCGGTAACTCAAGGCAGTACTGTACTTCCATACATCAGGCAGGCCAGTGAGCTCCTGCAGCCGGTCCATGCAGCCCGCGACAGCCTGGGGGTCTCTGACGTCACACTGGATAGCATGAACCTGCACAGACAGACAGACGGACGGACGGACGGACGGACGGACAGACAGACAGACAGACAGACAGACAGACAGACAGACAGACAGACAGAAAAGTTAAAGTTAGATAGAAAGGCAGACAGACAACCTGGAGGTCTTACACTGCAGTGGACAAGCTGAACTCACAGGCAGACAGACCAACCATTCAGACATATAAAAGAACATGTCCAATGGCCAATTTCCCCTTGTCCCACTTACTTTTCTGCTATGAATGCCTTTTTCTTTTAATCTGCGCTCAGTGATTTCGTATCTCCTACCAAAATGTAGACATACTGGCAAATAGATGGACAGACAAAAAACAGGGAGACAGACAGGGCATTACCTTGTTCCCAGTTTGATTGGTAATCTCATCTGCAGTTTTCTGCAGCACATCCAGCTTTCTAGGGGTAGGATATTAGTTAGTGGTGGTAATATGTTTATCATTAAATAAATAAATCTACAAGAGCAACAACAACAGAAGTTAATAATCATGTTAATAGATTGTAATGCATTTTTGAATAGAACTTGACAAACATCTGATTTGTGTAGTGACTAAACATATCAGAGTCTATTCCATAGGTGAAGTACTTTGTTTTGTCAACCATCTTCAACCAGGAATCACTTCTGTTCACTGGATCCATTACCCGTTCAGAAGTCAACTCAGAAGCTTGTTGTTGATACTTTCTACGGCATCTACAAGTCACTTATAGTTGGTGGTTGATCTGTGATGCTTATTAATATTATCTTCAACCAATCTGTGATGTTTACTAAAATAAACTCCCCCTCATGAGTTTGGAAACTTATATTTAGCAGCATACTCTGATGTGCACTAAATTTGCATGCCCAGATCCATCAGAGAATCATGTTACTGATGATGGAAACCTGTGAGTGTGGCAAATGGTCATGGCACAGGATGATATGGGGCGGAGGTGGACATTGTTCTGTTCTGTCCTCTGAGGGTTCGGATAAACTTTTCACCAATTCCTCCAGAATATTTTAACTTTTCTGTACTTCACCTTTGAATACAAACTCAATTATATCCAACTCTTCCTTCCACCCCCTCAGTGTCCTTTAGCCCCCTCCAAACCACCTGCTAGCGATGACACACTCGGCCCCCAGGGTGGAGAGGTTAGAGGTCATGGCCTTGCCAAGGCCGGTCCCCCCTCCAGTGATGAAGGCCACCTTGCCGGAGAAGCATCCTGGAGGCAGCATGGCTCCTTCAGCCGGAGGGAAGTATCTGGCCTGAACCGGAGCTTCCTTCTGGCACAAAAGCTTGGAGCCATGAATCCACCGCTAAACAGACCGGCCATGATATGAGGAGGACAATAGGGAGGTCAGAGACAAGCGAGTCAAATCTGTACACAAACTAATATACAGAGAACTTAAAACATGAGACAATGCAAAAAAACAAACAAAACAAAACAAAACCAAAAACAATGGGAGTACGTGTGTGTGAGTGTGTGTTTGTATTACAGCATCCACCCTGGACCTGAGGAGAATCTTGTAATGAGGTGAAAGGTTGAATACAAGCTTTGGCTGCCTGTTCAGAGCAATCAACAGTAACTCAAGCACCTATAAAACGCCAACTTCTAAACTACCTACTTATTCATCTATCTGTAAGACCTAACATCTGTGAAAGTTAATGGGTGTTAAATGCATTCAATTTGGTTTGCTCTAATTAACCACTTAGCTTTGCAATCCCTGATACACAGCAACAGTAAAACTATTTTTAATGTACATGAAAACCGCAGGTCGTCCCTTCACTTGAAGGAAACTTTGGTTAAGTGCATTCCAGGTCTTACCTTCCTTTGCAGGGAACTTTGAGCAAGTGCATTTTATTTCAAAAGAAAATAAAAATGCCAGGTCTTACTTTACTTTGAAGGTAACTCATATAACTTACATTAAGTGCATTTTAGATAAAACTCAGATCTTACCTTAGTTTGATACAATATATTGAGGGTAACGCGTCGCGCCGCCATGAGAACAGTCAATGACCTTTGACCGAGTTTCCAGTGAGTTTAAAGATTGGCTGGATCTACTTTATCTATTATAAGATTGTTAAACGGCGACGTGTTTGTGTCCAGTCCTCCAGATAAACTTTAATTTGACGTTACATATGCGCTTTATACTACCCACGAGGAAAAAAAACAATTTTAAAGCCTAATTAACCCCTACTTCCGTATTCCGATGGTACGGTCCGTGTCTGATCATCAGCTGTTACCGTAATTATTGCAATACGACTTAACACGACATCGTAATTGTCTCGTTTTGTAACCAGAATATCGGTGTGCGGTACATTCATGACAACTGTTCAAGTATTACATATACGCTAATCCGTGCTGACTAGTAGACACGATTTATAGTCGCATAAGAGGAGCCAATTTATTTCGCGCGTCATATTTAGTCCCGATACTACGGTAAAATCAACATGTGGGCCGACTGTAAAGACCGGATCAGTATCTGCTCCGCTTTCGCGCTATGGACGCAGTTGAGCCAAAACTCATTCTCATTTTCAGCGGTAAACGCAAATCCGGGAAAGATTACCTGACAGATTTCCTGCATAAGAGGTAAAACTTGCTCACCCGGTGTAATCGTCTGTTTCTGTTCAGCACAAGTCAAATGTTGTCTCTCTGGCTTTTGGTCTCTCCAGATTGGGTCCTGACGTTTGCTGCATCCTGCGCCTCTCCGCTCCGCTCAAACGGCAGTATGCACAAGTCAGTGGTTCACGTTTCACTAAAGCGCAGTATCGGGACTCCCCAGAAACCGGATCAACCTCTGACTTGAAAGCTTCTGTTTTCTGTGACCCGCTGTTATGTTGGGATTCAGGAACACGGGCTGGACCTGGACCAGCTGCTGGGGACGGGTCGGTATAAGGAGAAGTACCGGGCCGACATGATCGAATGGGGAGAGAGGAGGAGGATGCAGGATCCCGGATTCTTCTGTCGCCTGGCCGCCGAGGGAGCCCGGCAGCCCGTCTGGGTGAGAGGAGCGTAGCTTCCGAAGAAAGCACCCCCGTTTATCTGAGGCCAGTGCCTCCAGTGGTTTATTTCTCCACACTGTGATGACGGTTTCACGGGAGTAGCCCCACCCAACACGCTGCATGGAAACTAACTGTAAATATGCGCTGTGACCCAGCGACACCTGTGCCTGATAACCCCGCTAATCGAGCGGCAGTGTTTGTTTCTGCCCTGCAGATTGTGAGTGATGCACGGCGCCTGTCGGACCTGCAGTGGTTCTGGAGACGGTACCCAAAGAAGACCCGCTGTGTCCGGGTTCAAGCCTCAGAGCAGACTCGCCGGGACCGCGGCTGGGTCTTCACTGCGGGTCAGTAGGGCCTAGTTTTACTCAAGACCCCTGCCACACGCAGCACACGCGTAAGGCTGTCGTTTCTTATTGCCCTGTGGTTCCTTGTCTCCGCAGGGGTCGATGATGCTGAATCTGAATGTGGATTGGATGACGGGGTGACGTTTGACTGGACTGTTAGGAACGAGGCCGATGCTCCGTCGTTAGAGGAGCAGCTTCAGGTGATCCTGTCCTTAGCGGAAGAGATGACTCGAGAAGAAGCTATGTAAATCCTCGTTTATAATGCAGTTTAATCTTGGTTGAAGACATCAGCAGAGAACAATATGCGTCAACTCTACACTGAGACAGGAGCAGCGTTTTCTGTATTTGCTATAAAGACATCAGCGGTTTTGGAGGGAGTCCCCCTCATATGGATATTTGAGTCCTCATCTTCGGCCAGGCTGAAAGGCAAGTAATGAGAGGCTGCAGGTGTCTCAGCTTCCAGTCAGCATAAATGGCATTCCTCATTGAAACCAAGGTGTACAGCAAAGGGCTTCAAAACGATCCTTCCAAAATATGGAATTAAGTCAGCAAAATGGGCAAAATGAAACATCACACAGTCCATATTGGAATGTTAATACCAATCATTGTCCTTTTATTTAAAAAATTCTCGTGATTTTTCATGATTAATTACAATGAGATCATCACAATATCATTGATGGCAACACTGACTCCAGAGAAATCTTCTGGTTAAAAACATTTGGATGTTTAAACTAACTTTTTCATGTTTCAATGTTCACTTCATATGCAAAAAAATAATAAATTTCAACTCATTTATTCTGATAAGAGGCGTGTTTCCCTTCTCCTTGTGGGCTTTAAATGGCCCCTAGGCTCCCATTATGGCAGTGGAATGCGTTGGGATTGGCTGATCACTCCCCTCCCTGACAGCCCACCCCACATGGAACAAAATCATTGGCTAACAAAAAGGACATGGGCTATAATTGGTCAAATATCTGAATATATAAGCCAAGAAAACAATGGTTCTTAATTTGAAACAAAAGGAATATAAGAGTCAAACCGTTGGAAATACAGTCAGTAGATAAGAGATGTTAAATTCTTGAACATCAAAGTTAAACAGTGCAGACGGGGAATAAAGATAAACAGTCGGTCTTCTGATTTGTTATCTGACTGGAAAGTTAAAGGAGACACGCGAGTTTAGAGGAGCTCAGAAGCTCAAACACCTGTCCCTGTCCCCAAATAACAGACGCCTCAGACTGTTTAAGGCCAGACAGGCAAGAGGGAGTTAAAGCAACACTCAAATTATTTGTTCACTTTGAGAAGGAATGGCGGTAAACAGGAATGTGATTCGCCTCTTTTAGGCATGTGTGGGGGGGGTGTACAGAGAGACAGGTTTGACTTGCCCCCCACTCAAACCCTCCACCCCCACCTTGGCAGACAGCCCCGAGAGACAGAGAGCCAGAACTGAGCAGAGGTGAGAAAGGAAAGGAAGTGAGAAAAAGACAGAGTTGAGGCAGAAAAGAAGGAGAAAGAAGGGAGAGGAGGGGCAAGACAGCTATCAGAGTTGTACATAATAGCTAGTAGGAGAAACAGGGAGGCTCAGCAGGAGTTCAGTTCTTCCAGCGTCTGGTTGAGGGTGGCGTGCAGACGGACATTGTCATCCTTGGCTGTGGCAAGGGCATCTGGAGGGAAAATGGAAAAAGCAATTTCACTGAGGTGACCTTTGACCTGAGCTAGTGACCGGTCACAGGTCCATTCCCTGTAAAGCCGTGGACACTGAATCACGACAACCAGCAGCAGTTTTGTATGACTGTCGTCATTAAATATATTTAAATTGAAGGTTTTCGGTACTGGAAAGCTAAAGTCCAGGGCCTCAGACTGGTGGATCAGAAGTACACTAGAGTTCACTAGCAGATAATGGTAATAACCTGTAGAGGTTAAAAGGTAAATGATCTGACCCCCCCCACTTCAATATTAGCCGCTCTACCTTTTAATACCATTGATAAGCAGTATTACCAGGCCTGAACAATATATTGTTCAGCGTCAACATCACAGTGTACACATGTGCAATAGTAACACTGCAAAGGATGCAATGTAAGGCAATTTGGGCCCATCAGTCACGTTATGCTACAACTTTTTTAGTGCTTGATGGAAAACAAAAGCTAGCCAGGTCATTTAAAAAAAGATTTGTAGCTCTATTTTATTCATTAAAACCATACAGGAAACTGATGTATAGGTAAATGCTTATTTCTTTTCTAATTTTTCTCATACAAAAGAAGTTTGTAATTTAAGAGGTTTGTATTTTTTATTTTCCCCCCTTTTTCTTCCAATTGTACTTGGCCAATTACCCCACTCGTCCGAGCTGGCCCCGTCGCTGCTCCACCCCCTCTGCCGATCCGGGGAGGGCTGCAGACTACCATATGCCTCCTTCGATACATGTGGAGTAGCCAGCCGCTTCTTTTCACCTGACAGTGTGGAGTTTCGCCAGGGGGACATAGCGTGTGGGAGGATCACGCTATTCCCCCCCCAGTTCCCCCTCCCCCCCGAGCAGGCGCCTCGACCGACCCCTCTGGTTGGTTGGGGCGCCTGCTCGGGGGGAGGAGGACCAGGACACATACCCACATCCGGCTTCCCACCCGCAGACACAGCCAATTGTGTCTGTAGGGATGCCTGACCAAGCTGGAGGTAACACATGGATTTGAAACAGCGATCCCAGTGTTGGTAAGCAACGGAACGGACTGCCACGCCACCTGGACACCCAAGGTTTGTATTTTTGCAACACAATGTTAAATGATGTATTCTGTCATGTTAATTCCCTTAAGCGATATTGCAGCTTTAAGAGTACTGAGATATTTTACACTGGAGGACAGTGACATGAAGCCTCCTGTAGTCTCCTGAATCATTTCTCACCCTTCTTTCACTCATTCACAGAAAAGTCCTGTCTTTAAGGGTAAGCAAAGTGTATAGTAAATATTGTGTGGATGATGGACTAGCCTGGATTAATGTGCACGTACTAAATACCTTGGTGTCAACAAGAGTATTTGTCGAAACTTATTTCCCCTAAAAACATCACCTGAATACTGGTGATAAATTTGTTCCAAACAGAGCTACTTCTGTTAAATGGTGGAGCATTAATATGTGCGTTCAGTTTTCAACATCAGAATCCCAGAAGTGATGTTGTAGAGTTAATTAATACCAGCGGGAGGGCCAACCACGACAAGCTTGATGTAGTGAACATCTGATAAAACCATCTGGTAACCACCATCCAGGTGCCTTGGTACTGAATTAGCCGAGATTCAAATTGTAGTCCTCCTCGTGTTTACTGTAGGGTTTCCAAATAGTTTAATGGGGTTAAGAACAACTAGTTCATTGTAGGGTCTTGTAGGTGACCCTGTGTTTGTGTCAGACCGTCAATTAAAACTCTCAAGTCATTATGTAAAGTCTGTGGCTACAGGACTTTAACCTGCCTTCATGTTTAATGCTAAGATCCAAGATTAATCAGATATTATTTCATAACTGATCAATATTTCTTGTATATCTCTGTACACATTTCTATATAAATAAATCTATAAATATCCACTTGAAGTGATGGTTGTGTGTGTAAGAGAGAGAGAGAATTGGACCATAGAAGCATTGCCAGGTGATTGGCTAAAACTGAACGAAGTTTATCCTGTCAACCTACCTTGATCCTGTTGTGTGAGGGTTTTAAGTGTGTGTGTGTGTGTGTGTGTGTGTGTAGTTATGATGGGGGGGGCTGATAGATAAAGATAAATGCATAGAAGAGAGAGACAAAGAAAGACAGACACAGTGAGAGACCGAGACCTACCCTCCAGCTCATCAATGGTCTTCTCCAGTTTGGCCACTGTTCTTTCAGAAAACTCTGCCCTGTTCTCCGCCTGAACAGCAAAACAACAGGAAGTTCAGTGGTTACAAACAGGAAAACGAGGCAACTGTTCTACTGCCCTGTATCGCAGGCCTCTATGGTGCGAGCATTTCATTCACATTAGTGAGTCAAAATTTCTGTGAATGTGTATAAAAATAAAAAAACAGGTGCTTTTTTTTTTTTTTCCAGTGAAGAACTTCACCGGTCTGCCCAGAGCTCTAAGCTCAACCCCATCCAACACTTTTGGGATGGATTGGAATGCTGACTGCAAGCCAGGCTTGACTGCCCAATAGCAGTGCCTGACCTTGCCGATTCTCTTGTTGTTGAATGATGGAGTACATTTATATAGCGCTTTATCTAGACACCCGAAGTGCTTTAAGCAATTTTCAAACATCTAGTGTAAAGCCTCCCAAGAGGAGAGGAGGCTCTTGTAGCAGCAACGGGAGGACCAAATCCATATTAATGGCCATGGATTTGGAATGAGATTGAAAAGCAAGCATCCACATACTTTTGGCCATGTAGTGTACTTTTGACTTAAAAATGTCATTCTATGAAAATATTCATCCACTACAATGTCCACAGAACATAATATACCATACACTTCATGAACACCGAGCCCCCCCCCCCCAAAAAGACATTCTGCATGTCAAATTGGAGTAATTTGGTTATGTTTAGATGCTGAAAATTTAAAGCTGAGAGGCTTTCTTGATCGTGCAAAAACAATATACATGCATTTATTTACAAGCTGTGGTTCAAAAGACTATCATGGAAAAAGAGGAGCTAGTATGTCCGCAGGCAAAATAAAATGTCTTTACTTGAATATATGCTGTAAAGTGATCCCTATATTTCCTGGGAGGTTTGATGTCCAGTGGCAGACAAAATGCATAGCAAAAACAAGGCTTCTAGAAAAATGATCCAAATGGTGATCGTGTCATGCTCCCATATCATCACACTATGTGGCCACATTTAATTTAATGACACATTAAAGCAAAAAAAGTTACGTGGTGCTGCTGTAACACAAAGATTGAAAAGGAGGGTGGCCATTTTTCAAAGGGCGAGTTTTTGTCAATTTGTTTAACAGGGGGATGGCGTCCCCCTTGCAAACCCCCCCCCCAAAAAAAATCGACCTGTTTCATTAACATTAAAGTACACAAAAATATGGTTCAACTGTCATTAAATGTTTGACTGTGCCCCTAAAAAAAAGATGGTGTACGGCTCTGAATCACTAGAGAGCCTATTGGTCCACAAAGTCAGAGACTCACCTCCTTCAGTTTGTCAGAGAGGTTCTTGATCTCCTCCTCATACCTGTCTTCTTTTTGGGAGTACTGTAGAAGGAGGGAAGAGAGCAGAGCAACCAATCAGAGAACATTATGATGATCACACAAATAATGTAACAAATGCATCCAAGCTTCTCGTCCATTTTTATCATAGCTGGAACTGGGAACCAAAATTCAATTCGTTGCTTCAATGTGGTAGGTGAGAAGTGAAATACTTGAATCTGATTGGTTGTTGCTGGGTGACTTGTTGCCCATATTGTCTAAAAGTTCAGCATTTCTCAACTTATTACAGGTTACTCCACCAATAATGCTGTATTGCTCCCCATCTACTGCATCACTAGCTCTCATAGAAAATGGAGTCTGGAAATGGGTTGCTGGAGTTGTTTTGTGTCTGAACGCACCGTAAACATCCCATAAAATGAAAAAATATAATTACGTTTTTGTTTCCTCTTATCCGCATCTTAATTTACATCTATTTAACACCATGTTCTCGAAATTAAAAAAATAAAAATCATGTTTTTCTCTTCCTGACAAAATACAATAATTTTCTATGAACATCTTCCTGCATTTGTGGGTGTAAACTAACAAAGAGATTAATAAATGGGCGAGAGGTAATGAGTGACCTACCATCAAACTGAAACTAGTCAATAGCATATTGAAGTCTATATTCTCCTAAAACTGCCCGGTCATTATTGGCCTTGAGTCAAATCGAACTCCCTCTCCTCACAAAATCCAATCTGACTTATATCTTGTCGAATTTTCCAAGATATTTGCGGTGCTTTAAATGCTGTTTTGTGAGACCTTTGATACTTCCTCTTTTCCCTTGCCGATGTTGTAATGCAAACTGTATATTAGAGGCAAATTGGTTGAGGTAGTGGCCTCACTCATTGGTCAGACTTCCAATCAAGGCAGTGAATAAACAACGTGTGGACTAACGCCACAGAAAATGGCTTGTTCAGTTTGAAAGGAGAAAGAGGTAGTGAATAATAACTTCTGAAAAGTAGTTTTTGTCTTTTTTTAACCAAACCATGATACTGGGAACAGAAAAGTCCCTCGATCTCAGCTCCAACTCTGTTCAGGTAGAATGGAAACCAGTTGAACACTGGGGACAGACTACTTCAATTCACTTTGCTGACAGCAGATTCAGAGAGGAGTGACCTGCTGATTAGTCATATAAGAGACCAGCAGGAGGCAATCAAATAACCCCCCTTCCTTCTCAAACTTGGCCTCCTAGGATTTTAAATGACTGGTGACATGTTTCGATTTATACTCCAGATTACAGCACTTAATGTGGTTCACAACATGTATGTGTGTGGGTGGGGTGGGGAGTGGAGAGAGACACACTCAACAGATTTACAATGAGAATGGAGTGCCCTTTAACCCACGGCCAGCAGGAGTTTGTAGATATTTAGCCTGCCTGTGGTGAAAGAAGAGGAGTGTTGGGGTAAAGGAGGTGCAGGAGAACAGGAGGTTTATCAAGCTTGGGGCAATGGGAGGGGTTCTTTGGGGGGGGGGGGGGCTTGACGGGAGGTAAAATGACCTGTACCTTATCCTCAGAGGCCTGCAGGCTTTTCAGTGATTGGTCAACACTCCTAAGCTGGTCCTCCAATTGCCGAACCTTACTGTTTATGACCAGACAGCAGGCATGCAGAGAGAGACAGAACAGAACCAAGATATAGACAACACGGAGACAAATACACACACACACACAAAACGATGCGAGTGTGTATAAATAAAAAGGTGGCATTTTACAACGCAAAGAAATACTTTAAAAATACTTGCTCTGTTTTATAAGACATATCATGACATTCAGTGATGCAGCCAAAATATTTAAAAAGTAGTAATTATCAACAACTACAATACAATGACTGATAATATGTGGGATTATTAATTTAGTGACTCACATCTCAGCTACTTCTGCCCTCTCTTCAGCACGCTCCAGGTCACCCTCTATCATCACCAGCTTACGAGCCACCTGACGGAACCCAGAAACAAGATCCATCAGAACCACACCATATATATATATATAACTTTGTTAAAATAAAAACTCAACAGTAGGGAAAGTGCTCAACAAATAAGGAGAAAAATAATCCAGTGAGTCAAGTAAATTCTTTATGACACAGTACAAGCCTGTTTCAGCTGATGATTGCTTATGGCATGAAACAGGCTTGTACTGCCTCATAAAGAATTTACTTGACTCACTGGATTTTTTTATATATATATATATATACACATACACACACACACATATATATACATATATTTATGCACGATGATATCGGCACGACATCAGTATTGGCCGATAAAAACGTAAGAAGGTATGAAAGATATGAAGTCTTGCCGATGTCCCTGGCTGATAAGGTATACACTCACTGGCCACTTTATTAGGTACACCTTGCTAGTACCGGGTTGGACCCCCTTTTGCCTTCAGAACTGCCTTAATCCTTTGTGGCATAGATTCAACAAGGTATTGGAAACATTCCTCAGAGAGTTTGGTCCATATTGACATGATAGCATCATGCAGTTGCAGCAGATTTGTCGGCTGCACATCCATGATGCGAATCTCCCGGTCCACCACATCCCAAAGGTGCTCTATTGGATTGCTTTGCTTTCATGTTGTTGACGCCAAATTCTGACCCTACCATCCGAATATCGCAGCAGAAAGCGAGACTCATCAGACCAGGGAACGTTTTTCCAATCTTCTATTGTCCAATTTTGGTGAGCCTGTGTGAATTGTAGCCTCAGTTTCCTGTTCTTAGCTGACAGGAGTGGCACCCGGTGTGGTCTTCTGCTGCTGTAGCCCATCTGCCTCAAGGTTCGATGTGTTGTGCGTTCAGAGATGCTCTTCTGCATACCTCGGTTGTAATGAGTGGTTATTTGAGTTACTGTTGCCTTTCTATCAGCTCGAACCAGTCTGGCCATTCTCCTCTGACCTCTGGCATCAACAAGGCATTTTCGCCCACAGAACTGCCGCTCACTGGATATTTTCTCTTTTTCGGGCCATTCTCTGTAAACCCTAGAGATGGTTGTGCGTGAAAATCCCAGTAGATCAGCAGTTTCTGAAATACTCAGACCAGCCCGTCTGGCACCAACAACCATGCCACGTTCAAAGTCACTTAAATCACTTTCTTCCCCATTCGCGCTGGAAAAGGAGCAAAAATTAGCGGGTCTACTTGGGTGTCCTGTTTCCATCGATGCCGATCAGAGCCGGAGCAGATAAAAACCCGTGTCTATTGCAGAGTCATTTGACCTGAGGCTGAATGCCGATTGTAACTTTTCCCACTGGCCAAAGTGTCTTTTAACAAAGTTATATATACGTATGTGTGTGTGTTAAATGTATAATATACACTCACTGGCCACTTTATTAGGTACACCTTGCTAGTACCGGGTTGGACCCCCTTTTGCCTTCAGAACTGCCTTAATCCTTCGTGGCATAGATTCAACAAGGTACTGGAAACATTCCTCAGAGAGTTTGGTCCATATTGACATGACAGCATCACGCAGTTGCTGCAGATTTGTCGGCTGCACATCCATGATGCGAATCTCCCGGTCCACCACATCCCAAAGGTGCTCTATTGGATTGAGATCTGGTGACTGTGGAGGCCATTTGAGTACAGTGAACTCATTGTCATGTTCAAGAAACCAGTCTGAGATGATTCGAGCTTTATGACATGGCGCGTTATCCCGCTGGAAGTAGCCATCAGAAGATGGGAACACTGTGGTCATAAAGGGATGGACATGGTCAGCAACAATACTCAGGTAGGCTGTGGCGTTGACACGATGCTCAATTGGTACTAAGGGGCCCAAAGTGTGCCAAGAAAATATCCCCCACACCATTACACCACCACCACCAGCCTGAACCGTTGATACAAGGCAGGATGGATCCATGCTTTCATGTTGTTGACGCCAAATTCTGACCCTACCATCCGAATGTCGCAGCAGAAATCGAGACTCATCAGACCAGGCAACCTTTTTCCAATCTTCTATTGTCCAATTTTGGTGAGCCTGTGCGAATTGTAGCCTCAGATTCCTGTTCTTAGCTGACAGGAGTGGCACCCGGTGTGGTCTTCTGCTGCTGTAGCCCATCTGCCTCAAGGTTCGACGTGTTGTGCGTTCAGAGATGCTCTTCTGCATACCTCGGTTGTAATGAGTGGTTATTTGAGTTACTGTTGCCTTTCTATCAGCTCGAACCGGTCTGGCCATTCTCCTCTGACCTCTGGCATCAACAAGGCATTTTCGCCCACAGAACTGCCGCTCACTGGATATTTTCTCTTTTTCGGGCCATTCTCTGTAAACCCTAGAGATGGTTGTGCGTGAAAATCCCAGTAGATCAGCAGTTTCTGAAATACTCAGACCAGCCCGTCTGGCACCAACAACCATGCCACGTTCAAAGTCCCTTAAATCACCTTTCTTCCCCATTCTGATGCTCGGTTTGAACTGCAGCAGATCGTCTTGACCATGTCTACATGCCTAAATGCATTGAGTTGCTGCCATGTGATTGGCTGATTAGAAATTTGCGTTAACGAGCAATTGGACAGGTGTGCCTAATAAAGTGGCCGGTGAGTGTATATGTTAAATGTATATTATACACACAAACACACACACACACACGTTAAATGCACTTATTGTAAGTCGCTTTGGATAAAAGCGTTGGCTAAATGACTTTAATGTACTGTTATATATATATATATATACATATATATATATACTACATATTAATGTATGTATATATACACTACCGTTCAAAAGTTTGGGATCACCCAAACAATTTTGTGTTTTCCATGAAAAGTCACACTTATTCACCACCATATGTTGTGAAATGAATAGAAAATAGAGTCAAGACATTGACAAGGTTAGAAATAATGATTTGTATTTGAAATAAGATTTTTTTTTCATCAAACTTTGCTTTCGTCAAAGAATCCTCCATTTGCAGCAATTACAGCATTGCAGACCTTTGGCATTCTAGCTGTTAATTTGTTGAGGTAATCTGGAGAAATTGCACCCCACGCTTCCAGAAGCAGCTCCCACAAGTTGGATTGGTTGGATGGGCACTTCTTTGAGCAGATTGAGTTTCTGGAGCATCACATTTGTGGGGTCAATTAAACGCTCAAAATGGCCAGAAAAAGAGAACTTTCATCTGAAACTCGACAGTCTATTGTTGTTCTTAGAAATGAAGGCTATTCCATGCGAGAAATTGCTAAGAAATTGAAGATTTCCTACACCGGTGTGTACTACTCCCTTCAGAGGACAGCACAAACAGGCTCTAACCAGAGTAGAAAAAGAAGTGGGAGGCCGCGTTGCACAACTGAGCAAGAAGATAAGTACATTAGAGTCTCTAGTTTGAGAAACAGACGCCTCACAGGTCCCCAACTGGCATCTTCATTAAATAGTACCTGTTAGAGCCTGTTTGTGCTGTCCTCTGAAGGGAGTAGTACACACCGGTGTAGGAAATCTTCAATTTCTTAGCAATTTCTCGCATGGAATAGCCTTCATTTCTAAGAACAAGAATAGACTGTCGAGTTTCAGATGAAAGTTCTCTTTTTCTGGCCATTTTGAGCGTTTAATTGACCCCACAAATGTGATGCTCCAGAAACTCAATCTGCTCAAAGAAGTGCCCATCCAACCAATCCAACTTGTGGGAGCTGCTTCTGGAAGCGTGGGGTGCAATTTCTCCAGATTACCTCAACAAATTAACAGCTAGAATGCCAAAGGTCTGCAATGCTGTAATTGCTGCAAATGGAGGATTCTTTGACGAAAGCAAAGTTTGATGTAAAAAAAATCTTATTTCAAATAAAAATCATTATTTCTAACCTTGTCAATGTCTTGACTCTATTTTCTATTCATTTCACAACATATGGTGGTGAATAAGTGTGACTTTTCATGGAAAACACGAAATTGTTTGGGTGATCCCAAACTTTTGAACGGTAGTGTATATACATATATATACGTATGTATCTCAATACAGACACAGGGGAAAAAGTTTTAATATTGGTATTCCGCTCCTCATTAGTTGAGCACTTATAACACCATTGACAGTTTTGGAAAAAAAAACCAAAAAAACGCTATGTCTGCTCCTTACCCTGTTGAGCACTTATGAGACCACCATGGACCCAGTGAAGTATTAAAACTTTTTTTCCTGAACCTGTATTGATATTCCGCTCCTCATTAGTTGAGCACTTATAACAACACCATTGATGGTTTCAGGGGGGAAAAACGGTCTATACACACACACACATATATATATATATACACATATGTGTGTGCGTGTGTGTGTGTGTGTCTGTGTGTGTGTGTGTGTGTACCTCTTCATATTTGCGGTCTGCCTCCTCTGCGATGTGCTTGGCTTCCTTCAGCTGCACCTCCTGCAACTCCATTTTCTCCTCATCCTTCAGAGCTCGATTCTCTATCACCTTCATTCCCCTGACAGAAATAGACACATATGTTCTGTATCCTCTTTATTCCCCAGAGAGAAAGGTTTAGAGAAGTGGGGGGTGCACCTAAATATTTATTTGAATTTCTACCCGACACAGCCACTGAACAAGGTAGCAAGCTGAAACATCTGGCTATCTATTTGCCTGCTGATGCTTATCTTTATAATGTAAATAAATTATGAAATTTATTAGAGTGGTTTATTGTGAATTTCTATACATTTTCAATAACCTCAAAAATTAAGCATTTTGAGCTGGTAATCCTCCATGAAAATCATCACATGGATTTGACTCCTTATCAAGTGTGCTCTTTGTCGCCACGAGACTAATTTCATGGAGGCCGATGGTAATAGTTGTGCATAGTAAAGGCTGACCAATGATCAGCCCCTGCAGATATCACCAAATATTTATAATTTTGATGAATTTCAGCATCAGCTGATGATGCTCATAAGATGGCAAAATTGAAAGGCGAGCCTACACTGCATTACGTAAAACTCATCTCGGAGGTTACAATTCTTATTTTCTTCATTTAGCATGATCAGGAACGATGTGTCACAAATGAGTGAATGGGTACAGAATGTGTGCTTTAGTATAGCAAAAGCTTAGGAAATAACATAAAACATGAAATTCAGATAGCCCACAAGTCCTGCAACGTATGTAAATAAGGAATGCTTTGGGAGACATTGACCTGGCCAACAGAGGACTGGACAAACAAACACTAAGGCGAGGTATGCTGAATATACTGTATGTCATACAAGTATATGGTACCGTGTTTTGTATCTCCAGAGTTTCTTTTCTAGAAAATTATGTGTACTCAACAAAGTTGGATTTGACTACTTTAATGAAGCACAGACTGGTGGATTTGAAAAACTTTAGAATTTACTGAAAACAACTGCATGAATGTATTCTTTGTGACAGTATACAGGCGACTCCAAAATGCATAATGTCATTAGTTTGCACAGCTGACCAAGCGGTAATCTACCAGTCACCTGCAGGACACCGAGAACAAGTGCAAAATGTAGGGTGCCGAATGTTCAGGGGGTCGGCACTAAGGGAACAGGGAGGTTGTTTATTTCCTAGATGAACAAGGTAGTGAAATTTGTCAGCTTTAATGTCAATGGTCTAAATGGGCCAGCTAAAAGGAAAAGGGTGCCAACGTACTTAATTAAAAAAAAACTGTAAAAACAAAAAAAGGCAACTTTCATCCAAGAAAGTCACCTTACCATGCATGAGCTTAAGAAATCAAGGAGAGAATCTTTTTTTCATCCTTCAACACTAAGGTGAGAGGAGTTACTATTTTAATAAATAGAAATATTCCCATTACTATTCAGGAAACAATTAGTGATACCCTAGGCTGTTTGTGTTGATAAACTGTTACCGAGTTGCCCAAACTGGACCAAGAGGAACAGAAGAATTTTGATCTTCCATTTACTTCAAAAGAAATTGAAAAAGTCTTAACTTCCTTACGACCTAATAAGTCACCGGGAGAAGATGGTTCCCCCCAAATTTTGTGAAGAGTTTAAGGATTTACTCATTCCTCTACTTGGGTACAATTTATCTAGCATCCAAAACTCAAAGCCTCCCTGATTTATTCTCCATGGCCATAATTTCAGTAATCCACAAAAAAAACAAAAAAAAAAACAACAAAGAAACGTTAAAATCTGTTCCTTCCGACTTAGTATCTCACTGTTGAATTGAGATGATAAATGATTTCTAAAGCTCTACCCAACATGCTAAGTAAATACTTTTCGAAGGTGATAAATTGAGACCAGACTGGTTTTATTCAAAAGAGATCCTCTGCCAATAACTTGTGTAGGTTATTAACATAATCCACTTGGTAACCTCCAGGGCCAAGCCCAGCATAGCCATTACCCTGGACACTGAGGCAGGCGGCTTTTGACAGGCTTGAGTGGCCTTATTCATTGAGGGTCTTGACAAAGTTTGAGTTTGGCCCTTCTTTTATTAATTGGGTCAGTCCTCTATATAAAAAAAAAAACTCAAGCCAATGGACAAATGTCCACTACCTTTCCTGAGTAGATCTAGCAGACAGGGTTGCCCTTTGTCTCCTGGGCTCTTCATCCTAGCCATTGAGCCTCTGTCAGAAGCCATCAGGCAAGGCGCAGACAAGAAGTGTCTAACGACCCAAAAATTTAATCTAACAGATGATAAAATCCTTTATTTTAAAAATCCATACAATTCCTTTATTAAATTACACACTCTCTTAGATGCTTTTGACGCCGTCTCAAAATATAAAGCGAACTGTGAAAAAAGTGAAATCATCCCACTTACAAACTTTAGAGCATTTTGTGTTAATGCATGCCCATGACTCTCCATGCACAGGCCACAAAGGAGTCAAAATAACACACAATGCACTCCAGCAGGTTGCCTATTGGCTGCACATGCAGAAAAATGTAGTAGATTACATCAAAGGCTGCTTGGTCAGCTGCCAGTTTTAACCGTCAAACCCACTTCACAGAGCCCCCTTGCAATGAAGGGGCATTTCCTTCCCCTGGTCAGACCTCCAAACTGACTAGGTACGATCTCTCACCAAACCAGCCAGCAGTAACAAGTACTTCCTCATGGTCACTTGCACATTCACCAAATGGGTGGAGTGCTTGCCGTCCTTGAATGACACAGCCCAGACCACCGCCTACCTACTGATGAATCACATCTCACGATTTGGCCTGCCTAGTCCTAGTCACGTCAACTAAGATAGAGGGACGCACTTTACTGCTGACGTCAACTTTGGCAGCTACTGGGGGTGAAAGCCAGCTTCCACATCAGCCACCACCCTCTGGCCTCCAGCCAGGTAGAATGAGCCAGTTGACCAGTGGCCAGCATACTGAAAAAGTATGTGGCATCCAACTATAAAGATTGGAATGTCAAGTTGCCCATGGTCTTGATGGCCATCAGAGCAACCCCATATGAAGCAACAGGAGTCTCCCCCCTTTGAAATTATGGCTGGTAGGAAAATGACCCTTCCAATATACATGCTCTACCAGCCAAGCGAGGTGAGCATTGCAACAGCATCATCATCGGCGGACACTCAGGGTCAAGTATGACTGTCCTCCTTCTAGGTCCTTGTGCGTCTTCAGGTGGACATAGAGGCTGATCCTGGAGCCACATATTTTGGGGCAATGTGGGCAAGGGTGTGAAGAAGTGGTTGAAGATGAGGTTTGGGTCTTTCTGGTAATCCTCTTTTCTGAGTCTGCGCTTGTTTTCAGCACCATGGTGGAGGTCATGGTTGTAGCGCCCAGCACCCTCACAGACAGCCGGTCTCCAGGCCTCCCTGTTTTTTGCTGCTTATTCTCAGGTGTTAAGGTTGACGCCAAACCTTTTGATGTGGGCCTTGATGTTATCTTTATATTGCTTTTTTGGCCCTCGTGGAGAACAGCGTCCTGTCATGAGCTGAGCATAAAGGACTTGTTTAGGGAGGCAAGAATCAGATATGAGGAGGATATGGCCAGTCCATCTCAGCGGATGTTGTGGGATGATGGCAGTTATAGTAGGCAGGTTGGCCTCCTTGAGGATGCTGAAGTGGGTGCGCTTATCCTCCCAGCTGATCTTAAGTATCTTTCTGAGGCATCGCTGTTGGTATGCTTCGAGTGCCTTAAGGTGCCTGCTATATGGGATCCAGCTTTCTGACCCATACAGTAGGGTGGGGACAGCACTGCCGCTTTGTACAACCAAATTTTTGTTCTGGCTACAAGGTCACGGTTTAAAAAAACCCTTTTACTCAATCTTGAGAAGGCCTGGCTGGCACAACTAAGACGATGGTGTATTTCAAAGTCAATGTTGGCTTTTGAGGAGAGAAGGCTCCCAAGATATGGGAACTATTCCACTTTTCGGGCCTGGTGTTGTCTACAGAGATGGATAGGGGCAGAGCAGGCATATTTTGGTTGGGTGGGGGTTTAACCCCACATTGGTTAAAGAAATAATATTGGATTTACATAAAAGGATTAATTTACCTATTACCTTGATTGGCCAAATACAGTGTTAAAATGAATTTATTACTAAGTTTACAGTATCTTTTCCAGTCCTTAGCAGTCCCAGTGCCACAGAATTTCCTTAAAACCCTTAATAGACATACTAGACAATTCATATGAAATGGTAAGACTCCAAGGATCTCTATGGAAATCCTTACACGGGACTATAAACTAGGTGGTCTTCGACCACCTAGTTTTAAAAAGTATCATTTGGCTCCTCAAATGCGATTTGTTTCTTTTCTTTTTGAGAAGCACAATGTTCCACCCTGGGTTTTAATCAGATTGTATATTTTTAAAGAGAAAGTGACTGGTGATTTCATTTATAAATGGACCCCAAGGATCATAACCACTAGGACTGATAACCTTGTTTTGATACATATCAAAATAGTTTGAGGCCTGTAAGAGTCTTTCTTAAAACCACTTTAGGATCTAAAATGATTTGACCTGTGCTCAGTGATATAGACAAGCTGCTTCATGAGGGAAATGTACTTGGGTTCATTTCAAAAATGTATTTTCTGTTGATGGATAGAGCTTCAAAGCCACGGTTGCACAAATTTAGCGAGAGGTGGAAGTCCGACTTAGATGTAACAATTGATGCAGAGCTTTGGTAAGAATTGTGCCAAGAGAGTTTGTCAGCTACTATTAATGCTAGATATATAGATTGATACATTGTACATTTCTTCACCATCTCTATTCCACACCACAGAAATTGCGTAAATATAAACCTGAGTTATCAATTATGTGTTTTAGATGTGGTATCAAGGGCTCGTTTCTGCATTGCACCTAGTTGTGTACAAAATTCAATACCTTCTGGCATGACTTCTGTGACATTATGACAAAAAACAGGATTTATCTTCCCATTGCATCCACAAATTTGCCTATTGGGCAATCTTATAACCGTTGGTGCACATTTACGAAACTTTCCAAAAAGGTATTTAGAAATAGCTTTATTCATTGCCAGGAAGTGTATAGTAATGACATGGAAGTCTGATTCCTATCTCCTCACAGCTAAATGTTTTCTGGAAATTAATAGCTACAATCCACTCGAAAAGACCAAATATACTCTCAAAAATGAATAAAACACCTTTCTAAAGATTTGGCAACCCTATTTGGCCTGTATGGACACCCTGCCGATGCCTATATTAAGATTTGATATAAAAATGTTATCAGAATTGTTACACCATTAGCCGTCTGAATAAGCCAGGATTATATATATATTGCCTCTTGGTATTTTTTGTTTTATTTACGTACTAATTTAATTTGTCTTTTCTTTCTTTTTAAATTTTAATTGACTACCTACTCCTTTTAAGTAAGGTCCTCTTATGTGGGTGGCACAGGGAGGGGATTTGGAGCCATGTTTGTGTGAGTTTGTGTTTATTTTCTATATCTTGTTAAATCTAAAATTTGAAAATGATAATAATACTAAAAAAAAAAACACCCATAAAGGGTGAAGTGTACCCCCATCTGCGCTGCCAAGCAAATAGCAGCTTGGTTCTCTGCTGTTATCTGCATGTATTTACATTATATGTATACATTTGGTGGCGAAAAATTCGTCCCCTTCTATGCAAATGAGCCTCATTGCAAAACACCAGCGCTAATAGCCACAAGCAGTTAGAGTGGAAATTATTGCTGTCTTCTGAGTTGGTGGTAGCAGCGATGGTAGCCAGGCCAAGGCATCGTCATGCCAGGCATGCTCATGAGGGGATATTTCACAGGAGAATATCACTTATTGATTTTAATGAGACTGAAATCATTCGCAAATACAGGTTGCCAGGTCACACAATTCTTGCTATACTTGATGACATCAAGGATGACATTGAGCCTGCCTATTGTGTTCTTGGCGCGCTACCATTTAATACTTTGCCTCATGGATAATTGCAATCAGATGCAAGACAAAGGCAAACTGCACTCAGCCGCAAAACCTTATAGGCATGTTTGCGCGTTAATATCATTAGCGCACTATCTTTTGTGAATTGGACCTTGAGATGGGGCAGACAGCGGTTTCATGTGATGCGCAAATCATGGTGCTAGCAGTGACACAATCCATTCTTTGTTAGTTTACCTGTCAATACAGAGTAAGTCTTAGAAAAACAAGAGACATCCACAGATTAAAAAAAAAAACACAGATGAACGTGCATGACGTTTACAAATAATTAAAATAAGTATATTTAAAATTAGTAAAGTCTGCATGTTTCCTTGTGTCTGTGTGGATTTCCTCTGGGTGCTCTGGTTTCCTCCCACAGTCCAAAGACATGTAAGTCAGGTGAATCAGCCATACTAAATTGTCCCTGGGTGTAAATGTGTGTGTGTGTGTGTGTGTGTGTATGTCGGCCCTGTGATGGCCTGGCGGCCTGTCCAGGGCGTCTCCCCGCCTGCCGCCCAGTGACTGCTGGTATAGGCTCCAGCATCCCCATGACCCTGAGTAAGGATAAGCAGTTTGGATAATGGATGGATGGATAATTAAAATTAAATTAAGTTCTCATTCAAATCAAACATCCCAAGATATGAGTGGAAAGTATTGTTCTTGCAACTACATTTATAGCCTTTATTTTTCTCAAATGTTGATTAACCATGTCATGTGATATGCAACTTCAGTACACTTCAAAAACAAATATTACTGGGGCCACTACAGAAAATTGCAGTTCTTCTTCTCTTTCTTTTGGCTGCTCCTGTTAGGGGTCGCCAAAGCAGCTCATCCGTTTACATCTCTTCCTGTCCTTTGCATCTTCCTCTTTTCCGCCAACCACCTGCACGTCTTCCCCCACCACATCCATAAACCTTGTCTTTGGCCTTCCTCTTTTCCTCTTGCCTGGCAGCTCCATCTTCAGCATCCTTCTCCAAATAGTATACCCAGCATCTCTCCTCCACACATGTCCAAACCATCTCAATCTCGCTTCTCTTGATTTGTCTCCAAACTGTCCAACCTGAGCGGTCTCTCTAATATACTCATTCCTAACCCCGTCCATCTTTGACACTCCCAATGAAAATCTTAGCATTTTCAACTCTGCCGCCTCCAGCTCCGCCTCCTGTCTTTTCATCAGTGCCACCATCTTCAAACCATACAACATAGCTGGTTTCACTACCATCTTGTAAACCTTCCCTTTAACTCTTGCTGGTACCCTTCTGTTGCAAATCACTCCTGACACTTCTCCACCCACTCCACCCTGCCTGCACTCTCTTCTCCCCCTTTTTTCTGCGCTCCATTACTTTGAACAGTTGACCCTAAGTATTAAAACTCATCTATCTTTGCCACCACTACTCCTGTCAACCTTACCATTCCGCTGTCCTCCCTCTCGTTCACGCATATGTATTCTGTCTTGCTTCTATTGACTTTCATTCCTCTCCTCTCCAGTGCACACCTCCTTCTCTCAAGGTTCTCCCCAACCTGTTCCCCACTTGCACTAATACTTTCCCCATTTGATCCTTGGCTCTGTCTTCACTCTCTCCCGTAATACAGAAAATTGCAGATGAACATTTAATATCCAGGAATTCACATTATAGACACTACTGGCCACAATTTCAAACATTGACCATACATGGTCCAGCCATAAACAAGGTTTTGACCTAGGCTTTGCAATATTTATTTATCTATTTATTTTTGGTATTTCCATTCAGCCCATTGCCAAAGATAGGCGAAGTCCATCATGCGGTCTTATTTCGGAAAAAGTATGTATGGTAGCCAATGGCTGAGTAACTAATAATTTTTTGATCCTGTTTGAATTGTGCCACAAATTCGACATATGATTTGTCAATTTAAAAGATAATTTTCCAAGTCAAGAGTCTGTCATAAAACTGAACTATAAGACTGTGAAAATTCCTAATTAGAAAGACTACACACCCATAACTACACACGTCATAACTTTCTCTCGCCCACTCGCTCCACAAGCTACCCAGAGCCGCTGAAGTTATGTCTGTGTGTTTCATACAAGGTTGTAGTCACACAAGCAATGGGTCTTGCTTGTTTTTTCGCTTCCCAGCTGATAAAAGGACCAGGACTCACTGGATTAAACACATCAGGTAAAATACATGTGTGTGTGGAACATAGCTAAGTTACGTGACGTATATATCAAGCGAGACGAGAGGTGGAGTTCACTGAGCGGTTTCACAAAACAGCTTTATACTTCAATAGTTTTATGACAAACTGCAACTTTCTTGACTTGCAAAATTATCTTTTAAATTGACAAATATCATATTTGTAATTCATGGCACAATTCAAACAGGATCAAAAAATTATTTGTCGCTCGCCGTTGACTACCGTACATAGTTTTTCTGAAATAAGGTCCCATGAGGGACACTGGAAGAGGAGGGATTTCGCCTCTCTATACGACATGTCAAATTTCAGGAAAAAAAATTGGCTGGATGGAAACCCCACAAATGTGCCCTATTTTTTCCCCTCATTTCTTGTCCAAAAGGTCATAGGTTCCATCCTCACCTCCACTCGACAGTAACATTATTTTTTTTAATAAAAAGTAAAAAAAGTGACAACTAATTGACTTGACCCACATATCTGATTTTGAAACCTGCATGCCTCCATCCATCCATCCATTATCTGAACCGCTTATCCTACTCTCAGGGTCGCAGGGATGCTGGAGCCTATTCCAGCAGTCATTGGGTGGCAGGCGGGGAGACCCTGCTTGTCCAGGGTGTCTATCCACATGTATCATGTGTAATTACAGTGCAAAAACTATTCGCCTAACCCTATGTGGATGAACAAACCCTGATTAACACTATATGAGACATACAGACTGTCTTACCTCTCACTCTCGTCAGCAGACTTCTCAGCTTCCTCCAGTTTGTGCAGGGCAGTGGCCAGTCTCTCTTGGGCTCGGTCCAACTCCTCCTCCACCAGCTGGACACGCCGACCCAGAGACGCAACCTCTGTCTCAGCCTGAGATCAGTAATATATAGATAGAGAGAGAGTTAGTAACCAAGGAAACTTAAGTAGCACACAGACAGCTAATTAAGCTAGAAGTTTTAAAAAGTCCTGCTAGAAGTTTGAAAAACTCCGCCTTGTCTTGCACGACTTCCCTGAACACCTAGTCAGATGTACACTGAACCCAGTGGCGATCGCAGCTCAAATCGCATCGTGTCTGAAAGCAGCAAGAGACATTCTCTGGTATTACATTAGAAGATGAAGACATGGTGGCTATTTTACAAGCGTGGCCCAGATAAAGCACCTCCTTTTCTACTTATTGTGATGTTGTTCTCTGACTTTGGTAGCAGCTTCGAATTCTATGAAAGAAAGCAGAAACGATGCTATGTTGGTAGCTATAAGACTCAAGTATATTCAGAACACATAACTTGCATATTGTGCAACATGCAGCAAAGTTGTTCTGGCTAAATATAAAAAAAGACTATAATTTGTTTTCTCTACATGCTATGGCAGTTAGAAAGACACAGGCTAACTTTAGCTAAGGTTACACTACTAATTATCCTGCCAGGCGGGACAGCCTGGAGGGGTTTATGCATTTGGTCACGTACGTGCGTGCGTGCGTGCATGTCCACAGCTAATCTCACAATCTGCTGGATCTCTCAGCCTGAATCTTTTGTGCACAGTTATGACTGTATGATGAAGAACCTCTCGTGGTTGCTGTGATTAAAAACCTTCGTTCTCGCCGTTCCCTCTCTTCATTCACTCTCTAGTTCGCTCGACCAATGCTGCGCTCTGTCGCTACCCGATCTGAGTAAACCGTGCGCATGCATGACTCACGTCTGGGGTTGACTCAGATCAGGCAGCAACATGATTAGACTTTAATAAAAGAATTTTGATCATCCAAAAAATGCCAAAGTTATAGAATAACTTCCTCTATTTTGCAGTCAAAACACGAAGTATTGCATATTCTTATTGCTGCCCCATCTGAGTCAATTGTAGATATGAGCTGCGCATCCGCGAACATAGATGGTTTACCCAGCTTTATTATATTATGAAAATAAAGACAGGGTTAGTGTCAGACCAAAATCGTCGCATAGGAAACCTTTTCTTTTTGGAAAGTGCAAGTTCATATTACACATCTTCCTAACATACAGTGAGCGAGCAAGTCTAATGGATTATAAGTCTATTATAACAGGCGTCTGAAATTCAGATTTGACCAGAAATGTAAAGCACTTTGAGTGGCTGTTGCAGCTAGAAAAGTTCTATATAAAATGCAACTTGATTAACTGATTGATAGTGGATGGAGCGCGAAAAATCGTCGATATATTATAAGCAATGTCGTAGCGCGGGGAAGGGGTGAGATTTTTTTTTTGCCGCTGCTTGTGTTTCCTCCCTCTGCAAATGAGTATCTAAGTCATTTATTCATAACTAACATAATTTTCTTATTTTTAATAATTTTCTCAGTCATTTAATTTCATTCAATTCCTTTAATTATGTTTTGGCTGATCGGTGTATTCTTTATAAAAGTTATTTGTTCAAGAAAGTACTCTTCTGAGTACCTTTGTATAGTCATATCGGTACAAAATGGGTGCAAAATCCACATAGGAAAGGTCTATTTTCAGTCCAACTCAAAAATTGACTATACAGTGCATCCGTAAAGTATTCACACCCCTTCACTTTCCCCACATTTTGTTATGTTACAGCCTTATTCCAAAATGGATTAAATTACTTTTTTTTCTCATCAATCTACATACAATACCCCTAATGACAAAGCGAAAAAGGTTTTGTAGAAATTTTTGCAAATTTATTAAAAATAAAAAACTGAAATATTGCATGTACATAAGTATTCACACCCTTTACTCAGTAACTGGTTGAGGCACCCTTGGCAGCGATTACAGCCTCAAGTCTTCTTGGGTATGAAGCTACAAGCTTGGCACACCTATATTTGGGGTATTTCTCCCATTCTTCCCTGCAGATCCTCTCGAGCTCTGTAAGGTTAGATGGGGAGTGTCGCTGCACAGCTATTTTCAGGTCTTTCCAGAGATGTTCAATGGGGTTCAAGTCTGGGCTCTGGCTGGGCCACTCAGGGACATTCACAGACTTGTCCCGAAGCCACTCCTTCATTGTCATGGCTGTGTGCTTAGGGTCATTGTTGTGTTGAAAGGTAAACCTTCGCCCCAGTCTGAGGTCCTGAGCGCTCTGGAGCAGGTTTTCATCAAGGATCTCTCTGTACTTTGCTCCATTCATCTCTCCCTCGATCCTGACTAGTCTCCCAGTTCCTGCCGCTGAAAAACATCCCCACAGCATGATGCTGCCACCACCATGCTTCACTGTAGGGATGGTATTGGCAAGGTCATGAGAGCTGCCTGGTTTCCTCCAGACGTGACGTTTGGCATTCAGGCCAAGGAGTTCAATCTTGGTTTCATCAGACCAGAGAATCTTGTTTCTCATGGTCTGAGAGTCCTTTAGATGCTTTCTGGCAAACTCCAAGTGGGCTGTCATGTGCCCTTTACTGAGCAGAGGTTTCCGTCTGGTCACTCTACCATAAAGGCCTGATTGGTGGAGTGCTGCAGAGATGGTTGTCCTTCTGGAAGGTTCTCCCATCTCCACAGAAGAACGCTGGAGCTCTGTCAGAGTGACCATCGGGTTCTTGGTCACCTCCCTGACCAAGGCCCTTCTCCCCCGATTGCTCAGTTTGGCTGGGCGGCCAACTCTAGGAAGAGTCCTGGTGGATCCAAACTTCTTCCATTTACGAATGATGGGAGACCACTGTGCTCTTCGGGACCTTCCAAGCAGTAGAAATTTTTTTTTACCCTTCCCCAGATCTGTGCCTCGATACAATCCTGTCTCGGAGGTCCACAGACAATTCCTTTGACTTCATGGCTTGGTTTCTGCTCTGACATGCACTGTCAACAGCGGGACCTTATATAGACAGGTGTGTGCCTTTCCAAATCATGTCCGATCAATTGAATTTACTACAGGTGGACTCCAATCAAGATGCAGAAACATCTCAAGGATGATCAGTGGAAACAGGATGAACCTGAGCTCAATTTTGAGTGTCATAGCAAAGGGTGTGAATACTTATGTACATTAAATATTTCAGTTTTTGATTTTTAATAAATTTGCAAAAATTTCTACAAATACTTTTTCACTTTGTCATTATGGGGTATTGTGTGTAGATTGATGAGAAAAAAAGGAATTTAATCCATTTTGGAATAAGGCTGTAATATAACAAAATGTGGGGAAGTGAAGGGGTGTGACTACTTTCCGGATGCACTGTATATATATTAACCTTGTTGTTCTGGTATGCACCTGCCATTAGTCTGCTGTTGTCCTCAAGGTCCTTCGATTTTCTTGACAACCATTCCTCCACACACAATAGCCACCGAGATCATTGGATCCCAGGGTCCTCTTAAGAAGCTGACATTTCAAATATATCCCTATTATTTGCACAGAAGCTGTTATTGCTGATGTATGTCTTCAGGTGCATCATATATAAATCACAATAAATTGAATGCATTTTTAAAGGCAACAATGATTTATGTTTAATTTCTGTAACATTCAATGCCTGCAATGTTTTTTCGTGCTGATCCTGATATGAAGAATTATTATTGTTTGCTAAATGTACAGACGTTTAGTACTGTATTGCTCTCTCAAAGAAGTCTTGAAGTATACCAAGGGCCAGCACAGAGCACACTGCCTTTTATACTGTGACTGCACAGCAATTAAAGAGACAGTAAACGTATTTTTCACATCAGGTGCACTGTGGGTCTGGACGGCTTCGTGCTTGTTTTCTCCACAACCATCTGGCGACCCCCGGAAATTATCTCACAACCCCTTGGGGGTCCCGACCCCCAGGCTGAGAACCAATGCTTTAAGGAGGAATCCAATCATTAGCTTGCATGCAATGGTAGTGCATTACAGACATCATTGGCACCAGCATTCTAAATGGGATTTAGAAAAAAATGTGGCATCTGAAGGCAAGCCAAAACATAAACCAGTGTGTAGCCATATCCCTTCCCCTACATTGTCACAGCCAATGTCTAGGAGAAAAACAAGGAGTGATATAAACCAGTGAGTGTGTATTCACGTCATATTTCTGGGAGGGAAAAAAAAAAAGAGGAACAAATTAGGGACAAACCTTCCATACAACCAGGGGGGGGGGGGCACACGCTGAGTGCTTGCAGGCAAACTTTGTGCGCGAGTATAGCACATATTTCTACTTTTCAGGATATTACTGTGTCGTTACATAAGCTATGGCTGAATGTTCCAGAGAAAATGATCAGGAATGTATAAAATATTATCTGTGATTCAAAGGTTAATCAACGATTTTACAGGGGAAAAATAGATAGGAGAAACTGAGTATATTATATGGATAAAATAAATTGATTAAAATATATTTTAATTAAAAAGACAAGAGAAACAAACCGAAATCTACTAAATCGTATTGTAAAACAAGAATATACTGTAGAGTTACAATTAATGTTTGGGCCAATTAAAGCTAGTGTTGCAATAGTTGCTAAATCAACTCCTTACAGTTGAAGGACATTACTGTTTAAAACAAAGTTTTTAATACATATTCTTTGCAAATCTTTGATTTTGCTGACAGAATGAGTCAAACATGTCTTGAAGAAAGCATAATCATTTTTGTTGTTGTAGTTATCCAAGCTGAAAAGTTTCTAGTGTTACTTGGGAAATGTTCTGTAACAATGAGCTCGGAGAGGAAAGGGCGGGATATGTCTGACCACATTTGGTCAGCACACTGTACAAGTATCTCACATCCGTTAAGCCAGACTACACACCACCTAATCACACCACCATGCAACTAGACAACAATACATTTGACCACATTACCGTTGAACTAGACTATCATCCATCTAACCACAATACCATTTAAACAGACTTCCAACCATCTAGCCACACTACCATCCAACTCACAATCCAAGCAGATAGAATACTACTATGATATCCAAACCAAATATTCAGGAAAGGCTAGGCTGGTATCGACTGGGTTGTTGCGAGAGGCTGAGTCATTTGCCTTGAGTAAAGAGTTTCTATATTTGAGCTATCAGTTCCAACACGCGTGTCCTACAGGGTTCTTATCAAAGACTAAAAGAGCTACTAACACATGGACACACTGATAGGGCTAGATCGTATATCTGGATGGGAAAGGTAGCCTGGGGTACTGAATTACATAAAATTTAACATACAGGCCACACGGTCAGTCGTAAAGGAGAATTAAACTGCACAACCCATTCAACACCTTGTGAGAGCGCAGGATTCTGCCGATGTGTTGACAGCCTTGCCCAGAGCAAACGGCTGGCATTCCTAAACGTGGAAGACTGCAAGCGAGTTTCACAACAAACTATTCCACGCATTCAAACACGGCTTTGGAACATGGAGCCTCCACAAAAGCACACTGCAGTTACAGACCAAAGTAAGAGAGAAGAGAAAAGCGTTGGGAAACTTTGTATCATGTAGCAAATAACGTGTTGCCGACTTCATTACGACAGGTACATTAATTAACAAAAAGGGAACCTGTACCTGTTCTCTGGTCCGTTTCTCCTGCTCCACCTGTCTCTGGAGCACCTCCGCCCTCTCCTCGGCTTCGTCCGCCTGCTGCTGCAGAACTTTGATTTTTCGCTTCACAGCTTCAATACTGTTGACTCCGGCCATATTTTTTTTTTGTAGAGGCGTCGGTGGGCTGAAACTTGGAAGGGTTCTGCTCTTCAAACTGGAAGGTAGAAGGAGCGCTGCAGTTTAGTGAACATCGATGTTACTGCTCTTCCTATTCAGAAACAACGCCCTGTCAGTGGCGCCCGTTTCTCAAGGACCGCCGCACACCCTCGCTAACACCGGGGATTTAGGTGGTTTGATTAAAGAAAGCTTTCTACTTACCTGCTGCTGCCGGTTAACAGGATGAACCCTCCTGGATTTTAATCCCGAGTTTCCTCCACAGCGTGAATTCGGACAAGTTTTACTGTTAGCTTCCGTTAGCTTCTCGTGGCTAACGGACAAACTAACCGTACGCTTTTAAATGAGCGGGTTTCCTTCTACAGTGAGTCACAAAGACGAATATACCTGTTTTCTATCGGCGACGAAAGAGACCGACTGACACCGATTTGAGATGAAAAGTGATTTAGATGAAAGCCTGACGTTTTACTCGGCGGATCTTTGCACCCCTCTTCCTCATTTCAGTCAACTTCCGGTTTGCTCCACCCTCTTCAGGAACTCGCGCATGTCTCCTGGGGCCTCTTGTCCTCGTGTGTCGGCGTACCAGAGGCTGCAGTGCGTGTATTCTTAAGGTTAGGTCTTTGTTAAGTATGTGTTGAATGTATATTTTAATCTCCCATTGATACGACTTTTTATCGGCTAGCCCGTCTCTCGTTGAACCAGTCGAGGTTCATTTCTTGCTTCTTGAGGGATTCTTGAAACTTCTCAAAATAATTAATAAAACAAGCTTTTTCAGTTTCAGTCTGACTTGGGGGAAAAACTGACATGACTGTTGTCAAAGGTCTCAGAGGTGTGGTTGAAGCCTCGGCGGTCTAAAGCGTTAAAGAAAGGTGCTTGTGATACAGATTTAAACCCAATGTTTGTGTGTGTGCTGTTGACTGTGCAGGGGTTCAGTAAAACCCTATTGGGTCTCACCCACCCGGCACCACTAAACCCGCTTGTGACCGTTGATGGCTGGTGTGTGTGTGTGTGTGTGCCCATACAGCAGCCGAGGCAGCCCTGGCTGCAAGTGCAACCCCACCCATTACAACAAATATGAGTGTGTGTAGTGGGTTTTCTAATAGAGGGACTTTTTCAAGTAATAGACAAACAGTTTAACGACATAGCTGTTGGATTATAAACTTGATTCAATTCTACTCAAAACGGCTGGGTTAGGGTTTCCACTCTTTTGACAGCTGTTGCTCGTGGAAGGTCACATTACTCTGTATCAACTATTGGTGGAGGCCTCAGCTCAAGTCTCTAAATGGACTATGTAACTGAACACACAAAACTTGAAACAATGACGTGCATTGTAAGTGGATAAAATATGGCTAAAATATGCGATCTCAGATTTTATACCCCAATTTAGCAATTTCTCATGACCTCAGTATTTCCAGGACATCTGATCAACTGTATCATTTTTCAGTTGTTTTCCATAACTGGTAAACTAGTCTATAAATTTTCCACTTTTCAAGATGTGTGGGAATCCTGAAATAAGGAAAATTGAAACAGGATATTTCTCTCTCAAACATACACAAACAGTTTTCACAATGAGGTTCATTCAGACTGACAAACTTCTGCAGGGGCAACAGTAACAAGTCCAGAGTGATTAATAAGGTTGGTGGATGTGGAAGGGTTAACTGGTGGAACTGGTTGGGATTGTGGGGTGACAGGACAGTAAAAGATTTCTGAGGACTTTGGAATTCGGCATCTGCCCCCCCCCCAAACACACACACTCACACACACTCAATAGCCAATCCTGTTCTTTATATTCATAAAGAGCACACAGTACAGTCAGTAAAGTGGAAAGGATAAAAGAACAATAAAATTACAATATAAAAAATTTACAAAATTTCTCTTCTCAGAACTGATCAATTATTTATACAGACAATACTTCATCCTGGAATATCTAAGAGGAGAGGATGAGGAAAAACATGGTTTTAAAGCCTGCTGTTGTTTTGAATCCTGCTCAATTTCAGCCCGTCTTTACTGAGAAAAGTCACTTTATGGTTTAAGTTTCCTTAAACTGAAGGTTTGGCTGGAGTGTTACTGAGTTTACGTGGATCATATCATACAGTAAACAACATCAGACATGAAATGTAAGACAATTAAAACATTTACTGTGTTTCTTAATGTATTTAGAGGTCTGTCGCAGCCAAAGTGCACAGGCTAACAAGAGATACAGCCCTGTTCAAACCTTCATGATTCAACAACTTTGGTTTTGGTTGGTCCTGATGCACAACAGCCTTGCTGGGAGATTTTTACACTGATCTCCATGCTAGCCTTGGATGCAAAGCGACACTCTGGGCCTATGCTTAGGAGAGGAATCCGGGTCAACGTGGGGTTGAACAGATCACTGAGCCCTCTTTAACACAGGCAGGACTGGTTGACTACTGCTACTACTATTCAACTACTGCTACGGCCAGTAACGGCTGCTAATACTAGGCAACGACTGCTACTACTATTCAAATACAGCTAACACTAGCCACAACTGACTCAAGGAAATTATCATTGCACTACTAATCTCTCTTTCGTCTGTCAGTCCGCCCATCGTCACAGTACAAGATTACATCATGCTTCCTTTTCAGTCAACTGTCAGCACGGTCCTACTGGCCAAGCTGAACATCTACTTCCTATATTTTTTTATGATGATTGCATTTCTTTTTAGCACTCTCCTCTTTTCTTCAGCTCAGCTGGACAGTGTAATTTCATTTGAAACTTGACAGGGACATACATAAAGAACATACATAAAACTGTGAGGAACATTAAGGGCTACCATATAATTTAAAATAGCATTGAAAATTGGCATATGTGGTTCCTCATCCAAGGCAGTAAGAGTCTCTAAACCAGCAGGTCCACTGGTGGTTGAAGGCGAGAAGTTCTTCAGGTTTGGTGGATTCACGTTGTATGGTTGATCTTACAGTCTTAAAGCCAGTTTCCTTTTGTAGAAGCTTGAGTTTTCAACTCAATATGAGTACGACATATACAACATGAAACAAAGGCAAATTGACATTATCCGAAGGCTTCTCTGTGCTTCTGCATAAGTGTCTGTGTTTAAAGGTAAAATGTTGTATTGAATGAAGTGATGTGTTGCTTTAAGAAGACACGGCCTCCGCCTAGGTTTCCCGTCCCTCTGCTCCACACTCGCTTTCCTCTGGAATGTCCTGCAGGTCTGAAAGGTCACAGAAGGTTTTTAGTATGACAAAGTTCAATGAATTTAAGTTACAGGCAACTTTTAACTGGACTTAGTGCGATGGTATGAGTTGTGTTTGGGAATTAAGTTCAATTATTAAAACACTGACACGAGTTTTGCTTGAATGGCTGTGTTAGTGCTCAGCTTGAGTTTAAAGTTGTTCTCCAGAGAAAAAAAAGGTTGACACTGACAAGGTAAGTAAATGATTGACTGATCAGTCCCCCTTACACACACACAAACACACCCACCGCCTCCAGAGAGAGGACAAACACGCTGACATTGTCAGCCAGAGCAAGTGGACTGGGTTGTCTTCATGCATGCTCAATAATCCAGGTAGTAAAATCACAGAGTTGTATCAGTTCATCTGGACACAATGTCCATTGAGAGAGGAACGCTTCATCACTCATCTAAGTGACCGCTTCAGTCTCTGATTTTGTGTCCAGATGAACTGACTCAGCTTTCTGTTGAGTGGACTCTGGGATCTGTCAGGTTTAAAAGATGGGAGGGAGCTCACAGTCCAGGGAGCGGTACCAGCACATTGCAACAGTTTTTCTCAACTGCTTCAATCCAATCCTCAAACGATCCTCAAAACAGGCTGTCATAACCCCACAGCATTACGTCATTTGCCCATAACACTATATAATTTCTGATTGTTTTCACACAAAATGCAAATCTAAAACAATTTTTTTGCAGCCTTGTAAACACAAACGTCATACAGTGGACACAAAAATCAATGAAGCCTTCCTAATCGAAGCAGAGATGATGTTTTCAGTTGAATTCTATCACTCTCACATAAATGTATACATACGTTCATCATACAAATCCTTACATCCTTCCACTGAAACTAACATATGTGAGATTACAGCGGGGAAATACAGATAGTTTATTTTCTCACAGTTGGCAGCGACTTAACGTGACACGTGCAAATGATCAACATTTGCTTCTCATAAACACATTACCTATTGCAAGGTTACCAGTGAATTGTGTTGCTGAAAATGCAGGAAGAATAAGTAGTT
Source organism: Lampris incognitus (assembly GCF_029633865.1). NCBI lineage: Eukaryota > Metazoa > Chordata > Actinopteri > Lampriformes > Lampridae > Lampris > Lampris incognitus. The sequence goes on from NC_079219.1 coordinate 11,854,289, forward strand.
GGCATACAGGGACAATAACCTGATCTTGCAGGAGGGACGGGTGTTTGAATGGCGGTGGTATGGCAGGGGGCAGTGGAGAGAGCAGAGGGGAGGAAAGAGCAAGGAGAAGGTGTATGACTATTTCAAACGAACTTTGGGCCACAATTGTGGACCACATAGTCGACCATGGCCTAACTATGGCTGAGGCTGCTCGAATAGTGCTGCCTCATCGGAACCGGTCTGCTTTGGCTTCAATAATCCGGATGTTCAGGAATGAAAACACGTTTATGATTATACAACATATTACGGACAGTACTTCACATAATCTTGGTACAAACTCATTCAGCGCGTATTGTAGCATTTCAGACTCATAATTTAGAATCCACTGGCTTTCAATCTTCATCGATTCTTCCATCCATTTTCCAAGCCGCTTATCCTGCTCTAAGGGTCACGGGATGCTGGAGTCTATCCCAGCAGTCATGGGGCGGCAGGCAGGGAGACACCCTGGACAGGCCGCCAGTCTATCACAGGTCCGACACATTCACACCTAGGGGCAATTTTAGTATGGTCGATTCACCTGACCTACATGTCTTTGGACTGTGAGAGGAAACCGGAGCACCAGGAGGAAACCCACGCAGACACGGGGAGAACATGCAAACTCCACACAGAGGACAACCCGGGACGACCCCCAAGGTTGGACAACCCCAGGATTCGAACCCAGGACCTTCTTGCTGTGAGGCGACTGCACTAAGCACTGCGCTAACCACCGTGCCACCCCTCATTGATTTTTATTTTTTGCATTTATAGACTTGAACAACTACCCCATGCTGGTGGTAGACAAGCGGTATTCACGTCTAAAGAGGGGACAGAAATGGTGAACCTGGTGAGCGCAAACAATGCCATCAGACTTCAACAGATTTAGTGTTGTTGCTGTACAAAACGATACCATCTTTCAGAGCAACAACTCTGTGAGTCTGTCCACAACTGATGGAGAGCAATGTCATTGAAACAACTCTATAGGGTTTATTCCATGAGGAATGGAGAGAGTAGTGGGGATGACAGACCAGTATGGACAGCAAGGCATCATCAGTGTACAGTACAGTACAGTCTCCCCTTTCAGCATTTTCGAGTATGATACATACTGTCAGAATATGTAACAAAACGTGCGATATTCCTGTACTGTTACTGTATTGTGTGATTCAGAACAGTTTTCTTAAGTATTTCATTTTCTAATATACTTTGTTTTTATATCTTTTGCAGAGAATGATCAAGCTGGAAGCAAATTAAAAACCCATACACATTTTAATATGTGCATGAGGCAGGATTCAACCTGAACGAAGTCAGAAGACGTGGCAGAAACCTCAAAGGTCATCGAGCCACAGTTGAATGTGCCACGTCAGTGTGGGGGTTCTTCTCAGTCCATCTTGTGTTTTTTTGAGAGGCATCCTGTTCTGCATTCACAACTTCACTCTCCTCTATGTCTCCTCTCATGTGCAAATCACATAAGGCAGTTCTGAACACATCACGAGAAGAGGAATGAAAGTCAGCAGGAGCAAGACGGAATACATGTGCGTGAATGAGAGGGAGGACAGTGGAATGGTGAGGATGCAAGTGGTGGAGGTGACGAAGGTGGATGAGTTTAAATACTTGGTGTCAACAGTTCAAAGGAATGGGGACTGCAGAAGAGAGGTGAAGAAGAGAGTGCAGGCAGGGTGGAGTGGGGGGAGAGGAGTGTCAGGAGTGATTTGTGACAGAAGGGTACCAGCAAGAGTTAAAGCGAAGGTTTACATGATGGTTGTGAGACCAGCTATGTTATATGGTTTGGAGACAGTGGCACTGACGAAAAGACAGGAGGTGGAGCTGGAGGTGGCAGAGTTGAAGATGCTAAGATTTTCATTGGGAGTGACAAAGAAGGACAGGATTAGGAATGAGTATATTAGAGGGATCGCTCAAGTTGGACGGTTTGGAGACAAAGAAAGAGAGGCAAGATTGAGATGGTTTGAACATGTGCGGAGGTGAGATGCTGGGTATATTGGGAGGATGCTGGGTATATCGGGAGGATGCTGAATATGGAGCTGCCAGGGAAGAGGAAAAGAGGAAGGCCAAGAAGAGGTTTATGGATGTGGTGAGGGAGGACATGTAGGCAGCTGGAATGACAGAGGAAGATGCAGAGGACAGGAAGAGATGGAAATGGATGATCTGCTGTGGCAGCCCCTAACGGGAGAAGCCAAAAGTAGTAGTAGTGGTAGTAGTAGTAGTTCTGAAGACATCATGCAAAGCCAATATTACTGAAAATCAGTCCTGCCCACTGGTTAGCAACATAGCACCAGCCATATTAAAGGGAAAGGCTACCGCAGTGTAATCTATACAACAAAGTCTCTACCAGTGGACAAATTTCTACCGTCGCACGGTATAAACTGTCATGTTGCTCAACCCTACCATCGGCAAATCAAAATGAGATTGTGCATTTCAGTGGCCTTTGGCCTAATTGTAGTGAGGTTACAGTGAACTAACCTCTTGGGCTTTCAGAACGAGGTGAGATTGTGACCACATCTGGCTCTTCCTCTTCTTCACTTCCTTCCTGGACACCATCTAATTGTTCCAGCGCTTCTTGACTTGCCAATGGGGCAAGAGGGCGGGATTCAAGTTCGCTGCTGCCCCTTCTCCGGCCAGTCTGCCATAGTGAGAGACCATGAGCAAGGCCACATACACACACTTTCTGTCAATGTCTCACACACACACAGTCTCTCTCTAATCTACGCACACACACACACACACACACACACACACACACACACACACACACACACACACACACACACACACACACACACAGCCGATCAACTGACCTGGTCCACAGTGGGGCGCTCTCCAAGGTCTCTGTTTTTTTGTTCCAGTTGAGTACGAGCCCTCAGCCTCATCACCTCCTCCTGCAGGAGGCTGATCTGTCTTTGCAGCAGCACCGCGTCTCCTGGTGAGTTCCCAACTCCCCCTCCACTATCCAACCCTGTGTCTCTGGACATAGACCGAGAGAGACGGGGAGGGGCAGAGCTCAGTGGCGTTGATGGCAAAGAGTTGGGGGTGGAGGGGGTGGAATTAGCGTTCAGGCGTTCTCGAAGGCCAAGCTCCATGATGGAGTCCTGACAAATCACAGCAGCCTGAGGGACCAATCAGGGAAAGGGGGCAGAGTCAGTTTCATGACAAACACAAGAAGAAGAAGAAGAAGAAGAGGAGGAGGAAGAAGAAGAAAGTCAATTTCCTGGAGAAGACATGTTTTAGCTGAAAGTGGTGACAAGGTAATCAATGACATTGTATGTTAGAGGATATTAATGCACGATACAAAGGTGAAGAACCTGCGACATAAAGTGGCAGGTGGTTTGAATGTTCAGCATGCTTGCTAACTGAATCAGCGTGTTGCTATGGTTACATAGCAAATCTGTGGCCAGCGCATGAAATTAGAAAAGCGATTAAACGTTAGCCAAACTATGTGTGCATTATACGATTTTAACACACACCCTCCAGCCAATCAGAAACCAGTATTCTCCATGACCAGGGTATAAACTGGTTTCAACAGATGTGATCTGGTTTCATGAAGTCAGCAGTGACATCATCAGTTCATTCAAGAAGATTCCAAATGATCCATCATTCATTTCTACAATTTTTTGGCAAAAAAAAAAAAACCCAAAACATTTAAATAGCTCAAGAAGTATAAGTAGGAGTCTGTGACGGCCTGGTGGCCTGTACAGGGTGTCTCCCCGCCTGCCGCTCAATGACTGCCGGGATAGACCCCAGCTACGCCGCGACCGTGAGAGCAGGATAAGTGGTTTGGATAATGGATGGATGGATTGAAGACGTATACAGATATCGGCAAGGTTTTACACACCTGTGTATTTCCTAAATTAGCTGAATGTTTTAAAGTTTGAGAGCTGCTACGTTAAAGAAAGCAGGGCTAGCTAAAGAATATAGGACAAGTTAGTTCGTGGCAATAACTTGAGTGTGCGTTCATCTATCCCACTAACAACAACAACAACAACAACAACAAAACTGTAATAATACCTGCAGAGCATGGAGCTGGGTGCTAAGACTGATTAGCCTCTGAAAAAGTTCCTGAAAAAGAAGATGAGGACATCAGTTTTTTTTTCTTTTTTCTGTACAAACTGGATTTAACCATGAAGATGACTCCACTGCAGGATTAACTTGCAGATACAGCAGACAGACTCTGTTTGACGTCTCACCTCGTTCAGCACTCGGTCCTGTAGCTGGTTACCGTTTCTGTCCTGGGAGGGAAAAGAATGAAGACTGTTACTATTGCGGTTTTAAAATCCGTCCTCGGCTTTTTTAACATGTTACACATCTGACACATGACCTCTGACCTCACCTTGGCTGTCGAGTCAGTATTGACTTCATAAGAACCGTTGACAGCAACAGACTCCCCATCTATGAGAGAGATACAGAGAGAGAGAGCGAGGGGAAGGAAGAGGGAGGATGTCAAGTACAGTCAGGGGCCATCAAACCCCCCCCCCCCACACACACACACAGTTATTAAATATGACTCACTGCTGACTGGCGCCGTCCTGTGGTCTTGGTTGCTGTTGGTCACTCTGGACTGAGGGAACTCAAAGTTTGAACCCAACAGCATCTCAGTTAGTCTGTCAACTGAGAGAAACACACAACAAACCCCATCATATAGACAGAGAAAAGGAGAGACAGAAGTATGTAGAACCAAAACAAGATAGGCACCGTAGCATTTTACTCCATAATAGAGAACTCGCCAAAACCTGACTTTATAAGTTAGACCTACTGAGAGGTCTAATTGTGAGTCCTAAAACCTCAAAGTTGGTATTTTGTCTCTTTCTCTATGTGAAAAACAAATGGCGTTTAACATGTCAAATAAGGTTCATAGTAGACAAAAGCTTACAAAATATGACACTTTGTTCTGTGAAATAAAATCTATCGGTAAAACTCTATGATGTGGATTTTGAAGTATTCTTGTAAAATAGAAAAGCAAGTTGCTGACAAATTGCAAGCTGTCACATGAAAGCAGCGTTTGCTGACTAGCCCAGCGATAGCTTTTACACATATCAACAGTACTTATGCCTCAAAATGTGTAAATCTGGTGTTCATTTGTGAGATTATCCCACAACAAATCGTCAAGCATTTAACCAATACGCCAATTTTACATGTTACCAACCCATGCGACCGCGCTAACCACTGCGCCACCATGCCGATTAATCAACAACAATAAAAATGGAGAGCTAAGACAACCTTATCCTATACCATTACCAACCTGGAATTTTGGAGTGGTACTACTATTGTATTCTTTATACAGTGTTTGAATTAAACATATCAAATAACTACCAAACCTTAACAATCTAGTGTTTTTAACATAAGAGTATGTTCTACCGAGTCGAATGGTTTATACAAATCAACAAAAAGAATGAAGCAATCTTCTTTTATGTAATCATTAGAATCTATTAAATCTAGCACCAAATCTAGTATTATTGCAAATGTGCCTACCTCTCATGAATTAAGAATGACAATCATCAATGATAGCTCAACACATTTAAAGTCTTTCTGCAAAAACAATAACTGATAGCATTGCATCAGGATTTATCGGAGTAATAGGCCTCAACTCACCTAATATCAATGGATCTTTATTTGGTTTACTATGTAGTGGAGTTATTAAGCTCTCACACAGTGAAGGAATTAATTCACCTTTTTTCACTTGTTTCTGTCGCAACCTTAAACATAAATTCACTAGATTCTTCTTGAAATTATTTTTAAATATCATTAATGAAACCACTTATCAAAGATTTGTCGTTCTTCAATTTACTTTTGCCTTTTTCAGATCTAATCTCGTGTCATATGTTGGTCTCTCATTTTCATACTCGGCATCGACACATTTAGTATTCCCTTTTATAAACACCAGAAAAGAAGCTATCTCGTCCAAATAATTTTCCCGCATTTTCCAGAATTATGAAATAAAATGTGTTTGTTAAGTTTTAGTTTCATTACAGGAGAGTTCAGCATGTCTCCAAATTATAAAATAATGTTGAGTTCCTCTCCCCCTCTTCCATCCACTCCCGTGGTTGAGCTAACTTCTTTTGGATTTTTTTCCCCTTTTTCATCCCCAATTGTATCCAGCCAATTAGCCCACTCTTCCCGGTCACTGCTCCACCCCCTCTGCCAATCTGGGGAGGGCTGCAGACTACCACATGCCTCCTCCGATACATGTGGAGTTGCCAGCCGCTTATTTTCACCTGACAGTGAGGAGTTTCGCCAGGGGGACATAGAGCGTGGGAGGATCATGCTGGGCCCCCCCCAGTTCCGCCCCCTGAACAGGTGCCCCGACCGACCAGATGAGGCGCTAGTGCAACGACCAGGATACATACTCACATCTGGCTTCCCACTCGCAGACATGGCCAATTGTGTCTGTAGGGACACCGGAACAAGCCGAAGGTAACACGGGGATTTGAATTGGCGATCCCTGTGATGGCAGACAACGGAATAGACTGCTATGCTACCTGGATGCCTTGAGCTACCTTCTTAATAAAAAGTAACTCCTGTTGGTTTCTATGTGAGCCAACCCAGCAGAGCATCACTTCAGAGTTGGAGGTCTGAGTGTCTACCTGCACAGATGGGAGAGCTCGAAATAAACTGTAGAAACACACTGGAATAGAGGAGGAAAAACAAACCAACTGACCAACCAGCTAATCAACCAAACCAACCAGAGCCTACCTTCAGAAATGGCCTCAGTGAGGAAGCGCTCCGCCTGAGGAGCGTGGTTAGTGTCGGCTCTGAAGAGGTTCCTGGAGTTTGAGGCGTTTCTTTGGTTCTGACCTCCTTCTCCTCTCCCAGCCCGCATTACCTCAGCCAGATCAGAGAACAGAGTCACTCGCTCCTGGAGGAGCTCCAACACCTCCCTGTCCTTCTGCTGGATTTCAGCTATGGAGAGAGAGAGACATGCCAAGCAGAGCAGCTGAAACTTCCATAGCTTCTTAAGAGAAATGTAAAAATATGAAACGACTGCGGCCAAACTGATGACATCATGCAACGACAAGAGGAAACGCAGTGGAAATCAAAGGTAAATGCTTTTCAATGTTCTTTTTTTTTGTTTGTATCCCCTCCCCCCTTTTCCTCCCCAACTGTATCCAGCCAATTACCCCACTCTTCTGAGCCATCCCGGTCACTGCTCCACCCCCTCTGCTGATCTGGGGAGGGCTGCAGACTACCACATGCCTCCTCCGATACATGTGGAGTCACCAGCCGCTTCTTTTCACCTGACAGTGAGGAGTCTCACCAGGGGGACAGAGCGCGTGGGAGGATCACGCTATTCCCCCCAGTTCCCCCTCCCCACCTGAACAGTTGGACCGACCAGAGGAGGCGCTAGTGCAGTGACCAGGACATATACCCACATCCGGCTTCCCACCCGCAGATACGGCCAATTGTGTCTGTAGGGACGCCCGACCAAGCCGGAGGTAACACGGTGATTCGAACTGGCGATCCCCATGGTGGTAGGCAACGGAATAGACCACTACACTACCTGGACACCCCCCCATAATATATGTTTAATCTATCAGTTTGACGGCCAAGAAAAATCCCTCCTAATTCATTAGTTAGTTTAAATTGTAATTTTTTCTCTAATTGATCTTTATTTGCTGAAACTAAAATGACTTACACATAAAATACACATACAAACACAAACTGATTAACAAGAGAGACAATTCCTACATTCATAATTCTGTTTTGAACAATTTATAAAAAAAAAAACTATTCCATCCCCCAAAAGTGACTCTCCCTTCCTCTGTAGAAAATCAACCAACTACATGATCCCATTTTGTTGGCTTTGTAAAGCAAACCCACAAATTGCACTTCGCTCATGGCACTCGTTGTCGTCATCATCTAAATACTCCAGACAGTTCACTAGCTGGTCTGGCTTCCAGCTGCCAGGCTCAATCCAATCCTTTCCAGAGACAAAACTTTGCTAATGCTCTCATTTTAACATCATGTTACTCTTACCTTTACTAAACTCTGAAATGGTAGCACAGCCATGTGTGGCTGCCTAGCGGAGTTGGCGCACACTGTTTTGCATGTTCTTTTGTATTAAAGATGTTTCTGATGACAGTACACGCATATTTTGGTGGTGATGGTGTGGTGGTTTTTGTCTTGTTCTATTTCTCTGTCTTTAATGCACCGAACGGGAGCATCCACCATTATCCGAACCGCTTATCCTGCTCTCAGGGATGCTGGAGCCTATCCCAGCAGTCATTGGGCGGCAGGCGGAGAAACACCCTGGACAGGCCGCCAGGCCATCACAGGGCCCACACACACACACACACACACACACACACACACACACACACACCCCTAGGGACAAGCCGCCAGGCCATCACAGGGCCGACACACACACACACACACACACACACACACACACACACACACACACACCCCTAGGGACAAGCCGCCAGGCCATCACAGGGCCCACACACACACACACACACACACACACACACACACACACACACACACACACACACACACACACACACACACACACACCCCTAGGGACAAGCCGCCAGGCCATCACAGGGCCCACACACACACACACACACACACACACACACACACACACACACACACACACACACACACACACACACACACACACCCCTAGGGACAATTTAGTATGGCCGATTCACCTGACGTACATGTCTTTGGACTGTGGGAGGAAACCCACGCAGACATGAGGAGAACATGCAAACTCCACACAGAGGATGACCCGGGACGACCCCCGAGGTTGGACTACCCTTGGGCTCGAACCCAGGACCTTCTTACTGTTAGGCGACCGCACTAACCACTGCGCCACCGTGCTGCCCGAACAGGAGCAGTGCTCTCTTAATTTCATTCTATTCTATACAATGACAATAAAGGCTTTCTTCTTCTTCTTCTTATACACACACACACACACACACACAAACACACACACACACACACTCTGATGAGCCAAACATTAAGACCACTCACAGGTGAACTGAATAACACTGATAATCTCCAAACAAGGGCACACGTCAAGGTCTGGGTAGGTCAGATGGTCAGAGAACAACCAGTTCTCAGCTCCACCATTTACTCTGTCAGCTGACTCAAACAAAGGCATGATTCATCTGTCAAGTAGATTTAATATACCGTCGTTTCCAGCCACAGCCCCAACCTCCAACCCACAATCCTCTACTGAGAGCCGAGTGCTGCCTCCACCCCATGTAGTCTCCTCAGCCGTTCAAGTCCAATATTAACCTGCTGTCAACTACGAAAACCGGCCTGGTGCTGGCTGTCGCCTCCAAACAGCGAAAAACAACCAAGCATAAAAACAACTTACAGACAGAAACCACTGCCACTCTCACATGCACTCTTCACACACACACACACACACACACACACACAGAGTCACCTGCCATAAAGAAAGAGGGAGAATGAAAGAAGAGGAGAGGACAGGACAGGACAGGACAGGAGAGGAGGTGTTGTACCTCTCAGTCTGCGTATTAAGGCCTTGTCCTCTGTTTCTATGAGGGGGAAGTCTTCTCTGGATGGGCAACTACAGACAAACAGACAAAGACTTAATGTGTGTACATGTACATATGTATTTATAGGTGAGTGTGTATACAGTGCATCTGGAAAGTATTCACACCCCTTCACTTTCCCCACATTGTGTTATGTTACAGCCTTATTTCAAAATGGATTAAATTCCTTTTTTTTCTCTCATCAATCTACACACAATACCCCATAATGACAAAGCGAAAAAGGTTTTGTAGAAATTTTTGCAAATTTATTAAAAATAAAAAACTGAAATATTGCATGTACATAAGTATTCACACCCTTTACTCAGTACTTGGTTGAGGCACCCTTGGCAGCGATTACAGCCTCAAGTCTTCTTGGGTATGAAGCTACAAGCTTGGCACACCTATATTTGGGGTATTTCTCCCATTCTTCTCTGCAGATCCTCTTGAGCTCTGTAAGGTTAGATGGGGAGCATCGCTGCACAGCTATTTTCAGGTCTTTCCAGAGATCTTCAATGGGGTTCAAGTCTGGGCTCTGGCTGGGCCACTCAACGACATTCACAGACTTGTCCCGAAGCCACTCCTTCGTTGTCCTAGCTGTGTGCTTAGGGTCGTTGTCGTGTTGAAAGGTAAACCTTCGCCCCAGTCTGAGGTCCTGAGCGCTCTGGAGCAGGTTTTCATCAAGGATCTCTCTGTACTTTGCTCCATTCATCTTTCCCTCGATCCTGACTAGTCTCCCAGTTCCTGCCGCTGAAGAACATCCCCACAGCATGATGCTGCCACCACCATGCTTCACTGTAGGGACGGTATTAGCAAGGTGATGAGAGGTGCCTGGTTTCCTCCAGACGTGACGTTTGGCATTCAGGCCAAAGAGTTCAATCTTGGTTTCATCAGACCAGAGAATATTGTTTCTCATGGTCTGAGAGTCCTTTAGGTGCTTTCTGGCAAACTCCAAGCGGGCTGTCATGTGCCCTTTACTGAGCAGAGGCTTCCGTCTGGTCACTCTACCATAAAGGCCTGATTGGTGGAGTGCTGCAGAGATGGTTGTCCTTCTGGAAGGTTCTCCCATCTCCACAGAGGAACGCTGGAACTCTGTCAGAGTGACTATTGGGTTCTTGGTCACCTCCCTGACCAAGGCCCTTCTCTCTCGATTGCTCAGTTTGGCTGGGCAGCCAGCTCTAGGAAGAGTCCTGGTGGATCCAAACTTCTTTCATTTACGAATGATGGATACCACTGTGCTCTTCGGGACCTTCAAAGCTGAAGAAATATTTTTGTACCCTTCCCAGATCTGTGCCTCGATACAATCCTGTCTCGGAGGTCCACAGACAATTCCTATGACTTCATGGCTCGGTTTCTGCTCTGACATGCACTGTCAACAGTGGGACCTTATATAGACAGGTGTGTGCCTTTCCAAATCATGTCCAATCAATTGAATTTACTAGAGGTGGACTCCAATCAAGATGTAGAAGCATCTCAAGGATGATCAGTGGAAACAGGATGAACCTGAGCTCAATTTTGAGTGTCATAGCAAAGGGTGTGAATACTTATGTACATGCAATATTTCAGTTTTTTATTTTTAATAAATTTGCAAAAGTATCTACAAAACCTTTTTCACTTTGTCATTATGGGGTATTGTGTGTAGATTGATGAGAAAAAAAAGGAATTTAATCCATTTTGGAATAAGGCTGTCACATAACAAAATGTGGGGAAAGTGAAGGGGTGTGAATACTTTCCGGATGCACTGTATATAGATATTATATATACATGTGTGTCTCTGTGTGTATTTGTTAACATATGTGTGTGTGTGTGTGTGTGTGCGTGTGTGTGTGTGTGTGTGTGTGTGTGTGTGTGTGTGTGTGTGTGTGTGTGTGTGTGTGTGTGTGTGTGTGTATATATATATATATATATATATATGCGCATATACGTATGTGTATGTCTATCTGTGTATATCTAACTATGTGTACTTGGATATGGATATGTAGACATGTCTATGATACTGGTATTTGTCATTGTACATCTACTTTGTATTTTCATTCTCCTATTCACTGCCTTGTGATGATCTTACACCAATTACACTTTACATGACATGTACTCCTACTACTATTTCATATCGTACTACTATGACATGATTGCTATGTAGCAAATGAACTACTAGTACTTCTACTTCATATAGTACCTATGAATGATAACTATGTTGCCGATGTACTGCTACTACTTCATGTAATACTACTGTCATATGACTGCTACGCAGTGGGCTATGATGTCAGATGGTAGCACTTGGATATATGTGCTAGCTGTTGACTCTTATCAGTGGGTGTGGATAAATTAATCTATTAAATGAGTAACTGTGACTATATACATATGTCTGTCTGCTGACCTGAGAACAGTTTGCTGGATGCGTGTCATCCAGTTCTTCCTGTCTTCCTTGGAGGCGGCATAGAGTTCGAACATCTCTGGAGGGCTGGAGTCACTGATGAGAAACATCCCTCGTTCCTGATTGGCTACTTCCCTCACGATCAGGTTACTCAGGGACACCACAGCGGGCTTTTCCTGAAAAAGACAGACAGTCAGTTAAACAGACAGTGAGACAGAAACGTTTAGTGACACAGACAGTAGGACAGACAGGCAGACAGTCTACATGAAAGACGTCTGACAGACAGAAGAATAGACAACACTGAAAGAGAAACCGGGAGACTGTCAAGACACACAGGCAGGCAGATAAAGGTATAGACAGGCAGGCAGAAGAACAAACAGGAGGTGAAGGAGTGCAGAATGACGTGGAGAGGAGTCATAGAAGAGGAGGAAAGATTAGAGGAGGTGAGGTGGCCGGAGGCTCCTGGCTGTTGGTCGTAATTGTGATGGGAATTCAGGACCAAGAACTCACATCCAACCTGTTGGTCTCCTCACTGTTTGTCAGATTCTCCTTTTTGTTTTCCTTCGTTTTCCTCTGGGTAACATGGCGGTCTATTCCATTGGCTACCAACACAGGGATCGCCGGATCGAATCCCCATGTTACCTCCAGCTTGGTCGGTTGTCCCAACAGACACAATTGGCTGTGTCTGCGGGTGGGAAGCTGGATGTGGATATGTGTCCTGATCACTGCACTAGCGCCTCCTCTGGTCAGTCGGGGCGCCTGTTTGGGGGGAGGGGGAACTGGGGGGAATAGCGTGATCCTCCCACGCGCTCTGTCCCCCTGGTGAAACTCCTCACTGTCAGGTGAAAAGAAGCAGCTGGCAACACCACGTGTATCGGAGGAGGCATGTGGTAGTCTGCAGCCCTCCCCGGATCGGCAGAGGGGGTGGAGCAGTGACCGGGATGGCTCAGAAGAGTGGGGTAATTGGCTGGATACAATTGGGGAGAAAAAAGGGGGAAGAAAATCCAATAAAAAAAACAAGAAAAGGAAATACTAGACTCTTTACTGGCTGGATTGGACCAGTGGGCCAGCCCTACAAGCATGCATGTTGCTGACTGACTGAGAAACTGACTGACTGACTGATCATGTTTGACACAATTGGGCTGCTGGATCAGGTGACCAGCAATGTCACTTAAGTTACACGATTGGTCGGCCGAGCGCCAAGAGGCGTGAGGGACAGCGCACAGTTAAAGCACTCAAATAACAATCACTTTGACAAATCACTCACTGGCGAATTCACAGAAAGGATTGGGTGGCTTTCGCGGCCGCTTAACCTGCACAAACCTTTTTGATTCTGCGATACTTTATTGATCCCCGTAGGGAAATTATACCCTGCATTTAACACATCCTAGCTGCGTGGCTAGGAGTAGTGGGCAGCCGCTGTACATCGCCTGGGGACCAACTCCACTTCGTCTTGCCATGCCTCGGTCAAGGGCACGGACTGTACTAACCCTAACATGCATGTCTGATGGTGGGGGAAACCGGAGCACCCGGAGAAAACCCCCCACAGACACGGGGAGAACATGCAAACTCCACACAGAGAATGACCTGGGACGACCCCCAAGGTTGGACAACCCCCGGGTTCAAACCCAGGACCTTCTTGCTGTGAGGCGACAGAGCGAACCACTGTGCTACCATGCCGCTGTGTACACATCGAGGATGACACTGAAGCTTCCTGCTGGGCTCTTGGCAGAAAGCCACCATTTATACTTAGCTACATGGATAACTGCAACCAGATGCAAAGCAAGGGCAAACCGCACTCGGCTTCAAAACTTTATGGGTGTGTTTTCGCTGTAATATCATGAGCACAATATCTTTTGTGAATCGCACCTTGAGGCGGGGCAGATAGAGGTTGTAAGTGATGCGCAATTCAAGGTGCTATCAGCGGCCGCAATCCATTCTTTGTTAGTTCGCCTGTCAATACAGAGTGAGTCTTAGAACAGATTAAAGAGGAGGGGGGATTAACAGATAATTAGAATAGGTATAATTACAATTAAATTACAGGGTTTTTCCTGCATAGAGAATTACGAGGCGGCCGCCTCCATCAAATCCCGTCCCGTCTCCAGCTCTCAACGGGTGTCTCAATTAAAAACACTACTTTCTAATAAGCACAGTACACTTTAAAAACAAATATTACTGGGACCACCACAGGAAATTGCAGATGAACATTTAATATCCAGGAATTCACATTATAGACACTACCACTGACTATCTCTCTACCAAACTGGCCACAACTTCCAAACACTGACCATATGTGGTCAAGCCATAAACTAGGTTTTGACCTAGTCTTGTGTTTATGAAGACATTCACCTGACTTGATTGTTGCCATATTAAGAGCACAAGAGAGGAAGAGGAGTTTAGGAGGACATGAAAAGGAGGAGATAAAGAGGGCAGGACCTTCCGTTAAGGAAGAGTAGAGACTAGATGAGAAGGAGGATGAGATAAGCAAACGGAGAACTAACCAGCGAGGGGAAGATGAATTTCTGGTCTTTTTCCTGGAGGAAAACCAAGATGTCTGACATCAGCAGGACCTGAACATCTGGAAATGCACGTGCACACACGCACACGCACACGCACACACACACACACACACACAGTTAGGTTTATTGAACATTGTGGTTCTTAGCTTCTCATCTATCAGTCCTAAACCTTACCTTTCATCCGGGAGCTCTGAGTTTTACAGAGGAAGTTCCCCTCATGCAGGAGCCTCCTGCGGAGCAGCTCTCCTCCTTTGAACACGCCTCCTCCCCGGACCTCTGCCTGGGCCCGCGGGTCCATTCTGGCTCGGATCTCCTGCAGTCTTTGCGTTCGCTCCAGCTCCAAGACCTCCTGGTCCACAGAACTGATCAGCTCCTTCAGGAGAACCAGCGCCGAACTTAAATCGTGCTCCTCCCCTTCATTGCCTGTGAGAAAGATGCACTGAAGGTCACCTTCAAATCGTTGTGGTAGTCATTGTGAAGGTTGTTGTGGATTTCATTATAAAGATCATTGTAAATGTCATTGTAGAGCTTACTATCTCCGCCAGGCGGTAGCCTGGAGCTAAACTCACAAACTACCAGACCCATCAGCCTAAATTTTGTTTGTGCACGGTTATAAATGTATGATGAAGAACCTCTTGTGGTTGCGGTGATTCAAAACCTCTGAAAAACATTTGTTCTCGCTATTGCCGCTTCCTCTCTACATTTACTTTCTAGTTTGCTCAACCTACGCTACTCTCAGTGGCTGCCTGATCTAAGTAAATCATGTGCATGTGCGACTCACATCTATGGGTGGACCTATGGATCTATGGACCATTACTAAGAATACACTTGCTTGTGCATCCTCAATAGCCAGGTTGGGACGAACAAAAAATAATTCGCCTCGCCGCCACATGGAAGTGCCATAGCCGCCAATGTTAAAACTCAGCTATAAAAATATAATTTCAAGAGTAGGATTAATCACAGTCACACCTGGAAATCATCTCAGTAGCTACAATCATACATTTCCCATAGCTGAGCTTTGTTTTCTTCCCGTTGTTTTATGAATGAAAGTCAATCAGCACAGCAGCCATTCGCCTTGATTCACTGTATATCATGAAAACCGTGATTGCTAAACACATTTGAAGTCTTCTCTCATAGTTGTTTTATTGCTTTAGAATGAATGAAAGTCAATCAGCAGCCGTTCGCCTTTATATTTTATATCATGGAAACTGGGACGGTTAAATACATTTCATGTCTTTTTGTAAAGACTTTAAAATTATGATAACCTGATCTCTGTCATTTCACATGAGAATCAGCCGCATTTGTGCAGGGGGTTCGCCTTGGAGGCTGCACATCAACAGACTGACAGGCAAAACGTTTTTATCAGGTAGATTTTTTAGCCTGAGCATTGCATATTAACAACTTTTCTTTCCCATATTTTCCATTCAATTGATTTTGGGCATTGCACAAAAGCCTTACAATGGTATATAGCCAATTTTATTTGTATAGCCCAATATCATATATTGCAAATTTGCCTCAAGGGGCTTCAAAGCAACACAACATCCTGTCTCTGTGTGTGTGTGTATTTCCCTTCTCCCGGTAGGCGAAAAAAGAGGTGGTTTGTTGCCAAGTTCGGACACCGGAGGAGGGGAGATATGTACGGCTGGTGGAGATCTATACTCTTGAGTGCACTCCTCTAGTTGTGAAGGTCATTGTAGAGATCATTGAGTAGGTCATGTAGAGATCACAGTACTGATCATTGTAAAGGTCACTGTGCACGTCATTTCAGATATTAATGTAGAAGTCATTGTAGAGGTCAGTGTAGAGGTCACTTTGAAAGTCATTGTGGAGGTTATTGTAGAAGTCACTGTGGAGATCATTGTCAAGGTTATTGTGAAGGTCATGGCAGTCAGGTTTATTATCAGGGTTGTTACTCTTAGTGTTGTCCAGAATCCGCTGGATCAGAACCGGGTACTTGGTGATCCGCTGGGTCACCAGCAAAATGCACTCCTGGATACCATGACGACGCAGCAAAGGACCACGGCTCACCCTCTGATTATTACGGGATGTAGAGATGGAGAAACACATATCAGATATCGGCTTCAAGTAAAGACCAGGCGTATCCCACACTGAAACACACTCCCACAAACTTGTCTCTCTCAGTTCAGTTCACACACCACCTTAATGTGTCATATAGCGCCGCCGGCTTCTCACCCTGATGAAGAGCTGAAATCTCTTGTCTTTGGCCAACAGCTCTTTGTAAAGTTTGACAGCTTTGGGATGACGACTGCAGAATTCAGAGTAGGCTTTCCTCATATCCTCTGCACACTGCCCTGAAAACTACATACACACACACACACACACAAACACACACACACACACACACACAGCAAAGTTTTGAATTGGCACCAAAACAATATTCATTTTTCTACACAGAGACAGTGTGTATATGATGTGTGTGTGTGTGTGTGCATGCGTGTACCTGTTGGAGAAGCAGGTCTCCCAGCTGGTTGATGCTGAAGTTGGTTTGGCTCCCAGGGGCCAGACCCTGGTTCCTCCTGGCCAACAGCAGGGACAGGAAGCGGCTGTGTAGCCCCTGCAGTTGATCCAGGCAGGGGAAGACAGCGTGAACCACACCTGGCTCTAGCATCACCTCTTCCAGCATCCCACGACGAAACACTCCCTCCATGATCCGCAAGGTCCGCACATGATGGAACTCAGTCTGGATGAGCTCTGGGGGGTGAGAGAGAGAGCGAGTGAGTTGGTGCCATGTTCTTGCCGGCGAGGCCACGGAACCATAAACTATTATGGCTATTGTTGTTTGATATCATAATCACTGTTGTTGTTGCTGTTATTATAATCATTGTTGTGTTGTGCTGTTGTTTTACATACTTTGGCAATATGTACAAAAACGTATGTCATGCCAATAAAGCAAATATTGAATTGAATTGAGACAGCGAGAGAGAGAGTGAGAGAGAGAGAGAGTGAGGGCGAGAGAGAGGGCGAGAGAGAGAGTGAGAGAGAGATTGAGAAAGTGAGAGAGAGAAAACACTAGTTGAATTGATTTGAAAAAGAGTAACATGTCAAATTCCTTGGACACTACAGGCAAAAATGTAGCATCTGGCACCTCTGTATATGTGCTGTGTGAGTGCGTGTGTACATGTTTTGCTATCCTTGTGTGGACATTTGGTCCACACAAGGATAGCAAAACCTGACAGCATGTACCTTGCGCGGACATTTCAGAGGTCCGCACAAAGGAAAGGGTCTATTTTAAGGTTAGGAGTTGGTTTTAGGGTTACGGTTAGCATTGGGGTTAGGTTAAGGTTAGGGTAAGGGTAAGGGTTAGGCATGTAGTTTGCGTGGTTAAGATTAGGGTTAAGGGCTAGGAAATCAATGTAGTCAATGAGGGGTCCACACAAGGATAGTGAAACACGACTCTGTGTGTGTGTGTGTGTGTGTGTGTGTATGTGTGTGTGTACAGAGTGTCTAACCATAGATGACGTCCTGGCGTTTCATGGTCTCTTTGCGGTGACTCTGTAAGTAGCTGGGCTCCACCGCCATACTCCAGCTGTCTGCCTCCACACACTTCCCCTCGCTGGCCAGTTCCTCCAACAGTGACGAGTAGTACAGCTCCCCTGGTGGAAAGCAGGACAGGAAGTAAGACATGATAAGGGCAGGGGGGATTTAAAAAAAGGCAGAAAATTACAGATAAAAAATGAAAAGCCAGCAGAAATTAAAAAGACAAAGAAAAGTTAGGAGATAAAATAGATGAAGAAACAGAAAAGAAAAAGAGAAAGAAAGTGAGACAAAGAAAGAATAATTGTAATTAATATGACAATATTCTGTAGAGCAACACTGATTATTCTGTTTCAACTGGGTTTTTTGTGTGCAAATGTGCGTGTGTGTGGTGTCAGTAGTGTAAGTATAGTATGTGTGTGTGTGTGTGTGTGTGTCTCTATAATGTGTATTTTGTGTGTATATTGGATGTGCGCAGTGTGAACTAGTACTGTATGAGGGTGCAGTGTGTGTATTTATACTACCTTCATCAGTAAGGGACTCCATGGACATTGCTCTGGCTCTGAAGTTGAGCGAGTCACTGGACTGAGACAAAATCCTCCTCAACCCAACAGGAGAGTCATCGGCTCTTCATAGACAGACAGATGAGACACGGAGAGAGTCAGACAGAGACAGGCAGACAGAAAGGTAGACAGTGAGACAGGCAGACATAGTTAGAGACACACACACACCAACAGGCGGGTAGAGAAACAGGGAGAAAGATGGGACATAGAGACAGACCGATATTAAATGATGGGGATCTTGGTTTGGGTTGTAGAGAGTCCCAGTCAGCACCTCCATCATCATCTACTGGCTGGGAGACTGCTGGGCCAACCAATAGGGCTTCTGTAGTAATCTTACCCCGCTATGTTATTGGTAGAGACACTCTTGGCGAGCGAGAGGCCGGAGCGAACCCGTCTCCCCCCAAGAAAAGACTGACGCAGGCTGTCGGACGGATAGATGGCCGAGCTGGGACGCTCCTTCAACAGAGGAGCTGAGGAGAAGAGGGGAAGAGAAAACTCATAAATACAGCCACCAGGGGGCAGCAATACCATGACCCTATGGCGAGACTGAAATAGAGTTAGACGGCAAACAAAAGAAATGGAGAGAAATGGACAGGAGCGAGGGAGACAAGACTTTTAGAAAGAGAGAGCAAGACAGGAAATGGGGTGAGACAGACAGATGAACAGAAAAACGACAGGAGACAAAGAGAAATGAGAGAGAGAGATAGAGCAAGACAGAGACAGAGACAGAAAAAGAGAAAGACAATGAGAAAAACGAGATGGACAAACTCACTTTTGGTCCTTAGCGCCACATTCTGTAGAGCAGAGCTGTTCCTGACCATGGCCAACTTCTGCTGCTGTTTATACCAGAGAGAGAGAGACAGTCAGCAAAGAGAGACAGACAGCACAGAGAGAGAGACATTCAGCACAGAAAGACAGCACAGGGAGACAGTCAGCAAAGAGAGACATACAGCAAAGAGAGACATACAGCAGAGAGAGACATACGGCACATCAAGACAGAAAGACAGCACAGTAAGACAGACAGACAGCACAGTAAGACAGCCAGCAGAGAAACAGCCAGCAAAGACACCAATGGTCAACACATATGCCCCTTTTCCACTACATGGTACTGGCTCAACTCGACGCACCCTTTTTTCATTTTTCCATTACTGGAATGTACCGGCATTTTGGTAACTGCTACCACTTTTCTGGTGCCACCTTTGTTGAGGTTCCAAAAAAAACTGGAGCGGGTACCAAAATCAATGCAGACCTCTGATTGGTCAGAGAAATGCGTCACCGCGTCATCAGTGCGCGCATGGGACATCGCCCGGCATTTTTAAATACCGAAGCGGTCGAAGCAGAGTTATCTTAAAAGTACATTTTTGAAATTGGAAAAAAATGGGAGAGTGGAAAACCCAGCTACACTGAGGGGGTACTGTTACTGTAATGGAAAACGACGCAGAAGTGAGCGGAGCTGAGCCGGTACCATGTAGTGGAAAAGGGGCAATAGATACCAACAGCTATCAGAGAGACAGACAGTTAAAACACAAAGGGAGTCATACCCAAAGTTGCTCAAGGGCAGGGAAGAAGGTCTCTGGACTTTTCAAACAACCACCTTTCTGGTTACTGTTCTTCTGCTACTGTAATTCACGTTACTGTTTTTGACTTGACGTGTGTGTTTCTGGTGTTTACTTTGACCCCTTATTGCCTTGTCTATATTGCTTTTTTTTTTTTTTTTGGCATTCTCCACCTTTACTGGATGGTGATAGTAGAGAGAGAGAGAGGATGACATGCAGCAAGGGGGATGGGCAGGATTCGAACCCAGGCTGCTGCGGTAAGGACTCAGCCTCATGCGGTACATGCTCTACCAGGTGAGCCACCGGAGCGCCCCCTTTACTGCTTTTTTATCATTATCATTGTAAGTGAAGTGAGCCGGCTTCCTTCCGCTCAGCAGCCACAGTACGCTCAAATGTCAGAATGTTGCAAAAACCAAATGAAAATACTTATTGTGGTTAGATTGAGCTTAGGGTGAGAGGTCAGAGGTCATCAACATCTTACCCTCTGTTTCATCTTGGCACAGCTAGCCAGAGAATCTCGGCAGCGGTTGTGGATGGTGACGTTGCAGGCTGCAAAACAGACAGAAAACCCATCAAATTTACGCACAATTCATACGTTTACATTTAGCATCCAGCAAAGATACACACACAGTCACTCTATCCATACATCCGTCTACATGTCTGTCTCATTTGTCTGATTGTTCCAGGTCCATTACCGGATACATATTTCATAATACAGATGTTGAATCTACAATGTGAACAGCCGGTGGCTGGGTCAGTTAAACAGAAGCTAACACACATAACAGCAGGCCAACATTTCTTTGGTCCTCCTCTAAATATTAAAGCTTTCATATAATCTATAGGCAGGAGTCTCCATGGACTATGATGTTCATGGATGACATTGTGATCTGTAGCAAGAGTAGGGAGCAGGTGGAGGAGAGCCTGGAGAGGTGGAGGTATGCACTGGAGAGAAGAGGAATGAAAGTCAGTAGGAGCAAGATGGAATACATGTGTGAATAAGACAGAGGACAGTGGAATGGTGAGGATGCAAGGAGTACAAGTGATGAAGGCGTATGACTTTAAATACTTGGGGTCAACTGTCCAAAGTAACGGGGAGTGCAGAAGAGAGGTGAAGAAGAGAGTGCAGGCAGGGTGGAGTGGGTGGAGAAGAGAGTCAGGAGTGATTTGAGACAGAAGGGTACCAGCAAGAGTTAAAGGGAAGGTTTACAAGATGGTTGTGAGACCAGCTATGTTATATGGTTTGGAGACAGTTGCACTGATGAAAAGACAGGAGGTGGAGCTGGAGGTGGCAGAGCTGAAGATGCTAAGATTTTCATTAGGAGTGACAAAGAAGGACAGGATTAGGAACGAGTATATTAGAGGGACAGCTCGGGTTGGACGGTTTGGAGACAAAGCATGAAAGGCAAGATTGAGATGGCTTGGACATGTGTGGAGGAGAGATACTGGGTATATGGGAGAAGGATGCTGAATATGGAGCTGCCAGGGAACAGGAAAAGAGGAAGGCCAAAGAGGAGGTTTATGGATGTGGTGAGGGAGGACATGCAGGTGACTGGTGTGACAGAGGAAGATGCAGAGGACAGGAAGAGATGGAGACGGATGATCCGCTGTGGCGCCCCCTAACGGGAGCAGCCGAAAGTAGTAGTAGTAGTAACAGTCTATAGGAAATAAATGAGGTCTATATCTGCGTGTACTGGCAGCATTAGGAACAGAAAGAGGCGGTTTATGGGAAGTAGGATGGAAGGATAATGGGAGGAGAAACAGAGAGAGAGAGAGAGAGAGAGAGAGAGAGAGAGAGAGAGAGAGAGAGAGAGAGAGAGAGAGAGAGAGAGAGAGAGAGAGAAAAGTCACATGTCTGCAGGTTAATTACTATGGTTGTAAGCTAAAGATATAGTCTCAGCACACACACACACACACACACACACACACACATCAGCAGTCACTCGGGGTCGAGTATGACTGTCCTCCTTCTTGGTCCTTGTGGGTCTTCAGGTGGGCGAAGAGGCCAATCCTGGAGCTGCATATTTTGGTGCAGTGTGGGCAGGGGTGGGCGGTGGTAGTCGTGGGATTGGTTTGGGCCTTTTTGGTGGAAACTCCCTCCTTTCTGAGTCTGCGCTTGTCTTCTGCAGCACATCGGAGATCATTATTATAAAGTACAGCTCCTTCCCGGACAAGTTTTCTCCAGGTCGCCCTGTTGGTTGCTGTGTCTTCCCAGGTCTTAGGCTCTATGTGGCATTTTTTGATGTTCGTTTTGATGTTATCCGTATACCTTTTCTTTTGACCACCCGGGGCACCTTGTCCTGTGAGAAGCTGAGTATAGGACTTGTTTTGGAAGGCGAGAGTCAGGCATATGGCTGACATGGCCGGTCCATCTGAGCTGGTGTTGGGCAATGGTGGCAGTGATAGCGGGAATGTTAGCCTCCTCCAGGACGCTGGTGTTGGTGCGTCTATCTTCCCAGGTGATCTTGAGGATCTTTCGGAGGCACCTCTGATGATGTGCCTCTAGTGCCTTCAGGTGCCTGCTGTATGTGATCCAGGATTCTGATCCATACAGTAGGGTGGGCAACACTACCGCTTTGTAGACCAGAATTTTCGTTCTGGCCTGGAGGTCACGGTTTTCAAAGACCCTTTTCCTCAGTCTTGAGTAAACCCCACAGGCACAGCTGAGGCGGTGGTGTATTTCCTCATCAATATTAGCTTTGGATGATAGGAGGCTTCCAAGGTATGTATAGTGGTCCACATTTTCCAGTCTGGTTTTGTCAACATAGATAGTTGGGGGTGGAGCAGGGTTATTTGTGTTGGGTGGTGGCTGGTAGAGGATCTGGGTTTTTTTTCCACACACACACACACACACACAGACACACACACACACACGAAACAGTTTTTGGTGCAGCTGAAGGAGTGTGCATTTTGACTGCTAAAATAATTTAATTTCAACTTCATGATTTAACTGTAAACACGGGAGTTCGATACTTGATTGTGTCTGGCACCTTGTAAAATGTACACTTGTAAATGTCATTTGTCCGTCGCAGCCACGAGGACCATCTAGTCATCCTGTGATGGATGACTGATGACTTGTGCGACGATTAAAGCGAGGAAGAGTTGCGCATCATCAACCCCACTCTCTCGCCCGAGACCACCCACTACCAGTGGCAAGACTAAGCCAGACGACTGGCAACGGAGAAGGATGCAGATTTTTCCTCAGGGTTTCTTCCCGGAGCCTGTCCCGTAGACGAGTATACCCACAAGGCAGCGGAGGTTTTATATCAGTTTTCCTTCTCCTACTCTTGTAAATATGTATGCCCCAAACATGGCAAGAGCAGCCTTTTTAACACCTCTTGGTCCACTACTAGTGACGTTTGCAGTAGTTGGTAAGGTGGGATATGGTATCTGGTCCAGAGGAAGACCAGTCCAGTCACCCTCTTCCTTTACAGATCCCTCTCATCTAGTTTCAGAGCTCTCATGGGTGCGTGTCCGGGGACTGCTGAATCCCCCGAGTGAACTTTTTATTCTAAACCCTGCAAGTCTACTCCCAAACAGACTTATTGTGTGTTATCAAAGCGTTGATCAGCTGTATTGTGGAGATACTGGATGCTCAACCACCACAGGATGCAGTTTAAAATGAAGCTACAACTAGAGGGCAACTGAACACAAGTGTCAGACATTTTCCACAAGTCCAATCCAACCAAATGATCTAAAACCGGTATTGGAAGTGACAAGGAAAACGAGCAGTTGAACTATATTACCCGTAATGTCCGGTGTTATCAGTGGTGAACTGCACTGCTGAGCTACTTCCTGGTTCAACTTGCAGGAAAGAGCAGCCTATACTTCCTGTAGGTAGTAGAAACCATTGATGAACTACCAGGCCAGCACAGAGAAGTCATGGATAACAGCAAATCATGTACACAGTCTAACTGAAGCACTATGTTGTTGTTGTTGTTGTCGTTCTAAGAACAGGTCTGAGGCCGAAGGCCTCTTCAGACAGGATGTAGTGTGCGCTGATCTTGCTGATTAGATCAATGCAGTGGACATCTGCCAAGATACCAAAATAATTGACTCCCTATGAGGTAGCTGCTAGCCATCTAAATGTTGTTTATACGATGCGTCATTACTCGGTAATTCTTCACATAAACCTTCCATTATCCGAACCGCTTATCCTGCTCTCAGGGTTGCGGGGATGCTGGAGCCTATCACAGCAGTCATTAGGCGGCAGGCGGGGAGACACCCTGGACAGGCCACCACACAGGCCCCCCCGCCCCTTCCCACACATTCATACCTAGGGACAATTTTAGTACAGCCGATTCACCTGACCTACATGTCTTTGGACTGTGGGAGGAAACCGCGGCACCCGGAGGAAACCCACGCAGACATGGGGGGAACATGCAAACTCCACACAGAGGACGGCCCGGGACGACCCCCAAGGTCGGACTACCCCGGGGCTCAAACCCAGGACCTTCTTGCTGTGAGGCGACCGCGCTAACCACTGCGCCACCGTGCCGCCTCTTCACATAAACAAAATCTTATTTTTGATGACCCAAAAAAAAAATGTCCTGATTATAAAAACCAAGTACATTATTATGGTTGCTAATATCAATTGTGAACATACAACAGCCATTGTTTATATACCACTATTCTCCCCTGCATTTAAACACACCTGGTGTGTCCACTGCGCTGGAGTTCTTTACAAACGAAGACTTTCTTCCTGATGTCTCGATATAATGTTGAACTTGTGTTGTATAATTCATTACATCGTGACACCACCAATACAAACTTTTCCTCCAGGTTCCTTGAGACGGTCTACTGGAGACCCCCTTCTTACTGGATGTGCCAGCGTTAATTTTGGCAGGAATTTTCAGTTTAGTTTTAACCTTGAAATCTAATTAGTTTTAGTCTTGTTTTAGTTATTTATTTTGCCTTAGTTTTAATTTTTACATTTTAATTCTAATCTAGTTTTAGTCAAAGATATTTTTGTCACAATTTAGTCAGAAGGCTTTTTGTTGTCATTAGGATACTGTTTAAGGTGTTTTCTCCTGACTATTGACCATTACCATTCGCAGTTGAACTGAGGTCAACTTGACTCTGACAATGGGCAAGAGGCACGCCAGCACTATGTGACCAACTCATGGTAGAAAAATATCATCTCTCGTCCAATAACAAGAACAGACTAACACAGCTGGATTCTGCACAATGGATACATGCTTTTAATTGGATAAAGCGGGACAATTTATTGGCGTGGCGCCTGCCTGCATCCCATGTGATATTCAGAGTTAGTTACTGTGTTAGGTAGTTCTTTCTCAACATTCTCACGGACAAAATTGGTTGAACTCCAGGCGCCGGGCTCGCCTCGTGCTGCATTCTGCCCAGTGCAGCGAAAAGCTGCCCTTGAAACAAATGGACTCCAGGGTGCGAGGGAGGAGTTTGCGTGGCCCGCTGTCTGTGAAAGCCCGTTTAATGCTCTGATGCCCCCATTAGACGCCGTTGTACAGCTGTGTCCAGCGGTGGTCCATGTCCAGAATCTCAAAAATGGAGCTTATGAGTGAAATGATATCATAACAGATATGCATCGTGTCATCCATCCATCCATTATCCGAGCCGCTTATCCCAATCGGGGTCGCGGGGATGCTGGAGCCTATCCCAGCAGTCATTGGGCGGCAGGCAGGGAGACACCCTGGACAGATTGCCAGTCCATCACAGGGCCCTAATAATAATAATAATAATAATAACAACAAAAATAAGACCCAGGTTAAAAAAAAAAATACAAAAAAAGCGGAATTATCCTTTAAGGTGCAGTTGCCTCCATATAGACAGTGCCAGAACCATTCAAAACGACATGTTCAGCCTGGATACTCAGTCATTAAACAGGCAAAAAAGAAAAGTTTTGGGGAAGAAAAACGTTATCAGCAGCACCTAAAGATCTTGAAACTCAGCATATGGCAGCAGCCCCTTGTGACCCCAGTTTAAGAAGAGCATTATCTTCAGCTAAATCAGATTTACAGACGTTTACAGAGGACATTGCTTTTGCATTGCATCAACTGCAGAGAAACCACAACTTCACAACTCTTCATCACTACTTATACTGCTATGACCAGATGAGAGCTAACAGGATGACATTATTTAGAAACGAAATGTGATCATCTGCACAGCCTACAGCAAAACACGTCTGTTGTAAAGACCTTTTGTTTAAAAGCACGGACAGCAAGTTTACAGACACAATCAGATGTTCTCAGCTGTTTTCACCAAGAGCTGGAAATCCCTGTGAAGACCAGAACAGCCTGGAGGACTTCTATCAACAACAATAGGACATCTATTCTACTTCAGAAAGTATTCCTACTTTATTCTACATCACACACATTGTATTTATACTCTATTCAACTCATACTCCATTCTTTTCATACTCTATTTATACTATATTCTTATATTCTCTATTCTAATGTTTATACTCTATTCTACCTGATAGCCAAAGTATCTATATTCTATTCTACACGGTAGACAAAGTATTTATATCTCATTCTACATGACAGACAAAGTATTAATCCCCTATTTTAGCTGACAGTCTAAATAACATAAACTGGGTGAAGTCATGTGACAGGAGGCCTCCTGCTAATCTATTGTTTTCAGATTACAACAAAAAAAAACCCAGTCTTTTTAATCCACCGTAATCTGTCTGGACTAACAATATGACACCTCATCACACACACACACACACACACACACACACACACGAAAACAGAGGTTGAAAACCAAACACACAGCATCATTCTGGATTATTTACAGCAGTTGGATTACACGGGCTGGGAGACCAGAGGGAAGTGTACTACAGTAGTCTACCAGAGAGGTGACTGGAGTCTGGACCAGGACCTGGATGACATGTTCTGATGAACACCAAGCTAATCCAAAATCTCCAACATTTGGAGTCCCACGTGGCTTTTGATCAAACCGTGTTGTAGACCATTTTAAGTAAAAAAGTAGTTTCAATAGGGCGTCTGGGTAGTGTAGCGGTCTATTCCGTTGCCTACCAACATGGGGATCACTGGTTCAAATCCCCGTGTTACCTCCGGCTTGGTCAGGCGTCCCTACAGACACAGTTGGCCTTGTCTGCGGGTGGGAAGCCGGATGTGGGTTATGTGTCCTGGTCGCTGTACTAGCACCTCCTCTGGTTGGTCGGGGCGCCTGTTGGGGGGGGGGGACTGGGGGGAACAGCGTGATCCTCCCACGTACTACGTCCCCCTGGTGAACTCCTCACTGTCAGGTGAAAAGAAGCGGCTGGCGACTCCACATGTATCGGAGGAGGCATGTGATAGTCTGCAGCCCTCCCCGGATCGGCAGAAGGGGTGGTGCAGCGACCGGGACGACTCAGAAGAGCGTGGTAACTGGCCGGATACAATTGGGGAGAAAAAAGGGGGGAGGGAGTAGTTTCAATATACTGAACCAAAATAAAGAAATTTTAACATGATGCCACGCACATTGTGGGTTCACAGCAAGATATTTGAATTTTTTATGAGAGAATCCCCCCCCCCCCCATGTCTTGCTTCACGTGAGCCAACGTCTCACGACAACAAATCATGCACTCTCTCATCTGCAGCTGGCTTGGAAGTACCTTAAACATCCACCTGTGAACCCACCATGCTTTGCCATTGTCTTGTTATGTCCTAATTTCAGGGTGGACTTCAACCATCAGATGTCTTGTTTCTTGGACAGCGTAGAACAACCTGAACCAATGTACCGTAACAAACCAGTTTAGACTTTTTCAAGAGACACGTGAAACAGCCTTTATATCAAACACATACTACACAGTTGCTCACTGTTAGCTGTTTAGGGACGCAAAGAGCCAATCAGTGGCCAGCGGGGCTCCAGCAGCCAATCATATGAGCTGTCGTTGCTGCCGGCATTATGCTCATAACAATGTCATTACAATGCAGATTCTCTCCCTTTGCTCACTGTCACCAAATTTAAAACTAGTGGTCAGAGGCGAGATTAAGGTTACAGAGCAACTTAACCCTATAACACTTCAGTGAGTATTTGATAAGTCAAGTGACGTAAGCATAGCAGAATAAACCACACATTGATGATGGGTCTGTTTGATGTCGGTGTGCTAATGAGCAAACACTGACAACCTTCGCTAAGTTTCCTCATTATAATTAGAACACCTATATCAAATGACCTCATTATTAATTTTATCACGTGCAGCTGTGCTTATCCAGCTAGGATACCAGTGGTTTGGTCCCTAGACTGGCCCAGTACACAGAGATGGGTTTTAACCTTTAGACGGGGGCAAACTCGTGAGTTTTATAGGATTTAGATGCTCTTTAAAAACGAACAAATTTCACATCTTGTATACACATGGACAGACACACACACACACACACACACACACACACACACACACACACACACACACACCGCAGATCTTACACACGTGGTGCTCCTTGTTCCAGTTCTCAGGGTCCCTGATGACCAATCAGAATATAGGGCAGTCATGACCTCATATCTTACACTTATATTTCTCTTTCGCACGCATGCACGCACACACGCATGCACACACACACACATACACACACACAAAGTGTCTTTGTTGCGTTAACATGGTGTAAATTCTTAGAGATACTGAGACGGGCTTGTGGGGTGTGCGTATGTGTGAGATCGTAACAGATTGTCTGCTTCACCCCCACCCCTCTGTCCACTCAGCCCACTGAACAGATGTACTACCTCCAGATCTAAGTATGGCTTCAGGGAACAGACACACACATATGCACGCACGCATGCACGCACACACACAGACACACAATTTATGATGGCCCAAACAAAATGAAGAAGAATCACTTGTGTGTGTGTGTGTGAGAGAGAGAGAGAGAGAGAGAGAGAGAGAGAGAGAGAGAGAGAGAGAGAGAGAGAGAGAGAGAGAGAGAGAGAGAGAGAGAGAATATGGCATCACAGCTTTTCTGGGCGCGCCATTCTCTATTTTCTCAAGCTGGTTGCTTAACAAGGTTGTCAGTTAATAATTTTTTCAGCTATTCATTTCGTCAGTCAGTTGATTTTGTTCAGTATTATCTTCAAACTCTGCAGAGGGGATAAACAATATGCAAGGCTCGGCGTTTTCAGTTTTTATTCTTCAAAAAAAAAAAAAACCCCGGGAATTTATTGGGTCTTTATTTTGAATATCAAAAACCGGGTGAAATCGGTTGACAAAAAATAATGCGTAGATCCGGGTGACAATCCGTTTAAACCGATCTGCTCCTTTTAAAAAAAGAAAATGCGGGTATTTTTCGGAGAAAATCGGTAAAAACCGAAAAGGCCGAGCCTTGACAACATGTGAGCAGTGCTGCCAACCATCAGACGGCTCATCTGCAGCCTGTCGTGAGCCCAGCACGCTGACACCAAGCTGACGTCAGCAGGAACTGACGTCATGGCTTCATACGTCAAGACAGACACCTTCTTCTTCCCTCGTTCACCACGACGGTCCTTTCCCACATCAGTGAACGCCAACAAACTCATTTCCGAGAGTCAGCAGTTCGCAGATAGATGTGTCTCCTAACCACACAGCACTAAATAGTAATGGCGACAGCCGAGGGCATGGGTCACGTCAGGCGCAATTACTTTACCACTGATGAATTAATGATCACAGGAAACACCCTTCAGCTTGCCCGTCTCGTTATGTCCACAACTGTGTCTATCTATACCTGTGTTTCTGTCTGTATAGATACACAATGTCTGTATCTGTTCCCACACATGTTTCTCTATTCGTGTCTATCTCAACTTGTGTCTCTATCTACGTCTGAATCTGTCTGCATTTATCACCGTTTCTCTGTCGGCAGGCTGTCTCTCTCTCTCTCCCTCTGTCTCTCTCTCTGTCTCTCTCTCTCTCTCTCCCCCTCCCCAATACAACTGCTTGGCACTTATGTGCTAAAACAAACAAGTGCAGATGATTGAAGTTTTACCCACTTGATGTCCATGTTCAGACATATCTGTGTCTGTATCTGTGTCCGCCAGTTAATTCTGTCAGTCATTAGTCAAACTCTTGAGTTGCATAACTTTATACAAATTCAGGATTATCTCCAAACTCAACAGCGAGATAAAACAATGTGGGGGCAGTGCTGTAAAGTTATCAAACCAGCTCAGCCGCAGCTTGTCATGAGCCAAGTATGCTGACGCAAACCTGACGCCAACAGGAGCCTATGGTAAAGCCAATCAAGTTTTTTTTTGCAAATCAAATTTTTAAGACTGACTGTCTGCGCTATTATTTTCAACCGGTTAGATGTGATTTGAGTGTTCAGGTAGCAGTACTGTCAAAAAGACCCAGAATGGGGGTATCGACTGTGCTACCGCCCTCTACAACTGTCATCGTCACCTTTAAAGGAAAGACCGTTCCTGGAGCAACTGATAGCAACGAAATTGGGAATGACACAGACTTCTGGGAATAGCTTGTTTCATGCGAACATTTAGCAGAAGCGCTAAAACACTGGTGGTGGTGGTGGTGGTGGTGGGGGAGGGCATTAGAGTTACCTTGCGGGGCAGATGGATTCGTGGGATCATGAGATGACGTGCGAATCCATCTTGGCAGGCTTCCAAGTGGCCGAACCAATCAGCACCCTGTGAGGAACTACTGGCATGGTTTAGGTGTGACGACAGCGAGACGTGACTGTTTGCTCAAAAACAACAACGGCAGCTCCTGAAGAGGTCAGCGTGGATGCTGCTACAGCATCAGTTACATCAGAACCGGAGAGCATTTCTTCACCGAAAGAAGAGCAAAGAACGGCACTGAAGGCTGTTCTCAGTGGAGATGTCTTCCCTCTTCTCCCAACTGGCTTCAGTAAGAGCTTGCTCTGGTGATAAGACAGATGGTTCATCCTATCACCTGTCAAGTATTTTTCAGAAGTGCCTGCCCTTTTCCAAACAGCTTCCAGGGACGACTTCTCAGATGGTTCTGTGTAGCAAACCATCTGGCACGTCAGGTGCCATGATGTCAGGTGTCAGGTGCCACGCCAGGTCATGAGAAGACCAACAGCTGATAGAAGAAGAGCCTGTCCTTGAGAGACTATGAGTTTACTCTTTATTAAAATGATGAAGGATTAAAAAGTCATATAAGTTAATCAGTAACAGTTGAGATTTAGTAACTAGACTGTGCCCTTCCTGAGAAGAGTAAGTGAGATACAAAAGGGGAAGTCAGAAGGGAAATAAAACAACGGGCTTTTTATGCACTTGTGCAGTCCTGTTATAAAATATAAGTGAAATAATAATTTCTGAAATAATTGTATTATGATCATATGATGATTGTAATCTTGATTAAAGTTGAATTTATGTATCACTGTGTTGTTTTCCTTGTAGGGATGTGTGGTTGTGTTGTGTAACATATTTCATGTTAGCCAACAATAGGCGTGGCTGTTAGCCATTAGATATAGTTGTATGGGACCGTGTCATGTACTCAGATGAGGTTACGACACAAACGGCATGTGTACAAAAAGGCCTGCAAAGGGGAACTCGGGGGACACTTCAGATGTTACCCCACATAAGGGAAGCTTCTTGTTTTCCCCAACAGATACAACTTGCAATTACATTAAGTTTGATGATTCTTAACTTTAGGGATTTTGTCTCCAGAGTGAAACTCCATCACCAGATTTGATGTATCCTGATTGTTATTTTACTTTCTGATTTATATTCTCGCAGAAATTATTCCCTTTAAACTTCTTACATTATTTTTTTTCCTTCTTATTGCTTGGCACTGCTTGAGTAAATTCTTGTACCTGCATTTAGAGCGATATGTTTTTGAACCTTTATTACCTGTCCTGGGCCAGGAAGGGCTCAGCGGGGGTTACCATGTCTCTCCTCATCTGACGTGAAAAGGTGAGAACATTTTCTGTGTGGCAAATCCAGGTCCGCAAGATGGAGGGTTCTTATCGGTTGCCCTAGACTCTTGAAATTACCATTTCCTTAGCAGCAAGTTTATTTATTGCTTAAATTAAATCCAGTAATCCCATTCTAAGCATGGGTTGCATTTATGAGAATTGGCTGCAGTAAGTAAGATGATATTATTGTGCTTATATCGGGCCAGTAAGGTACAGTACAGCTATTGGTTTTGACAGAGTTTATATCACTTATGTAGTTTCCATCATGACAGTGTCTGTCAGTACGGAGAGTTTATATTATCTCTGTTTCCATCATGACAGTGTCTATCAGTATGGAGAGAGGGTCTTGTTGTGTACTGACGGGCATTTATAGGCTACAGAAGCTATGGCCAGTGGAGACATGTTGGGAGTTTGATAAACTGATTTATTTCTATAGCGCCTCCACTGAGAAGTGTTTCGTTATGAGGGAAATAAATTCATATGTAATCACTCTGTTGCTCTTCTTTTTTCTCCGTCTCATCCCCCTCTCCAGCTTTCCCTCTTTCTCGTGTATATCTCTCTCCCAGGCAGTCTTGAACTGAACATTACACATACATCTCCCCTTAACTCATCGATCTTTTCATCCATTCATTCCTTGGCCTGTCAATGTCTGTCTCTACCTTAATCCAAATTAATTTATTGACATGAATGACAAAAATATTGTCAAGACGGTTTAAGTAACATTTTTAAACAAAAATGAACCCCCCCCCCAACTACGTGGAGCGCTATATAAAATGCAACTTGACTGACTGATTGATTGACGATCTTCCCCTTTACCTGAACGACAATGTCTCTGTATTAGTGTTTCTCGTTTTCTCTCTCTCTCTCTCTGTTTTTCCATTTCTCTCTCTGCTTCTCTCTCTTTCTGCCAGTGTCTCTGTTTCTCTCTCTTTCTCCCAGCTGTTCCTCCATACTGAGGAGGGGAGGAGGGTAGCCGTTCTGCCCACACACTGAGTTCTTTGTCTGGGTTCGCCTTGTTCATCGTGCAGGGAGGGGGGGGGGCTATTGGAAGTCAACCACAGCAGCTGACAGACAGACAGACAGACAGACAGAGAGACAGACAGACAGACAGACAGACAGACAGATAGACAGATAGATAGATGCCTAGGTGGTTCTACCTTTCAAGTGTCTTACAATTTCAGCGTCGCAGAGTTTCTGCATGGCAGTAAATGCACCATGAAGATGAAGATTGAGATACCTTGTCACTGTCATCTCTCTCTCTTTCGTTTAATTAATTCTATAAGACTACCTCCCTGTAGACACAAACAAATGATCTGTTACAATGGGACGGAAAAAATAATGGCGATGTAACGATTTCTGCCACTGTGCACCACTGAGTTGCGCACCCTCACATCTCTGCTCCACTACTATCATATGTTGAGCACAATTTATCCAAGCAGGAGTTCACGTATGAGCAACTGTCTCTACCATATATGGGTCAGAGGTCATTCATTCGTGTAGGGATGGTGGGCTGAGTATTTGATTTGGTTATCTTAAAATGCAGCGCAAAACTTCGATTCTTTTTTTCTGAGCCAATCATGTCAGTGAGAACTGTACTTCCAAATTTTGTATCCCCAAAAGAATATGTATCCCAGATCGTGGGAACGTGCATTCAAGTTAGACTGGACCATGATTTTCCATTTCACATTAGGAAATGAAAAACCACAAAATTGTTAAAATGGTTTTTTCTTTTTCTTTTAAATTTTTTTAAACTATTTTTAGATTATCAGCACGCTCAAAGAAGCAAGCAGGCAAAATGCAACTGGGAAAATGCTTGGGGCCTCACCTGCATCTTCTTAAACAAAGAGAGTAAGTTCTCTAAATGTATACAGCAAGTTAAATGCTTTTATTCTTCTGCATGAAAGTAAAGTGCGCTAACCATAATGCGGGTTTAAGATGTCAAGCAAATCTCAATTATGATGAATGATGAATCTACTAAACTTCATATCATTTACTGGGATAAATTTAGAATATCTACTGCAAAATGAAGACAGTTTTTATATCAAAACCAAGGCAATCATGTCTCTCTCCTTTTTAAGCAGGCAGTGCAGGCCGCTGGTAAGAGTATGGTAGTGGAGCAGGTTCAGCAAGGTAGGAGGGGGCCTGATTATGGAAGACTTTGTGAGTGAGGAAGACATTGAATAAGATCCGTTGCGGGAGAGGGACCCAGTAGAAGTTCTAGAGGACACGGGTGACGTGGTCACAGAGCAGGAGTGGGTGAGCAGCAGAGTTCTGCATGTACTAGAGTTTGTTTAAGACTTTGGATGATGAGTTGTAAAGAATGCTGTTGCAGTAGTCGATTCTGGTTGTGATGCAAGCATGGATCAACGTTTCGGCAACAGAGAAGGAGAGTGATGGGTGGAGATGAGCTATGTTTTCTAGGTGGAAAAAGGCAGTTCTGGTGATTTGACTGATGTGGCGTTCAAATGAGGTTGCTGTATTACAGCAGAAAATGATTACGAGGTTGCGGATGTGTGGGGAGGGAGACAGAGTGGAATTATCAATGGTGAGGCAAAAGTTGTGAGTAGTTTTGGCAAGGGATTTGGGGCCGATGACCATGTCAGATTTATAACAGTTTAGTTTGAGGAAGTTGGCTTGCATCCATGATTTAATTTCAGTGAGACAGTTGGTCAGACTGGAGTACACTGTAGTGGGGATGGATTTAGTGGAGATGTAGAGCTGGATGTCATCAGCGTAGCAGTGGAAGTGGAGACCATGACCACATATGTTGTTACCAAGGGGGAGCATGTTAAGGATGAACAGGACAGGACCAAGCACCAAACCCTGGGGATGCCTTGGGAGAGGGGAGCGGTGAAGGAGGCGTAGTTTTTGATGCTGATGACCTGTTCTCTGTTTGTGAGATATGACTTTAGCCAGCTGAGGGCAGTACCAGTGATGTTGATGGAGGATTCAAGACGGGAGAGAAGAATGGTGTGGCTGACGGTGCCAAAAGTTGTAGTTAGGTCGAGGAGGATGAGACTACTGAGGTGGCCAGAGTTTGAGGAGAGGAGGAGGTCATTGGTGACTTTAAGGAGGGCTGTTTCTGTGCTGTGAGCGAAGACCAGATTGAAATGGTTTGAACAGGTCATTGGAGATGAGGTGAGCTTTGAATTGGAAGACAATAACACGTTTCAGTATTTTTCACAAAGAGGGGAGATTGGAGATGGGCCAAAAATTCTTCATGATATCCCGATTGTGTCCAGGTTTTTTGAGGATGGGGGTGATGGCATCCAGTTTAAGTGTATCAGGGACTGAAAAAGAGCTGAAAGAAGAGTTCATGATTTATGCGATGAGCAAAGAGATAGCTGGGAGACAGTCTTTAACAAGATTGGATGGGATGGAATCCAGACAATAAGGAGCTTCTCATTCCTACCTAAGGTTGGACAGCTCCATTTGGGACACAAGGAAGAACTTTGACAGGGGCTGAGTGGTAAGGGGGGGGGGGTTGCACTTGTTAACTGTGAAGGATTGGAGGTATTGTCACTGGGTTTGATAAGTTTGTTTATTGTGGAAAAGAGAGCCTTAGGGTTAAGTTAGCCAGAGGGTATGAGGTGTGAGTAGTAGGTGGACTGGGCTATGATGAGAGCATCTTTGTACTGTTGAAGGTAGTCTGTGTTGGCTTGGAGATGCACTGTTAAACCAGTTTTCTTGCAGAGTCTATCAAGCTGGCACTTACAGTATTTCATTTGATGGGAGTTCAGGAGTATACCAGGGAGTTGGGTGTGTGAATGAGACTATTTTGGTTTTGATGGGGGCCAGCTGATCAAGACAGGAGGAGAGTGTGTCATTATAATAACTGACAAGATTTGAGGGATTAACAGACAGCATGGGAGGGGAGGCAGACATTTTACTGGCAAGAGAGGTAGAAAGAGCAGAGGGGGAGACAGAGTTGAGATTTTTGAAGGATATTTTGTTTTTAACTTTTGGGATGAGGATAGGGATGTCAGTGTCCACGGTGACTGCCAGGTGGTCAGATATATTGAGGTTGAGGCTGAAGAGTTGATCTATTGTGAGACCAGTGGAGCAGACCAAGTCCAGGATGTGACAACAGCTATATGAGTGGGGAAGTTGATATGTTGTGTGAAGTTGAAGCATTGCAGCAGTTCCAGCAATTCTATGGCAGATGTACAGTCAGTGTCATCAAGGTGGATATCAAAATCACCCAGGAGGAGAACAGAAGGTGAGATGGCACATAGCTGAGTCACAAAATCAGAGAAGGCAGAGAAAAAGGAAGGGTTTGGCTAGGGGGTGGTCGTAGATAATGGCAGTGACCAAGGTGGGACCAGAGTGTTTTTAGGTAAGGAGTTCATAAGAATGAGCAACAGGAATGGAAATGGTGGTTGTTTTAACACCCTTCCTGTAAACAGCACCAACACCACCTCCCTGCTCCTCAAGACGATGTTTATAAATGTATGTCAATCCTGTGGGTGTGATCTGGTTTAGTGTGTGGAGGACAGACCAGCATACTGCAAATTAGCAGCAAGCCTGCTACTACCAAGCATGTTCAAGTGAAAATGTAAAGTTTGAAAACATTAAAGAACAATCCTTCAGAACATTTTGATTACCAATTCCACAATTTACAGAACTGGTTTACAATTAATGATATTTGTAAACTATCACTTCTTGGTGAGGGCAAGACAACATTTTTAACACGTCTCCTGTCTGACAGCTCCTACAGAATCGCCCCCTGTTTACCCTTTTGCAGCTGCTTTGTGGTTCTCACCTCCTATGGCTGTTATAATGCCACTAAGAGGCGCCACGCAGTCTGTTGGAACAGCGATGCATGCTGTCACATAGACTCGGTGCTTAGAAACTTAACTGGTGTCACTCTTCAATACAGAAGAGACAAAATGTGCAAGCCCAAATCACAACAAACAATTGATTACACACATATATTCACTGTATGCGCACACACACGTGTGTGTGTGTGTGTGTGTGTGTGTGTGTGTGTGTGTGTGTGTGTGTTCCATCTCCTTGTGTGCAATTATGATGTAAAAACCAGTTGAGGACTATGAAAGTGGAAGACCCTAGTATTTAGACACTAGGCATGGTCCTTAGGATGTTGTGTTGCTGTAAAGCCCACTGAGGCAAATTTGTAATTTGTGATATTGGGCTATACAAATACAATTGACTTGACTTAGAATATTGAAAACAACATTGACACAGCTTTTTAAAACACTACTACTACTACTTTCAGCTGCTGTCGTTAGGGGTCGCCACAGCGGATCATCCATTTCCATCTCTTCCTGTCCTCTGCATCTTCCTCTGTCATGCCAGCCACCTGCATGTCCTCGTGCACCACATCCATAAAACTCCTCTTTGGCCTTCCGCTTTTTGAAACACAGATTTTTAAATAAACTATTGCAAGAGCTTTTTTTAAAACATTTGAAAGATTTTTTTTTTAAACACTGAGGCACTGAAACAACTTTTTGAAGCACTGAAAAAGTTTTTAAAATATTGGGCAACGCTTTACATTAAGTGCATGTAATACGCATCAGTTAATAGGTAATAAGATGCTTATAAGTCCTTATAAAATGCTTATTAACATCATGTGTTAATAAGACTATATAAATGTTAATAACAGAATCACAAACAGGTTTTCAGCCACTACGTGGTGCTTGCAAAATATGCAAAACCTACTTTTTCACACTCATCTTAGGTTGTAAGTCCAATCTGCATAAAACTTTGCATGTAGCATCTAAGGACCCTCATGATTAAAAGTTATTAAAAGAATTTTGATAGTCTACAAAATGCAAGCTATGACTTACAAGGGCCTTATTACCTATTAACACTCATTACATGCACTAATATAAAGCGTTTCCACTGCATTTTAACAGATGTATTAGTTGTGGCTCATCCTCCCCGGATTCCTCTTTCTCCTCGTCTCTTTTTCGCTCAAAATAAAGATTAACGGGCTTTGTTTATAGCAATGTTTTTGCGATACTTTTTAAATGGGTCTGACTGACTGAGTGACTGACTGACTGATTGATGAAGTAACCCCATTGGTCGGCCTTGAGTAGTTACTTCCTGTATCCAACATTTCAAATTAAAAGCCCTCTAGCAATTCATACACAGTCCAGCCATATACTAGGTTTGGACCTAGTCTTGTTTTCAGTGTTGTTCACCTTTCTCTCACTGGACACCAGCTGCATCATCACAGAAAACTCTACCGTGATTGGTGCATTACAGCTTGTGGAATGTGGGACTTGTAGTTTTCGAGCAAATAACAGCAAGGGGGATTATGATAGGTTGTAATCTTTACTGGCACACTGTGCTCGTAAATTAATTTTCCAGTTCACACATATCCATTTTTAGCGGCAAATGCGAGTGAAATACTCGCACTGTAGCGCCCTGATGGTGGAAAGTGACCGTGAAGGCAGCGAGTATGTCTTAGACTAACAGTGTCCTTTAGTGCAGGAAAAGGTGTGGAAAAATGCTTGATGTAATGAGCTGCCATCCCAGCGCTTCAAGTTCATTAGTTGAGCCAACGTGATGTCAGAGCATTACACAAGCCATCCAGAGGATTTTTCTGAGGCGTTCAAATAGTTTCAATGGCAGCACTCATGAAATAGTCCATGATGAAGGAATTCTGATTAAAAACTGACTTTTAGATGGACAGACTTTCTATCTGAATGATGTTTGAGAAAGGCAGACAGACAGACAGACAGACAGATAGATAGAGAGATACATAGATAGATAGATGGCCTACTAGGGCAGCTGAGCGCCTCCTTTGCTGTGATGCTCCTGTTGCAGGAGGAGCAGAGGGTGGTGGCGGATACGGTAAGGGAGGTGAAGAGGTGACCATTACTGTAGCGCCCCTCCCTTTCCCTCGCCTCCTTCTCTCGCTCCTTCATTTTCTCCTTGTCTTTATTCTAGAGAGAGAGAGAGAGAGAAAGAGAGAGAGAGAGATCAACTATTTGTCCCTGTAGGGAAATTGGACTGCATAGCTGCAAACAGAGTCACAGTGTGTGTGTGTGTGTGTGTGTGTGTGTGTGTGTGTGTGTGTGTGCGTGTGTGTGTGGCAATGTGAGTGTGTGTGTGTGTGTGTAAAATACTGAGTGTTTTACATCACACAATATAGAGCGATAGCCTTCAATTACAGTGACTGGTCTAAGCCATGAACATCCCCGACACTGTAGAAAAAAAATAGCACCTACATATCACCGTCTATCAGTGATCCTAACTTTCATGTATTGAATAATTAACTCAAATAACAATCAAAAATCTTAACTGTTTACAGGCATAAAAAATAACCAATAATAGAGACTAAGAGGAGTGTAATAGAGGTCCAGTAAGCAGTATCAATACTAATAGCATAGCAGTAGCAATAATAGTTATGGATATGGTAATAGCAGCAGTAGTAATATTAACTCAAGTAAATACACTCATACTAGTATTAGTAATATTATTAGTACTACTACAAATAGTACTCAGCAGTATTAACTGAGTTGAGTTAAGGTAAGGCAGGACTCATCACATGAAACACAAACAGAGTAGTGAGTAACTCCTGACATGAGTGTTTCCTGTTGTCTGTACTTCCTCCTTATTCTGCACTATTCAGACAGCACACCCAAACAGTCAAGTCAAATGACTTGAGTCAAATGTTGCCGGTAGTGCACACGCCGGAAGCACCAGCTACCTGCCGCCCATCAAATATGAAAGTCGCTGTATCTAGCACTGCTCTGCAAAGCCGGTACACACCTTTTTCCCCATAAAAAATACCAGTCTGTGTGGGCGTGACAGGCAGAGAGCAGAACAGTGTGTCGAGAATGTGTGGCTTGTCGTGTAGGAACATGTCGACTCGAGGCGAGACGCCGCCAGTGTGGGCAGGGTATATATATAGACATAATTAGGAGCACGTTTCTTGATTTTTGTTAGCTAGAACTGGAGTGTGGTGGCTTTTAGTGATGGCTTGCTAAGTCTCTGGGGAGTGGGGGTTCTGGCATCCAAAATAACTTGCCCCCCGTCCTCCTCATGAGGCCAATTAATACAACAGGTCCCCAGGTAGGGGAGGCAAAGTGAGCGATTTGTCCGAACAGCTGTTGACCAAGCACAACATCCATCCATCCATAATCTGAACTGCTTATCCCGCTCTCAGGGTCACGGGGATGCTGAAGCCTGTCCCAGCAGTCACTGGGCGGCAGGCGGGGAGACACCCTGGGCAGGCCGCTAGTTCATCACAGGGCTGACACACTGATTCATACCTAGGGACAATTTAGTACAGCTGATTCACCTGACCTACATGTCTTTGGACTGTGGGAGGAAACCGGAGCACCCGGAGGAAACCCACGCAGACACGGGGGAGAACATGCAAACTCCACACAGAGGACGACCCCCAAGGTTGAGTTACCCCAGGGCTCGAACCCAGAACCTTCTTGCTGTGAGGCGACCACGCTAACCACTGCGCCACCGTGCTGCCTCAAGCATAACACAAATCTGTAAAAAATATGAAGTTTTCTGACCGCTATGCTTGTGTCCCATCCTTCACTGTCCCACCTCCCTCGTCCACTGCAGGTATGCTGTATGTACCACAGTCATATATACGGAGTCTATCAGGCTAATAAGTTATGATGAACAGGCTAGGAAATGAACGCTAAGTGCTTAGCTAATTGTTTAGCTATAAATACATTTCAGAAGTTTGCCAACTTTTTGCAGCTTGTCGGGATGAGGCTGCAGCCAGCGTGAGCCGGCCCTCCTCCGTCTACCACCACTCTCAGCCGAGCCATTCGAGAACGATTGGGGTGGTTTTGTAGGCGAGTGCAACTGCACAGAAAATAAAAATAACAATAATAAAAAAAAAGCTGAATTGTAGAGATTTTGGTTTGTGTTGAAGAGTAGCGTGTAAACATGTGACCATCCCACTGTGAGAGTGGAAAACTTCTGTGCACGCCCGGCGCACAGCGGGCGGAGAAGGATCAACAGCCGACAAACGTGCATCCTAATACGGGTTGGAAATACATGTTCCAAAATACACACGGTCCAAAATTCACAATATGTAGTCCGCACTTCACCAAAATAAAAACAATGAATGAGGGAAGAAAAAAAAAACCCCCACCTGGTCTTAAAGATCATTTTAAATTTTAAAAATCCATACAACTGCTGTTGCTTTTCTTTTTGCAACCAAATCTTCCCTTGTTCATTGTCAGGCTGTGGTCGATAACTAGCGGGGCCTGCTTTGGTTGTTTGATAAACTGATCAAAAATGATTGTGATTGGCGGTTTGCAGTGCATGCAGAACCTGCATGTCACTCAGTAGCAACAAACTGTGTATCCAACAACCCTTATACATCCATCCATCCATCCATCCATCCATTATCTGAACCGCTTATCCTGCTCTCAAGGTTGCAGGGATGTTGGAGCCTATCCAGCAGTCATTGGGCAGCAGGCGGGGAGACACCCTGGACAGGCCGCCGGGCCATCACAGGGCCCCCCCACACACGCACATTCATACCTAGGCGCAATTTAGTATGGCCGATTCACCTGACCTACATGTCTTTGGACTGTGGGAGGAAACCGGAGCCCCTGGAGGAAACCCATGCAGACACAGGTAGAACATGCAAACGCCACACAGAGGACGACCCGGGATGACCCACCAAGGTTGGCCTACCCCGGGGCTCGAACCCAGGACCTTCTTGCTGTGAGGCGACTGTGCTAACCATTGCGCCACCGTGCCTCTCCAACAACCCTTATATCGCAGTAAATCATGTTATATCAGACCGGCTCCTCTTGGAAATTAGTCATTTCCCATGACTAATTTCCAAGAGGAGCCGGTCTGATATAACATGACTCATTTACAAGAGAAGCATGCGCCCCGTGTGAGTTTTCCTGTTGTATCAAGCAGCAAAAAGCTGTAGCATGAGGTGTTTGTGTTAATTTGCCCTTATGTCACATCACACGTCCTGCGATGTGACTATTGCGCATGTGGACATCCTGACGATGATGTTTAAACGATATATCCTGCAGCCCTACAGAAACCAAAGACGAGTCTGTTCTCAGTAAGTTGTCTGCTTTTTTTCCTGCAAAATAATGTAAAAGAACTGCTGAAAGTATTGATTAGTATTGATATGAGTAGTAGTCGCGATAAAAATCGAAGGACACCCATCTTTCAGTCTATGGCAATGTGCTTTCAAGTCGCAGCACATGCACATTTTATAAAACCCATTGTTTGATCT
Organism: Lampris incognitus; assembly: GCF_029633865.1. NCBI lineage: Eukaryota > Metazoa > Chordata > Actinopteri > Lampriformes > Lampridae > Lampris > Lampris incognitus. The sequence goes on from NC_079219.1 coordinate 11,896,373, forward strand.
TAAATATGGACAGAAGGACAGAAGAATCAGAGGTAGTGTGTATATGTCTGTGTGTGTGTGTGTGTGTGTGTGTGTGTGTACTTCAACTCTCCTTTCACCAGACTGCATCCCTTGCTCTTTCTCTACATACATTTCTCTTTTACAGGGGATTAACTGGACTGGAATTGCAGAGTTATGGCAGAGGAGAGAGCGCGAGAGAGCTATAGGTAGACAGTATGAGAGAGAGAGAGAGGAAAAGACGATGAGAAAGAGAGACAGACAGAGGGAGGGGGAGGCAATGCACCTGCTGTGCGCTAAATGTGGTCCGATGTAGCAGAGGCATAAGCGCATTTTCCAGCCAAAATGGCCACCGAATTTGCACTACACCAGCAGATCAGCATTATCGCCACAAGCACCCCCGCCGCAGGCAGGTTCCCTCTCATCCACAAAATTGGAAAAAAATTCCCCTCGTGATCGAGGAAGCTGTCAATCATCCTATGTTTGCGCCACAGCCGGCTCTGCATCAGCACAATAATAGAGTCCGGAAAATAATACGACCAATTAACTAAGTCACCTCATTAACCATCACAAAACCCAATCTGACGAGCCCAGACTGAAGCAGTCGTCCACCTGCTGCCACACAACGTCCAAGATGGACACACTGAGCAGTGCAGGTAAATTTGCCAAAAATACACACTCCACACTCCAATTTACAACAAGGGCTAAGAGAAAAAGACCAGGAGGAGGTGGAAATGGCTTTAGTCAGACTTCAGGGCTGCTGTGCCACGGCCTCCACTTGAGAATTTAAAAGGACAAATGAAAAAGGTTTACAAAATAGGAGTGACTAAAATTGTAATTGCAATAATCAGGGAAAATATTACAGCATCGGTTTTTATCAATATCACGCAGCTCTATGGCATGCTGCCCAGTAGTCTGCCGCTGTGAGCCGGAGGAGCAACAGGAATGTTCGAGGCTTGCTCAAGGTAACAACCACGGTGAAATAAAATATTAATGGAGTGAAAATCTCTAAGAGCCAAACTAACCTCTCCTCTGAGTCTGGACTGTCTCCTGAGGCTGAAGGCCTCATTCAAAGATGCAACCAAGCAAAGCCCAACTAGGAATTCTGTTCTAGATGCCCCCTGGATTCCAAGATGACCTCTGACCCCTACACAGATTAAACAAAAGACACAAGACTGTAAACACTGCCCCACCACTCCCTCCGGAGGGAATACCTAGCAGCGGATGGGCCAAAAGCCTTTGATATTACGAGAGCGAGAGAGAGAGAGAAGTTTGCAGGCTTGAAGAGTAGGGCATAAGATGAATATTTAAGAACAGTTTGTTGGAGATATAAAAGTGATAAAAGTGGGCAACATTATGAATATCGTAGTGATCTTAATTTGCTTTTAATGCGGTGAACTGAGTTTCCTGAAGACCGGGACAGTTGCAGTAGTCTTGTGACCTCTCCTTGTCTCTCAAGTCACAGGGAGTTGCTAGAGCCCTCAGACCTCCATCTCATCAGGCCTACAGTTTGCCCATAGACTGCACTAAATAGAAAAATGTGACTGCTGGGATAGGCTCCAGCATCCCGCGACCCTCCCTACCTAGGATAATGGATGGATGAATAACAACGCTACACAGCACTGTCTCTTGAAAAATACAATGCAAAAGTGCAAATAACAAAGCAATGGAGCAGATCAGCAAACCAGGTACTAAGTTTTCACGGTGACATTACCGGCAGCAGAAATTTGGTGGCATCTCAGAGACGCACAAAAGACTGCTCTGTATTATGGCTGCTAATGGGGTTGTTATCCCTAAACCACATATAGAGAGATATTGTTGAAAATCCCGATTGCTTCCCTTGGAGGCCATCGACCCCAAATATAATTTACTAAATCGTGAATTATTTGCTCAGGACCAGGAAGTGTTCCCAAAACTGCCCCTTTCAGCTCAAAAACAACCGTCAGAAAATGTTGGGTTTGTGTTTTTGTTTTGTAAAGGGTTTTTTTATGCCATTTATCCGGTACGCATTACAACAATGTGTTTACTTCCTAATTTGCATATGTGAATGCAAATTAATAATAAAGGCTGTTATGTTGAGCCTAATTCATGTTTCCGAAATCAAAACGGATATTCTGTTAAGCCATTTCAGATAAGACTACATAGAGGTATACATAGAGGTATATATCTACTGCCAAAAAGTGCCCATCTGTCCCGACACACATGCAGCCAGTTAACGAGGGATTCGGACAGTTAATTGGTGAGTAAACCAGTCATTACGCTAACCAGTAAATTAACCTGTATGATGTCCCAGTTAAACCGCACTTGGTATTTGGTCTCATTAACAGTCACCGTCCACTTTGAGACCCGTCGGGAGGGAGACGGCCGGTATCAGTGCACGTCTCACAGAACTACAGAATCAAAAGGAGAGAGTGAATAATAGATGGCAGTTAGTGAAAGAAAGTGTAAAGGAGGGGTGGAATCACGAGACCTGTGAGTAGAAAAAACACTGATAGAGAGAGGAGAGAGGAGGAGGAAGGGAACTGGATCTGAGGCTTTTGAGAGCGGTACAAAAGAGCTGACGGAAAGAGAGAGAGAGTGAGAGAAGGGGCTGAAAACACAGACTGACAGACGGATAGATGAAAGAAGAGAAACAGCTGTAGAGAGGAAGGAGACAAAAGAAGGCAGGGGGACAGGTAACTGAACCTGAGCTGAGTCAGAGAGAACAACACAGAGGGAAATAAAATACAGACGGAGAGAGAGAGAGAGAGAGAGAGAGAGAGAGAGAGAGAGAGAGAGAGAGAGAGAGAGAGAGAGGAGAGAGAGAGAGGGAGAGAGAAATGGTGGATGAGCTTTAAGCTTTCACACAGACCCTGTGTTACATGTACTGCATATCTACACCTCATGCCGAATGTCAGTACCGCAAGATTTACACCTGCTTTATCACGTCAGCAGTTAATTTCGACCTAACAGCAAAGTTTGGTTCCCTTAATTACACCTGAGAAATTAAACTGGAGATGGTGACATCATTAAGAGGACAGAAAAATCATCGAGAAACTCGACCAACTTTACGACGAGTGAAGCATTAGGTAAGGAAAAAGAATAACGGCCCTTCCCTCGTCTCCTCTTTCACCATTTGTTCTGAACGTTTACATCAGCACCGAGACCCGTCTCCTGATCTTTCAGTGCAAAGAGAAGCAAACCTCCACCAACCCATCACTGACAGACCAGTGGTGGACTGGAGATGCAGCCCGGCTTAATGAGCTGAGGTGCAGCGCATTGTTGAGCGGGATGAGGTGGCAGTGTGAACAGCACACTGGTGATGTTTGTGTACTGGTTCAGTGCACAGGGAAGAGCGTCTGTCTGGGCAGCTCTGGTTGGTTTACTCAGCACCACTTTAGAAACACAGTCACACATGCAGTCTGAATCAGTGCAGGGAGACACACACACACACTTCATTCCAGAGACTCCTGGTTGCTACAAGTCCTCCCTAAACCCCCGGTGATCAGTCCGCCCTCTCAGGACTGATTAATGCTGCAATGTCCACATGCTTGAGAGTGTCTCGGTGATGACATGCACGTCTGCGTTTGCTGACACATTTGCACGTAGCGCTATAGTGCGCGCCCTAGAAGGCAAGGGTGGTTTACAAAACCAACTTAAAAGGGAATCACAGAAGGAAACTGGGGATGGGGACAGGCAAGATAAATGTAAATGTTTGCTATTGTGATGCCACCTCATGTCGGGCACACGATTACACAACTAGACAGGACTTCTAGTCGGACAGCGTGTCAAATTTAAAGACAGCAGTTTCTGACTAGGAATCGTCATCCAGGTAGTGTAGCGGTCTATTCTGTTGCCTACCAACACGGGGATCGGTGGTTCGAATCCCCGTATTACCTCCGGCTTGGTCGGGCGTCCCTACAGACACGATTGGCCGTGTCTGCGGGTGGGAAGCCGAATGTGGGGTATGTGTCCTGGTCGCTGCACTAGCGCCTCCTCGGGTCAGTTGGGGTGCCTGTTTGGGGGGGGGGGGACGGCATGATCCTCCCACGTGCTACATCCCCCTGGCGAAACTTCTCACTGTCAGGTGAAAGTGGCTGGTGACTCCACATGTATGGGAGGAGGCATGTGGTAGTCTGCAGCCCTCCCCAGATCGGCAGAGGGGGTGGAGCAGTGACCGGGACGGTTCGGAAGAGTGGTGTAATTGGTCAAGTACAGTTGGGGAGGAAAAAAAAGGGGGAAGGGGTTCAACAAAAAAAAAAAGATGACTAGAAATCCCAGAGGATAACTGATTACATGATTCCCACTTGTTAGGTAGCAGACGATGCTGGTTGACTACGCTTCAGGTTTGTAAAACCAGTGCGTTGTACTTCCGCTTGACAGCTCATTGGCTCTTGATACGTATGGAGGCGAGCACCCGCGTCCAGGACTTGGCGAGTGCTAAAACTGGGTTGCTGGAGGTGTCACACTGCACGACTTGCCTAGAACACTTGTGCTTACGTTAGCTACGCTAAGTAGCACGGCTTACGTTATGGTCCTATGTAATGACACATTCTTTGGAAAAAAAGGTAAAGACAGGCAAATAAAATGATCGGATCTGGCTGCTTGAGGACTGTTATGTTCCCGACCAGACCATGAGACGTTCATCAGAAGTTTCTGAGGCTATATTAAATTTATAACTTTGTTTTGTTTTTTAATTTTCACCCCTTTATCTCCCCAATTGTCAGTTGCACTTGGCCAATTACCCCGCTCTTCCGAGCCGTCCCGGTCGCTGCTCCGCCCCCTCTGCTGATCCGGGGAGGGCTGCAGACTACCACATGCCTCCTCCGATACATGTGGAGTCACCAGTCGCTTCTTTTCACCTGACAGTGAGGAGTTTCACCAAGGGGAAGTAGCGTGTGGGAGGATCACGTTATTCCCCCCAGTTCCCCCTCCCCCCTGAACAGGCACCCCGACAGACCAGAGGAGGCACTAGTGCAGCGACGAGGACACATATCCACATCCGGCTTCCCACCCGCAGACACGGCCAACTGTATCTGTAGGGATGCCCGACCAAGCCGGAGGTAACATGGGGATTCGAACCGGCGATACCCGTGTTGGAAGGCAACGGAATAAACCGCTACACAACCCGGACACCCAATAATCTTGTTTTGTTTAAGTATAGGCAGGGGATAAACACAACCAGAGAACCTGCTTGTATGTATGACAATTTGATCGAAGGACACATTTACACCGCAGATGTTGATGCCTGAAACGGATGCTTTTATTGAAATCTAATCTCAGATCTATAATGTTTTCATCATGTGACCTGTATATCGCCTCTGTGTTTACTGATCATGCAGCTTCTATCATATCCATGCACACACAAAAAGCCATGCAAGGTTGGCTTTAGACATATACGCCAAACATGAGCCCAGCAACCTGACACTTCTCTCTCTCTCTTGTTTAATGTTTGCCGTTTCCGACACGACTTACATCCTGCAGGTTCGGATCTAGAGACTGCCCTGTTTGGTTATGCTGCGAACCTCTAACGCTGACTCTTAGACCAACTGATCCGTCAGCTTAACTTTTCACCATGGCAACAAAAACTGTAAAGGAAATGTAAATGTCATGATATTTAATTCAGGTTTTTGTTCACGAAGGTTAATTTTGGTGAAGTTTCGACTCATTTCAGGTTGCTGATCAGGTTTTTCATCATAGTTTTCATGAAAGAACTGAACCCACTGCTTTTATATCTTGATTAAAAAAAACAAGCAGGATCATGTTCGCCTGATCGCAAGTCTTTCTCAGTCCTGAATAGAACGGTACATTTGTTTTCTCAGTCGACACAGAGGTTGTTGAATGTCAAATCAACCATGATGTCAGACAAGCTCTGGTCTCTGGTGAGATGTAGGTGTTGTGCCGTGGGGGTTGGGGGGGGGGTCTCTCAGGGCCAGATGGTTCAATCATCAAGCTGACTACTGTGACCTGGATTGTGGGGGCAACCCCCCTCCCCACCCCACTCAAGGGCATATTGGCAGCAGTTAATGAGGATGGAGAATTATCTTCATCATTATCTCTATGGTTCCCCGAAGGAAGACTCCAATCTATAAGGAGGTCAGAGGTCAGGGTCAGTCCTGTTATTTTGTTCACGGGCACTTGAACCAGTAACACTCCAGTCATACGTCTGCTTTTTAACTTGCAATTTGATGGAACACAAATACTCACAACAACACACACATAAAAATGAACTAACCTACAAGCCCTGCCACTAGTCACATTCAGCGAGAGAAAGAAAGGTGAAGACAGAAAGACAAGAGGGGGAAAGAAAGAGACATGGGGGTAGAGAGAGGCAAGGTGAGAGGGTGTTACCTGTGAGTCCCAAAGCCCGTCTCTAGGCTGCCTAGTTTAACAGCCCATCACTGTTTAGACAGCTGCGGGTAACCATGTGTGTTTCAACAAGGACATTGTGTGCATGCTGCAACACAAACACACACACACACACACACACACACACACACACCAAAATGTATGGAACAAACGCACCATCCTACACCTAATCTGGGTCCACCTAGATACCCAGACCCAGTTAAACACAGGTAGAGGCCAGAAGCAGCCTCTGAGGTTGAGCTTTCATCTGGAGGACTCTTACTTGCGTTGTGGAAGACAAACAGAGGAAGCAGACTGAAAGAAGAGGAAGTTATTCATCTTGAATGTTTTAAAGGAGAGGACACCGACAGAAGAAACATTCACACACACACAACCAACCCACAAATTTCACAATTTCCTCTCAGACCATCATGCAGCGATCCAAAGTCACTTCTTTAGAAATCATGAAAAGACTAACAGTTGTCTTCTTGTCTGCAGTGTATTTCACATCAAACTGTCATGACACCCACTAGGGAAACTCAGCGTTGCACAAGACAGAATCCCATCGAAACGTGGTTTCTATCCAGCAGCAGGAGCAGGAGCAGGAGCAGTGAAGCGGAGCGCGGCTGGCCTGGGTGACGTGGTCGGTGCTGCCACTTGAACTCTCACAGCCGAATTAAAACCGTTCACAAATCAGGAAACGATGGCGACATGTGACTGCAATAGACGCTGCCTGAGGCACACGTTTCCACGAGACGCAGACTCCTCAGCAAATGGAGGTTGGCTCTGTGTGTGTGTGTGTGCGTGCGTGCGTGTCTTCTCTCCCCCTCGCGCTCTCTCTCGCGCTCTCTCTCTCTCCCCTCCCCCCAGGCCGTTTCCTCTTTCTCCTCCTCTTTCTCCGCCTGTCTGCTGGCTCCTCCACTGGACAAAGCGGAGCGGCGCTCCGGCTCTGCGGCACGATTCGACTCAAAAGCGGAGAGCGGCTAAAGGAAGCGACGACTGATGGAAGCCGACACAAAGGCGGAATGGTGGACAGTAAAGAACAAATATTAACACGCGTCCTCCTCCTCCCCCCCTCTCTTATATTTTGGAAACGAGCGCGTTTCCAACTCCATGCTTACAGTTTCCCACGATAAAAAAGGAAACCTGGCCCGTCGGTGAAATAGATCAGTAAAAAAAAGGAAAAAAAAAAGGTGAAGTACTTTTGCCACGCGACTAAAGGAGAACAATAGACTCCAGAAAGGCAAATGAAAGTGACTTTAATGGTCGACGGCTCTGGACGCTTACCCTCATGTTGATTTCTTTGATTCTCTCTTGGCGAGTTTTTGGCAGCGGCTCCGTGACACGGGACATAACCGGAGAATTGCCTTTGGGTTAAATCCGTTATTTTTTCCTGGTCAAAGTTAAGCTCCGTCGTCAGGTTGAAGAGGGGGGGAGAATCACGGCGAGGTATTTCCAGCAGCAGGGGAGTGTGATGGCTCATGGAGGAGGTGGTGGATGTCAGAGGATGGGCTTTTCTTTTCCTAATTGTTCCTATGTCTGAGTCTAACAGGAGGTCAACATTCTGCAGGAAACTAAAGTCAGCATAAGGTCCGGGGAGGAGAGGGGAAGGGGAGGGGGCGGCGGGGGAGGATGTCACGCTGGCCAAACCTTCATTGTATCTCCAACCAATCACAGACCAGGACGCGGTCCTTATCCCCGCCTTCATCGATTGATACCGCGGCCCTGAGCCAATCATGGGTCGGCTCTCCGCCCCAGCTCCCCCGAAAACGGGCTTCAAACTTGGGAGCCGCATTAAAGCAAGTTTCCTTCCTTCCCGAAACTCCTGGCTTTCAAGAGGAGATGTTGTAGGGAAACAGGAGGCACAGCAATCTCAGCGAGAGAGCCGCTTGTTTCACAAAAACATCTAATTAGGAAAGTTGTCAGGGAGCCAGAGACGGCGAACGCCAATCGGAGCGCAGAGGATGCGAGGAGAAAAAGCCAGTCTAATTTTAGAGTGTCAGGTCTGGTAGCGGGGAACGCCTAAATACACCCACGACCACAACGCCAACAAATATGTGTCGTGACGCACTGCTTTACTATTCACTACCACGATCTATAGTCACACACTGCTATACAATACACCCACAATAATCTAGTCACACACTGCTATACTCTATGCCAGCAATGATCTACACATACACTGCTATAACGTACACCACAACTGTAACCTACAGTTAGAAAATAAATAAACACCAATATCACCTGCAGTTGTATACTGCTATACTATACACCTCAATAATCTACAGTTACACGGTAAGACCCTGGACAGCTCAGGTTGGACGGTTTGGGGACAAAGCAAGACAAGCGAGAATGAGATGGTTTGGACATATGCGAAGGAGAGATGCTGGGTTTATTGGGAGAAGGATGCTGGATATGGAGCTGCCAGGCAACGGGGAAAGAGGGAAGCCAAAGAGGAGTTTTATGAACATGCATGTAGTTGGTGCGACATAGGAAGATGCAGAGAACAAGAGGACATGCATGTAGTTGGTGTGACATAGGAAGATGCAGAGAACAAGAGGACATTCATGTAGTTGGTGTGACATAGGAAGATGCAGAGAACATGGACATACATGTAGTTGGTGTGACATAGGAGGATGCAGAGAACAAGAGGACATGCGTGTAGTTGGTGTGACATAGGAAGATGCAGAGAACAAGAGGACATGCGTGTAGTTGGTGTGACATAGGAAGATGCAGAGAACAAGAGGACATGCGTGTAGTTGGTGTGACATAGGAAGATGCAGAGAACAAGAGGACATGCGTGTAGTTGGTGTGACATAGGAAGATGCAGAGAACATGGACATGCATGTAGTTGGTGTGACATAGGAAGATGCGGAGAACAAGAGGACATGTGTGTAGTTGGTGTGACATAGGAAGATGCAGAGAACATGGACATGCATGTAGTTGGTGTGACATAGGAAGATGCAGAGAACAAGAGGATATGCGTGTAGTTGGTGTGACATAGGAAGATGCAGAGAACAAGAGGACATGCGTGTAGTTGGTGTGACATAGGAAGATGCAGAGAACATGGACATACATGTAGTTGGTGTGACATAGGAAGATGCAGAGAACAAGAGGACATGCGTGTAGTTGGTGTGACATAGGAAGATGCAGAGAACAAGAGGACATGCGTGTAGTTGGTGTGACATAGGAAGATGCAGAGAACATGGACATGCATGTAGTTGGTGTGACATAGGAAGATGCAGAGAACAAGAGGACATGCGTGTAGTTGGTGTGACATAGGAAGATGCAGAGAACAAGAGGACATGCGTGTAGTTGGTGTGACATAGGAAGATGCAGAGAACATGGACATGCATGTAGTTGGTGTGACATAGGAAGATGCGGAGAACAAGAGGACATGTGTGTAGTTGGTGTGACATAGGAAGATGCAGAGAACATGGACATGCATGTAGTTGGTGTGACATAGGAAGATGCAGAGAACAAGAGGACATGCGTGTAGTTGGTGTGACATAGGAAGATGCAGAGAACATGGACATGCATGTAGTTGGTGTGACATAGGAAGATGCAGAGAACAAGAGGACATGCGTGTAGTTGGTGTGACATAGGAAGATGCAGAGAACATGGACATGCATGTAGTTGGTGTGACATAGGAAGATGCAGAGAACAAGAGGACATGCATGTAGTTGGTGTGACATAGGAAGATGCAGAGAACAAGAGGACATGCGTGTAGTTAGTGTGACATAGGAAGATGCAGAGAACAAGAGGACATGCGTGTAGTTGGTGTGACATAGGAAGATGCAGAGAACATGGACATACATGTAGTTGGTGTGACATAGGAAGATGCAGAGAACAAGAGGACATGCGTGTAGTTGGTGTGACATAGGAAGATGCAGAGAACAAGAGGACATGCGTGTAGTTGGTGTGACATAGGAAGATGCAGAGAACATGGACATGCATGTAGTTGGTGTGACATAGGAAGATGCAGAGAACAAGAGGACATGCGTGTAGTTGGTGTGACATAGGAAGATGCAGAGAACAAGAGGACATGCGTGTAGTTGGTGTGACATAGGAAGATGCAGAGAACATGGACATGCATGTAGTTGGTGTGACATAGGAAGATGCGGAGAACAAGAGGACATGTGTGTAGTTGGTGTGACATAGGAAGATGCAGAGAACATGGACATGCATGTAGTTGGTGTGACATAGGAAGATGCAGAGAACAAGAGGACATGCGTGTAGTTGGTGTGACATAGGAAGATGCAGAGAACATGGACATGCATGTAGTTGGTGTGACATAGGAAGATGCAGAGAACAAGAGGACATGCGTGTAGTTGGTGTGACATAGGAAGATGCAGAGAACATGGACATGCATGTAGTTGGTGTGACATAGGAAGATGCAGAGAACAAGAGGACATGCATGTAGTTGGTGTGACATAGGAAGATGCAGAGAACAAGAGGACATGCGTGTAGTTAGTGTGACATAGGAAGATGCAGAGAACATGGACATGCATGTAGTTGGTGTGACATAGGAAGATGCAGAGAACATGGACATGCATGTAGTTGGTGTGACATAGGAAGATGCAGAGAACAAGAGGACATGCGTGTAGTTGGTGTGACATAGGAAGATGCAGAGAACATGGACATGCATGTAGTTGGTGTGACATAGGAAGATGCAGAGAACAAGAGGACATGCGTGTAGTTGGTGTGACATAGGAAGATGCAGAGAACATGGACATGCATGTAGTTGGTGTGACATAGGAAGATGCAGAGAACAAGAGGACATGCGTGTAGTTGGTGTGACATAGGAAGATGCAGAGAACAAGAGGACATGCGTGTAGTTAGTGTGACATAGGAAGATGCAGAGAACATGGACATGCATGTAGTTGGTGTGACATAGGAAGATGCAGAGAACAAGAGGCATGCGTGTAGTTGGTATGACATAGGAAGATGCAGAGAACAAGAGGACATGCGTGTAGTTGGTGTGACATAGGAAGATGCAGAGAACATGGACATGCATGTAGTTGGTGTGACATAGGAAGATGCAGAGAACAAGAGGACATGCGTGTAGTTGGTGTGACATAGGAAGATGCAGAGAACAAGAGGACATGCGTGTAGTTGGTGTGACATAGGAAGATGCACAGAACATGGACATGCATGTAGTTAGTGTGACATAGGAAGATGCAGAGAACAAGAGGACATGCGTGTAGTTGGTGTGACATAGGAAGATGCAGAGAACAAGAGGACATACATGTAGTTGGTGTGACATAGGAAGATGCAGAGAACAAGAGGACATGCATGTAGTTAGTGTGACATAGGAAGATGCAGAGAACAAGAGGACATGCGTGTAGTTGGTGTGACATAGGAAGATGCACAGAACATGGACATGCATGTAGTTAGTGTGACATAGGAAGATGCAGAGAACAAGAGGACATGCGTGTAGTTGGTGTGACATAGGAAGATGCAGAGAACAAGAGGACATACATGTAGTTGGTGTGACATAGGAAGATGCAGAGAACAAAAGGACATGCATGTAGTTAGTGTGGCATAGGAAGATGCAGAGAACAAGAGGACATGCGTGTAGTTGGTGTGACATAGGAAGATGCAGAGGACATGCGTGTAGTTGGTGTGACATAGGAAGATGCACAGAACATGGACATGCATGTAGTTAGTGTGACATAGGAAGATGCAGAGAACAAGAGGACATGCGTGTAGTTGGTGTGACATAGGAAGATGCAGAGAACAAGAGGACATGCGTGTAGTTGGTGTGACATAGGAAGATGCAGAGAACAAGAGGACATGCATGTAGTTGGTGTGACATAGGAAGATGCAGAGAACAAAAGGACATGCATGTAGTTGGTGTGACATAGGAAAATGCAGAAAACAAGAGGACATGCATGTAGTTGGTGTGACATAGGAAGATGCAGAGAACAAGAGGACATGCATGTAGTTGGTGTGACATAGGAAGATGCAGAGAACAAAAGGACATGCATGTAGTTGGTGTGACATAGGAAGATGCAGAGAACAAGAGGACATGCATGTAGTTGGTGTGACATAGGAAGATGCAGAGAACAAGAGGACATGCATGTAGTTGGTGTGACATAGGAAGATGCAGAGAACAAGAGGACATACATGTAGTTGGTGTGACATAGGAAGATGCAGAGAACAAGAGGACATACATGTAGTTGGTGTGACATAGGAAGATGCAGAGAACAAGAGGACATGCATGTAGTTCGTATGACATAGGAAGATGCAGAGAACAAGAGGACATGCGTGTAGTTGGTGTGACATAGGAAGATGCAGAGAATGGGAAGAGATGGAAACGGATGATCCGCTGCAGTGACCCCTAACGGGAGCAGCGGAAAGGAGAAGAAGAAGAGAAAGAGGACAGTGGAATGGTGAGGATTCAAGGAGTAGAGCTGACGAGGGTGGGTGAGTTTAAATACTTGAGGTCAACTGTTCAAAGGAATGGGGAGTGCAGAAGAGAGGTGAAGAAGAGAGTGCAGGCAGGGAGGAGTGGGTGGAGAAGAGAGTCAGGAGTGATTTGCGACAGAAGGGTACCAGAAGGGGTTAAAGGGAAGGTTTACAAGATGGTTGTGAGACCAGCTAAATTATATGGTTTGGAGATGGTGGCACTGACGAAAAAACAGGAGGCGGAGCTGGAGGTGGCAGAGCTGAAGATGCTAAGATTTTTATTGGGAGTGACGAGGAAGGACAGGATTAGAAATGATTATATTAGAGGGACCGCTCAGGTTGGACGGTATGGAGACAAAGCAAGAGAGGCAAGATTGAGATGGCTTGGACATGTGTGGAGGAGAGATGCTGGGTATATTGGGAGAAGGATGCTGAATATGGAGCTGCCAGGGAAGAGGAAAAGAGGAAGGCCAAAGAGGAGGTTTATGGATGTGGCGAGGGAGGACATGCAGGTGGCTGGCGTGACAGAGGAAGATGCAGAGGACAGGAAGAGATGGAGACGGATGATCGGCTGTGGCGACCCCTAACGGGAGCAGCCAAAAGAAGAAGATAATCTGCAGTTGTGTACTGCTATATTACACACCACAATAACCTAAAGTTAAACAGTAAGACACTGAATACCTACATAATCTGTAGTTAGAAACCACAGGTACAAAATCTCGTGCCATTGGAAGGCCATTCAATCGTGCTCCGAGGTGATATCAGTGATCTGTTCTCCTCTTTGGTTGAGGTATGCTAATGTGAAATCAGCTGGCAAGGAGTCTGGTTTGAAAGAAACCCAGCGTACTCTCGGCCCTACGTGGCACAAGGTTGAGTGCCACTGTCATGAACTGTCACAATAAACACTGCTTTAATCTATAATTGTACACTGCTATACAATGTGTGTGTATGTGTGCCGGTGAGTGAGAGAGAGAGAGAGAGAGAGAGAGAGAGAGAGAGAGTGTCTGAGAGAGAGAGAGAGAGAGAGTGTCTGAGAGAGAGAGAGAGAGAGAGAGTGTCTGAGAGAGAGAGAGAGAGAGAGAGAGAGAGAGAGAGAGAGAGAGAGAGAGAGAGAGAGAGAGAGAGAGTGTCTGAGAGAGAGAGAGAAAGAGAGAGAGAGAGAGAGAGAGAGAGAGAGAGAGAGAGAGAGAGAGAGAGAGAGAGAGAGAGAGAGAGAGATCCTAGCAAGCTTTGAAACAGCTTTCAGGTTTATTTCAAGTTAACGAGTTCTCCAACATGCAGGTTTCGAACAGTCTGCTGAGTGTTTGTCCAACCAAACTGTCTGATTCACCACAGGATGGCGCTCTCTGTTTAAGCAGTAGACTGGCTGCTGTCACAAATATCAGAAAAGAAAGAGAGAAAGCTTCAACAGTCCAATGTGTAAATATTTTCACCGACAGCTTTTCTTTCTGCTGGAGGTTTTTGAGGCACCCTCTGTCCATTAGTGCCTCTGTGAACACACAGCGGGGGAGGAAGTGTAGCCTTTCTGGTAGCACTATTCCAATGACTAACATTCACATACATCATAACATACTTAGAGGAAGCAGAAGCTTTCACTTCCTGTTTAAAGGGCAGAACAACTAGAAAGGCGGATAGGACTTAAAATCTCTTTCCAAGGGGCACAATCCTGTTCTTGCACAAGTCATTCTAGTTTTATTTAACAAGGCCTTCGCCCGTAGAACATTGTTGATGAAAAAAGGCTTTCTAGTTACACAAAGTATCGAAAACCTACAGCTTATAGCATGGCTGTCACCTTCTGTCTACTCTGCCATTCTTACCGTATTGATGAAGGTTTAAGGAAAGGGACCCTGTCAAAGACATGACCTCAGTCCTCCAGACAAATGGTATGATATGATAATCGTATCAAAGCCAAGGTTGTGTGTCATCTCAGGTGCAATTAGGTAAGTGTGCAACCAGTAGATCATCAATAATGACATGAGTAAAAAGAGATTAAAATAACCTGGACTTTAGTGTAAAGAGTTTAGTGAAGCTAAGCAGGTATGGGCTTGGCTAGCACTTGGATGGGAGATCTCCTGGGAAAACCCAAGTTGTTGCTGGAAGTGGTGTCGGTGGGCCAGTAGGGGGAAGTCTTCCCTCTGGCCCTCATAAAAAAAAAAATTCCACCCATTATCCAAGCCACTTATCCTAATTAGGGTCGTGGAGATGCTGGAGCCTATCCCAGCAGTCACTGGGTGGCAGGCGGGGAGACACCCTGGACAGGCTGCCAGGCCATCACAGGGCCCACACATTCACACCTAGGGACAATTTAGTATGGCCGATTCACCTGACTTACATGTCTTTGGACTGTGGGAGGAAACCAGAGCACCTGGAGGAAACCCACGCAGACACAGGGAGAACATGCAAACTCCACATGGAGGACGACCTGGGATGACCTCCAAGGATTAGACTACCCCGGGGGGCTTGAACCTAGGACCTTCTTGCTGTGAGGCGACTGCTCTAACCACTACGCCACCGTGCCACCCCGCTATGAGATGAATTAGTTTATTCAAAGTTGTTAAATATTGATAACATTCTAACATTTTTATTCTGAACAACAAAATATCAACACATTTCAACATGAAAGTAATGTTAATGTTTCCTAAACAAATCTAAAAATAATACGGTGTTTGTGTGCGCATGCACATGTGTGATTGTGTGTATGTTTTTGTGCATTTATGTATGGATGTCTATGCTTGTCTAAACGGCGTGTGATGGACCGGACTTTACAAAGTGTTTCTGTCGAAAATATTTTAAGCCCAGCGGGCTACAAGACATATCTTCCTCCTCTTACATCCAGCTACAAATGAGAAACGAACCAGAAAAATAAAAACAACAAATAAATAAATAAAATAATAATAATAAAATAAACTAATAAAAACAACAAATATCAAATAACAATGCCCCAGTGCAGTGAGTGCAGTGATATGTGCTGTAGGAGATGTCGTCCTTCGGATGAGACGTTAGACCGAGGTCCTGATTAACTGTGGTCATTAAAGATCCCATGGCACTTATTGCAAAGATTAGGGGGTTCCCCGGTGTCCTGGCAAAATTCCCAACCTGGATCTCTCCATCTGGCCACCTAATCATCCCCCCATGTAAATGGCTCACAATGATTCCTCCCTCTCCACCTCAAGCTGATGTGGGGTGAGCATTCTGGTGCAAAATGGCTGCCACGCATCCCCCAGGTGGGTGCTACACATTGGTGGTGGTTGAAGTGAGTTACCCCCTTCAATGGCTGATCGGTGTACATCAGTGCCAATTTACCACACACATTTGCAAGGACAATGTTTAACACAAATTTATCTTAAGCTCATGTTGGAGCTACAGTGGTCATGTGATTCCCACAACTCGATCATTAAGGAGTTAAATGCTCTAGCCTGGGAAATCCCATTTTTGTATCATGCTCATAAGGAATCATAATTTGGCACAAAAAAGTGGGGATCCAGAGGTCAAACCAGTTGTCATGGTTAGGGTTGTCATTGTTACAGCCTGGATGTGTGGTGTTGTCACAGCCATAGACTTGTGGTGTAATGTTATGGTTACAGGCTGGCAGTGTAGTGTTACCATAGTTACAGGCTGGTGGTGTAGTGTTGCCATGGTTACAGACTATTGTGTAATGTTGTATTACAGTCTGGTGGGATAGTGTTGCCATCATTACAGGCCAGCTGTATAGTGTTGCCATGGTTACAGGCTGGTAGCGTAGTGTTACCATAGCGTGGTGGGGTGGTGTTGCCATGGTTACAGGCTGGCAGTGTAGTGTTACCATAGTCTTACCATAATTACAGGCTGGTGATGTAGAGTTGCCATGGTTACAGGTTAGCGGTGTAATGGTATGATCATTACAGTCTGATATGGTAGTGTTGCCATGTTTACAGGCTGGCAGTGTAGTGTTGCCAAGGTTACAGGCTGGTAGTGTAGTGTTGTCATGGTTACAGACAGTTGGTGTAATTTTATTATTGTTACAGGTCTGTTGGTGTAGTTCTATCATGGTTACATGTTGATGGTGTAGTGTTGTCACGGTTACAGTTTTTTGGTGTAGCGTTATCATGGTTACATGTTGGTGGTGTAGTGTTGTCATAGTTACAGTCTGTGTAGTGTTATCATGGTTACATGTTGATGGTTTAATGGTGTCACAGTTACAGACTGGTGGTGGAATGTTGCTGTGGTTACAAGCTGGTAGCAGAATGGCGGGAGTGGGGGTGGGAGTGTGGGTGGGAGTGTGGGTGTATTTTCTTGGTGCACATTTGTCTCCACAGTACTATGTCAACACCATTTTAACACCAGAGTAGTTTTAAACATGGCTGGCTGATCAGCTTCTTCTACTTTTTGCCCTGGAGAATAAATCTGTACTGAAGGAGGAATAAGACAGGCTGTGAGAACAACATTTTCTACCTCTTCATAGAACAACACGTTTGTATAATATTGTCTCGTTAATTTTGTCCTTCTACAGAGAAGAGGAGAAGAGACAACAGGAATGGAGAGCAGAAAAGAGAGTAGAGGAGATAGGAGAGGGGCAGGAGGTAGAGAAAGGGGGTGAGGAGAAGAAGAGAGGTTCTCAGAAGAGCTGATGCAATCTTGCCAGCCAGCACAGCAACAGCCAGCTGAGATGGCGAGGGTGAAGAGAGAAAAAGAGAGAGAGCTAGACGTAATGTGGCTACTGAAAACAGCTCCAAAACTGGTAAGGAATGTTTTTTATCTAAAAACAGATTTTCAGTGTGGGAGTGAGCATACACATACACAAAAATGAGACATGTGTACTACAACCATATGTTGTTGAAGTATTTCTTTTCCTCCTATCTAACACACACACACACACACACACACACACACACACACACACACACACACACACAGGATGCATATGGAAAGCAAAAGAAACTACCAAACAGTCCAACAAACAGGTTGATGTCAAGGATAATATGTGTTCGTAATGATTTTAGTGGAGATTGTGTTTTGGCAATATTGGGGCAGTCGTCTGGTTGGTGTGCGTGTACCAGAGAACACTTTGAATAATTTCTATAGAAATGAAAAGTACGGCTCACAAAAGAATTTAAACGCCTGTCAGCATTAAAATCCCAACTAAAACGCTTTCAGGACATTTCCTCCACCTGTTGGTAGAAAACTGACACTTCACCCTCTACACTTGGAAACGGGGAGAAATCAAATTCCACTGGTCAGCTGTTGAGATCCAATGGGCCATTGAGCCGAGGTTAGCCCACACAATGGGCCATTTTTTATTTATTTTAATTTTTGTTTTGTTTTGCACAAGACACTCAGAACTAGCTGTGTGTATGTGGTCTTTCTGAGGTATGTTTATTGAAAGTTCACTGGCACCACATTTAATTTACCAAGCGTCACTTACAGCATGCATGTAAAGAAAACTATTTAACCCAGCCACTGAGGATGCACAAGCCAGTGCATTCTTTTTTCTTTTTCTTCTCCCCAGTTGTATCCCTGTGATGGCCTGGCGGCCTGTCCAGGGTGTCTCCCCGCCTGCCGCCCAATGACTGCTGGGATAGGCTCCAGCATCCCTGCGACCCCGAGAGCAGGATAAGCGGTTCGGATAATGGATGGATGGATGTATCCACCCAATTACCCTTCTCTTCCGAGCCGTCGCAGTCGTTGCTCCACCTCCTCTGCCAATCCAGGGAGGGTTGCAGACTACCACATCTCCTCCGATATATGTGGAGTCGCCAGCCAGTTCTTTTAACCTGACAGTGAGGAGTTTCACTAGTGCGACGTAGCGCGTGGGAGGATCACCCTATTCCCCCCAGTTCCCCCTCCCCTCCGAACAGGTGCTCCGATCGACCAGAGGGGACGATAGAGCAGCAACCAGGACACATACCCACATCAGGCTTCCCTCCCGCAGACACGGCCAATTGTGCCTGTAGGGACGCCCGACCAAGCCAGAGGTAACATGGGGATTCGAACCCCAGAGCCCCATGTTGATAGGCAACGGAATAGACTGCTGCGCTATCCAGACACCCAAAGCCAGTGCATTCTTAGTGCCGGTCCCAAACCCAGATAAATGGGGGGGGGGGCTCGTCTCAGGAAGGGCATCCGGCGTAAAATCTTTGCCAAATCAAATATATGGATCAAAAATCAGATTTCCATACCGGATAAGTCAAGGCCCGGGTTAACAACAACCACCACCGGTACTGTTGGCCAGCAGGGGAAACTATGCTACTGTTGGGTGAAGGAGAAGGAGGAGGGAAAGGCATGTGGAGAGGCAGCGGGAGAGGAGGAAGGGTAAGATTGTGGAGGGGAGAGTCGGAACTTTGAATGTTGGCACTATGACTGGTAAAGGGAGAGAGCTAATATGATGGAGAGAAGAAAGGTAGGTATACTGTGTGTGCAAGAGACCAGGTGGAAGGGGAGTAAGGCCAGGAGCATTGAGGGGGAGACAAACTCTTCTATCATGTTACGAATGCAAGAAGAAATGGGGTAGGGGTAATTCTGATGGACAAGTATGTCAAGAGTATTGGAGGTGAAGAGAGTGTCAGGGTGATGAGTATGAAGCTGGAAATCGAAGGTGTGATGATGAATGTTATCAGCGCATATGCCCCACAAGTTTGGTGTGAGATGGAAGAGAAAGAAGAATTCTGGGGTGAGTTGGATGAAGTGGTGGAGAGTGTACCCAAGGAGAAGAAAGTGGTGATTGGAGCGGACTTCAATGGGCATATTGGTGAAGGGAACAGAGGTGATGAGGAGGTGATGGGTAGGCACAGTGTCAAGGAGAGGAATGTGGAAAGACAAATGGTGGTAGATTTTGCGAAAAGGATGGAAATGGCTGTGGTGAATACATATTTCAAGAAGAAGGCCACATGGTGACGTATAACAGTCGAGGAAATGCACACAGGTAAACTATAGCTTTTGTAGGAGGCATGATCTGAAAGGGATGGGAGACTGCAAGGTGGTGACAGGGGAGAACGTAGCTAGGCAACATTGGATAGTGGTCTGTAGGATGACTTCGGAGACCAACAAGAGGAGAGTGAAGGCAGAGCCAAGGATCAAATGGTGGAAGTTGAAGAAGGAAGACTGATGCTGATTTCTCTCATGCACTTTAAACTAGATCAAATTCAAGAGAAATGATAGCTGCCTTTCCTGGACAGTGGTCTTGTGGCAGAAGGACTTGCTAAGTGTATTGACCCAAAGAGCTATGTCGTTGAGAGCTTTATGTACCTGGTAGGGTCTGCCAAGTTGAAAGGTCTGGTGTTAGGACCATGAAACATGATCTAAAATAGATCTCTATGATATCAGCTTACAGTGATACGTTTACTTTGCCCAGAACAAGGTCACCAAGACTCACTCATGGTGTTCACAGGCGAGTCGCTGGTGGCCAGGTTCAGCCCAAACAGACTACCGTCATCCAGGTCCACTACTGACAAGCTGAGGATTAGGGGTTTGGTCCAAAGGGGCAAGGATAGAGTGGTTTTAGACAGCTTGTACCTTGGCAATGTAAACTGGTTTTTGGGTCATGGAACGAAATCTCACTGAGGAGGAAGGATCAAGAGCTGGTGCAGAAAGTTGAGTGTTACCATCTGGATATAGCAGGGCTCACCTCCACACCCAGTTGGCTCTGGAACCAAACTTCTTGATAGGGGTCAGTCTCTCTCCTACACTCTCCTACTGTTTGCTCTCCTACACTCTCCTACTGTTTGCTGAGAAGAAAACTCTGTTGTCTGCACATACACACCTAACAGCAGTTCAGAAGTGGCTGCCAGGAGTTGTGACCAAAAACATGTAATTGTCTGTTACAGTGCAAACCCAAGAATCTAGAGATGAACTCCAGTGGTAAGGGGGCTGGGCAAGCTGAAGAAGGGGGCCTTTTGGTCAATTTGGCGCAGAAGATTGCTGATTCAGCTTAGCATTGTTGACAAATTAAAAAGACTTCTGCAACGACAGTTGTAAAAGCACAATCCAGGACATGGGAATTGGAAAGGCCATGGAGAGGGAATTTCAGGCAGCCTCAAAGAAGTTCTGGACAACTATTCAGCGACTCAAGAGGGGAAAATAAGACATTGCTTAAGCAGTCTTTAGCAAGGGCAGGATAACACTGACCTCAACTGGGGATATTGTCAAAGGTTGATGGAACATTTTGAAGAACTTCTTAACCTGATAGACATATCCCCCATCCAGGAGGTAAGGCTGGAAGGGTCTTTCTGGGGAGTCAGAACTCATCTCCTTAGGTCACTGGGGTAGTTGGAAAGGTCACCAGTGGCAAGGCACCACGGATGGATGACATTTGCTCAGAAATGCTGAAAGCTCTGGATGTTGTGGGGTTGTCATAGTTGACATGGCTCTTAACATTACATAGAGTGCCTTTGGAATGGCACACGGGGTGGTGGTTCCCATTTTCAAGAAAGGGAGTCAGAGGGTGTTTTTGAACTATCTGCCTATGGAGGCTGTAAGAAAACTTTACAATTAAATTGAGCTAATTTTGTTAAAACTGTAGCCAGCAGTGTAATGCTCTGCTCACTTATTTGCATTTAGCAACTGCATTGTTAAGTAAAAAAAAATCATGACAATGATAGTTTTAATGATATTGTAGTTGGATGTACCGTTTAGCACATCAGTGAAGAGGTAATAATTTTCATTGGCACAGTCCATAAAACCACACACACCCGACAGATTCCATGCCGTAACCCTTATATTTGAAAACGTTTTTTAGCTTGAAATGATAAAGAATCATTTGAAAATCAAATACAGGTGTATATAAATCTATTTAGCCTTTCATGTGCTCTAAATTGTGGCATAATATGCAAATCAGTCCACATTTGTTTAATGTAACGTAAAGTTTGAAAATTCACCCAAATTCAAAATTCTGGGATAAACTCATCATTACAGTCTGGCGGGGTAGTGCTGCCATGGTTACAGGCTGACAGTGTAGTATTGCCATGGTTACAGGCTGGTAGTGTAATATTGTCATGGTTACAGGCAGTTGGCGTAATGTTATTGTTACAGGTTTGTTGGCGTAGTGTTGCCATTGTTAGTTTGTTGGTGTAGTGCTATCATGGTTACATGTTGATGGTGTAGTGTGTAGTGCTATCATGGTTACAAGTTGATGGTGTAGTGTGTAGTGTTATCATGGTTACATGTTGATGGTGTAGTGTGTAGTGTTATCATGGTTACATGTTGATGGTGTAGTGTGTAGTGTTATCATGGTTACATGTTGATGGTGCAGTGTTTTATAACAATGATAGTTTTAATGATACTGTAGTTAGATGTGCTGTTTAGCACATCAGTACAGAGGTAATAATTTTTATTGTCACAGCCCATAAAACCACACAAACCCTGACAAATTCTATGCCATAACCCTTGTATTTGAAAACGTGGAGATAAAACTGAAAGAAATCACGCTGCTCAAGTGGTCTTAGAAATTGTGTGAATTATTTCTATTGAGTTTGGGGCGTTTTGGCAAGTTATTAAATCTTATGTGTGTTATTAATTTCTATGTGTAAATCTTCATACTTGGTCCTTGAACCTCAAATAAGAGAAACCTAAGAGAAAGTTCTCACATGAGATCCACTGTGGCTTCAGTTATAGAGGAAGGAAACTCAAGACATTGTTGGGCCTTGCTCTGGCTACTGAGTTACAACGAAAATGGATTCCCTAACCGTGGCGGTGGACAATAACCTGAAAAATAAACCTGGTAAAAAAACAAAAAAATTTCACAGCATACCTCTTAATCACCATTTTTTTTCAATTCCTCTTTTTACTTTCACTTAGGTACAATTAATGACCCCCCCCCACACACACACACATACAGTACCTTGTGCTGAGCAGCCATTTTGCGAATGAAGCTGAAGGTTCTTCCCAGCGGACTTCCTACTGATTTGGTGCGCCCCCCTCCCCCCTCCACTACCCCACCATGGGGCCTCTCCTTCACCGCCTCCGTCCTCCTTTCCTCGTCTGCAGCTATACTCCTCTCCCCTGGACGCCAATGCTCCCCTAACTCCACTTCCACACTGGGGGAAGGAAGGAGGAGAAAAGAGAAGTAGAGCAGAGGATGTGAGGACGAAATAGACGTGAAAAGTCGAGCTGACCTTCAAATGAAGGACTCACCTTAGAGATGAACTTCTATACCTAGGTAAGGAGTCTGTAGACAGAGAGAGAGAGAGCGCAGACAGAGTGAGAAAGAATGAAAGAAAGAAAGAAAGAAAGAAAGAAAGAAAAATATTGGTGATTAATATTCCAAAAATATCCCTAAAGTTCTGCATCCTCAGAAAATTGTCCCAAGTCAGCTGTTGCTGGAATCTGTAGCTAATTTGTCCGTAAAACAAACATTATTCCTTTCCGACACATCAGTGTCCATCCATTATCCAAGCCGCTTATCCAAAGTTGTGTTGCAGGATGCTGGAGCCTATTCCAGCAGACATTGGGCAGCAGGCGGGGAGACACTCTGGACAGGCTGCCAGTCCATCACAGGGCCGACACATTCACACCTAGGGACAATTTAGTAAGGCCAATTCACATGTCTTTGGACTGTGGGACACAAACATCAGCGTCTTCTGGCAGAAAAGAAAGGTAGCGTTGGATGCTTTCTGTGTAGCCATGTCAAAAGAAACCATGCACTGAGATGACTGGGCCAAGTGGATTAAACACTGAGCCTTGAGACATAACAATTGTAACCTGTCAAGGGGTGACACAAAACTCCTCCATGATAGTTGGTATCCTTTCTGGTACAACTGAACCCACTTTCGTGCCCTGCTGACTATGCCCAGGTCTCTGTGTCGAAAACAGAACTGATCAACTGTGGCAGATTGGTAAGGGAGGATGACAGTTTTAGTGTAGTGACTCTTAAACCCAGATTGATTTGTATCAATTAAGTTATTCTGGGAGAGAAAGGAGGAGAGCTAATTGCATGCTGTGTGACTGAACATTTTGGCTTAGAATGGTAGCAAGACTAGCCAGTAGTTATGAACCAATGTAGGAACAAGTGAGGCTTTTCTCAGCAATGGGTTGACCCAAGCTATCTTAAAGTTGGATATAAAGACACCAGATAAGAGGGACGAGTTGAGAGAGTGGGTTAGATATGAGATGATGGTAGAGATGATGTACTATAGGAGATGGACTGAAAGTGGGGAAAGAGAATGGTCAAGCTGTGGGACTGAGAGAACGGAAAGTTTTGGAGACTTTAGCTTCTGAAAGGGGGGAGGGGGACATAACGGAAGTCTCAGGACCAGTAGAAGTTGGAGGTGGAATGACTAAGGAAGCAGGAGCAGGGAACTGACCACTGATAACTGTCACTTTCTCCACCCTGAACAGGCTGCCAGGCCATCACAGGGCCGACATACACACACCCACCCATACACAATCATACCTAGGGACATTTTAGTATGGCCGATTCACCTGACCTATATGTCTTTGGACTGTGGGAGGAAACCGGAGCCCCAGAGGAAACCCACGCAGACACAGGGAGAACATGCAAACTCCACACAGAGGATGACCCGGGATGACCCGCCCCCCCAAGGTTGGACTACCCCAGGGCTCGAACCCAGGACCTTCTTGCTGTGAGGCGACCGTGCTAACCACTGTGCCACCGTGCCACCAGAAAGCAGACAGCATCTTTTAATAAGATTCCCATTTTCATACCTTGTCATTGGGAGTTATAAAAAAAAAACAACAACAACAACCTCAGTTTTTCATCCAAGGTAATCTCAAAGCAATTTTTTACCAGAGGATTAAAGTGCTATCTGAGAATGGATATGAGAGGCAGATTCTTCAGAGCTTTAAGAAGCATGTTGAATTTTAAGGGGTCCGCGGTGGCGTAGCGGTCTAAGCATCGGCTTTGTGTCGATGCAGTTGCCCACTGGGGATTGGGGTTCGCGCCCCGGTCTCGTCAGATCCGACTATGGCCGGACTCGATAAAGCAGCAATCATTGGCAACGCTGTCTTCGGGAGGGGGGCGGAGTCGGCTTGTGTTCGTCATGTGAATGCGTCTCTGTGTGTGTCGGAAAAACAGTGGTTCGGCTTGGATTCGCCTTGTCACGAAAGTGGGGAGGCGCTTTCCTTCGAGACTGCCGGCCGGAGAGATGCAGTTGGCGAATGCATGCAATACGAGGGTGGGTGTTTGAATTAAAATAGGGATCAATTGGCCACTAAATTGGGAGAAAAAAGGGAAAAATCAGAAATAAATTTATAAAAAAAAAAAAAGAAGCATGTTGAATTTTAAGTAATGTGCTTTCATCTGGACAACAGGAGACGGAGGAAACAAAACAGCTAAATCGCACAACAACCACACAGCCACTTTCATATGACATTCCTTCTGGGAAGGTCTGATTCTATTATCCATTTACTTTGAAG
Source organism: Lampris incognitus (assembly GCF_029633865.1). Lineage (NCBI taxonomy): Eukaryota > Metazoa > Chordata > Actinopteri > Lampriformes > Lampridae > Lampris > Lampris incognitus. Next base: position 11,921,453 of record NC_079219.1, read on the forward strand.
GAGAGTCAAGTAAGGTCGACACCCAACTTGACTCTCCTTCAGAGTAAAAGCCTCCCCTTAATTAAGGCAGCTTCCATCCATCCATTATCCGACCCGCTTATCCTGCTCTCAGGGTTGCGGGGATGCTGGAGCCTATCCCAACAATCACTGGGTGGCAGGTGGGGAGACACCCTGGACAGGCCGCCAGGCCATCACACAGGACCCCCACACACACACACATACACACACATACACACACACACACACACACACACACACACACACACACACACACACACACACACACACACGTTCATACATAGGGACAATGTAGTACGGCCGATTCACCTGACCTACATGTCTTTGGACTGTGGGAGGAAATCGGAGCACCCGGAGGAAACCCACGCAGACACGGGGAGAACATGCAAACTCCACACAGAGGACGACCTGAGATGACCCACCAAGGTTGGACTAGCCCGGCACTCAAACCCAGGACCTTCTTGCTGTGAGACGACCGCGCTAACCACTGCACCACTGTGCCGCCCTTAAGACACAGCTTATGTGTCTTTATAGGAAATTGTTAGAAATTGTTTCAAATATAAAATAAGAATAAATTGCACGTTGGCACCTTGATAGACGCCAACTTTAAAAGAGTGCTTGGGTAAAGAAGTGGGGAAAAAAATCCAGCATGAGAATCTAATTCAGAGAGATTACGATGTGATAACAGTCCCCTTGATGACTTCAGTTACTGTGTACCAGAGACGGTATTGGGCAATGCCTCAATCACAGCGCCAATAAAGAATCGCCTGTACACAAGCCCAAAAAGTCACAGAGTTTGAGGTGATAATGATCTTCTCTCTGTGATGAACAGTCATCATCCAAGATCCCTTACTGTCAAGATACTGGCACACAAAAACACACACACACACACACACACACACACACACACACACACACACACACACACACACACACACACACACACACACACACACACACACACACACACACACACATGGGAGGGGACTGGATTTGTTATACGAAGTGATGAACTATTAAACTGCCGTATTGTCAAACGCTTTGGCAAAATTGTCAACATTCATGCAAATAAAGAACCGCAAAACTGAATTCAGGAGAGGAGAGAGACAATGTAATGGAGAGAGAGCGAGAGAGAGAGAGCGAGAGAGAGAGAGCGAGAGAGAGTGAGAGAGCAAGCAAGAGAGAGAATAGACTCCCTTATGAGGAAAAAAACAAAAAAACAAACTGATCTGTACTTTCTAAGGCATTTGCATTTTTCAAACAAAAACACTCAAACTGATCAAAAGTACTGCATATTGCAAGAACACACACACACACACACACACACACACACACACACACACACACACACACACACACACACACAGCCTACCGTAGGTGTTACTGATGGAACTGGACCTCTGTCGAGGCTGTGGCTCCTGCTGCTGGCACTGTTGATACTGGTAAAACTTGGTATACTGGGGATATTGGAGATACTCAGGGTGTGTGTGTGTGAGGAGCTGGCGCCGGCTGGCACACAGTGAAGGAGCTGAGAGACTCCACGCCTGCAGCTGGTACGCACACAAAAACACAGACACACACATTCACACCCACAAACAGTCCAGCTGTCAGAGGCAGGGACAGTGTGTGGTAGGGCTAGTTTGTGTGTGTGTGTGTGTGTGTGTGTGTGTGTGTGTGTGTGTGTGTGTGTGTGTGTGTGTGTGTGTGTGTGTGTGTTTGTATGTGTGCGCCCTATGTGTGTGACTGAATAAGTGTATATAGTAACACTAGAAAAAGAGAGTAAGGTATTGTGTGTAAATCAGAGTTAGCTAGCTTTTGGTAACCTGGTTAGAATGAGTTGAGTTACACTGACTGTTGTAATCTGATCCTTTGTTTTTAACCACACATAAGCTAACCTCCAATGGGGAGAAGAGCTGCAGGTCAGAGCCCGCCTCCTCTTCAGTGAATGACAGCTGGGAGCTCAGCTCCTTATTGTAGGAGGTGATTGGAGCTCGGCGAGGATCCCGCCCATTCCCAGAGAAGGAGGTCCTCAAGGCACCCAATAAGAGGCCCTCAAATTCCTCCAGATCCAGCCCTTCCAGGCTGACACTGCAGAGAGAGAGTGACAGAAAGAAAGAGAGCAAGACAGTATCAGAGAAAGAGAAAAACAGAGAAAGAGAGGAACATGACAGAGAGATGAATGAGAGAGAGACAAGTGAGAGAAAGAGATTAATACCCAGCAAACATGCCCGTGCGGGCCCACTGTGGGTAGGTGTGGGTTTACTGTGGGGCAATGTGGGGAGGGGCAAACCCGCACTAATCCCACATGGGCCCCATGTGGTTAGCCCATGTGGGGCCCACAGCAGTTTTGCCCTTGAGGCCCCTATGTGACCTTATTATGGGCAAGCTCAACTGTGCTCTTGCCCACAGTAAGCCCATATGGGCCCTATGTGGGTCAACCCATGCGGGGCCTACAGCAGTTTTGCCCTTTGAGGCACCTATGTGGGCTTACTGTGGGAAAGCCCAACTGTGGTCTTGCCCACAGTAAGCCCACATGGGCCCTCTGTGGGTTAGCCCATGCGGGGCCCACAGCAGTTTTGACCTTTGAGGTCAACCCCCTGTTGACAGTACAGTTAAAATGTTTTAAGATTACAACTGCTTTAGGGTAAGCGGTACTCAAACTTTTTATTTACCGCTCATGCCCAATGCTGCATATAGTCTGACCTCTGCAAAAATGACAGTAAAATGTAAACAAGTTGCCCAAGGTATAACCAGTCCATCCCATACTTAATTAAAACTGCCCATCCAACAAGACAAGTACCATCTCAACTTTTTGGTTTGTCGCAGCTGTTTCATATTATAGTAAAGAGAAAGAACACTAGTGTTTTAACCCTATATACAGGTTGATCCAAGCCCTGACTAATTTTAAAAACTTTCAAATTGGCATTTCAACTTTAGGTGGGGTGTCAAAGGGAAGGGGAGTAATATAGGGCAGCACATGATAACACACAGGCTTCAAATCTACTTTAAGAAAGTGAGTGGTTGCCCTTGTCTCCGTGCTGCTATGGTAGGAAACGGCAAGGCTCTTGAGTATGTGCAGGGCTGTTTGGTGCTGCTGTAATCTTTCTGGCTTTTTCTAGAAAGAAAGTAAAGGAAACTGAACAATTTATCAAATGTCCCAACCTGGTTTCTGTGCCATGACAAATGTAGGAGACACCATATATTAACGGTATGACAAAAGTAATTTATTTAACAAAAGCAAATTAATTGAATGCTTAACTGAACATTAACAAGGCGTGGGGGTGTGGATATCACTGGAATCAGTAGTGTATGTGTGCATGAGGGATGAGATAGTGGCTGTGTCCCAATACTAAGTCAGCTGCCATCAAAATGTGGCTCAGAAATACCAGGGATAGAGATGGAGGAAGGAGCAGAAGGAGCAAAAAATAAATAGATTGAATGGTTTTTTTTTTAGATTTAATGTTCTTATTGTGCTCAATGTGGTTCTATGTTTGTTGTTCTGTTTTACAAAAGCATTTAATTTGGTATATAGTTTTGTTTTTCAATTCGTATTGTTTCCAATTTTCAATAAATTCTTTCTTCGTATAATTTATATTTTCTTGATTTTTTTGTTTGAGCTGGCTGTCAATAAATGTCACTAGCATACAAGGTACACATGGGGCATTATGGGCCCGTGTGGGACCACTGCTCCCAGCCCAAAGTGTGGGCATACTATGGGCATGCTGCGGGCCCACAATGGGTCCCACTGAGGGCCCACTCTGCTTAGTGTGGGCAGCCCACACTCAGCCAGCCCCACCAGGGGCCTTTAGTGTGGGGCCCACACGTGCCCTGCATTTCATGCCGGTAACGGGGCCCACAGTGGGCTGCCCACAGCGGGCCCACTGTTCCTGCCTGCAGTGGCCCAACATCGGCCCCAAAGAGGCATGTTTGCTGGGTAAGTGGAGGTTGCCCAGCGAGTCTACAGACCACACAGGGCCTCCTACCTGCGCTGTTGTGATGGCCAGTGGTCCAGAGTTGGTTGGGGTTGCCAGCTGTGTCTCCGCTGGCTGTCCAAGCTGGGGCATGCAGCCTGGAGCTGAAATGCCATTGAGCAGGGCAGAGGTGTAGGGCTGGGGGAAGAACTTCCTCGAGAAGTGGAGCGAGAGGGGCAAGGAGAGCTAGGGGGCGCAGAAGGGCAGGAAACACATCGGCTTGAGGGGAGGGGCATGTTGGCTGAATGGCTATTCATCTAATGGAGAGAGAGAGAGAGAGAGAGAGAGAGAGAGAGAGAGAGAGAGAGAGAGAGAGAGAGAGAGAGAGAGAGAGAGAGAGAGAGAGAGAGAGAGAGAGAGAGATCTTCAATATTGAAATGAGAGCAAGAACATTTTGGATTCACCTTAAAACCCAGAATTGCCAGTCTTAATATTAAAAACCCTGTAGAGCCAAGAGCTGAAAATTACTTCAACATACACTCACACATATTGACACAAACTCATACACACCCACCCACACACACAAACAGTCATACTGTAAACCGGCGTGTGCTGGTGGTTTGTCTTGATCATTCACCACTCCCAGAGAAGAGGACCACAATCAAACTATCAGTCCCAGAAAACAGTGGCACAACCGCCCTCTCACGTGGTCTGACACCCTTGCACTCACTTATCACCGGTCCCAATATGCAGCCGCGGTAATGGCCCCAGCTCCGTTGCCAGTGGTGCAAATTCCACAACTGCCAGTTCATCATCCATGGAAACACCCCTGAACCCCTGCCCAGCTGTGAGCTGTAGCCAGCTGACAGATATCGCTGATTATATTGGAAAAAAACTCACATTGCGATTTTTTTTCCTGTGATATATATTGTGATATTTTTAAAAAATACTGTAATTTTCCCCAGATGACTTGACTATCTCTATTTGGGGAGAATTAATCATTCTAGAATGACTGGGGTGATTTTGCAGGGGAGTGCATCTGCATAAATATAATTTTAAAAAAGCTGAACTGTCGAGATTTTGGTTTTTCTTTAAGAGTAGTATGTGAATATGTGGCCATCCTACCATGAGAGATGAACACTTCTGTGCACCTCCAGTGCACTGCAGGCAGACATGTCGCGACGACGCCATGACTAAGCTCTGGTTTGCACTGTGCCACAATGGCTTTTCGTTGCATCAAGCAAAGCGCAGGCGCAGCTTAGCGCACCACTCAGAGAGCGAGGTTGAACTTTGGACACTGCGAGCTGTGACGAATACCCATGTGGCCAATAGAAACAAGGCAGCCAGCCAGGCACAGAAGGCAAAATGGAAGAAAATATACTATTGTTTGTGTTAGAATTCCCTAAATCGTACAACAAAAGTTTATGCTTAGACAAAATGACAAATTTGTCCTGCTAGAATTTTTGAAAAGTCCCATTACAAGTTTTGAAAACTTTGCCTATTTTGCTCTGTCCTAAAGGCACTCGCTCACACATGATAAATGGTAAAACCGCTCTGTGTTAGCTGTGCCATTGTTTTCCTATGGGAAGTATGGTGGCGCACAACTAGGTAGAAGCTCTACCCTTGGCTTGGCGCACCAGTGATTTGCAACAGAAGGGCACGAACAAGAGTTAAAAGGAAGGTTTCCGTGGGCTGTCATTCAAATGAACGCTTAACACTGTCAGTAAATCCAACAATTTTGTTTATACTGTACTGTACATTATACATATACTGGTATGCTCTGTCATGTCCATCTACCTCAGGTATCTTTGCAAGTAACCTGCTAACATCTATTTCAGCATCGCTGATCTATTCTCAGCCCCATTGCATCTTATCACCTCTTGTTTCGCCTGTATATAGTCAATCCTTGTGTATATATCTGAAGATTGTTGTGTTGTAGTGTTGTTATTCTATGTTAAGCACGCTGAGAGAGTCACGAAACCGAAGTTAAATTCCATGTTTGTGCAAACCTACATGGCCAATAAATATGATTCTCATTCTGATTACAAGATGGTAGTGAGACAAGCTATGTTGTATGGTTTGGAGACAGTGGCACTGATGAAAAGACAGGAAGCGAGCTGGAGGTGGCAGAGTCGAAGATGCTAAGATTTTCAATGGGAGTGACAAAGGAGGACAGGATTTGGAATGAGTATATCAGAGGGAATGCTCAGGTTGGATAGTTTGGAGACAAAGCAAGGGAGGCAAGAGTGAGATGGTTTGGACATGTGCAGAGGAGAGATGCTGGGTATATCCATCCTCGATTAAACTGCACTGTTTAAAACTAGGAAACAAAAATCAAATAACCTCCCCTGGCTGAATGATCACACTCATGTGAACGATCACACTCATGCCCTTAGAAGACTGTAGAAAATCAGAACGACAATTGAAGCCAACAAGTCTGAATTAGCACACAACACCCTTAAAAACCAAATGTTAATTTACCAGAAGGCAGTTAAGGATGCGAGACCAGCATACTTCTCTGAACTAATATCAAGAAATAACCACGATCCTAAAGTTATCTTTAGGGTAATTGATTCTGTTATTAATCGTCCCTCCACTTCTCTTTTTGAACCTGATGTTGAGTTGTCTGAAAATTTCTTACTCATTTTGTAAATAAGGAGGAGAATATTAGGTCCCAATTCCAGCCAGGCTCTTGCATTTGTTCCATTCCCCATGTTCCCCGTGCTTTTACCCAGTTTCAACTAATTACAATTTCAGTGTTAGAGTAAAGTCTCAAATATGAACCCCCCCTCCTGCATCTTAGACATAATTCCCACTAAGCTGCCCAAGAAGGTATTTTCAACTATCAGTCCCGGTATTCTGCAAATTCTTAATAATTCTCTGGCCTCTAGTTCTTTTCCAGACAGTTGTAAGCATGCCATTATTCATCCATTGCTGAAGAAATCTAATTTAGAGCCCCTGTCCCTAAGTAACTACAGACCAATCTCCAAATTGTCTTTTCTATCTAAGGTGCTTGAGAGAGCAATTTCTTCTCAATTGATTTCTTTTATAAACACTAATACTGTTTTTAATAGTTTCCAGTCTGGTTTTAGAACACTTCATAGCACCAAGACAGCTCTAGTTAAAGTCACTGATGATCCAGTGCTGACTGCAGACAGATGTGACTGCTCGATTTTAGTTCTTTTAGACTTAAGTGCTGCCTTTGACACAGTCAATCACAACATCCTCTTACATTGCTTAGAGACTTTGGTTGGCATCAAGGGCTCGGCTCTTAGCTCATTACACTCTTACCTCACCAACAGAACTTTTTCTGTTGTTCTGGGTAGCTCTTCTTCCTCATTGGCTCAGTTGAGTTGTAGTGTCCCTCAGGGCTCAGTTCCTGGCCCCTTTCTCTTTTCTATATACATGCTGCCCCTTGGCCAGGTCATTCAAAATCACGATGGGCTATACCATTTATATGCTGACGACACTCAGTTATACATGCCATTAAAACCCACAGATTCTAGTACCCTAGAAAATCTCACAACTTGCCTCTCTGACATTAAATCCTGGATTTACAAACATACTCTCAAATGTAACGATGATAAGTCTGAGGTCATTCTGTTCGGTCCCGAAAATTCCATCAGCCCTTTTGTTACTACTTTTGGTGGGCTTTAAATGGTCTTGTTCCTACATACATTTGTGATTTATTGACCTGGTATATGCCCCCTCGACAATTAAGATCTGCAGATGGAGCCCTGCTGGTTATTCCCAGATCTTGGTTTGTTACAAAGGGTGATCAGGTTTTTGCTGTTAGAGCCCCCACACTATGGAACTCTCTTCCTGTTGAACTAACACAAACCAAGTCTGTAACTTCTTTTAAATCTCATCTTAACACTTATTTTTTATAAAGGTTGTTTGATATTTGTTTTTATATATTTATACTGGTTTTATTTTTACTCTTACTTATTTGGTCTTACTCTTATTTTTGCCTTGTTTCATTTCTTTGTAACATTGTTTTAGAAAAGTGCTATATATGTAAAGTTATTATTGTTAAAGTTATTATATTGGGAAAAGGATGCTGAATATGGAGCTGCAAGTGAAGAGGAAAAGAGGAAGGCCAAAGAGGAGGTTTATGGATGTGGTGAGGGAGGACATGCAGGTGGCTGGCATGACAGAGAAAGATGCAGAGAAAAGGAAGAGATGGAAACAGATGATCCGCTGTGGCGACCCCTAACGGGAGCAGCCAAAACTAGTAGTAGACTGGAGACAGTTACTGTGGTGTCTTGAGCCCTTCAGAATAACAATATGGATATCTTGCTGGCCAGTAAACCTTTAGGGAATGCCTCAGACACCCTCTCAAAACTGAGAGGGGGATGTGAGAGCCTAAAAGCCACAGCAGACACCCAGGCTGAATCATGAAGCAATGGGCCTCCATTAACTGACAGGTGCGCCAGGTGTACCAAGAAGCACTCTGACCAATTTTGCGAGGATCAGTGTCTACCAAATGCCCAGGAACATTTTCAGGATGTCTGTTTTCTATGCAGCCATTGATACATACACAGCACAACTGAAACACAGGTTTAGTGGAATGAATGAGATTGCAATGCCCTTTGGGTTTATGTGTCCTAGTCAGTTACTTTACTTTTCTAACGAGGCTCAATTTCAGTCAGCAAATAATTTAGCAGTCCAGTACCCAGATTACCTGCCATCTAAAATGCAGTTACTACCCATGAGAAATGTACAAAAGCCTAAAATTTTGCTTGAGCCAGATGTTGCACAGAAGACAAATAGCCTAAACTAAATCACCCTTGTTACTGTAGAAGGTTGAAAACAGCTAACCTCAGAAATGAGTGCAGAGAGAAACAGACACCCCCTAGTTCACTACACTGCTATTTCACATCCAGACCGCTAGATGGCGCATTGCAATTGGTTGTTATAGAATAGCATTTCCAGCATATACGGGAACAATAAATCGTCCTGCCCTTAAATTAACACCAGCTCAAAGTGTATGTCTTCCATTCTTTAACCCAGCACGGCACAGGCAGGATGGAGAACTTGTTACCCCCTGACCGGCAGGTTCGGGAGGTAACATTACAATGACAGTCATACAGGTTAGTTCATAAAACACTCAATTTAACTATAAGCTATAAACATAATAGACCATCCATCCATCCATTATCCAAACCGCTTATCCTGCTCTCAGGGTCGTGGATGGCCGATTCACCTGACCTACATGTCTCTGGACCGTGGGAGGAAACCGAGGCGCTCAGAGGAAACCCACGCAGACACGGGGAGAACATGCAGCCTCCACACAGAGGACCACTGGCTATGAATTCTATGTAATGAGGTATCATTTCTCTGTTTGTGCATGTAGCTTACGCAGTTCGTAGACCCACCTAATCCTCAATCATTCCTGCCCCCCCCCCTTTTCCCCACTACAACTTTCTGCGTGACTCCCCTGCTTGTGGGAGGGTCCCCGTCTCATAGCTTGTAGGAAGGCCTCACAGATTTGCGGTACACCACTGCACACTGACACACACACACACACACACACGCACACACACACACACACACACATTCAGAGCATACATCAAAATCATTTAGGGTCAACCTAATTATTTCACATCGAAAGAAAACGTCACCACCTCAGTGGAAGTCTCGTACCAAAAAAATGTGTTTTCAAAGCAAATTGTACAGTAATGTATCCCTAAACAGACAGCACTCTATGGCAGAATGTCTGAACTGCTTGGTAGTAAACAGACGGTACGCTGAACTGCTTGGTCCTGAACAGTTCCAACAGAATAAAGTAGGTTCGAGGGTCAGGCTCAGCTGAGCACCCATTGACTTGTACGGCAACAGTGCCCTCTGGTGACAAGGGTTGATTTTAGCCAACTTGGAGTGAGGACAGCCAGATTTTGGCTCTGCAAAAACAGACAGTCACACGCGCGCGCGCACGCGCGCACACACATCTGGAGTTAAGGAGCGCTTACGGACGGAAACAAAGAAAAACTTCCACTCATTATGACGAACTCTCTCGTTTCAGCTGAGCTGTAATCAGGAATGGAAAAAGGCGGATGTGGACTGTAATGAGTCACGGTTTCGTCTCAGTATTGTGTCATTGTTTACTCTCTCTCTCTCTCTCGTTTATTTGGATAGCCAGATCATCCAGCATCTTTCTGGCTCCCTCTGTCACTTACCTAAATAAAGTCAGCGAGGATGGACTCGCGGCTGTCCCGAGCCCGAAGGGAAAACACAACAGGTGCGCCCGCTGCTCCGGAGAGAAACCCCTTCAAGGATGTGAGATTTGTCTTTTTAAGGTCGTCTTACAAGTTTGTGTTGACCCGGACGCGGATGTTTGCAGCTCTCCGTCCTCCTTAAGCAGGAAGTCTTATTTAGGGTTGGATAGAGTTTGTTGTTTTTTTTTTAAGTCATATAAATTGGGACAAAAAAATGTGTTTGCCCACATTCAGATGTCGAAATAAGACCTTGCATCGCGCGGAGCGCCCGCGCCGGCTCGCTCGTCGTTTGAGTCCCCAAACATCAGACTGGTGTTAAACGACCGATGGTCCGCTGTCACTGTGGACCAGGGCGGCGTTCAAGACACTCGCGAGCTGTGCCTTCGTCACCTACTGGCCGGCGTCAAGTCGGTCCCGGATGAGAGCTGGTGACAAAACCGGTCTGACCCCCGCGTCGCCACTCCTCCTCCACCTGTAGCCGCTGCAGCGACTTCACTGTGTGTGTGTGTGTGTGTGTGTGTGGGGGGGGGGGAGAGAGAGAGAGAGAGAGAGAGAGAGAGAGAGAGAGAGAGAGAGAGAGAGAGAGAGAGAGAGAGAGAGAGAGAGAGAGAGAGAGAGAGAGAGAGAGCGAGAGCAGATCTGCAGTCTGCCTGTGACATGTGACATTTTAGCGTCGTGGGTTGACGGAGGAATGAGTTAAGTGGGAGGACTGACCTCAGATCAGCCTTAGCGACAATACAGTCTGTGTTCGCACAGCTCTGACAGAGGCTGAAAGGAGATTGTACTGTCTTGTGGTTTCCAGGTTTCTGCCGAAGAGGTCTTCCTGGTAAACTGAGCGAAGTGTTCCCTGTCGAGCCCCCGAACCAACTAAACTTTATTTGCACTCGTAACAGTTCACACTGGACATTCACGAGCGGACTCCCGAAATTATCCAACGTTATCAAAAAGATTTGCTAAACGTGTCAAATAAAAATGGGAGCCGGTGTGTACATTTTTGAGATTACTCAAGGGAGGTTTAAAACCGAGCTGTTACCTTGAGGGATAAAGTGTAACAGCACACACACACACACACACACACACACACACACACACACACACACACACACACACACACACACACACACACACACACACACACACACACACACACACACACACACACACACACAGCAAAATTGCTGTGGTCCGAACCCGTCCCACACCCGACACTTTCATCCGGCCCACATACCACATGGAATGATGGTACTTGGGCGGTCCGCTCCTGTTTGCCACATCTGGGCCAGAACCAAGCCATAGCAATGCTGCATGTGCCACATGTTTCCCAAAGGTGGCCCATATTTGTTTTGTGATATTTGGGCCATATTTGCTATTATACATGTGGGCCACTTCAGGCTTACATCCATTTTGTCAGGGCCAGAAGAAGGCCATCAATGCCGCATCATTGCCTGAAGTGGCCCACACCCGGATGCTATCTGGGACACACACACACACACACACACACACCCACACACACACACACACACACACACACACACACACACACACACACACACACACACACACACACACACACACACACACACACGAGTGCAAGTTGACTCAGGCGTGTTTCATGTGTCAAACATTGTCAGACAGACCACAGCGGTCATACTCCTGTGATGTTTTGTCTACCCATCTAACAGGAAGTAAACTACGTAAAAATAAACTCATACATTTTTACAGTCTGACCTAAACCATTTACAGACTGACTCGAAACAGAATGATCTCAGCATTGCAACCGGCCTGCTCATCTTAAACTCGAGATTCGGCCAAGCTTCAATACTGTTTATCTTTCATTTGGACCATCTCTTATGGAAAAGTTTGACTCAGTTCACTCTGCTCCCAGAGAGAGAGAGAGAAACACATTAAATGACTTCAAACTGTGAATGAAGAAAAGAAACCCTACAATTAATCCAGTGAGAATAAGAAATGAAAGAGACTAAGTATAAATAAAACAATAAAAATGAACATTACCCCCCCACAGCCATACGACATACTAAAATGTCCCTAGGTGTGAATATATATATGTGTGTGTGTGTGTGTGTGTGTGTGTGTGTGTGTGTGTGTGTGTGTGTGTGTGGGCCCTGTGTAATGGCCTGGCGGCCTGTCCAGGGTGTCTCCCCGCCTGCCGCCCAATGACTGCTGGGATAGGCTCCAGCATCCCCGCGACCCTGAGAGCAGGATAAGCGGTTTGGAGAACGGATGGATGGATGTATCCGGCCTATTACCCCACTCTCCGAGCCGTCCCGGTCGCTGCTCCACCCCCCTCTGCCAACCCGGGGAGGGCTGCAGACTACCACATGCCTCCTCCGATACATGTGGTGTCGCCAGCCGCATCTTTTCACCTGACAGTGAGTTTAGCCAGGGGGACGTAGCATGTGGAAGTATCACGCTATTCCCCCCAGTCCCCCCCCCGAACAGTCACCCCGACTGACCAGAGGAGGTGCTAGTGCTGCAACCAGGACACAAACCCACATCCAGCTTCCCACCTGCAGACACGGCCAATTGTGTCTGTAGGGCGCCCAACCAAGCTGGAGGTAACACGGGGATTCGAACCGGCGATCCCCGTGTTGATAGGCAACGGAATAGACCACTACACTACCCGGACGCACGCCCCCCCCCCCCCCCCAAAAAAAAGAACATCATTAACAGGCCTTTCTAAAGACAGGAAAGAGTTGGGTCTCTAGACCAGACAGAGGTACCAGAGGCCCTCAGCTTGAGTTGTGGCTCATAAGGGGTCAAAGGTCTGAAATGTCGCCAGCAACCAATCCATGTGACAGTTTTGCATGAAATCTTCAAATCAATTCTAAAATGAATAGTCCACCAGTGCAGAGCATAAAATGGCGGTGAAGACACTCATAAGCCATATTTTGTACTAGAGGGGGAGCTCTGACCTGAAGTCAAGGGAAAGATGGTTATCTACTACTACCACCACTACTACTACCACTACTATTACTGCTATTATTATCACTATTACTATCACTACTACTACCACCATTACTACTACTGCTATTATTATCACTGTTACTATCACTACTGCTACTACCATTACGACTACAACCACCATTACTACTACTACCACTACTACTACTATCACTACTGCTACTACCACTGCTACTACTACTACCACTACTATCACTACTACTACTACCATTACTACTATCACTATTACTACTACCACTACTATTATTACTACTAATACCACCACCACCACCACTACTACTACTATCACTATTGCTACTACCACTACTACTATTACCACTACTACTACTACTACCAGTACTACTACTCCTACTACTACTATTTTGTCTTTATGCATGCTCAATAATCCAGGTAAGAAAATCACAGAAAGTTGAATCAGTTCATTTGGACACAACGTTTATTGAGAGAAATGTTTCATCCTTCATCTAAGGGACATCTTCAGTCTAAACTGACTGCAGGTACCCCCACCCTTATAAACCATACAGCTGCATGACGACCGAAACTAATGATCAGTTTTATATGCAAATATGGGTGTGAACATTAACTAGAGTTACAATGGCCATGTGTACTATTCACAGAGGATAGGGGAATGGTTGCAATAACAGTATTATAAGATGGCAACAGATGTGCTCTTAGCCGCCCCCCCCCCCCCCCGTTCAGGGACGGTTGTTCCCTATTCACATAGATGGCCTATTTGACTCCCCGTTCAAACCAGCGTTCCTCCGTATCAAGGATGTGCACATCCTCATCCTTGAAAGAGTGGCCACTGGCCTGTAGATGGGTGTAGACTGCGGAGTCCTGGCCTGACGTGTTAGCTCTCCTGTGTCATGCCATCCTCTTGGCCCCGTGTCTGTTTAGTTTCCCAATGTTTAAGTCACGGCAATCCTCCTGGCACTTAACACCGTACACTATACAGGGAAATTAGTTTGCAGCCAGTATATATAAAAATCTCACACAAACAAAACATACAAACACCATGGCAGAACTGACACATAACTGATGGACAACAAAAAACAACAGGACATAGCGGGCAAGGAGAACCAAAGGAGTTCCAATATACAGACCATGGAAACAAGCGATCTGCAGACAACAGATGAATACTATCTACCATTTAACAATTGGATGGCAGTGGGGACAAAGGAAGCCTTGTATCTCTTAGTCCTAATACAGGGCATCCTCAACCAACGACCTGAGGGTAACAGCTCAAACTCTGGCCGAAGGGGGTGACCCTGGCACTCCAGAAGGAAAGTAGCCTGTCTGAACACCTTCTTATTATAAAGGTCGGTAAGCTGGGCTTGTCTTCTCCCTGAAATCTTGCTAGCCCATTTGATGAGTCTATCAAGCCTTTTTTTTTATTGGTTAGAGTCAAATGACCAAACCAAGCAACAATACAGTACCTTAAAACTGTTTCAATAAAACTTGTACTAAAGAGAGTCATCATCTGGGAGGAGATATTAAATGCCCACATTTTCCTCAGGAAAATTTATCTTCTCTGATGTGGAAGCAACATGAGTTTCAAAGCACAGTTTGTTGTCGAGAACATCCCCCAGATATTGGTAGCTGTCCACAAGCTCAATGTCAGCACCTTTAATGCTGGTTAGTACAGGACTAGGAGGAGTCTTTCGAAAGCTAATTATCATGTCTTCAGTTTTAGACACATTAAAGTGGAGAATGGACTCATCACACCAAGATACAACATCATCGACCACAGGTGCATGTTGTTCCTCCTCCCCTTCAAGAAGACTTACAATCACTGAATCATCCACAAATTTGAATATGTGTCTGTTGGTATGGATGCTGTAACAGTCATTAGTGTACAAGATGTAGAGTAATGGGGAGGGGCAACAGCCCTGAGGGGAGCCAGTTGAAGAGTACAGCTGATTGGAAAAGGAGCCATTAACCCTCACACACTGGGACCTATCAGTCAAGAAGTCCAGTATCCAGCCATTCTCATTTTATTTGCTGACTTCTCTTCGGCTTTTAACAAGATGCAACCTAACATTTTGATCGAGCGGCTTGCTTCTTATTTTAATTTACCTAATCAGCTTTTAATGTTGCTTTTAAACTTTTTAACAGACATAATCAGGCAGGTTTTAGTTAATGGAGTTATCTCCAATGTCCTGGTCTCAAACAGGGGCTCACCACAGGGTTGTGTTCTTTCCCCCCTGCTTTTTAGTTTGTATACAGACAGCTGCAGGTCTTCTAAAGAGGGTAGCTACCTGGTGAAATTCTCTGACAATACCGCACTTTTGTCTCTTCTTCAGGGTTCGGAGTCAGCTCACAGTTGTGCCCTCCCTGCCTTTGTTGATTGGTGCGATGATAACTTCCTTGACCTTAATGTGTCAAAAACTAAGGAACTTATCATTGATTTTAGGAAGAACAGTGATAAACCCAAAGCTAGCACTATACATGGTGAGGATGTTCTAATCGTTGACTCTTATAAGTACTTGGGAACCATGTTCGACTCCCAACTCAAGTTTGATGTAATCACAGATTTAATTGTCAAGCGTGGACAACAAAGAATTCACTTAATGCAGAAGCTTAACTCCTTTAATGTCTGTAACATCATCTTATGTATTTTTTTACAAGTCGTTTATTGAAAGTCTTTTAACTTTTTCCTCTATTTATTGGTTTAATGGGTTGTCTGTGAAGGAAAGGAATAGCCTCAACAGTATCGTTGAGGTCTGGTCCAAAATAATCTGAGTCCAGCAGAGACTTGTGCTCCATCTGGGAGAAACGTGTGGCCCAGAATGCAAAAAGAATTATTACGTCCTGTTCAGCCAACTGTCTATCTGAATTAAAACCAGCCAGAGAAATGTTCCTGTTGCCTTTGTCTTTACACCCAGTCGTAGATTTCATACTGTCCCAGGCTATGTTACTGCTCAGCTCTGCTTCTATTTTATCTCTGTACCTGAGTTTAGCCTTTTTGATTTCTGACCTGATCTCCTTCTTTGTTTCCTTAACTACACTATCATTGCCTTCTTTCAAAGCATTTTCCTTTTATGAATCAGACCCTTAAGGGTTGATGAAGCCCATGGTCTGTTGTTAGGGAAAATCTTGACAGCCTTGGTCAGAATCACATTGTCTGTACAAAAGGAGTTATAGCTACACACAACATCCGTTAGCTCATCAACATCATCTGAGGATTCAGTAAACACCAACCAGTCTGTACAGTCGAAGCACCCATGCAGGGTGAGAGAGGAGTCAGCATTCCAGACCTTCACCTGCCTTACATGCACATTCTCTCTCCTCGACAGTCTTATATACAAGCAAAAGATGCTCGGAAGGTCTGAGGGTGGGGCCTGCCTCCAACTTGTATGCTCCCTTTATGGAGCCACAACAGAGGTCCAGAGTTTTATTATGACATGTAGACATATTGATAAAAGCTGTTCAATGTTTTCCTCAAGTTACAGTGGTTAAAGTCTCCCGGTATAATATCGGGGGCATCTGGAGAGATAGACTGATGTGACTGTACCATTTTGAAGATGGTTTCCGCCGCAACTTCCGCATTGGCCTTTGGATGAATGTACACAACGGTGACAAACACCTGGGGGGAATTCCCTCAGGAGATAAAAGGGTCTTACCGACACAGACAAGAGCTCAATATCTGGCAAACACATTCGTCCATTTCATTCCTCGATGATTGAACGTTGACCATGGAGGGCAGGGGAACGCGATTGTTTTGCAGTTGCTTACGTAACCGCTGGCGCACACTGCCTCTCCTCCCTCGCTTCCTGGTACAGGCCGCCTTCTTAAAGTCGTTCTTAAAGTCATTACTTGTGAACGTGGGATCCCTAGATATAATCCGATTTATGTCAGAGATCCGTGAGGAAAGTGTTGAATCCAGGGTCTGGTGATTCCATCGTTGATTTAAGAGAAACTCCCCATGTGTACTGGGTTCTTTGAGAATGTGGGTGGCGCAAGGTGAAATTCGTAAATATCGAACCCGCTGCAGGTGACTGATCAGAATCATCCAGATGTCTTCAATTTTTCTGTCTTTATTGCCACCACTATAACCACAATCATTGTACAACAGTTTGATGACTCAGTGGTTGTGTAAATGAACATAATTCAGATACCTTCTAAAATTATAAGAGACACATGGAGAACATTTAAACTACATTGCTTTCTCAAAGGCAAGACTGGATTACGGACTGGGCATGCCGGGCGAGTGTTCCAGGGCCCTGGACCATGAGGAGCCTCAAAAGGTCAGGGGTATTGTGTTCGCGTATAGTAGGGATCCCCAATCATACCCTACAAGGGACGTTTGTTCACGCAGGGCCCAGACTGGTCTCTATTGATGCGGGGGGCCCAAGCTACAAAGTCTCTATTGATGCGGGGCCCCAAGCTACAGTCTCTACTGATGCAGGGCCCCAAGCTACAGTCACTACTGAGGCAGGGCCCCAAGCTACAAAGTCTCTATTGATGTGGGGCCCCAAGCTACAATCTCTACTGATGCAGGGCCCCAAGCTACAAAGTCTCCATTGATGCGGGGCCCCAAACTGCAGTCTCTACTGATGCAGGGCCCAAAGCTTCATTGTTTCATTGTGTATAGTTAAACAAATGTGCTAACTAGAATGCCCATACCGAAAAATAATTAAACAGATAGTTTTACTAAAATACGCCCATATTTCACTAAATTATTTGCTCAGAAATTCCTGTTGGTAAGCCGTTGTAAGTGGGAAGAAGGCTTCACAATATGTTTGCGATGCTGTGAGCTGCTATTCTCATCTGTTTGTTTTGTGATTCAAAATTGTGTGGTACTTTGTAGTCGCCATCCGAATCCCATGCAAATTGGCATAGCGTCGACTACGATGTTGGGTATTTGCATTAGTTTTACATTTAATAATGTTTAGTATTGCTTGCACAGCCTATCTGATGGGGCGGGGGACGGGGGGCAATGGACGTGCGTTCCCCAGGGCCCCCTAGTGGGTTAATCCAGCCACACTCAAAGGTATGAATTTACACTGTAAAAGGTAATACAACTGGTATGGCGACAGGCATGGGCGCAAGTCCATGAATACTGGGTTGGCATCCAGCGCTTTACCTGTGTCCCCATCCATAGGGTTAGTGGTTGTGTCAGGAAGGGCATCCGCCGTAAAATTCTGCAAAAGCAGTATGCCGACTGACAAGACCATACCGGATTGGTCGAGGCCCTTAATAACAACGGCCAGCATTGGGGCTGTGCCCTCACAGGGTCCTGATGGAAACTGTAAAATCTGCTGTGGCGACCCCTGAAAAACAAGAAACAAGCTGAAAGAAGAAGAAGAACGTAATACAACTGGTAAACAACAGACACATAATCTGGCTATGTGTCATATAGGCGTATCTGAGGCAGAAACAACATATTCCCTCTATAACAGTGGATTAATGCCCATCAGCGGTGCAACACCACCCCCTATTGGCCAGTAGTATGCAGCACGCTTGAACCGCAAGGCATCAATACCGGCGGCTAAACTAGCTGCTGAGCTACACGCGCTGTACATGCCTCGTTAGCAGACCCACGTGATTCCATCAGCAACAGAGTAAACCGGCACAAACCAAACAATATCCTAACGGTGTGCCTAAGACTCGATACATACTTACAGCTAGTGACTAAGTAACAATAGCTGCTGATATGAGGCCACACAGTCGGCAGAACAGGAACAGGAGCGTCCTTAGAGCGGCTAAAACACACCAACACGTCACTGGCGAATAGCAACCATAACACACATTCTCAGACATTTCACTCGCTTGTGCCAGACACAGATAAATTAGTACACAGTAACCTCCTTCATCCAGGGAGGCATCTGACGTGTGGCGCACTTCAGACCACTTTTTGTGGAAACCGGGGGCAAACCTAGCTCCGTTCTGATTGGCCCAAAACCCGTGTAAAGTGAGGCGGAGTTCCGGTGAGGAGAGAGAGGGTGCGGGGGAACATTATGGTGAGAATATTGCTGCCAGAGAGGGCCTTTTTGACAACTCCTCCTCCTCCTACTAACACCACCACCACCACCACTCGTACTACCACTACTACTACTACTACTTTCGGCTGCTCCCGTTAGGGGTCCCCACAGCGGATCATCAATTTCCATCTCTTCCTGTCCTCTGCATCTTCCTCTGTCACACCAGCCACCTGCATGTCCTCCCTCACCACATCCATAAACCTCCTCTTTGGCCTTCCTCTTCTCCTCTTCCCTGGCAGCTCCATATTCAGCATCCTTCCCCCAATATACTCAGCATCTCTCCTCCACACATGTCCAAACCATCTCAACCTTGCCTCTCTTGCTTTGTCTCCAAACCGTCCAACCTGAGCGGTCCCTCTAACATAATCGTTCCTAATCCTGTCCTTCTTTGTCACTCCCAGTGAAAATCTTAGCATCTTCAGCTCTGCCACCTCCAGCGCCACCTCCTGTCTTTTCATCAGTGCCACTGTCTCCAAACCATATAACATAGCTGGTCTCACAACCATTTTGGATGGTTATCTAAACGGGATGACCCCCCCCCCAAAAAAACAACAAACAAAAAACAAAACAAAAAACAAAACTTGGACCCCATTTGGTGAAAAAGAAAGGAGTCGTGTAACATTTCAAAGTGGAGGATAGCAACACTGCTTTGCCTTTTTGGCCTGGGTTTCTAAACAGAAGCGACTCAAAAATCCCACCGAGGTTTCTGACAGCACCTCAATAGGGAGGCAGAGGCTTTTGGAGGAAGGTTCAACTCATGCAACTGCAGTAAACAAGAAAGACCTATATCCTTCTTTAGCAAGGCTAGTCAGCCTTGTTTGTATTTCCTGTGTCCCATGAGTGAACAGGATGGCAACTGACAATACAGAACAACCTGTGACGTGATTGGCTGCAGAGAATATCCATTACAAAATGTATTGATGGATGGGAGCACTGGAGCTCAAATGAAAATTGTCCCAAAAGTCAGAAAAAAACGTGAGCCAATCCACAGGATTTCTTATTCACAAATAGCCCTGCTGATTCAGGTGTGAAGATATTATTTGTAGAATAATACAATTTAAGATTAGAAATCTGTGCAATTATTGTCTTCAGATACGTATTGACAGGGATTTGTATAGGAAAAAGACATTTGTGGTATATTGTATGTGTTCGTATGAAACTATGGACATCTGTCTCATGTCCTCTGCATTTATTTATTCTGCAGCAAATCTCACTCCACAGTTCATTGGCTCGCCCTTTTAACTTGGAACACCTGACAAGTTGTCATTTTTGCAAATAACAGAATTGATTGATTGATTGAACTGAATAGAATAGCAAACTAAACTGAATTTACAAAATTTGGAGAGCCAGGTCAGCCTCGCGAAGCGGACTGGATCCATATAAAAACAGAATATGATAAAACCATAGAAAAATAAAAATAACTATAGCGTTTCCTGTGAGTTTGTCGTCACATTGCCATATAAACCCTATGGCCATTACTACAGTATTAATACTTTATCGACACGTTCCATGCTATAGAAATGCTATAATATAATAATAATAATAATAATAATAATGTCGTATGAATTGGCTATAGTGTTCATATCGTGGTATTCCAAAAAAAACAAAAAACAAAAAACAAAACAAAACATGAAATACTATCATTTCATATGGAAAATTCATTCACCAAAGCTAAAGTGAAGTGTTAAAAGCCACAGAGGCGAGGCATGCTGATCTGCCAACACCTTTAACATGTTGAAAACTTGAGTTACTTTTCACTGGTTGCATGTCTCTGTGTTTATCATCCCAAGGCTTGAAGTCTTATTGTAATAACCCACATTGACCCTACCTTACCTGGCCCTCCGTTAAACTGTTTAACTTTAAAACCGTTAATTTTGACTCTTGAATGCGACGTGACACAAGAAAATGTGTTCTGCCTGACAGTGAGCTTTTTTAAGGTGGAATGACAGCTCATACCAACTGGGATGATATCATGAGGGATATTACAGTAGAAAGAAATCATTCTGCATGTTCATGACATGACAAAAAAAAGTTATTCTCATTTAAATATCCATAACATTTAGACCATCGCTTAAAGGCATAAAACACATTTCACTATTATTTTTCAAACTGGGTTACTACGCCATCTTTATCAAGCCTCAGAGCTTCTCCCAACCACCGTACCTCTCTCTTGCCCTCTAGTGGTCATTCTGTGGAACTGTCGCAGCGGACTGAAAAGACCTTTGTCTTTGTCACTTCCTCTGAAACACACACACACACACACACACACACACACACACACACACACACACACACACACACACACACACACACACACACACACACACACACACACACATCATTGTTAAGGGTGGACCAGTTCGAGAGAAAATCAGCAGACCCACACCAGGTTATACACCAGGTGGGGATATGCCCTAAGTTGTAGATTTTTTTAAAATTTCGAACGGGAGCAGCGTAGGTTATATTACGGTACAATGTTATTCTTGTAGTAGAGGGGATCCTGCAAAGATGCCTATTTTCTATCAGGGTGAAGAAGAAAAAAATCCAGCGACTTTAAAATTCATTATACATGGTTACGAACAGATTTTCCTTCGTGGGTTCCACGGTCAACCTTAGGGGGCGCTATAACGTTGCCCGCGTTGCAAACAGGTAAACAGCACTTCGGCCAATTCCTGTTTCAGACTGTGGCTCTTTGCTACTCTCCCGAAGCAAAGAATAACGAAGACACAACGTCAGGCATAAAAAAAACAAACAAACACACAAAACGGCGTAACGCCAGTGAATTGAATCTCAAAACCATGTGGTCTCTTCATGTCGACGTTTAACCCACTGACACGCAGCGCAGCTCCCAATATGCCCGACCTTAAACTGTCCTCAGGTGTACTTGCTGCGATATGGTGTACAGCCCCAACGCTGGAGCGGGATTAATAAATATCGGCTGGCGGGTCGCTTTAACACAGTGGTTCTCAACCTTTTTGGGGTCCTGGACCCCCTGCGTATTTTTGATCTACCCTGAGGACCCCTCCACCTGATCTTGGGGGAGGGGGGTTGCAATTCGCAGAGATGGAAAAACCCCGTCCAGAAAGTAAAACCCCTATCCGTGTCTTTGCTCCACCCACGTACTAAACCATCAGATTGCACTGAGTAGTTTCCCCAAATCTGCTGGTTTAACACAGGGATAGAGTAAAGACAAGGTTAGGGTTTTTAATTTCTGGACCGGGTTTTTCCACCTCTGGCAATTTGATAGAAACAGTAGAAACTGCATTTTAAACTGCATTATAGCATTTATTCACTCTTTGGGGCAAAAATAAGAGCTTTCAGTTGTAACTTAGATATAGTTAACAAAACAGAATTCTTATGCAGTAACTTTCAGATATATGTAACAAAACAGAATTCTTATGCAGTAACTTTCAGATATAGTTAACAAAACAGAATTCTTATGCAGTAACTTTCAGATATATGTAACAAAACAGAATATGTATGCAGTAACTTTCAGATATATGTAACTAAACAGAATATGTATGCAGTAACTTTAAGATATATGTAACAACAGAATTTTTATGCAGTAACTTTTAACAATGCAAACGGGAGCGAGATCTCTTATTAAAATACAACAAATTACACTTGTGAAACAGATGTAATTAGAGAAAAAAGTCCTGTTACCCTTTATAGTTTAGGTAGATAAAGGTCTCAGTCACATTTGAGTAAAATAATCCTATTTCTATAAACGTCATAGGATCCTTTTTTTAAAGATATTTTATTTTCACGGACCCCTTGCAATTACACCACGGACCACTAGGGGTCCGCGGACCCCCCCGGTTGAGAAACACTGCTTTAACAGACCCTGTGGCAGCACCGCGGTTTACGGGCAACCTCCCCTTTAAGGGCGAGCGCCTCCTCCCCTTTAAGACGCACCTGACCGCACCTGCGAGGAAGTTTCCCAACAGTCCCGAGAGACGTCGGTGGGTTTGAGCCTGGCGACCAACTCCGGCGCTGCGTAAATAACGTGAGTGAGTTGCTTTGATTTTCAGCTGGAGGGCCGTAATGTGGAGGGGGGGTGAGGGGTGAGGGGGGGCATTTCAGAGACCCTCTCTAAAGTTGTGGGGCAACGCAGCCGGAAGTTCAGGTGTGTATGTCCGATAAACATGTTGCTTGTCCCCGTCTCTCAGCTGGTCTGGCCACCCCAACCCATGAGTTACTCGCCACGATCTTTCTGTTCGGTGCCAGAAACGCAGCCCGGGTTGTTCCCGGGTCGCCTGGGCCGCGTACAAGTGACTTTTATGGACATTGTGGTAAAACTGGCTCGGCCTGTGGTTTAATTACAGCCAGATTTCGACGGTATCGCCTCTCCAAGAGCCGGAAGTCTCCCGACCGATACACGACGTGTATTATTACCTCTGTTGTTCGGTGCCAACAAGTATTTTAAGGGAAAGGATTTGAAGTGTGTAAAGAAAGAAAACACCTTTTTGTTGTTGTTGCAGTTTAACGGTTTTACATAGGCCCAATGTCCTATCTGTAAATATTCAACAAGGCCCTAGAACCCCCCCCCCTTTTCAGACTAGCCTTTCCCGACCAATCGCTATCCCTCCCTGTTTTACTGCCTATTTTATTACCACTCCTTATCTTTACCTTACCTTATCTTACCTTATCTTTCAAATTTGTTTTGCTCGTCTACTTTTTTTGCCTCTGCCATAAAGCGTCTGAGCATTTAGAAAAGCGCTAGATAAGTCTGATTTAGTATTATCACAATAGTAACATAATGACCTCTTTCTCCACCGCAGGCTGCTAAAGTTTGGCTGTGCTGTGTGATTCTCATCTTCGAGGGTGAAGAGTAAAGCATGGATGTTTTATAGTCCTTTTCTGAACTGACTGGAGAGATTTTGTCTCATGTCTCGACTCCTGGAGGACGGTGGGGCCCCTCAAGACATCGGGGATACCAACAAAGAGTCTGAACCAATCGGAGGGAAGAAGAAACAGGAGAGCGAGGAGCATATGGTCATTACAGCCAATCAGGAGCCCAGCACCCTGCTATGCGAAGCAGAAAGAGATGGAGATGGAGACTGTGTTTGGGATACGAAGAACAGAGAGAGTTTGGGGGGAGAAGAAGGGAAGAGCGAGGAGAAGAGGAGTGTGCGTTCAGAGTGTGTCTCTCTCCGAGCAGAGAGTCGTACAGAGAGTGAGAGAGAGCTCCAAACAAGGGGGTCGAAGGAGTGCAATGCAGAGGCGGAGCCACAGCTGAAGGCGACAGTAGCAAAGGAAGAGGTGGAGATGGAGGTGGAAGAGGAGAACTACCTCCCTGAGAAGGCGGCGCAGGTTTTCAGCCTGCCGGCCTCCCGCAGGCACAGCGAGACAAACTGGGACATGGAGACGGAGAGAGGCCCCTTCCTGACCTCCCATGGATACCTCCAGGAATGGTCCCCAAATGAGGAGCCTTCCAAATGTAACCAGCCTCAACAGGGGGGCAGGACTTGCCTGAAATCTACTTCCTCCTCTGCTGCTTATCCATTTTCTTGCCATATGCTTCCTTATCTTCTTTCCCTTTTTCTTAGAACTTCAAGTTCTCTGCAACTCCTGATCTAAAACCTGCTCCTCTTCCATCCCCCCATTTTGAAAGTATTTTCAGATTTCAGGATAATATCAGTAAGAACCTGTCTCACAGTCTGTCTTCTTTATACCTGTCTGTTTTCCTGTGTGTGTTTGTGCATGTCTGTGTGTCTCCTCCTCCTCTTGTCTAGGTGCTTGCAGCTGTCTCAGCAGAGATGTCCTGAAGTTGAGTGTGTCTTTCTTCACCTCAGCGCTCCTCTTTCCCTTCCTGGTCTGGGGCGGATATGTCTTCTTGCCCTTTGACGCCCCTCTGCTAAACGGCAACTCCCTCAGGCTGTTGTACACTCTTCGTTGTGCTGTCTTTGCCTCTGTGCCCATCATACTGGGTAAGGAGAACAGAGGAAAAAGTTACAAAGCATATGACTTTTTCTAGACTGTTCCAGCATTACTCAACCAGTGGGTCATGATCTGAAAGTGGGTAACTGAACAGCATCGACAGGGTCAGTTAGGCTGTTATAAGCAACAGTTTGATGTAGTTTAACAAGCCCAAGCTAGCGTAGCCCTGATTATAAGCATCTGGTACAAGACAGAATATTACATTTTAATTCTAAATCCTTTGATGCAGCCAACCTGCATCAGAGCAAATGCTGAACCCTCAACATCTCCCTGAGGACTCGAAGCTAGAAGAGGAGTTCACATAAAATATCAAGAGCTCTTAACATCATTATTCAATGAGATGTTGATCTTTCTCCATTAACACACCTGCTTCTCCCTCCCCAGGCTGGCTGGTGCTGGGAGTGAGTCGGCTAAGGACGGGGGAGGTCAAACCCATGTTTGAAGGGGAGGTCCGAGAGGTCAGCGTCCACAAGTCCTTCATTGCTGACTCCATCTCCCTCTTCATACTCTACTTCCTGCAGCTGGTTGTCATGGCGATGTATATCAGCCAGGAGCAGTTGAAGGTGGTTCCTCTGCTCACCATCATCTTTGCTCTTGGACGGTAAGCTCCACCCTGCTGGGCTGTTAAGGGGAAATATCGCTGTCATTACTGTGGATGTTAGGTCAGTCTCGTGACAGTAACCTAATTTTGATGAGCAAATAAATAAATAAATCACATACTCCAAATACAGGCAGAGAAAATGCCATTTTTTTCTGCTTAGTCAAGTTCCAACAAGATTCAGCCACTCCTATGCCAGTAATGAGAGACGACATCAATGAATCACACAACGCAGATGGTAATGTGCGGCAGCAGCCATTTAATAATAATAATAATAAATCGATCTTATATAGCGCTTTTCAAGTACTCAAAGTCGCTTTACAATAAATGGAGTGAAACAAGACGACAGATGAACATAACACAGACATACAGGCGTGGATGGGAAGGGGGGCTAAGAGAGGGAGAAGCGGCAGCCACAGACGACGCCAGCAGTACTCTCCGACTTGGACAGATATAAAGGGAAAGAAAAACAAACATCATAAATCACAGATGCAGGTCAAGCGCTCAGTTCCCAGATAGATATAAAGGGAAAGAAAAACAAACATCATAAATCACAGATGCAGGTCAAGCGCTCAGTCCCCAGCCTGCCCCAGACCAGGGGTGTATGAGCGGACGGGGGGGTCTCCACAACTCTGCTATCCAAATGAAGACCAAAACTCGTGGGTTTGTTACACACACTAGAACTCCCTCTGGATTTTCTGGTTCATCCAACAGAATTGCTCTTGACAACATGTGGAGGGACTCTATTTCAGCAGACGTTGGTACATTGGTTTTGCTGGTCCACCACCAGTCACTGTAAACCAATGCATGATCTGATATCTTGGTGTTGGTGTGGTTCCCACGTCGTCATAATTAATGTTGCTCCAGGACCATCATTGCTACCGATCAATCACCTTGTTGTGATGTTGCGCCTTTGCCTTGTCTTAATCCATAGATGGTCACTAAATCTGACTCCTACATTTTTACGATTGTCTAGGCTAACTTTTTAATTTGAATCCACTCCTACAGTTACTAGTGTCATTGTTGATCAACCTGCAGCACACAAACTATCTGCACTTGACATGACATGCACTCTTTGCTTTTTGTCAAGGACATTGAGTTGTGTCATTGTCCAGCTAACTTATTTGAATCTTTTACTCAGATCACTATTGTTGATGTTGTTGACTCTTGTACCCTAAAATACACCTGACATGACATGCCCTCTTGCCTATGATATATGATTACTATTAAGTGCTCTTCGGTCCCTGTAGGCTGACAGATGCATTTTTGTTAATTGCTGACTGTAACTTGCATTGGTTAAAAGTTACCTTTAAAATGAGGGAATGTAAATGTGTTCAGGCTGAGGTTTAATGCTAATCTCTAACCCTCCAGCCTGATGTACTGGCTGACAGCCGCTCTGGGTAGCAGCACGCGGGGCTTTGGGTTCGGTCTGTCCTTCCTGCCCAGCCTGGCCATGCTGGTAGCCAACCTCTACTTCATCTTCACCATGGATGCTGCAGGCTCCATCTATGCCCAGGAGGGGCCCCCGCTACCAGACGTCCCCCCATCTACCAAACAAAGGTTCTGGGGATGAGAGGCTGAATGGAAGGTGTACAGAAGATGTTCTTCACCGATTTTTCTTTTTTATCAGCTGGTTTTGAAAAACAATAATTTTTTTTTCCTACATGTAAAGACTTCCAGTTCTTTCTTCAATAAAACATCTCTCTGATCGAGACTAAGGTGAAACATTATTTTCTAACTCAATTTTAGCACGTTAAAAATAGTAGCTTTGAAAAATGACAAAAGTTCTGTTGGTGCCTGGTTGGAAAGGTTTTGTGGTGTAACTTCATGCTAAGACAATTGTTTTTCTTTTTTCAAATTCCTTTGAAAAGATTATTTGTATTGAATAGAACTTCCTAGAGCAAAACAAACAGTTTCACAGGATATTATAGACTCTTACATGTAGATCTTTTAATGAAAATAGAAAAGCTCCTGTAAAACTTGATCATAGTAATGGCAGGACCAACAACTGTTTATATTGTCTTCAGAAAAGTTGCAGGTTATTTGGTTTATGAAAAAAGAATTGAAAATATTAACTTAAATGACTGATTGTTGCCAAATTCTGATCTTTGAAAACAAAATTAACTCAGCATTCAAAGGTTGGACCAAATGACAGTCAAAGCTCCTGTGGTGGTGCAGGAAATCCTTGATATTGACAAGTTAGAATAAATTAAATTTAGCTAAAGAATATTTTGCTCATTAAAATACATGCACTTTTTTCTGAAATAACGAGTTGGTTTTCAAATAACTTGTAAATTAGTTTCCAGGATTCTTGCCTATTAAGAATTTTTCACAATATCCACTTTGTAATAAACACTAATAACATGAACATCTGTGTATTAAAGTATTTTTAAACTGAGGGTCTAGAAAGGTGTGTAGTCTGTCATCTACTACTACTACGACTACTACTTTTGGCTGATCCCGTTAGGGATCGCCACAGGGGATCATCCGTTTCTCTTCCTGTCCTCTTCATCTTCCTCTGTCACACCAGCCCACCTGCATGTCCTCCCTCACCACATCTATAAACCTCCTCTTTGGCCTTCCTCTTTCCTCTTCCCTGGCAGCTCCATATTCAGCAACCTTCTCCCAATATACCCAGCATCTCTCCTCCACACATGTCCAAACCATCTCAATCTTAACTCTCTTTGTCTCCAAACTGTCCAACCTGAATTGTCCCTCTAATGTAATCATTCCTAATCCTGTCCTTCTTCGTCACTCCCAATGAAAATCTTAGCATCTTCAACTCTGCCACCTCCAGCTCCGCCTCCTGTCTTTTCGTCATTGCCACCGTCTTCAAACCATATAACATATCTGGTCTCACAACTGTCTTGTAAACCTTCCCTTTAACTCTTGCTGGTACCCTTCTGTCACAAATCACTCCTGGCACATAAAACAATACAAAACTGCCCCATAACAGGAAGCAAAACTACGAGAACAAACCGTGGATTACAAAAGGACTGCAAAATGCTTGCAAAAAAAAAGAACACTCTTTGTAGACAGTTCTGGAAATGTAGAACAGTGGAGGCAGAAAATACATACAAAAGATATAAAAATAAGTTAAATAATATTCTGAGATTGAGCGAGAAGGAACAGTGTAACAAGAAATCAGAGGATAACAAACTTAACATCAAGGGGACATGGAAAGTATTATATAGCAATATTAGGAATGGATCAACAAGCACAAATTACCCTCAGTATTTAATGGACAATGATCAAACCATAAACAATATGAATGATGTGGTAACTGGGTTTAACAACTTCTTTGTAAATGTGGGACCAAAGCTAGCAGCAGAAATTGATGGCTCACATCCTAATGATGTGGGGGCTATTGAGGATCATGGAGACAGAATTCAAAACTCAATCTTTCTGAAAGCTGTCGAAGGAAAGGAAATCATTGATACGGTTAACGAGTAAGAACCAATCAATGACTGACTGGAATGGAATTGATATGGCTCTAAATAAGAAAGTTGTTGATGGTATTGTAAACCCATTAACTTACATCTGCAACCTCTCTTTCAAAACTGGTACATTTTCCATACAAAATGAAAGTGTCTAAAGTCATCCCACTTTATAAAGAGGGCGATAGACACCAGTTTACCAATTACAGGCCTGTATCATTACTTCCACAGTTTTCTAATATTTTGGGAAAAACTCTACGCTGAAAGGCTGGATAAATTTGTTGAGAAACACAAACTGTTGTGAGACAGTCAGTATGGGTTCCGATCAAACAGATCAACACCTATGGCATTATTGGAGCTGATGGAAGATATAACTAGCTGTATTGATAACAAGAAGTATGCAGTGGGTGTATTTATAGATTTGAAAAAAAGCCTTTGATACAATTGGCCATGAAATAATACTTAAAAAAATGATCAAGTACGGTATCAGAGGGGTGGGGCTAAACTGGCTGAAAAGTTATATGGGAAACTGACAACAATTTGTACAGATACGTGATTACAAATCAAGATGCATGGATATTACTTGTGGCGTCCCCCAGGTGTCAGTATTAGGCCCTAAATTATTCATTTTGTATATCAACGACATATGTAAGGTTTCAAATCTATTGAAAGTCATTCTATTTGCAGATGACACAACAATTTTATGTTCTGGGGAGAACTTACAGGAGCTTTTGGAGTTGATCACAGCTGAAATGAAAAAGTAAAAAATATGGTTTGAGGGAAACAAGTTATCTTTAAATCTGAACAAAACCAAGTTTATGTTATTTGGGAATTGTAAAATAGACAAAGTAGAAACAATGATCGACAATATAAACATTGAAGGAGTATATGAGAATAAAATTCTGGGTGTGGTTCTTGACCACAAGATCTGCTGGAAACCTCATATAAGTTTTGTGAGAACAAAAATGGCAAGGAGCATTGGAGTGCTGGGAAAGACAAGGCACATTCTGGATCATAAAACTTTTTACTTACTGTATTGTTCACTTGTACTGACATATTTGAATTATGGATTGGAGGTATGGGGAATACTTACAAAAGTAACCTACAACCGCTATGTGTACTGCAAAAAAGAGCTATGAGGATAGTGAACAATGTAGGATATCGGGAACACACCAACAAACTGTTTTTAAATTCAAGGGCCACGAAGTTCATGGACCTTGTAGAATACAAGACTGCACAAATGTTGTACAAAGCAAGAAATAATCTACTTCCTGGCAACATACAACCGCTGTTCTCAGATAGAGAGGGTGGGCATAATTTAAGAGGAATATTGAAATTTAAAAAACAAAGTATCCGCACCACTTGTAAAACTATGTGTATTTCTTACTGTGGCGTTAGCCTGTGGAATGGTTTAGATCAAGAACTCAAGGAAAGCACAAGTTTAAATCATTCCAAAAAAAGGTACCAAAAATGGTTTTAAAGAGGTATACGGATGAGGTTGGAGGCCTTGCTTCTCTTATGACAATGATACCTTGGTGGATGCTACTATTGTTTTTCCTCATTATTGTTTTTGTTGTTGGGGATTTTCTTTTTCTTTTTCCCCCCAGTATTTTATTGCTGTCATCGTTCTTTTTCTAAAGGGACAACATTATTATTGCTTTTATCTGGGTGTCTTTTTCGCTTGTTTTCGGTATTTTATTGCTTTAATTCCTTTGCTTACACACACACTCACACAAACACACACATCAATTTAATTTTTCTGCTATTTTTCTTATTTTTATTCCATTTTTAATTTCCATCATTACTATTGTTATTATTATTATTTTTTTGTTTGTTTGTTTTGACTCATTGACAAGGTAAGTCATTGAGTAGGCGTACTCTGATGTGTAAAAGAAGTTTATTAATGGGATTGTATAGCTTGAGCATCAGAGAGGGGGCAGGATATTACAAGTAGAAACTTCCTCCTGCTCCTTTTCGAACATGTAACGCTTGTTTGTTTGCTGTGTTAAACATAATTACATTTGCTTTCTATGTTCGAAATAAAGACCTACATACCTACCACTCTTCACCCACTCCACCCTGCCTGCACTCTCTTCTTCCCCTCTCCTCTGCACTCCCCGTTACTCTGAACATTGTTTAATCTGTCACATGATATCAGAAGTTTTGGGGAAGACAATTGGATGGCAGTTAAACAAGTCTAACCGGATTAATATTTGTCGGAGGACAAAAACAAACCAGTCAGTCAAATCAGTCAACTAAGAAGCAACGCATAAACACCTACTGCTGTTGTGAATGAGGAGGTTGTACAGCTATGAGGAGAAATCACAGTGAATGTCTGCTGCGGATCCGAGAAAACTGCATATTTCGGAAGCTGAGGAAAAACAGATATGGTAAATTGTTCCATAATTTAAGTGATCAAGTAGATATGGCCTAAACCAAAACGGTTATGAGTATTGTTGAAGAAATCTGAGCAAACCAGGAGGGTAATGCGTTTAAAAAGTCTTTTGAATGTCTCTTAATTGGCTATTCAGCCACAGTAACGGTTAAAAACATGCCTACTTGTTTCAGCCATTATGGCCTTCCTCAGGGCCAGTCTTGCCTGACTGGCCCTGAGGAAGGCCCACCTGAGCAGCACTCCATACAAACTCCTTTCTGACTCAGTTATAAAAAAATTTGTTTGCTTCCACGTAGGCCAGTTTGTGTTGAACTTCCCATATTTTGTCTATTGGTATAGAAATGGTTTCAACAACATTCTTTAAACCACATCAACTGGAACCGTGCTGACAGCTGGGTAGTATCCATGATGGGCTGTAGCCTATACATAATCCACAGCCAATTCTCATTTGAATTTCAACATGGGCTAATTGATCAGAAGGGTTAAAAAAATGATGCGAAAGGCTTCATCGTCAAATGATGGTTTTTTTTAACTTATCGACAAAAAAGAAAAAGAAAAAAAGGCAGTTACCGAAATTATATAAACATTTAAAAAGATCTTTTGGTTCTGCACTTCTTGAGCTCAAACCCATGCCTTTAAAGGCGAGCCAACAAATATGCCTTTTTTTTTTGGTGCAGTCTGGGCCAGGGATGGGAAATGATTTTATTGATAATCCATTCTGCTTATCGGCCCAATTATCGATTACCTTATTGATTCCTGATTAATTTTGTGTGTGTGTGTGTGGGGGGGGCTACACAGGTTTTCAGCATCAGTGCAACTGTTTCATTATCTGAGTCTTAACTCAGTGTAGCATGTCTGCCAAATAACGTTTGAACATGTTGAAATAAACTACAATGCTCCTTTTCTTTAAGTGGCTATATCGTGCTCGTTCCAGCTCTGTATTTTATTCTGGAGCTCCACTAGAGTGGCTTTGCATGAGTCACAGTTTAAAAAAAAACCAAACGTATTTATCTTATACTAGCCCTTTATGCAGCCCCTCAGTTCATCTTCCGTCTGAAACAAGCCAATGTAGCTTGTTTTAGCTGTCTCTTAAAGTCCACCGCTTTCTTCTGATTGGCCAACTTCCGGAAGCCTGCCAATAGGTTGCGCTCCCTCAGCCTTGCCAGTGTTGTGTCGTGTTTCCCCGTTGAGATCGGTTTCCCCCTAGTAGGTTCGATACAACACCGTGACAATCGATTAACCTTAAACTAGAAGGACCGGGATTTCACTCCTACCTACGACCATGGGCGGTCAAATTGACAGCCGGTTTTTAAACTATATTCTGTCAAGAGAAATACCCAACTGAGATATTAATGCAGCATTACAGCTTTGTAATTCTGCAGACGTTTTACATGGACCTCCCAGCTACATAACACTCTAAAAGAAAGGGAAACCCCCCCAAAAGCATGATATGACCTCTTTTAAATGATATAACTTGGAAAACAAATGTAAGACAGTAAGTCTTTAGAAAAATAGGCATGTATGTCTAAAAACATTTGAATTTTCTGAAAGGTTTTTGAAAGCAGGTTGAGGAGAGCCTGGAGAGGTGGAGGTATGCACTGGAGAGAAGAGGAATGAAAGTCAGTAGGAGCAAGACGGAATACCTATGCGTGAATGAGAGGGAGGACAGTGGAATGGTGAGGGTGCAAGGAGTAGAGGTGACGAAGGCATATAAGTTTAAATACTTGAGGTCAACTGTCCAAAGTAACGGGGAGTGCAGGAGAGAGGTGAAGAAGAGAGTGCAGGCAGGGTGGAGTGGGAGGAGAAGTGTGCCAGGAGTGATTTGCGACAGAAGGGTACCAGCAAGAGTTAAAGGGAAGGTTTACAAGATGGTTGTGAGACCAGCTATGTTATATGGTTTGGAGACAGTGGCACTGACGAAAAGACAGGAGGTGGAGCTGGAGGTGGCAGAGTTGAAGATGCTAAGATTTTCATTGGGAGTGATGAAGAAAGACAGGATTAGGAACAAGTACATTAGAGGGACCGCTCAGGTTGGACGGTTTGGAGACAAAGCAAGAGAGGCAAGACTGAGGAGGTCTGGACATGTGGAGGAGAGATGCTGGGTATATTGGGAGAAGGATGCTGAATATGGAGCTGCCAGGGGAGAGGAAAAGAGGAAGGCCAAAGAGGAGGTTTATCGATGTGGTGAGGGAAGACATGCAGGTGGCTGGTGTGACAGAGGAAGATGCAGAAGACAGGAAGAAATGGAAATTGATGATCCGCTGTGGCGACCCCTAACGGGAGCAGCCAAAAGTAGTAGTAGTAGTAGTAGTAATAGTAGTAGTCGAGAAACATTTTAGATAAATTATAATACTCCTTTTTAAAAGGGAATAAGCTTGAACCAGATATAAAACTGGCACATAAAAGCAACAATTCTGCAAAAACGGGTACGTCTGCTTTCTGTGGGAGGATCCTGCATCTCTTTGGGCGAATGGTGTCTCAAGCTGTGGAGAAAGAAAAATTGTGATCAGCATTCGCACAGCATTCATTTTCATTTAGTTTTTTTTTTAATCAAAGAAAAAAATCTGCTTAGCCTGCCTGTGTGGAGCTTATGTTATTATAATAGGATATTTACTCTCGGTAACGAACATGCTGCCCTGCTGGGAAGCAGTGGCACTCATGCGTAGAGTGTCACATACATGGAATTCCTGGAATTTTAGCCCATGTTGCGTCGAAAGACTTTTCAAAATACATGCCGGCATTGATAAAAAGGAATTGATAAGCTTGGAGGGATAAGATTCTGATGGATCAGACAAATTGGAAGTGACTCTCAATTCCCATCCCTAGGCTGGGCACTCCAAACTTAAACTTGTAAGACAACATCAACTATTATTTCACAACTCGGTTGGACTTGGATGGAATCCATGTACAATAGACTTGTCCATAAATTTGGCTTCCAACATAAAAATGAATCACTGGAGCTCAAAGTTGCATAGTGTATCTTGTGTGTGAGCTGGTGCCTAGTGTATTGATGTTTACTCAAGCTACCAGAAAGTAATATCTGTACCTAGTGTTTCAGAAATTCATTCCTAATGTCTTAGTGCACTTCATCAGTCCTCCACCTGGGTGAAAGTGAGTCACTCAGAGAACTGTACTGTTGTTTCATCAGCATGAAAACCCACAAACACATGGCTGTCCATGGCACATAATTAGAGAACACTGCACGAAACCATGCCGTTGTCCTAAACAGAGAATTGGATCTGGCTGAGAGGGGCTATAGATAGACTTGAATTTGTATTTCTGGGTCAGACATATGAGGCCCTACCGACTAAATTACATTTCAGTTGAGGCATTGTTGTCTGACATCTTCTTAGGAAGTTAAGCTGTGAGGTGGCTGGGCAGCATTCACTGCCATCACCTCCCATCTCTTTAGGTTACTTAAGAACATGTTGGACAGGATTTATTGGTATGTGTTACCAAGTTAAAGGCTGGTAACCCACCTGAATACTTGCTGTACCTGCCTATGTGTAGTGTGCAACTCATTTGTTCAGCTACAAAGACGTACATCATAGGCCTTACAGTGCAGGTGTAGGATAGTATTTGTAGCCTAGTTTACGTTTGCCTTCCTTAATCCACACACAGCCATTTGTTTTAGCTGAGACTAGTTAGCAGAAGGATGGAACTGACTATGTAAACCAGTGTCAGTACCTACAGACCAGAGTGTTTCCAGAACAACATTAGCGATACTAAAAAATTTTAAACATGGTTTTGAGCTGTAAACTAAATATGACTATGATGATGAAACGCATCAATTCTGGTGTTAATATTGATATTTTCTACCAAATTTATAAAAAACTGGCATTTCATAGGTTGAAAATGGCTCAACATGCCATCTACTCCTCAAAAGCTGACATCAACTCTGAGGTCAACCATTGCCTGAGTTGTGCCAGTGGCCTTACACCAGACTCAGGAAGAGTCTTTGAAGACTGACACCTAAAGCCCCAAACAAACCTTCTGGTCTACAGAGCTGTTGTTCTCCCCACCCTGCTGTATGGAGCAGAGTCATGGACCACCTACAGCAGGCACCTGAGAGCCCTGGAACAATACCACCAAAGATACTTAAGAAAGATCTTGAGGATCATCCTGAAGGACAGATGCACCAACATCAGCGTTCTGGGAGAAGCCAACATGACTCGCATCACCACCACAATAATGCAGCAGCAACTCTGATGGACAGGCCATGTCATCCACATGTCCAGCACACATCTCCCCAAACAGATCCTGTACTCCCAGCTGAAGGAAGGCCAGCATGCTCCTGGTGGGCAAAAGAAACGTTTCAAGGACAATATACAGACCTGTCTGAAGAAGTTCAACATCACATCGAGCAACTGGGAACATATTGGATAGGCGCTCCATGACGAAACAAATTGGATAGGAGAGGCGCTCCAGGAAGAAATCTGTGCAGGAAGGAGCTGCACGTCATGAAATGCAACTCCACTGTGCCAGAGAAAAAGCGACAGCACCGCAAGGAGAGAGAAAAGGGCTCAACCACGACCACTTTGCCCTGTCCACACTGCACCAAAGTATGTGGCTCGCAGATCAGCCTCTACAGCCATCTGAAGACCCACAAGTAGACAACCCAACTGAGGGGACAGTCATACTCACTTTGAGTGACCACCGATGATGATGATGATCTATGTCATGAAATATATATTAAAAAAAAAAAGTTAACGCTGTCTAATCAACCAACCTCCCTCTTCCATCTGCGGTGCATCCGCATCACAGCAGTCGGGGCATATTTGTGGGGTGGTGTCCAAAGCCATCCCGGAAGGCGGGCCAGTGGAGAGGACCGTGCGATGGTGACTCGACGCGCACCGGGCCCTTCTCACAAATTTCCCCAGCTACTCCTGCTCCACCCCCCGCACCTTGCTCACTAATTACCATTTTAATAATTATGCAGTGGGTGGAATTATTAGAATTAAAGTAATACTTTAAGTCTCTGCCTAATCTTGCGATACCAGACAATCGGAGATCTCCATCTACCTGTGAGAATGGCTGGTAATAAACCTACGCCTACTGCTTTGGGACACTTAGTTACTGGAGATTATGCTCTCCCCCCATCCTCCTCTGTAGTGAAACAAACTGGAGATATAGTGAATCACTTTGTCTTTATGCATGCACAGAAATCCAGATAAGGAAATCACAGAAAGTTGAATCAGTTCATCTGGACACAACATTTATTGAGAGAAACGTTTCATCACTAATCCAGGTGACCTCTTCAGTCACTTTGTAACACGGAGAGAGCTTTTTAAAACATTGAAAATGGATGTCCCGAGTGACTTTAAATGATTTGATTCCTTTGTATCAAAGAAGGTTGAATCAGTTCCCGTTAGGGGTCGCCACAGCGGATCATCCGTTTCCATCTTTTCCTGTCCTCTGCATCTTCCTCTGTCACACCAGCCACCCACACGTCCTCTCTCACCACATCCATAAACCTCTTTGGCCTTCCTCTTTTCCTGTCCCCTGGCAGCTCCATATTCAGCATCCTTCTCCCAATATACCCAGCATCTCTCCTCCACACATGTCCAAGCCATCTCAATCTTGCCTCTCTTGCTTTGTCTCCAAACCATCCAACCTGAGCTGTACCTGTAAAAAACTCATTCCTAATCCTGTCCTTCTTCGTTACTCCCAATGAAAATCTTAGCATCTTCAACTCTGCCACCTCCAGCTCCACCTCCTGTCTTTTCGTCAGTGCCAGTCTCCAAACCATTTAACATAGCTGGTCTCACAAACATCTTGTAAACCTTCTCTTTGACTCTTGCTGGTACCCTTCTGTAGCAAATCACTCCTGACTCTCTTCTCCACCCACTCCACCCTGCCTGTACTCTCTTCTTCACCTCTCTTCTTCACTTCCCGTTACCTTGGACAGTTGACCCCAAGTATTTAAACTAGTGGTGTCCAACCCTGCTCCTGCAGAGCTACCTGCCTGCCGGTTTTCATTCCGACCCTGATTTAACACATCTGATTCAGTTAATCAAGGTCTTGGTCAGTAGATAGTTGGTAGAATCAGGTGTTTTAAATTAGGATTGGAGTGAAAAACGGCAGGATGGTAGCTCTCCAGGAGCAGGGTTGGGCACCACTGATTAAAACTCCTTCACCTTCGTCACCTCTACTGGATTCCCTCTAATACACGTATAGGTATTCCGTCTTGCTCCTACTGACTTTCATTCCTCATCTCTCCAGTGCATACCTCCACCTCTCCAGGCTCCCCTCAACCTGCAGCCTACTCTCGCTACAGATCACAATGTCATCCGCAAACATCATCGTCCATGCAGACTCCTGCCTGATCTCGTCTGTCAACCTGTCTGTCACCATTGCAAACAAGAAAGGGCTCAGAACCGATGCTTGATGTAATCCCACCTCCACCTTGAACCTCTCTGTCTTTCCAACCGCACACCTCACCACTGTCACACTTCCCTCATACATATCCTGCACCACTCCTACATACTTCTCTGCAACTCCTAACTTCCTCATGCAATACCACACCTCCTCTCTCGGCACCCTGTCATATGCTTTCTGTAACTCCAAAAAGACACAATGCAACTCTTCTGGCCTTCTCTATACTTCTCCATCAACATTCTCAAAGCAAACATTGCATCTGTGGTGCTCTTTCGTGGCATTAAACCATACTGCTGCTCGCTGATCATCACCTCTCCTCTTAACCTAGCTTCTATTACTCTTTCCCATATCTTCATGCTGTGGCTGATCAACTTTATACCTCTGTAGTTCATACAGCTCTGCACATCACCCTTATACTTGAAAACTAGTAGCAGTATACTTCTCCACTCCTCAGGCATCCTCTCACTTTCCAAGATTGTGTTAAACAATCTAGTTAAAAACTAGATTGCCATCTCCTCTAAACATATCCATGCCTCTACATGTATGTCATCTGGACCAACTGCCTTTCCACTCTTCATAGCTGCCCGCACTTTCTCCTTGCTAATCCATTGCACTTCCTGATTCACTATTCCCTACATCCTCCAACCTTCTCTCTCTCTCACTCATTTTCTTCATTCATCAGCCCCTCAAAGTATTCCTTCCACCTTCTCAACACACTCTACTCACTTGTCAGCACATTTCCATCTCTATCCTTGATCACCCTTACCTGCTGCACATCCTTCCTAGCTCGGTCCCTCTGTCTAGCCAATTAATACAAGTTCTTTTCTCCTTCCTTAGTGTCCAACCTCTCATACAACTCACCATACACCCTTTCCTTTCCCTTCACCATCGCTCTCTTTGCTTTACATCACATCTCCTTGTACTCCTGTCTACTTTCTTCATCTCTCTGACTATCCCATTTCTTCTTTGCCAACCTTTTCCTCTGTATACTTTGCTGTACTTCCTCATTCCACTACCAAGTCTCCTTACCTTTCTTCCTCTGTCCAGATGACACACCAAGTACCGTCTCCCCCACTATTTCTGCAGTGTTTACCCAGCCATCTGGCAACTCTTCACTACCACCAAGTGCCTGTCTTAACTACTCCATGAACTCTACAAAACCGTCTTCCTTCTTTAACTTCCACCATTTGATCTTAGGCTCTGCCTTCACTCTCTTCCTCTTCTTGGTCTCCAAAGTCATCCTACATACCACCATCTGATGTTGCCTAGCTATGTTCTCCCCTGTCACCACCTTGCAGTCTCCAATCCCTTTTAGATGGCGCCTTCTACATAAGATATAGTCCACCCGTGTGCACTTTCCTTCACTCTTGTACGTCACCCTGTGTTCCTCCCTCTTGAAATATGTATTCACCACAGCCATTTCCATCCTTTTCGCAAAATCCACCACCATGTCCTTCCACATTTCTCTCCTTGAAACCATACCTACCCATCCTCTCCTCATCACCTCTCTTCCCTTCACCAACATGCCCATTGAAGTCCGCTCCAATTACCACTCTCTCCTCCTTGGGTACACTCACCACCACTTCATCCAACTCACTCCAGAATTCTTCTTTCTCTTCCATCTCACACCAAACTTGCAGGCCATATGCACTGATAACATTCATCAATACACCTTCGATTTCCAGCTTCATACTCATCACCCTGACAGTCTCTTCACCTCCAGCACACTCTTCCTTCAGAATTACCCCTATCCCATTTCTCCTCCTATTTGCACCATGGTAGAAGAGTTTAAACCCACCTCCGATGCTCCTGGCCTTTCTCCCCTTCCAC
This sequence comes from Lampris incognitus, assembly GCF_029633865.1. Lineage (NCBI taxonomy): Eukaryota > Metazoa > Chordata > Actinopteri > Lampriformes > Lampridae > Lampris > Lampris incognitus. The sequence goes on from NC_079219.1 coordinate 11,961,144, forward strand.
CTGGTCTCTTGCACACACAGTATAACTACCTTTCTTCTTTCCATCATATCAGCCAGGTCTGTCCCTTTACCAGTCATAGTGCCAACCTTCCGACTCTCATCTCCACACTCCTACCCTTACTCCTCTCCCGCTGCCTCTGGACATGCCTTCCCCCTCTCCTTCACATAGTTTCCACCTGCACCTGCTGGCCAACAGTACCAGTGGCAGTTGTTGGTAACCCGGGCCTCGACCGATCCAGTATGGAAATCTTATTTATGATCCACATAGGCAAAGATTTTACACCGGATGCCCTTCCTGACGCAACCCGAAGAGTACAGTCACCATCTTACAATGCTGTGATTGCAAACATTCCTAAATCCTCTGTGAATAGTACACATGGCCATTGTAACTCTAGTTAATGTTCACACCCATATTTGCATATGAAAGTGATCATTGATTTCGGTCGTTATGCAACTGTATTGTTTATAAGGGTGGGGACACCTGCAGTCAGTTTAGACTGAAGAGGTCACTTAGATGAGTGATGAAACGTATCTGTCAATGAACATTGTATCCAGATGAACTGATCCAACTTTCTCTGAGTAAAAAAGATGCTTTACAACTTTCATAAGCTGCCACAGGAAAGTGCAAAGAATTTTGGGATTTATTCCCCATTCTTTTGCTCTTGAATTGCTATGTCACATCCACTTATTGAACACACATTCTTTTTTTGTTTTAGACCCCCCCCCCCTTTTCTCCCAAAGTGTTCCTGGCCAATTACCCCGCTCTCCGAGCTGTCCCGGTCGCTGCTCCACCCCCTCTGCCAATCCAGGGAGGGCTGCAGACTACCACTTGCCTCCTCCGATAGATGTAGAGTTGCCAGCCGCTTCTTTTCACCTGACAGTGAGGAGTTTCACCAGGGACGCGTAGTACGTGGGACGATCATGCTATTCCCCCCCAGTTCCCCCTCCCTCCGAACAGGCGCCCCGACCGACCAGAGGCATTAGTGCAGCGACCAGGACACATACCCACATCCGGCTTCCCACCCGCAGACATGGCCAATTATGTCTGTATAGGGATGCCAGACCAAGCCGGAGGTAACACAGGGATTCGAACTGGCGATCCCCGTGTTGGTAGGCAACGGAATAGCCCGCCACGCTATCCAGATGCCCCTGAACACACACACTCTAAGTCCCTCGTCAGTAATGAAGCTAGTCTCTATTGTTATGAACCACACTAAATAGTCGGCCAAGAACCTTGTGCAATTACTGATCACTAGAACTGAACTGAAGTACTGACCTTTGATTTGACCTTTGACAGATATATCAGGAGCTGCCTCGGTCAACGTTGGGGCATGCTGGAGTGATCTTGGCAAGATGCCCACTTCACCTGTCAACAACCAACCTATCAGCGTCATCAGCTCAGAGTCCCTGCCACCTGTAAACACCTATCAGCATATCTACGTTCCCCACCGACCACAGGGGACTTTTGGTGAGTTTCCCAATAGTTATTAGTGTTAAAACAGGTAACTTGATGTCAGGGTTATTTAATCATACCTATACAGTGCATATGTTCAGGGGACATCTGATCAATCACAGTTGATATCTTGATCCACCCACAGACTGAGTTAGTGATATAAGCAGCTTTCTGTGACATATAGGACTTTACTCCCAAGACGTCTAATCTAGAGGCTTTCAGTTAAATTAGTGCTTTTAGTGGAGAAAAACAAAAAAGAAAACCTAAACATCTAGTTGGATTTTCTGTTGGCCTGTCATGACGGCAGCCAGGTTGTCTTGTCTTGCTGTCAGAATGATGAAGAGTAGTGACCATTTTAATTGGAATGGCAATAAAGACCATTTGATAGCAATGTTAACCAGTTAGTTTACACCTGCTAGTACCCTGGTAGACTGTGGATCTACACTTAGCATGATTGACAGGACAGTCATGGCAGTTTGGACTAGTCAGATGACCGTTGTTGCTAGATGCCTGTTCTTATGACATTGCACAAGGATTTAACACTAAAACAGCCAAGAGTCCAAGCTTGGAGTTGAGATTTCCAAATTGCACTTTTCCAACTCTGATAATTATGTTCTCATAAATCCATGACTGTCTAAATAATCCACCTTTACTTGCTTGTTTTGTTGTAATTCTTATTACCCATTGAAAAAAAAACCTTCATTGTACATGGTGCCATCACTCAAGAAAGAATCTTTACTATTAAGCAGATTTAGAGTTAATAAGGCAATAGATAACTCCTTGAAATTCAACCAAATAGTGTTTGTGTGGGTCAGAAAAAATAAGGTAAGACTGTGTGTGTTTGTATATACATACAAAAGTCCTGGCATTCCATGGATGTCTCATAAACTTAAAGGTAGAATGAGTAGGATTTGTTGGTTGCGGTTTGTAAACACAACATTCAAAGTTGGCCCCAGTTCAACGACACCAGAAGCGCGTGCCCCCTGACCGCAGTAACCAGAACGCATCCCAGTGTACAGGCCAATTCTGCATCACTCTTCATCCCCATCCTCTCCTTCAGTGGTTGTCAGTGGGTGAAAGCCAACCCCAGATTCACTCTCGTTTTGGAACGAGCTTTTTGCATCTTTTAGGTGCTGTGTCCACCACTGTCGTAGCTTCCTCTTGGGTGCATGATTATGATCTCGATCTGGCACCTGGCTGCCCAAAGGTTAACATCCTGAAATGTCCTGTACACAACAAAATACAGGCAGAGGACAGGGTCTCTGTCGATAAAGACAGAGCCACACACACCTAGTGGATCATAAGTGATAATTGAGAGGGATTATTTTTATATGAGTCTATACGCTGATTTTTAGGAAAGTCCTACTCGTTCTACCTTTAATTCAATGTTATTGTTTTAACATTCAGTTACTTCTCATACCGGCACCCATTTTTAACTCCTTCTGTACTCGGTTTTACATTTTAAAAGTTAATCACATTTGATTTACTGGTCTGCAAAAAAAACACCAGTGACTTAAAGAGATTTCATGTCTCTGAACATTACATTAACACAGAACAGGGTTGAAAAGCATGGCTTTGTGGTGTTGTATCTTGGGCGACAATATTTGAAACGATATCTAAATTTCAAAGGCGGCTTGTTTAGAGGGGCTGATTTCATGTCAGCCAAAAGATGTCACCTTTGACCTTCACTGAAGGTCAGGGATTCTCTTACCTGATCAGGACCCAGCTGGTCTTCAGTGTAAAGAATGGTGAACTGGACTGTTTGTACCTCTACAGACGACAATAGGAATTTGGATTCAGTCCCTGCTTGTGGAATGAGCTCACAGGATCTGTATTTATCCTCTGTGGTGTCCAACATACGGCCCCGGATCCAACACCAGCACAGAGCCCCTTCAACTTCAAGCGAAACCAGCATGGGTAAGTACAAAGACACGGAGGTGAATGCAAACAGAATCCATACAATTTGGACATGTTTATTTAAATATACCAAATGCCAACTGCAGATCCAGACAGGTGTGTTATTTTAAATTGTTTGTGGTGTTTGGACACCTGGGGCATAGCTTGTCGAGCAATATTACTGGTTTAACAAGCTTATTTTAGTACTTCATGACCTACTGTTTCTTTCCTGTCAAGTGCTAGACAGCGGAGTTGACCCAGAGACCGGAGAAAGAGCACAGGAATGACTCCACCTACAAACTTACATCACTGATTAATCAACAAATCCTAGCTTTGCATTTGTTATGTCTCTCCTCCCCCTGAGCCAAGCCCCGCCCTCAACCCAAAGGCCCTGTGACTGCTAGAAGAGATAAAGTACTGGTCCCATTTGTGAGGAGTCTATTTGAAGGTTTGTTATGAGGTGATTTTTTTTTTTAACTGCAGTTAATCTAGATCATGTAAAAAATTATTTATTTTGTGTAGCATACATAGAGAATTTAGAGAGCGGACTAAGTTAGATTCGAAGTAGGTTAAACAACAGATTGGGCCTTTACTTCACATTTTATCAGAAGGTATAGACTAGGATTTGGCCACTGTCATCTTTTTTCATTCTCTATAGACTTTTCGCACAAGTGAGTGTTGACTTAATGCAAAGATAGATGTTAATATGTACTAACTGGAACACATCTTTTCGCTGAAGTTCAGGAACATGTTCATTACCTTGAGAAGGCTTTAAGGGATGCTGGTGTTGTAACGCAAATGACTTAAATTCAGTGGCTTGAACCACATGGACATGTTAATTTATCAAGGGAAATAGGGACAATTCACCATGAGTTCTCATCCAAATTGTTTTACTGTCAAACAGCCGGAGTAGAGCAGCGAGTATACATCTTCTTCCTCGAATGTGTATGACAAGACCTTATTCTGTCAGCCAACCTGTCATGTTTTTATTCTCATTGTAAATGCATCTATGACGTTAAATCCCCTCACTGCTATCAAGGAGGGTTCTGTGTGTAATATTTCCACTTTCCTGAAGCATTATCTACCCCAGGGATTTCTGTATTCAAAAAGACAAGACAAACGAGTGGTTTTGTTGTTGATTTTATACCTCTCGATGACCTGGCTCACACAGTTCTACGTTAACTAAAGGGCAATCACAGTAAAGCGATATCTACTGAAGGATGTTGAACATTTCAGACGTCATGCTGCGTATCCACTACCTTTCTATTTGAATCAGTTGTGCTTGCATTGATTAGTTGTTGTTATTCATGTCACTGAAGGACTGTGGTCAGGATTTGGTAAACTGTACTTTTTGTTTTTTAATTTGATCGACATGACCCTGAATTATGCCTTTGTCCAGTAAAAAAAAAAAAAAAATTGCTCTAATTGTTTTAACCCTTTATACAACTACAAAAAAAAAGTCTAGGTAGTGAGAAGGTCTACATTTACAACACTGAAAAGGTCTATAGGCCAGGAGACTGGAATTAATGGGAAGTGGGATGAGGCCAGGGTTGGCAGGCTGTCAAGAGTGGTCTTAATCCATTATTCCCCTCCACCTAACATCAGTTCATCGATACAACACATCAAGTTGACTGATAGGTCCGAGATTCCAGTTACAACACGGAGGCCTCTCCCCATCCACCAACCTGTCCTCCATCCATCCATCCATCCATCCATTGTTTTAACCGCTTATCCTGCTCTCAGGGTCGTGGGGATACTGGAGCCTATTCCAGCAGTCACTGGGCGGCAGGCGGGGGGACACCCTGGACAGGCTGCCAGGCCATCACAGGGCTGACACACACACACACACACACACACACACACACACACACACACACACACACACACACACACACATTCATTCCTAGGGACAATTTAGTACGGCCAATTCACCTGACCTACATGTCTTTGGACTGTGGGAGGAAACCGGAGCCCCTGGAGAAAACCCATGCAGAAACGGGGAGAATATGCAAACTCCGCACAGAGGACGACCCAGGATGATCGACCAAGGTCTGACTACCCCGGGGCTCGAACCCAGGACCTTCTTGCTGTGAGGCGACCGCACTAACCACTGCGCCACCCGGCCGCCTGCCAACTTGTCCTATTCAACATTAACACTGCAAAAGCATATAGGCAAAATATTCAACAATTTCAAAGAGTTCCTAAATCACAATTCAAAGAATGAAATGAGCAGGAACAATTTTTTTTCCACTAATCTATGAATTTCCAGACTGACAATATAGGAATGTGTCTGTTGGGCACAGATACTTAGAAAAGCATCTGAGGCACAGTCAATGTCCAGTGTGTCCAATCTTTGCCTTTTCCTCTATACTGAGCTGTTCAGGCTGACTGAGCTTTGTGGAATATGTTCCCACACCTCTGCATGAATGGCTGGATATACAGACCACTCAAAGGCAGTGCCAGGTTACTGGATCCTCATGAGAGGTGAATTACGATGTGACTTTGTATTCTGCTCAAACATGAGATAAGACTTGCACATGAATGGCACAACAGCGGGCCTCAGAAATTCCACATGGTAGTATCTATGTGTATTCAACCTTTTTTTTAATTGTCTATAACCCCACCATGACTACAATACACCGTTTATACCACACTTCTGCAAACCGCTTAACTCTATGGCAGCACCGCTAAATCTAAAATTCATTCACCATTTCAAGGCCTCGCCACAGAGCCAGCGGCGATGAAAGGTGAGTATTAGTTGGTTACTTTGACTGCTAAAATGTACTATGTCATGCAAAAACACCGGTGAAGAAATAGTTTCCGATTGTTTGTGCAGAAATTCTCCAGTTGTGCAAACCATCACTTCTATCAGCAGTCCAGAGAGAAATTGTGATAAAGAGATATGTCATGGCAACAGCATGAGTACATCATTATCAGGGGTCCAGAAAACGATCATGGGTCTGTAGTTATCAAACATCCCAGAATCCCGCCCAACAATCTTGCTTAAAAGTGTGACTAGGACTAAAAATACTCCTACCTCAGAGGATTGTAGAAAAGTAAAAACTTCATGTTTGGCTAATTTGGAGTTGGCCTAGTCAGCAACATCTGAAATGGCCCACAATGTGTGTGTTGCTGGGACTTCTGTAGCCCAGTTGAAGGACTGTGCTAGGTTTTGTACCAGCGAGTAGGCTGTTAGAAACAGAAATCAACTTTTCTTTACTAAAATATTAACAGGCAATTATTAAACGTACCCAGCAGGACAAGAGTGACATTAACTGGTGGTGTCATCGTCTTTAGTCCAAGCTGCCAACTAGTGGTTTTTCCATGTGAACGGATAGCTTAACCTCAGTTTTTCTCCCAGTTGTGAAGTGAATTTTTTCCCATTTCTTTTCTTTCCATTTCACTCTAAAGTAGTATCAAAGTGGTGTTTTTTTTAAGTGTTAAATACAAGATAAAGCTTACACCCAGGTGTAAAGGCAATTTTTGTTGCTCAGTCTATGAAAACAGAACTATTTTGTATTCCCAACAAAATTATACAGTGGTTTTATTATATCTGTGACTTGTGTTATCGATTACAACAGGTATACCTACAAGGTTTCATAAATAAGACAAAATGGTCATCGGGCTATAAATGGGAACCAAAAGTTAACGGCACTACATAAAACGCAACTTGATTGATTGGCTGATATGCAATGATTCACATTGTTGGGCACAATTACGAGTGAAAAAGACAACGGGGCTGCTTAAGGGTCGTCGGTGATGCCTGGACAACACGGCTGACAACATGCAATACCGTCTGCAAAATGTTTCACACTGTCTATGCATGTGGTGTGCTGCACAATGTGACACAGAAAAAAAGGATTATTTCTCCAAACTTTGACCCCAACCCTGGCTCACCCTACATGCACTATTGCCACTATTCATAGGTGTTTAGATGTGATATGTCAAATGTGAAGGACACGGTAAGCCGATACCCAGTCTATTTTTTAAACAAGTTCTTTCAATGTAGAGATGATTTACAATGTGTTTTTTTTTAACTGGTTTTAGCTCATTGCGAAAATTGACACACTTCACGGATTTTGTGTCTCAAGCACAACGTCCATAAGGACATGACCAGATTGCTCTGAAACACTCGTGTGGGAATTGGGGGGGGGGCACCACCACTTTACGACAATGTCTCAGAATGAAAAAAGAAATATATATACAGTCTGCTGTACATACATTTTTTAGAGGCATGGTTAAAATTGTGACATGGTGAGATGTTGTTTAGTCAGTGCTATCAAAATTTTGAAAACAAAAAATACTCCTCAAAAAATTGATCCACAATCATGTCCCCGCATATGATGGCAAAACACCACTCGTAATGGTTTCTCACACTACGGCAACAATTCTCAAAGGGAGAGAGGCCAAGGTGTAAAAGGGTGGTTCCAACAACTATTTAGGACTACTTTTAGGAGGTAGCAGGGTAGGATGAGGAGTTCGTGCACAATTTGTAATGGATTGGGATTTCTACAGGGGTAAGGGTATAGGATTTTATGGTTTAATAAATCAGGATGCTTTGGCGCAAAACCATGTTCCTCCATTGAGCATCACTTCACCTGAATCTAATCCCTGCTAAGTTTGTAGTGACAACATTTATATCAGCCAGAATGCACAATCACATGACTAGAACAGGTTTTATGTGAATCTAGGAAAGTGCAATCAGAGTGCAGATCTTCGCCGGGCGTTATCTCCCCTTCTCCGGTACTCAGACTTGGTGACAAACCAGCTGAGGAGTTAGCACTCAATTGCGGTATAAAACAGGTTTTTCAAAGGTTTTGAATCACCACAACCACGAGAGGTCCTTGATCATACAGTCGTAACTGTGCACAAAAATGATTAGGCTGACAGGCCCAGTAGTATGCGAGATTAGCAGCGGACAGATACTCGCACACATGGACATAACAACCAGTGTTTTTCTTACCATTATAAGACTTCCACACAGCGGCCAAGCCCATCGAATGTGAATTATGGGAAAAAAAAGTTTGATATGCAGCGCTCAAGCTAAAGAAACCTACCTAATAAAAATGTTTAGCCTGTCAGTCTCAGGATGTGATGCCCAGCCTCCAAGGTGGACCCTCGCACGCATGTGACCAATATGAACTTGCACTTTCCAAAAAGAAAAGGTTTGCTATGCGACCATTTTAGTCTAACCCTAACACTGTCTTTATTTCCATAATATAATAAAGCTGGGTCAACTAATTACAGTCGCACATGCACGGCTCACATCTATGGCTGACTCAGATCGGGCAGCAACAAGAATATGCAACGCTCCCTGTTTTGACTACAACCTAGAAGAAGTTGTTCCTTTATAACTTTTGCATTTTGTTTGGATTATCAAAATTCTTTTAATAACTTCTGATCATGTCGCTGCCTGATCCGAATCAACTGTAGATGTCAGTTACGAATGCACTCCATTGACTTACATTGGGCAGCGCCAGAGAGCATCGTTGGTCGAGCGACATAGAGGGTGAATGGGGAGAGCGAATGGCGATAGCGAGAACGTTTTTTCGAAGTTTTTTAATCACCGCAACCACGAAAGGTTCTTCATCATAGTCATAACTTTGCACGAAATGTTTTAGGCTAATAGGTTCAGTAGTTTGCGAGATTAACCACAGACACACACACACACACACACACACACACACACACACACCCCCCTCCAGGACACCTTCCTGGTAGGGATGAAAAATTAAGACCATCAATATCATCTAACTGCCTCAAAATTTATTGCCAGATATTTACAAAATGCAGGCTTAAACTTTGTGTTTTTATGTATGTCCATCTATACAGAAAAAAATATTAATTGTCCACTCACACTTAAAACTGGAGAGGAACCAGTATATTAATTATTTTCATTAAGAGCTTGTACCTATCTCACAGAAGTCTGTCAACTATACACACATTACATCTAAAGACTGGAGATCGACAAATATCAGCTGGCGTGCTGTAATTACAAATCAGACTGTGAATGTATTGGTGGGGGAAAAGATGAACCTCTCATTTGATTGGTTCATCAGTCCTGCTGCTCCTCCTCCTCCTCGATGGCAGCAGTTGACTCAGTGGGTGGAGCTTCATCCTCAGAGTTGGTTTGACGGGCAGCTGTGCGAAAGAGACGCATCAAGTCCCGAAACCTCCGGGACACCTAGAGACAAGAGACCGTTGTAAATCTGACTGTTTACCGTTTACTGATTGGACAGTGTGAAGTGAATGTTTAAAATTTCCATTGTTTAGTAACTTTTAAAACTGGTTTGACTCCAAATGTACACCACAAACATCACCTAGGTGTTGTGTCAGCGACATGTAGTGTCAACTTTTCGCCTTGCTTGTCTAGTTTAAGGGTCCGTTTTTGAATTTCTTGGGGGGTTGAATCTGACACATCCTTGTTTTTTTTGTGTTTTTTTTATTAATGAGTGACGTTCAGCTCAAAACAAGGTCATAAACCCAAGAAGGCAGTTCACAAAAGGACTTGAGTAGTGTTATGATAGGGACTAGACTACTGAGAGGCTTCAGGGTACAGCACCTCTACCCCCATCTGTCTCACGTTTCCTTTGATATTTAAAAGCAAACAGGTACAGTCAACTGACTTATTAGCTATAGCATCTACAAAAGTAGATATGTCAAACAGTGGCGGCTGGTGCTAAAAATTTGTTTGGGGGGGGGTGCAATTTACCTTGGCGCAGCACACCTGACAGCTGCTTTAATGTCCACACAGTCACAGAGTTATTAAGAAGGACAATGTAGCCTATAGATTTTATCAGGGTTTGTAGACGGTGGATGATTGACAGTTGGTGATGAGGCGTCCTGGTTGGTGTGAACATGATTGACAGACACGAGAATTGTCCAATCACATTAGATCAAAAAACATTAAAACAATACCAATTCGCTACCAATAAAAGTGGGAGTGTCTGGGGCACACAGAACTGCGCCCCATGGAAAATCTGAAGAAACCAATTAGACAGCAGCCTCAGGTCACCTGCTCCCCAAAAGTTTGACGGCTTACATAAGGTATCGTTTGGCCGGCGCCCCTCACCCTGGAAGTGTATGTGTTCAGACAGAAATCAACCAAATACCATTTGGAACCAGTATTTAATGGCTGCTGACAGGCGCTCACAGACTGAAAAACACTTCTATTTCATAATTATTTGCATTATACAACTAAATTATATTTAACATGTTTAAGTAAATTTTCATCTCTTAATGTTTGAAGGGAGCAGCGCCCTGTACTGGCCAGCCGCCACTGATGTCAAAGTATCTACAAAAGTAGAACTTTATGCAATAACTTTTTCTTCAAAGAAGACCCATCCGGAGTCCGCGGTGGCGTAGCGGTCTAAGCATCAGCTTTGTATCGATGCAGTTGCTCACTGGGGACCGGGGTTTGCGCCTCGGTCTCGTCAGATCCAACTATGGCCAGACTCGATGAAGCAGCGATAATTGGCAACGCTGTCTTCGGGAGTTGGCGGAGTTTACTTGTGTTCGTCGCATGAATGCGTCTCTGTGTGTGGGGGGGGAAAAGCAGTGGTTCGGCCTGGATTCGCCTTGTCACGAAAGTGGGGAGGCATCTCCTTCGAGTCTGCCGGCTGGAGAGATGCAGTTGGTGAATGCATGCAGTACGAGGGTGGGTGTTTGAATTAAAATAGGGATCGATTGGCCACTAAATTGAGAGAACAAGGGAAAAATCAGAAATAAATTAATAATAAAAAAAGAAGACCCATCCTAGTTACAGTAGCTTTGTAAACTATAAATTACCCGAGTTTTACAATTTTAACCAGGATTGTAAATTAACGCTGCCCAAATTTTGTCACTGGCCAGTGAATTCTCCCAACGTTTAAACTCCCATAAATAAATCAGTAGATTGTGTGTGCTTGATATCTTGATCCCTACAAACAGATCCAGGTTTCATGAGGAAATTTCAGAAGAACTTCCACCGCTGTTCATGCAGAAAATGTCTAATTTTATGGCGTCAGACTTATGTCATACATCATGAGCTTGATCAACAAGCAAATTATATGATTTCACACACGCGGATATTAACTGCCACTTGCACGATATAGGTCCTTGTGCACAAATTCAACAACCGACAGTTGTACAAGCAGCTGCGAGTGATAAACAAAACATAGGGAAGAGGCAAAGAATGGCACCTGCGCGCAAAGCATACACGCTCTCACAGGTTAAAACTCTGCTCTCGAAGTTGAGAGCACTGTAATTTTCCTTAACTTTCCACTTAACTGCAGAATCAGAAGGTATCGCCAGTGTCATTTATGATCCAGAATTCAACTACTTGCTTTGTTGGGACTTTAAGTCAAGTCAATTTATTTGTATAGTCCACCATCACAAATTACAAATTTGCCTCAAGGGGCTTTACAGCAACACAACATCCAACGCAACATCTTTACATGCGAGTCTGTATTTGTGAACCAATTCACAAATCCTTCTGAACAATATATGGTTGGTCTCACATCTCTACATTAGGTTCTTGTTAATCTAACGGTGTTTGAAATATAATACATCGAATTTTTCCACTAATCTGTGAATTTCAATACTGACAATCCAGTAATGTGTTTGTCTGCAACAAGGACAAAATGACAGCTTTTAGAGTCAAATACCTTTAAGGCTTGAAAGTGGAAATCTTCAAGCTTGCATTACAAAGATGGGGAGTATAATTTCCGTCTGAAAACCAGATATTTTAATTAAGCTACTTTCAAAACACCAGAAAGATTTGCAGTTCCACAACCTTTTTTTTTCCATAATTAATTTTGTTAAATGAGTTTTGTGCCCATAGCTTGTTAAAATAATTCATAAAATACATTTTATATTAATTTATTTTTAGTGAATATCAAAGACCTTTGTTTTATGAAAAAAAAAAACATTTGCGGCCGGTAAATTTGAATTCTGATGTCTTTTTTAGCAATGCCCTTGTAAAGAGGATGAATTGAGTGGTAAAACTCTTGTTATTTCTCTGCTTAATAAAGTAGTCAGACGTCGATCATGTTTACATGCAGATGTGAGCTGAACAGAAACAGACCAGCGTTGACACACCGTAGGCTGTGTGACCAAAGCTGCCATATCACATGGTGTGTTTAGTTTTTAGTGGTCACACAGTTTTTGGTTTGCGATTTGTTTCGATGGAAGTATGAGGCAAGACAAACAGTCACTGACTGCATAAAAGCATGGAAATCATGGTAATATCTTAACATATTGTTGTTATATCAGTATATATTAATGATAACAGGTCTGTATTGTGCTTATAATCTAAATCTAAAATTGTGAGTACACATTTCACTCAAGTTGAGTGAAAAAAAAAGACCTAAAGTGTCAATGTAATGGAGTAGTAAAATATGTCGGACATCTTATGTGCCGCTAACACACCACTAAGGCCGGTGCCGATTGCAGCGTTTACTACATTGGAAATTCTTCAGCTCTCACATGTATTTACAAACACATCCTGGCTATATGAGGGGTGAGTTTACAAATGTGTTCATCAACCGGACTATGCTTACTGACTTGGTATGAACTGGGTTTATTGCCTGTGACGCTAGTTTTCTGAAAATGTATTGAACAGAATGGGATTGTGCACCAATTACTATTTACTGACCTTGAGCTGTCTGTGGTGATGATACAGTGCAGCAAAAATCTGGGATTTGAGGCTGAAGATGAACAACTTTTGCTCTGCGTTAGAGTGGAAAAGAAAAAACCCAAACCCAGTGCTAACCAAAAAAAACAAAACAAAAAAAAACAAACAAACAAAACAAAATAAAACTGATGACAGATTACCTCATTAGAAGTCTTATTGCCGAGCTGGGCGGAGATAGCCTGGAAGGTGCTCTGATTGGCTCCTTCCTGCTGGCAGGTTGTTAAAATGACACGGTCTGCTTCCCTGAAAAACAACCTTTAGTTAGAGTTGACCCTAACCAGCCTTAATTTACAGTTAAGGCCTTTTTGGCTGGACCCCACCCCAACCACCCATCAATTTGACTGCAGTAGATAAACAGCTGAATACATCCCAGAACACAGAAGTACATGGAAAATGGAAAATTTGGGTAAACCAAGTTTAATTCTTAATTTTTATTACATAATTAAATGTACTTCAATATATACTAAAAAGTGGAGGTACTCTTAGGCTTTACAGCATGAATATCCTCCAAAACGTGTGTTGAACACAAAGAACTAAACAATAGTGTGACTGTCTGAAGTGGCCTGTAATGCATTAAATGTAAACAGCACTTTAGTTTACAGAGAATAATTTAAACAGAGCATCACTGCTGTCAGGACATCCATTTCTTCTTCCCAGAAACAATCTTGCACACACACACACACACACACACACACACACACACACACACACACACACACACACATATATATATATATATATATATATATCACTGACAGTAACTAGACAACAACATTGCAATTTTTTTTGCATTCCAGATGCTTATATTTAATTGACAAATAAGTTGATAAGTTGGTTGACAACCTGTTGCTCAACACAAAGTTCAAAACCTTGTTGTGGGCTTTCTAGGCAGTTTGCGCAACCTTAACCTTCATATGGTCTATAAAACTGACTCTTGTGAATCAATTCATACTGAATCACTTACTTTTCCCCACTCCAACTAATTAGTATTCTGTCTTGTTTCTGTTGTGTTAAAGTCATTTTTTGGGATTTTCTCTGATGGAGTATATACATATAAACAACAGTTTCAATCCATGAAACTTGTGGGTGTGCTCCCCCTCTCAATGCATTGCCCTTATTCTTTTCAGTTTTCCATCCATCCATCCATTATCCAAACCGCTTATCCTGCTCTCAGGGTCGCATGGATGCTGGAGCCTATCCCAGCAGTCAGTGGGCAGCAGGCAGGGAGACACCCAGGACAGGCCGCCAGGCCATCACAGGGCCTATGTAGACTATGCAGGGACTTCTTATTCAAATTCCACATGATTACTATGTTTTTGAAGACAATATAACAGTATACACATACATCTGTGTAAATATGTAGTTACAACCAGGTAAAAAGCATATATTCAATGAAAGGGAAAACCTTCAATAAAGTCCATGAAAGGACTCCAGGTCAAAGTGAAGTTTTTGTGGGTTTATATACAAAATTTCAATAGTTACCAAAACCCGTAGAAGCAAAAATGTTCAGTTACTGTTCTAATAACATGGCATGCAGATTAAACTAGAAAATAAACGTGTGGTCATGAGATGAACATATTTAAGGAACCTGATCACTCACTGGTCCACAGGCCCTGACCACTGGATGATGATGTTGACATCGTGGAATCAGTCAGTTGAATAACCAGCATCATTATGCCAGGTGGCAATGAATAATGTCATGTCAGTGAGTGACTGGGTCCTACCTGGTCCAGAGGATGACCTTCTCTCCACTGGCTGTCAGGGATATGTTCTTTGCACAGACAGGGGGGTCAAAGGAAGGGATGGGCGCTCCACAGAAGGCGCTGCAGGAGGATTCTGATGAGCCAGACCTCTCTTCTTCTACCCTGCTCCTCTTTGGCACAGGGCTGTACTCGCTGTCGCTGTTCTTTCTCTCGTCCTCATCCTCATCTTCTTCATCCTCCAGTTCATCATCTTCCACCTCTTTTCCATCAGTACCTTCCCATGATGTAATGCCTTGTTCTTTTGATGTAAATAAGTTATAAAAGACATGGTAAAACAGCATTTAGTTATTATGCGCCACATTGCTGGAAAAAAAAAACACCCAGCAGATAGAAGACTTGACTATGACAACTTTCAAAACTAGGCTACAACTTTGACTGAATTTCCAGCCTACCGAGATTTGCATTTTGAACCTTATTAACTTTACAATTTGATCCTTTTATTTTGACTTCTTTTATGGCATTTTAATTCTCTACTTACTCTTTATTTTGTTTCTTAAATCTTTTACTCTATTCTGTATCTATTTAATGCTTTTTAATGCCTTATGTAAAGTACTTTGAATTTCCTTTGCATATGAAAAGTGCCACTGTGAATTTGACTTGCCTTTCAAAAAATTAGGAGCAAATTTCTGTTATCCACAAAGACTATTCAACACTGGGATGACCTTGTAATTTTGTTCACATGCCACTACATTTTAAGATCTGACATCACAAGAAATGACAATGAAGGATTTATGGGTAAAGTGGTTGAAATGTGGTCAAACCATTGTGCAGTAACCACTTGTGTCTGAAGTAATAAAGACTTGTGTGTGTCCTTAGAGAGAGACTTTAATATCAAGTATATATTTAATTGTGATTCTGAAAGGGCAGACACACTAGTCCCGACCTGGCAGTGGACTGCTGACCCTGCTGTCATCTTCATCTTTCAGTTCGGAATCCAACTCTCCGTCCTTCTCTACTGCGTTCTGTGGGCCGGCCTCTGCCTGCTGTTCTGCAGACAGGGTGTATAGCGGATCCAGGTTTTTCAAAGCTCTGGAGACTCCTTCTGAGTTCTGCAAAAAAACAATTCTACTTATTTCTCAGCACGTATTGGTCTGTAGAGACATTAGTAGAAAAGTTCACTCCAGAGTGGAGCTAGCGCTCAGAAATGATCAGAACACAGAGCCTACAGGCAAATGTCCACTGCCTCTGTTGCGTTTGTCACGTCTGGCTTGTGGTTATGTCAACCAGTAGTGGTACACAGACTAAAGAGATTAGTAAAGTTATTGGGATTATTTGCAGTCTTTTTGTATTTCATGTGGACTAGGTAGTAATCCCAGAGGTTTTGTGTTAATAAATATAGAATAATACATATATTTCTGCCAGATATGGAAAGACCAAGATGACAAGACAGGAAAAAAACTGGCTACACAGAAATCTATCTGGAGGGGTGAAAAGGTTAATACTATGTGTAATATACTTCTTGGTCATTTTCAAGTAAGTAAAATGTCCATCCATCCATTATCCAAACCGCGTATCCTGCTCTCAGGGTCGTGGGATGCTGGAGCCTATCCCAGCAGTCTCTGCAGTAAATAATCTGGTAGATAACATTTACAAGTGTATCTCCACACTTCACTGACATCCACAAGTTCAGGAAAACAGACTTGGGAGTGTAAAGAGGGTGGAACAGCAAAAAATATTCTGCCTGGCTCCTGTATGTCAACCCAAACCAAAACTGGCTTCAGAGCACCCACACATTAAAAAGCCTTTGCTGTGGACATTGCCCATAAAGCTCCAGAACAGTCTACTCAAGGAATCAATTACTTGTGATGTACCGTCGTCCAACAAAACTCGTACCAGTGAACAAGCTATGACATTTGGTTGTAAGGTATTAGACAGATAGGTACAGCACAAGTCAGATTAAGGGCAAAAAATTAAAAATGACCAATAAACATTAATTTCAGGCTTAAAAATACAGTTTGGGACATAATGTTAACTTTGTTGTGTCAAAGGTACATGTGCTGATGAATCTGTTTTCCATGCCTGCAAGCTGCATTTTAACTCACACAGCCATCCCTCTCCTCATGCATGTGGTTCATCTTTTCTTTTTGTGTTGGTAGTAGTTTTGACGTTACTACATCCCAATAGATAAGTAAACCAATTATAAACCATAGTAAGTATATCAGGCATTTCAAATCCACAAATCTTAAAAAAAAAAAAAGGAAAATTGCTGACCTTGTTCCCTTGGCAGCGAGTGCAGCCTTTCCTCTTGTGTCTGCGAAGCTTTGCATCGTGGCCTGGCACCTGGCAGAGGCAAGGCCAGTCCTTATCCGACCAATCACATTCCTAGAGGAAACAACCATAGGCCAATCAGATTCAAGTGTCCCAAACAAGCAGAAATTCAATTGGTTACAGACTCTTGATAAAACAGTGGTAAATTGGCTTCCTTCATGTGTAACTAAGGTTATTTTGATCAATTTGAAACGTATTAATGTAATAACTGAGAAAACATCAAAACTAGGGGTCTACTGATCTCTGACTTTTACAAAATATGTGCATATTTTAGTCTCACATTAATATAACGAACAATCAATATAACGAACACAAAAGAGTTTTGAGTACTTCTATCTTTCTTCGATCGCTAAGATTGACCATTTACATTACGGACATTGTATATTTTCAGTGTTTACACTTTCCCCCCTCTATTTCACATGTAGACCTGATGTTACTTTGACAACGATTGTTAAATATGTGCTTTGTCTAATCAAATCCACTAAAATATGTGGATAAAATTAAAAGAAAATGGCTACAAATTGGAACGGGTGAAGAATGTCAGAGCATTTTTTTGTCTTGCTGAGGGTGAATGATGAAGTAGAAGATCAGACTCTGACAGTGATATTTCCTGACTGATAAATAGTCGCCTGACCACGGTGACTCAATGAATCAGAGATAATTCCCCACTGCAAAAAATAGTATTGGGACATATTAAAGCAATTTTCAAAATATTTTCATCTTGTTTCCAAGTATATCAATTTGCCATTGAGCTGTGTATATGTTTTACATGTCAATAAAAAAGTTGCTAAATTGTGATGACAATAATGTTTTGGTGTTTTATCAGTCTTTGTACACAAATATTCAAATTTAATTTTCTTTTTCAGAAAAATACAATGTTGACAGAGATGGTATTAAACTGTGGTACTTTCCATCTGTGCTCTTCTGGATCAATTAATTGAATTGATGATTAAATTCAGTAGAAATTATATTTGGTATCCTTGAGATTCTTATGACCGATCTCAACATAGCAAATTTATAAAGTTTCTTTTGTGTATAATAATATCACACACACAAGAAGCAAATTGTCAAAATGAGGGCTGTGACTGTCCTTGTGGTGAAGGAATTAAATACCACAGAGGTGTTCTCAAATTACCACAGAGGTGTCCCTGACAAGGCACTCAGCCCCTACCTGCTACTACTGAACCTTTTAGTTGCTTGAAGTAGGAGACAATTTTTTTTTCAATAGACAGAGAAGCGGGATTATACATGACAAAGTTTAAAACCAGATTTGACCCTGATCGCTGGATACATCCATACAGATAAATGTATACACTACTACTACTACTACTACTACTACTACTACTACTACTACTACTACTTTCAGCTGTTCCCATTTGGGGTTGCCAAAGTAGATCATCTGTTTCCATCTCTTCCTGTCATCTGCATCTTCCTCTGTCACACCAGCCACCTGCATGTCTCCCTCACCACATTCACAAACCTCCTCTTTGGCCTTCCTCTTTTCCTCTTCCCTGGTAGCTCCATATAGATAAATGTAAGAGATAAATGTATACACACATCCATAAAAATACACATATATGGGGCGCCTCCATAGCTGAATGGTTACAGTGCACCCAACATGGCCATAGTCGCTGGTTCGAATCCAGCTGGTGATCTTTTTTGCATGTCATCCCCCCTCTCTCCCCATCTTTCCTGTCTATCTATACTGTCGCTGTTGAATAAAGCAGAAATGCCAATTTAGTGGGATACCCTGGACAGCTACCAGTGGACAACACAACAAGTAAAAACATAATTTCCACAAACTTTATAATTGCCATGGGAACCAATCTTCCTCCGACGTCGGCCAGCCATTGGTGGGATTTTCTGCCCCTCTTCTTCTTCCTCAAGTTCGGGGAGTGTGACTTCTTCAAAACCACAGTTTGCCCCACCCCCCGACCTTGAGCTAATAGCCTCGATGGTATCAGATCCACCTCCTCCCTCCTCTGGCCAATGAGCCTCTTCAAATTGTCCTGGGCGTGCTGGAGGTGGGCGGAGCTCATCGAAGAACACCCAGAATTCCCCTTGTAAATGAGTGTGGCCTTTCAGGAGGGTGGCCATCTGAGATTTCAGCTGAACGAAGTACAAGATTATTTTCATGAATGAGAATGAACAAGACAGAGGCGTATATTCTCATAGTACTCATCCTTCACCTCTATCTATTTTCTATTTCAAAATATGAAGACTGTTCACCATACTACCTTTACCTAGTTATATCTGCTTGAATGGAAAGACTGTGTTCCTGGAGTATCCACACCTCATTTATTTAGAAGAAAAATTGTATCTTGAAGACTTTCCTACAGCAACAACTGAAGCTGTCTGTTTAAACAAATAGAGAGCAGGCTGGCCTCTGTTATAAACATGATTACCAAAGTAAGTAGCTCTGTCAGCAGAAGTTCACCAGGACATCTTAACACTATTCATTAATTTATTATCCAAACCTCTTATCCTTACTCAGGGTTGTGGGGATGCTGGAGCCTATCTCAGCAGTCATTGGGCGGCAGGCGGGGAGACACCCTGGACAGGCCGCCAGACCATCATAAAAATGATAAAGCATAGAACAGACCGCGATGATAAAGGCTGTATTTCTTTGAGGCAGAGTACCTCGTGGACGCTGGAAGCATTGAGGTCAGACCCTCCTTGCAGAGCCTTGATGATCTTCTGGTAGTGGGAAGGGTTGTCCCCAAAGCTGATCTCCAACTGTCTCAAGAAACGACGGCTCCGCTCAAACGCCTGCTGCTCCTCAAACTGGACCGTGAGAAAAAGCACCAGAAATGATCACAGACATTATTGCGATAAACAATATTATTGTCATTTTAAGACCATTTTGTGCCACTGATATAATGATAATCGCATAAGAATGCAAGTACACCCTTTCAAAAAGCCACAAACTTTTAATTCTTAAGGATATTCAGATATTTAATGGGAAAAAATATTAAAATCTCCTAAATAAATAAAACCTAAATAAAATATAAACACAACCAAAATAATGAATAAAATGGACTCTCAGGCTCTGTTAATACTGTCCTTTCTAAGAGCAATGAACTTTAAATTCTTAAGAATATTCAGACATGGAATCTGAAAAACATTAAAATATCCTAAAAGTCTATTAGCCTCGAGTTAGTAACACATTATCTTCACTTCACCTACTCACTGTTGCTGTGTGTGTGTGTGTGTGCTGCATGAGTCCCGCCTCTGTGAAACTCAGGCACAAAAGGCAAAGGCAGCACGACCAGAAATGACAGCTAAACATGTCTCAGCATAGTTTTGGCTTAGGTGCTGTGAAAACAATGCTTCAGTGCTGCGCCCGAGTCTTATAATGTTAGGAAAAAACCTGGTGTTTATTCCGGCATCATGCTGGCTAAAATATCGGTGACATTCTTATGTAAACAAACGCGTATGTAAACACAACTGGCCATATCGAGGTCAGCAAAATTATTAAGGTCATGTCCATATATCATACAATAAGTCGATAAAGTCAATACCGTGACAGGCCTTAGTAGAGGCAATGGTAGCGGGGAGACTGGTGCTGTAAAACCACACTGTTAATTTTTAGGCCAAGTTTTATCGGAGACTCTGGGAGGGAATGCAGTTTGGCTGGTATTTAAGCAGGTAAAGTAAAGTTTGAGACCAAGTGTCTGTTGTGAATTAGTTTCTCCAAATACAGAATTCACACAAGTTTGATTTGAGAGAAAACAAATTAGTCTGATTTGGCAGAATTTAAGAGA
Organism: Lampris incognitus; assembly: GCF_029633865.1. Lineage (NCBI taxonomy): Eukaryota > Metazoa > Chordata > Actinopteri > Lampriformes > Lampridae > Lampris > Lampris incognitus. The sequence continues at coordinate 11,981,960 of NC_079219.1, forward strand.
ATATTGTCTTTACCAAGCCACACTCCAGTGCCTGTTCTGGGTGGAGGAAGGCAGCAAAGTCCCGCAGCAGGTCAGCTCTGTCTCCCAAAATGCAGCGTAGGTTCCTGAAGAGCTGGACTTCATCCCGCCCCTCACCGACCAGTTCAAACTCATGGAGCAGAGCCAGAAACTCCTCCACCTTCCCCGGGGCGTCTCGCAGTGCTTCTCTCACCTGACAAAAAGGACCGAGATAGTTCCACAATACAACATCCCAATTGGTTCAAATAACTCAACTCCAAACGTTTGCAATTTTATTTAATATTTAATTTTAATTAGTGTTTATAAATTTTAGGGAATTCCCATTTTTCTTAAATGGTCAATTCTGAGATTATTTATGTGTTAAGCTGATTAAAACCAGGGCTTAAGAAAAGAGATTTTTTCCCCCAATCAGTTTTTTGCGAGCAGAACCAGTATCTTAATGTTTCTGTTCTTGTGTTCTGACTTCAACATAACATTGCAAAACTTGGATGTCAAAAATGTATACCAGGGCTTCTCAAATTTATTACTCAAATTTCCACATCTGATTTTCATACAAGGTCAGAGGTCAGAGGTCCGGAACGACTGGCGATAACAAAATAACATTTAGTCAACTCATAACTTTTAAGCAACATACATTTAAGTTCAAGACAGTCAAGATGTATGTACATAAATATAGTCAAACCTAGTGGGGAGAAATGGCATTTTTTGCCCGCAATCAGTTACTTGAACCTAGGCACAAAGGGTGTGATTGCCAGCCAGAAACGCTGATCCAAATGTTCATTTCGAAGACCTGCCCTACTCTGCCTCTGATTGGCTATGACCCTAAGCAAAACTTGCGTACTAGTAGGCTACTCGTTATTGTAATTTATGGTTGCGCTGGTTTCTCTCCTCTCCTCCGTTACAATGAGGGCGGGGCTCAGTCCCTCCACGCACACAGAGTGGAGCAGAGGAGACAAGTGAACCAGGTGAAGTGAAGATAGCATTACTCAAGCTGATGACAGCTACACTTGTAGTTATGCAGGTAATACTATCATTTACTGTTGTTGACTCAACTCCAAGAGCTCTACTAATCCTCTGACCATTATAACTGAACAGGGTAAACCAAGAGAGGCTGAAGTCAGTTTCAAGTGCCTCTTACCCCTTGGCTATACCAAACCTGAGCGGAGCGATGTGCCGTGTCAAAAAACCGAAACACTTCCATCCTACTCAATGCAACTAGCTAAATGGAGCACCCCATGAAATGATCCAGTCCAGTGCAACACGGAACTCAAAAAACTTCTGAGCAGTGTATTTTTTTTCCAACTTATGCACAGCTTTACGCCCTTTGATACAGAGATTTGATGTGTAAACGTATACAAATAGAGTTTGTAATTCATTAAAAAAATTTCAGGTCAAATATATACTTTGGGCTACACGAAACAGCTCTTATCTTTTTAATAGATTTGGCGTGACATAAATAAAGACCCTGATCAGAGTCACATAAGATGGCCCTTAGGTGGGGTAAGCGTTCATTTGCCAAGTTCAATTTCCCCCCAGTGGCTGCTATATCTAGTCGAACATGGACGACATCAAATTGATTCTCGTGGTAAATACCCATTTAATCAAAACAACAACTTGTTGTTCACACAAACATTCAGTATGGAAGGTCTTAACATAGCTGATAAAAAGCTGCCCACTTCTGTTCATGGAGCCAGGTGTAGCCAGTGTCTTTCGGCATGTCTCTCTCACATGCCTTAAATGTTTCTCTCTCTCTCTCTCTCTCTCTCTCTCTTTACCCTGTTGAGATACGCCTGGGCGAATGCTGTGTCTTTACTCTCTCTGTGTGGGTCATTGTCCAGGATGTGGTCGTCATACAGAAGCAGCAGCTTGGCCGCATCTTTACTGTGCCGCTCCTGCCGACGGCGGGTGGGGGGCCTCGCTCGACCTGGAGAGAGTAGAAGAGAGGAGCAGAGAAGAGTTAAGAAAGGGAAGAAGATAAAAGGAGACAAGAAAGGAGAAGAAAAACATTAGAAGGAGAAGAACAGGGAAAAGGAGAGGAAAAATGAAGGTAATGGGTTGGAAAAAATCCATCCATCCATCCATCCATTATCCAAACCGCTTATCCTGCTCTCAGGGCCACGGGGATGCCGGAGCCTATCCCAGCAGTCACTGGGCAGCAGGCGGGGAGACACCCTGGACAGGCCACCAGTCTGTCACAGGGCCGACACACACATTCACACCTTGGGACAATTTAGTATAGTAAAAATAGGACTGTTAAAACTACATCCCTGAGGGAGTTCCGGTGTCGTGGTGGAGTGAAGACATGAACTCAAGCGCTCCTCACGTATTGCTAATTTAATAGTTTACATCGTCAACTTATTTTAACTGAAAAATCACACTTTTTTTTATTATAAGAGTTTGGTGTAAAATTTGAGTGGTAAGCCCAGTACGAGAGCAACAAACCCGAGCAAACATGCGGCCTCGGCTAACGATAACCATACCACACGGCCAGCCACAGGCAAAGCTACAGAAGCTAATGCTAGCCGTAGTAACGTAGTAGTATCTGGCACTCAGGCAGACAGGGCAGCACCAGATATATCTTCAAGAGAATGTGGAGCACTTTCAAACGAACGTTCTATGATGTCCAAGTGTTACATCCAAACAGTCCTTATTTAATGAAATCACCAGAAGAACTCTATGTAAAGGCAGAGAGGGATAAGATGAGAAAGTACAACAGCCGGGTACTGACAGTAGAAAAGGGATCTTTTACGCCCCTTATATATAGCACCTTTGGCGGATGGGGTCCTCAAGCTACTAAGTACCATAAGCGACTGGCAGAACTCCTATCGAAGAAACGCAATGAGGAGTATGCAAAAGTTATGAGTCATATGAGGACCAGAATACAGTTCTCAATACTTCGCAGCACAGTGATTTCGGTGAGGGTGAACGTGGGAGAAGACCGCCATCAACAAAGCCCCTTTCGGAGATATCGTTCAATCTGATACCGGAAGCAATGCAGTATGAATGTTTTTTAAATATTGGGGGTATCTATACTTTTAATGATTTTGACTGGGGTGTGTTTTTATTGATTTTTTTTATTGATTGTTTTAATTGAGAGAAATTCAAAAGGTTGGCAGAAAATGTAATAAAGGCGCAAGGTTAGCGAGCTAATGCTAGCCTGAAAGCTATCGATGCTAATGCTAGCCCTTAATCCTCAGCAATTTACCCGTGGCGACTTGAAGGGAATGCTCGACACTATGAGGGACGAAATCCTTTCTGAGTATCAAAGCACAGTCGCCATGTTGCAATCCACAGTCTCCTCTCATGTAATGAAAATCCAAGAGGTGAAACATGGTTTGAACAACGTCAATGCTCCGGTTCACATTTGAAGGGTCCAAACAAGAGTTCAAGTCGCCGTTGGATGTGTCTACCTTTGTTAAGGCTAATATCAGCAGAACCCAGGAAGCGCCGAGTGGCACAGGGAATGAAGATATGCCCCTGCTGGAGAAATAGCCTGCTACCTGTCCTTTGAAGTGCAGGCGGTCCATCCCAATAGTGCACGGGTAAAAAAAAAAAACAATTTCCTCGTGATCATCTAAGCAATAATTTGTATACTGTGCCTATTCCCTGTCAGACAGTTGCCAATAATAGACCTGTAAGATTTTTTTGAGTCTTTGTCAGCCTTTTTCAGTTCACAATTGTAATTTGTGTTTATTATCCATGCCAGACTGTTGCCAATGACATGATCCAGTCTTAGATATATGTTAATTCTCACTCGTTCCTATGTTTGAAGGCTGCAACTAATAGCAAAGGCTGGGTGTTCTGTTTTTTTCCCCCCCGATGATATAACTTTATCTATTCCAATGATCACAGATGGCCTGGACAGGCTGACTGCTGGGATAGGCTCCAGCATCCCCGCGACCCTGAGAGCAGGATAAGTGGTTCGGATAATGGATGGATATAAGTTTACACCTCCATTTCTGGTATTTAGTGAGGAGTGCCAAGATGCAAGGATGTTAGGTTTAAGACATCTTATTTTTTTAAATTTATTTCTGATTTTTCCCCTTTTCTCCCAATTTAGTGGCCAATCGATCCCTATTTTAGTTCAAACACCCACCCTCGTACTGCATGTTCGCCAACTGCATTTCTCCGGTCGGCAGTCGCGAAGGAGACGCCTCGCCACTTTCCTGACAAGGTGAATCCAGGCTGAACCACTGCTTTTTCCGACACACACCACACAGAGACGCATTCATGTGACGAACACAAGCCGACCCCGCCCCGCTCCCGAAGACAGCGTTGCCAATTATGGCCGCTTCATCGAGTCCGGCCATAGTCGGATCTGATGAGACCGAGGCGCAAATCCCGGTCCCCAGTGGGCAACTGCATCGACACAAAGCCAATGCTTAGACCACAATACCACCGTGGACCCTGGCATCTTCAGCGGTTGTGTACTATGTGGGGTTTTATATCACTTAGTTTGGGTAAGTGCTGGGGGGGGAAAGAGTATCCTCTTGTCTGAATTTTTTTTTATCTTTTCATAGTTTTTTGTTTTGTTTTTTGTAAAGTTCACCATTACACCTTCAACCATCTTCACCTACATCAATCTCTCGTTGAGCAAAAGGCTTTTCCTTCCCTGGATTTAACCAGCCTATGTGGTTCCACTGCCCTCATTAATGAATAAGGTTAGGAATAGAAAGCTTAATCTGATCTCTTGGAATGTGAACAGCCTAAACAACCAAGTGAAAAGAAACAGCATACTAGCTCACCTCTCTCAGTTAAACGTGAGTATATCATTTCTTCAAGAAACACAGTTTTGTAACGGTGATGTCAACAAAATCCGTAACATCCGGGTAGGGAAGGTTTTTCATTCGAAATTTAATTCAAGGGCCTGGGGAACTGCTATAATTATACATAAAGATATATAATTTGAAACTAAAAAAGTTGTAGCTGACCCGAATGGTAGATATGTGATAGTTACTGTCAAACTTTTAAACAAACCCGTAATCCTGGCAAACATATATGCACCTAACTGGGACGATGATGCTTTTATTGTTTCTTTTTTTTTCTTTCTCGGCTCTACCCGATGTGGACAACCATTTTTTATTATTGGTGGAGACTTTAATTGTGTTCTCAATCCCACGTTACCTCGCTCCGCCACCAGACATCTACCACTGCCCAAGACAGCCAAAGTAATTAATAACTGCATTGAACAATATGGGTTACTTGACCCCTGGAGATTTAGTTTCCCAACCAGAAGAGCATTTTCTTTTTTCTTGCTGGTTCACCACACCTATTCCTGAATTGATTATTTTCTTCATGACAGTCGGCTTATACCCGTCACTGACCACATTAAATATCATAGTATTATCATTTCTGATCATGCTCTCCTTTCCTTTGAATTGTCTTTACCTGAACAACCCACACTATGCAGAGCATGGCGCCTGAGCGCTCTTCTACTCTCAGACTCAAAATTTGTTAGGTACTTGAGCACCAAGATTAAGTTTTTCGATAAAACAAATGCTACACCAGATATCTCCCATGGAACTCTCTGGGAAACTCTGAAAGCCTACCTGCATGGCCATATTATTAATTTCACCTCACATAATAAAAAATAAAATATTTCCAAACTAAAGGACCTCAGTGATAACATAGTCCAATTGGATGCACAATATGCCACTTCATCTACCCCAGAACTTTATCAAAAGAGGATCCGTCTTCAGACAGAATTTGACTTAGCTTCAACAGCTAAGGCTGAACAACTTCTTTCAAGGGCTAAATACGTTACCTATGAATCTGGGGACAAAACAGGCAGACTCTTGGCTTACCAGGCACGCCAGGCACACATGTTGCGTCAAATTACACAAATACAGACCACTTCAGGTTCCATGGATACAGACCATAAATAAATTAATGATACATTTGCTGAGTATTATGGTAAACTATATACATCTGAGTGTAATAACGGCCCTGATGGGTCAGATTCCTTTTTTCAAGGATTGAATTTACCTACACTTAACCTTGATAGCAGTTTGATGGTGGAAGAGGTTCGGGAAGCCATCAAGTGTATGCAGCCGGGGAAAACACCTGGGCCAGATGGGTTCCCAGTGGAACTTTTTTAAGAAGTTCTCAAATGAACTCTCCCCGTTACTCCTGAAAATGTATAATCAATCCCTCTCGGATGGTCAGCTACCACAAACACTGAGGCAAGCCTTAATATGTCTCATCCCCAAAAAAAGATAAAAGATCCTCTGTGCTGTGAATCCTATTGTCCAATCAGTCTCCTTAATGCGGACTTTAAAATTCTTGTAAAATGTTTAGCCAAGCACCTTGAAGGGGTTCTCCCAGCCCTTATTTCACCCGATCAATCAGGATTTATTCAGGGTAGGCACTCCTTCGATAATACTCGTAGGCTTTTTGATAGAATATACACCCAGTCAAAATCTACTTCACCTGAAGTTGTAGTTGCCTTAGACGCTGAGAAGGCTTTTGATCGTGTGAAATGGGGTTTCCTTTTTGACGCACTTTCAAGTTTCGGCTTTGGCTCCAACTCTATTTCTTGGGTTAAATTATCATATAATGACCCCTTAGCATCAGTTCGAACTAACAAGGTACAATCAAGATATTTCCCTCTGTATAGGGGAACAAGACACAGTTGTCCACTCCCCCCGTTGCTTTTTGATTTAGTGAACGAGCCACTTGCGGCTTCCTTATGACAGTGTGGCTCTTTTGAAGGGATAATCCGAGGTGGTAGGGTACATAAGGTGTCATTGTACGCTGATGACCTTCTCTTATATATCACCAACCCTGCACTGTCTCTTCCCTCTATCCTATCTAACCTGGAACAATATGGGAATCTCTCCGGATACAAGTTGAACCTGCAAAAAAAGCGAAGTTTTCCCTTTGAACTCTACGACCCTTGGTATCCCTGCCTCTATGTTCCCCTTCAGGAGAGTGACCTCAAATTTCAAATATTTAGGGATCACAGTTCCTCGCTCCTTTCAGCTTTTACCCAAACGAAACTTCTCCCCTTTAATTTACAAATGCAAACAAGATATGGAGTGCTGGCGCACATTACGATTATCAATGGCTGGCCGCATTAGCTTGGTAAAATGAATATTGTCCCTAAGTTCTTGTATCTTTTTCAGAACATTCCTATATTCATTCCGAAAAAACGGTTTAGCTTTCTTGACAGGATGTTCTCTAACTTTATCTGGGATGGCAGACAGCTCCGGATACACAAGGACTTCCTACAATGTCCCAAAGCACTCGGACAGATGGCTATGCCCAATCTTCTTTACTACTATTGGGCTAGTAATATCCAGAAGGTTGTCATGCATGTTCAAAGCAGCTCGCTTGAGCACACCGGAGTGGGCAAAGATAGAATCCCATGATCTTCCTATTCATTCCTTAGTCACTTCCCCACTACCAATGGTAATTGGCACACCACACAAAATCCAGTTACAGCTCAAACAATCAGAATATAGACTCAAGTTAGGAAAACATTTGGTCTGCAAAAAGCCTCCTTAATGACATCCATTATGTCAAACCATCTCTTTACCCCTGCCAAGTTAGATATGGGTTTTCGAACATGGCATGGGAATGGAATTCGAGTTATAAAGGATTTATATTTTGATGGGATATTTGCTTCATTCAACCAACTGGTAGAAAAATTTAACCTACCCCACTCCCACTTCTACTGCTATTTACAGATTAGGCATGTTGTTCAGAAGGGTTTCCATCCTTTCCCTGAGATACCTCTGACAACATCAGTTGATATACTTTTAGCCAGAGGCTAGTCTCAAGGGGAGTTGTTCCTTATCCGATGAGATGGTCTAAGGACGGGATGGTGTGTTGCTGTTAAGCCCACTGAAGCAAATTTGTAATTTGTGATATTGGGCTATACAAATAAAATTGATTTGACTTGACAAGGATCTATACTAAACTAGCCACTATAAACCCTCAGCCAATGGCTAGCCTTAGAAAACTTTTGGGAGCAGGCTCTTGGTACTCGTCTCCCTGATGATCTGTGGGATGCAGTTTTGGATCAGGTACACTCTTCCTCTTCATGCAGCAGATTTGGGCTCATTCAGTTTAAGATTGTTCACCATGTCCACCTTACCAAAGCTAAATTGGCCAAAATTTACCCCAACATCGACCACACTTCTGACAGATGTAAACATGCACAAGATACCTTGTTGCATAAGTTCTGGACATGCCCTGATCTACATACATTCTGGTCAGCAATATTTAAATCCTTAAGTGAAATTTTTAGTACAACTATTGATCCGCGTCCTTTAATTGCCATACTTGGTGTGAGACCGGAAGACTGTGACTGGCCATCTAACATGTATAAATTGGTGGCCTTTACTACATTACTAGCTCGGTGCCTAATACTCTTAAATTGGAAGAGCTCAAGACCCCCATCCCATGTCAGATGGATCAGGGATACTGTTTCATTTCAAGTTGGAAAAGATCAAATTTACTATAAGGGATAACAGGGACAAGTTCAAGAAAGTCTGGATGCCTTTTCAACTTACTTTGACACTTTAAACAGTATAACAGACTGGGATGCCTCTTGACTCGAGTCAGGAATGGCCCAACTAGTACAGACTGTAAACTGAGAGATTTTTTGTGTATAGGTGAACCATGCTGATTTTTTATTTTTCTCGAACTTTTTTTTTTTGGGGGGGGGCTTGTCTTCGATTTAGTTGTATGTAATTTCATTATTTCTTTAATCTGTATTTCTCCTTGAGGATCTTGGAATGTCGAGTGGGGGGAGGTGGGGGGTTTATTGTGTTAAATTATTCAATATGTGACTTGTTGTAAATGCCAATAAACATTTTAAAAAAAAATTACATCCCTTATTTGATTTGAGCTGAATGGTGTCACTGGCTGACATATATCCAAAATTACATCATTATATTAATCCATCCTGGAATTATGGCTTTGAAACAATGTTTCCTATTTAAAATTCATTGTTCCAAAAAGCTCTGAGTCGCGTTAAAGGAACTTATTCCCTCAGAGACAGAATCAATCAATCAATCAATGAAGTTTCATTTTATATAGCGCTTTTCTAGCTGTAACGAAAACTTCGTTATGCTTGAATGCGCACACAAACGCATGCACACACACACCCACCTCTATCATAAGTGTATCAGGCATGTGGAGGAACTTGACCTTCACTGACCTCTTCCTCGTCTGGGAGTTTTCCCACCTCCTCTGGGAGTCCCCTCCCCAGATGGCACTTCATCCTCTGTCACCTTAGTGCTCCTCTCCTCTCCACATTCTGACTCCTCCCCTTTGGCAGGCCCCTCTTCCTCCTCTTCAGAGTTTTCCTCCTGGGAGTTTTGAGAACCAGGGGAGATGGGAGAGTGCTCCTCTTCAGAGTCTGCGTCTCCACAGAGCCTCCCCTCTGAGGCCAGCCATGTTAGCTGCTTCATTGTCTCCTACAGGAATGCAGTGCATAGCATAAAAGGAAAATTTCAGTTTTTCAAACATATTTCCATGTATTATTCGGAGGGGTCGCATGGACTGCATTTTTTACATGGCGTTTTTCTGGCTGCAACCACCATTCAAAGCACTTTATAGTTAATTAATGCATATGGGCTGCACATGTTTCCTGTTCTTGCTGCACATATATACTGTTCTTGCACTTTGACTTCTCTAAGTACTTTTATTTCCCACTTGTGGGTTGAGCCAGCAAAATACGCATTTCATTATGAGAATAAGTGTAAACTTACTTTTCATATATTATAAATAAGCTTGAAACTAGGAGCCTCACATTCACCCACACAGACACACACTCATAGGCAGTGTCAACCATGCAAGGTAAACTAGCTCATCGGGAGCAACTAGGGCTAAGGTGTCTTGCTCAGGGAAACCTCGACATTTCTGCCAGGAGGAGCCAAGGATCGAGCAAGCAACCCACCAGTTAACAGACGACCTGATCTACCGCCTGAGTCACTGTATGTCACATAGTGGCATCTCTATAATGTACAAAATACTTATCAATGTTGTCTGTATCAACGTAGCCTGCTATGGCAAACTGGCGTACTTCTGTCATCCATTGATGTCAGTGTATGACGGAAGATGTAGATTGACCGCATATTTGTTTTCTAATCATCGCCCCCAGGGAGCGGAGGGGGCAACTTCGCTGTTTACTGTAGTAATATTATATGGTTATTGTACCTGAAGCATTTCAGATCACAAAAATTATTTCTCATGGCATCAACTTAGAGAATATTATGGAGATGATTTTGTTTTTTGTTTTAAATTTATTTCTGATTTTTCCCTTTTCTCCCAATTTAGTGGCCAATCGATCCCTATTTTAGTTCAAACACCCACCCTCGTACTGCATGCATTCGCCAACTGCATCTCTCCGATTGGCAGTCTCGAAGGAGACGCTCGCCACATTCATGACAAGGCGAATCCAGGCCGAGCCACTGCTTTTTCCGACACACAGAGACGCATTCATGTGACGAACACAAGCCGACTCCGCCCCCTCCCGAAGACAGCATTGCCAATAATTGCTGCTTCGTCGAGTCCGGCCATAGTCGGATCTGACGAGACCGAAACACCACTGACGGGTTATCTCATCTCATCATCAGCTGCTTCTCTGGGGTCGTGTCACAGTGGCAGCAAGCTAAGTAGGACACTCCAGACGTCCCTCTCCCCCAGCAACGCCCTCCAGCTCCTCCTGGGGAATCCCAAGGCATTCCTGTGCCAGATTGGACATGTAGTCCCTCCAGCGAGTTCTGGGTCTACCCCAGGGTCTCCTCCCCATTGGATGTGCCCGGAAAAACTCCAAAGGAAGGCGCCCAGGGGGGGGCATCCTAATCAATCAGATGTCCGAACCACCTCAACTGGCTCCTTTCGATGCGAAGGAGCAGCGACTCTACTCCGAGCTCCCTCCGGATGTTCGAGCTCCTCACTCTATCTCTAAGGCTGAGCCCAGACACCCTACAGAGGAAACTCATTTCAGCCGCTTGTACCCGCGATCTCACCCTTTCAGTCACTACCCAAAGCTCATGACCATAGGTGAGGGTTGGAACGAAGATAAATTGAGAAGGTAAATGGAGAGCTTTGCCTTCCAGCTCAGCTCCCTCTTCATCACAATGGTCCAGTACAATGTCCACATTACTGCTGATGCTGCACCATTCCAACTGTCAATCTCCCGCTCCATCCTACCCTCACTTGTGAACAAGATCCTGAGATACCTGAACTCCTTCTCTTGAGGCAACAACTCATTCCCAACCCGGAGGGAGCAATCCACCATTTTCGGGAAGAGAACCATGGCCTCAGACTTGGAGGTGCTGCCTCATCCCGGCCATTTCATACTCCGCTGCAAACCGCACCAGTGTGCGCTGGAGGTCACGTTCTTTTTTTCTTCTTTTTTTTAATTTTTATTTTTTCCCCTTATCTCACCCGATTAACCCAATGGCATATGGCCAGAACTCTTGTCGAATAACTCCTCTGGCTCAAGTTTCCACAGGAAGGAGATAGTCGTAACACCAGCTTCCCTCAAACTCGTGTCAGCTGCTCTCACCATTTTACACGCTGAAGCCTCGCATGGATTGCATTACCCTCAGGCCGCGAAGGAGACATAAGGAGAATGCTTTCGGTTGCTTGGCTGCAGGCGCCCGGGTGGGCCAGAGGGGTCGCTGGAGAACGACGAGTCCCCGAACACTACACCGATCTACACCCACTATCCCTAGGGTAAGGTCGGCCTAATGAATGCCTTACCCTGTGGACGCTCTGGCCGTGACCGGTTACGGCGAGTCTGGGATATGAACCTCCCAGCCACATGACGAGCGGGTTGCAAGAACGGCGGGTTATTCCGCTCGGCCATCAGAGCGGCGGAGGTCATGTTCTGATGAAGTCAACAAAACCACATCATCTCAAAAGAGCAGAGATGCATTTCTGAGGTTCCCAAAACGGACACACTCCTCAACTTGGCTGTGCCTTGAGATCTTGTCCATGAATATCACAAACAGAATTAGAAACAAGGTACAACCTTGGCGGAGTCTGACACCCACCGAAAATGTGGACCCACCACCCATGGGGGGATGAGCACTGGGGTAGGGTGCAATGCAGGCCGGGTTTGCAGGCAAAGTTGGGGACCGGGGCGTGCCGACTTCCGACATTGCAGACTGGTCCTCAGGATGTGGAATGTCACCTCTCTGGAAGGGAAAGAGCCCGAGATGGTGCGGGAGGTGGAGCGGTACCAACTAGATATAGTTGGGCTCACCTTCACACACAGCATGGGCTCTGGTACAAGATTCCTGGAGAGGGGCTGGACTACTTTTTCGGAGTTGGCCAAGGTGTGGGGATACTCACAGGTCCCCAGTTGAGTGCCGCCGTGTTGGAGTTCTCCCCGGGGAATGAGAGGGTCGCCTCTATACAACTGTGAGTCGCTGAGTGAAAGGCTCTGACTGTTGTGTGTGCTTATGCACCGGATAGCAGCTTGGAGTATCCGGTCTTCTTGGAGTCTCTAGGTGGTGTCCTGGATAGGGTTCTGCCTGGGGACTCTATAGTTCTGCTGGGGGACTTCAATGCTCACGTGGGCAATGACGGAGAAACCTGGAGGGGCGTGACTGGGAGGAACGGCCTCCCCAATCGGAACCCGAGTGGTGCCTTGTTATTGGACTTCTGTGCAAGTCATGGATTGTACATAAACACCATGCTTGAACATAAGGTAGTTCTTAAGTGTACTTGGTACAAACTGTCTACAGCTAACATGAAGTAGCTAGCGTAGGACTGTCGTTGGTAATCATTTGGGGGGGAAAGCGCTATATTTGAAAAGATACATATTATGATTCTGCGCATCAGCTAACAAACCGATTTCCCTAATGTGCATATTTTCCCTTACGCATGCATTTCTCTTTCAATTTCAAATTTCGACAGGCTCCAGCATCCCCGCGACCCTGAGAGCATGATAAGTGGTTTGGATAATGGATGGATGGAATTCCAAAGAGCTTTATTAGCATGACAAATATACACATACCTCTCTCATGGAGTGCTCATAAATTGGGACTCTCATGGTACGCACTGTGCGTACAGCCGTACAGCTGCAGGCGCCCGTGACTGCCAAAACAGTGGCATACTGTCGACAATATAACTAGCTAACTGATACGCTAGGCAGCAGAGGTACATGTTATGATATTGGGACAAACTGTTACATGTACACACATGGCAGAAATTCTAAAGCCCTGGAACAATGGTTCCACTTACTGTTACATATTTTTTCAATTGGTCAATCAATCTTTAGTAGAGTGTAAAAATCAATTACACAATTTTAGTTTTAAAAGATGATAAAATTTACTGGATGAGAATAATATTAGCAGGAAAATTTCCCTTTAACCCTGACCTCTGCAGGGGTCAACCCTGAGCTGCAGGGGGTCAATCCAGAACCATAACTTTCGCGGGGGTCAACCCTGCCTCCTGACCTCTGCAGGGGTAAACTGACCATTCTTTGACCATACTTTAAGTGTTAGAAAAGCACTACATAAGCTTGATTTATTATTATTATTCTTGGAAGTGAGGTAATGTGCAGTTTATTTTCAATTTCAGAATAAAAATTTTCATTTTGATGTTTATTTTTAGATTTATTCCCACTGATGTGCTTTTACCTGCAACTCTGGAACAGAGAGCACTGACTCCTCTGAGGCTGATGACATCACTTCCTCCTCATCTTCATCTTGAGTCAGGTCATCAAAGTCCTCTTCTTCATCTTCCTCCCCTTGTCGGTCCTGTTCTCCGTCTTTGTCTCCATCATCCTCCTTCTCACCTCCACTCTGTGCATCTTCTCTATCTCCTTCCTCCTCTCCATCCCCCGTCTCCTCTCCTCCATGATCTCCCTCTCTCTCTCCACCATGCTCCTCTTCTCCATCTTCACCACTGCCTCCCTCCCTCTCCTCTCCATCACTATTCTCTCCACCATTACAAGTGACCACGCCTTCCTCACACTCATCCTCTTTGCTGCCTCTTTCTAGTGAATACTGGTAGTTCTGCTCCCTCAGTTCCTCTCCTTTGTTCTTTTTCACCCCCTCCTTTTTTGCACTTAACTTGTGTCTCTCTTTGTCTTCCAAACTGAGACAGGGGTTTACAGAGGCCTCTCTTTCTTCCTTCAGCATCTCCACCACCCTACAGAGTTGTTTCTCTAGGCTTGGCCTCCCATTGGAGGAGGAAACATTCTGGGGATGGGTGGAGTTTTCAGAGGAAGTGAAACAGGAGTTGGGCTGAAAAAGAGCATCCTGCTTCTGGGCAACAGGAGCAGGGCCAGTGGACCAGTTTTGAAACCCGCTGTGTACTAATGTTCCACTTGGTACCAAGCATGTCTTTGGCATCCACAGCATCTGGGCAGAGCCACTGACAGTAATAGGGAACAGGAGGTATTCTGGGTTCTTGTTGGTGGAACAGCTTAGTTTATCAGATACTGGCTTCTCTGTGTGAGACTGGGAGGTGTCTGAGAGTGGGGGAGGATTAAGCTGCAGGCCAGGTGAGGTTGGCAGGGGGACTCTGGCCTCTGATCCAGTAACCCTGACTGAGGTGGAATGGAGAGGACTTGTAATGGGTTTTTTTAGCTGCCTGGGAACACTACGCTTCAAATGTGTTTTTACCCTCCTACGACCATCATGTGGTGCTCTAATAAGTGTGGACTGGGTCATCAACTCTGTGGTTGAGAGAGAAGCCTGACCACACACAGGGTGAGCAGAGACTGGACCCACTGCTGCAAACGGCACAGTCCCATGAGCTGGTACCTGACTCAATGGCAGGGCTGCTTGGATTGGAGTAACAGGCGTTTTGGCTAATAAGATGACACCTTGTGAGGGAATAGATCCAGACACATTGGCTAGGCAGCTGAGCTGCTGTCTGTCTAACTGCTTGTCTGCTGTTGCTTTGGCTAGACGTGGCAGACATGATGTATGGGCCAAAGTAAAGATGCGACTGGGTTTGATCGGTGCCATTTTTGCATTGTGCACTGTTTTGGTAGGTGGGCGGGAGGGATGAAGATGTAGCGTACAGTTTGTAGGAAGCCTGGAAGGGTAGCCTGGGTTTTTACCGAAGGCCAATTTGGTCTTCTGGATGACTGGCTGACTCTTCTGTAGATTGAAAAATTCAGCGTTTAAAAATATTCACAGCTATGGCAGGGCCACACCAAAATTCTTGATCAATCATATTAACACCCTATGAGAACATCACACTCATTGTACGGACTATTTCTGTTTACCTTGAGCCAGTTTGGCATTGCAGCAGTCTCCCTCTCCACTGAAGGGCACTCGTCTCCTGGAAGAACTCTTTTGCAGGCCACAGGCATCACAGGCGGCACTTGATTCTGAAAAAACAACTGATACAGCCAAAAAAAATGTTAATCATTAGAGATTTTAACGCATTCTGATTCATCTCAATCACTGGTGGGCTATCTTATGGTCTTATACTGTCCACTGTGTGAGAGGTTGTGGTCATTGCCATCTATAAGTTAAACTTATAACTTTTACACTGCAGTTTGCATTCACTACTTCAATCAGTTTTTATTTACTATCAACACTTTCCACTAAATCATCCCTCACAAAGTAAAGCAACCAACATTGTCAGGCTTTGTTATCCTTTTAAAAAAACTACAACTACATTGGATTTCTATTTACTAAGGTATGTTAAACAGTTACACTCACTGGCCACTTTATTAGGTACACCTTGCTAGTACCGGGTTGGACCCCCTTTTGCCTTCAGAACTGCCTTAATCCTTCGTGGCATAGATTCAACAAGGTACTGGAAACATTCCTCAGAGAGTTTGGTCCATATTGACATGATAGCATCACGCAGTTGCTGCAGATTTGTCGGCTGCACATCCATGATGCGAATCTCCCGGTCCACCACATCCCAAAGGTTGAGATCTGGTGACTGTGGAGGCCATTTGAGTACAGTGAACTCATTGTCATGTTCAAGAAACCAGTCTGAGATGATTCGAGCTTTATGACATGGCGCGTTATCCTGCTGGAAGTAGCCATCAGAAATTGGGAACACTGTGGTCATAATGGGATGGACATGGTCAGCAACAATACTCAGGTAGGCTGTGGCGTTGACACGATGCTCAATTGGTACTAAGGGGCCCAAAGTGTGCCAAGAAAATATCCCCCACACCATTACACCACCACCACCAGCCTAAACCGTTGATACAAGGCAGGATGGATCCATGCTTTCATGTTGTTGACGCCAAATTCTGACCCTACCATCCGAATGTCGCAGCAGAAATCGAGACTCATCAGACCAGGCAACGTTTTTCCAATCTTCTATTGTCCAATTTTGGTGAGCCTGTGCAAATTGTAGCCTCAGTTTCCTGTTCTTAGCTGACAGGAGTGGCACCCAGTGTGGTTTTCTGCTGCTGTAGCCCATCTGCCTCAAGGTTTGACGTGTTGTGCGTTCAGAGATGCTCTTCTGCATACCTCAGTTGTAATGAGTGGTTATTTGAGTTACTGTTGCCTTTCTATCAGCTCGAACCAGTCTGGCCATTCTCCTCTGACCTCTGGCATCAACAAGGCATTTTCGCCCACAGAACTGCCGCTCACTGGATATTTTCTCTTTTTCGGGCCATTCTCTGTAAACTCTAGAGATGGTTGTGCGTGAAAATCCCAGTAGATCAGCAGTTTCTGAAATACTCAGACCAGCCCGTCTGGCACCAACAACCATGCCACGTTCAAAGTCACTTGAATCACCTTTCTTCCCCATTCTGATGCTCGGTTTGAACTGCAGCAGATCGTCTTGACCATGTCTACATGCCTAAATGCATTGAGTTGCTACCATGTGATTGGCCGATTAGAAATTTGCGTTAACGAGCAGTTGGACAGGTGTGCCTAATAAAGTGGCCGGTGAGTGTATTTTCTACTGTAGAAAACCTCAGCACAGAAAAAGGACAATAATTTAAGGGTAGTATAATATTACAGTAAAAAAACAAAACAACGTAGAATGACGACTTTTTTTTTTAGAGAAACATTTCAAACTCTCAGGGGGAACATGTTTGGATTTGCCAAATCAAATGCTCCTTATCGTTTCTTTATTCATCTTTGCAAAGATATAATTAGTGCACCAGCGGAGATATAATTAACATGTTCAGTCTTCTTAAAATAAAAGATCAAATCAACATTTTGAAAAAGACGAACATGGCATGTTCATAATCTGGCTCTGGTGCACAGTTTAGTGTGGCTTCCAGGCAAAGGGACAGATGCAGTTACTGCTAGCCAAGTCATTTGGGAGAAGATTTTTACAGCAAATACAGCTGAGCATTTTACTTCGCGCTTAACTATCTCAGAGGGAATTCGATTTTGTAAAGAAAAATGCACAACACTGTGATACAAATGATCCATCCATCCATTATCCGAACCGCTTATCCTGCTCTCAGGGTTGAGGGGATGGTGGAGCCTACCCCAGCAGTCATTGGGTGGCAGGCGGTGAGACACCCTGGGCAGGCCGCCAGACCATTACACAGGGCCCCCCCAGACACACACATTCATACCTAGGGACAATTTAGTATCACCGATTCACCTGACCTACATGTCTTTGGACTGTGGGAAGAAACCGGAGCACCCACAGGAAACCCACGCAGACACGGGGAGAACATGCAAATTCCACAGAGGACGACCCAGGATGACCCCCAAGGTTGGACTACCCCGGGGCTCGAACCCAGGACCTTATTGCTGTGAGGCGACCGCGCTAACCACTGCGCCACCGTGCTGCCTGATGCAAATTATGATTTTTTGAAAATGTGGGACAATTTTAGTACAGTTTCTGTGCATTACTAACCCCTAATCACAAATGAATCCGATATTCACTAATGTACCAGTCAGAATCCATTATCACAAGCATCTCAGATTAGTAGAAAACACAGGTTTTAGACAAGAGACTCGCAAGTCTGTCCATGTTTCTAGTATGCATTAAAGATCTAATCAAAAGAAGTGCACACAATTTCTTTGATATCTACGACAAGCTGTCATTATAAAACTAACGTGTTAGTTTTATAATGACAGCCTAGTGAATACCTTACAACAATTGCCTAGTGAATACCAGCAGCTTCAGAGACAACTGAATCAATTAATTATATATTTGAACTACTGAGTCATGATCTTCATGCAGCATGTTTCCTAAAAGAAGGGAAGCCCGTTGAGCCCTTCGAGACAAAGAGAGGCAGACCTTGATGACATTATCTGTGGGAGCATTGGGCCCACACATCTCGGAGATGCGTTTACGGAGGAGCTGGTGTCGTTTACGGATGAGGTAGGAGCTGAGGAGCTGATGAGGGGAGAGAGTACCTTCGAAGTGTTTCAGGCCCAAAACAATAAGGCTGAAATACAAAGACAGACAGAAGAATAAACACAGTGAGACTAGAAAACAGATGGCGATTAACCAAATTCAATAAAACTGGAAAGACAGACAGACATTATCCAACAGAACAAGAGTGGAAGATAGACAGAGAGAAGTAAACCTTCCTTTAAATTCTTTGCTTCTCCAGCACACAGCCATGTCACCATGAAGAAGACATGGGACATTTTAATTGTATTTGTAAAACACTATTCTAACAAAGACTTTTCTCTAATTTTCTTTGCTAAGTCTTGTTATTTTCTTACCAATGAGGATTACAAAGTTAACTAAAAAACAAGGAAAGGGCGTCCAGGTAGCGTAGCAGTCTATTCTGTTGCATACCAACACGGGGATCACCTGTTCGAATCCCCATGTTACCTCCAGCTTGGTCGGGCGTCCCTACAGACACAATTGGCTGGGTCTGCGGCTGAGAAGCTAGATGCGGGTATGTGTCCTGGTCGCTGCACTAGCGCCTCCTCTGGTCGTCGGGGCGCCTGTTGAGGAGGGAGAGGGAACTGGGAGGAATAGCGTGATCCTCCCACGCGCTACGTCCCCCTGGTGAAACTCCTGTCAGGTGAAAAGAAGCGGCTGGCAGCTCCACATGTATCGGAGGAGGCATGTGGTAGTCTGCAGCCCTCCCCGGATCAGCAGAGGGGGGTGGAGCAGTGACTGGGATGGCTCGGAAGAGTGGGGTAATTGGCCGCACACAATTGGGGAGAAAAGGCGGCCGGGGGGGGGGGGGTTAGAAAAAAAAGGGAACTTCTTATAACATATCTTTTAGATGCACTCATTCGGTCACACCCACCCACACCCTGCATCCCCACCAGCAGTTTGTGAGAGTTAGAAACCAGGTTTATGATGTGCTTTGCAGCTAAAATTAAAGGTGACTAAATGTTCATTGTGATGGATAATCTATCTCAAACAAATAGATTTTTATACTGTTTTGAAATTAATGGAAATAATTAGCCACCAAGGAAGGTAGGAAAAACATTTAAAAAAAATCTAAAACACTATATGTTAGCTTTGGAAAATGGTCGGATGGAAAGTAATGTTAAATATACGCAATTTGTAGTAAATAGGCTAAAACATGGAGAAACAATAGTATGGTTCTTTTTTTGTTGTTGTTGTGTATTTCCCCCCCAGTTTTTCTCTCCAACTGCACTTGGCCAATTACCCCACTCTTTTGAGCCGTCCCAGTCGCTGCTCCACTCCCTCCGGGGAGGGGTACAGACTACCACATACCTCCTCCCATACATGTGGAGTCGCCAACTGCTTCTTTTCACCTGACAGTGAGGAGTTTCACCAGGGGGACGTAGTGCATGGGAGGATCACGCCAGTTCCCCCTCCCCCCTGAACAGGTGCCCCAACCGACCAGAGGAGGCGCTAGTGCAGCGACCAGGACACATACCCACATCCAGCTTCCCACCTGCAGACACGGCCTCTGTAGTGACACCCGATCAAGCCAGAGATAACAAGGGGATTCGAACCGGTGATCCCCGTGTTGGTAGGCAACGGAATAGACTACCATGCCACCCGGACGCCCTGGTACGGTTTATTTAACCAAAAACAGAGAGACAGGCAGACAGACATAACCCAACACATCAAGACAGATAGGCAGTCCCAGCATTAACACAGACATTCTAAGCATTTAACTTTAGTCATGGGTATGTATCCAGGATGAGATATAGATAAATGCTCGCACACTTATAACAAACAAAAGGAATGTCCACACCGAGGTCTAAGGATGCAACAATCTTCTCAAGTATTTGATGGTCCATAGTGCTGTACAAACACAAGTGCCACCCAAAAAGGTGTACGGTGAGAAAAGAAAAGAAAGAGAAACGTTTCGGTAAAATACCGTCTTCATTCTGCAATAAAGAGGGCAGGGAACAGGCCTGAGTCCTATTAATAGGGGCAGGGTTCCCAATCACTAGATGATTAAAGGTACAGGGCCAAGAAAAATCAATATACAAATCAGATATATAATCTAATGTAGAAGGCATAACAGATAACAATATAGAGAATAGACTCTAATTTTGATATACATATGTAACATCAGTGGAATAATGTACTAACAACATATACGATGACAATGAATAATATATTGTCAATATGCTTCAAAAGAGGCATGCTCCAAATGAGTCATAGTATTATAAGAATTACCCATGTTTCTTTTCTTTTCTTATCCCACACCTTTTTGGTTGGCACTTGTGTTTGTACAGCACTATGAACCATTAAATACTTAAGATGTTTGCATCCTTAAACCTTAGTGTGGACATTCCTTTTGGTTGTTATCAGTACATGCATTCAGCCCACGCACCCGTTTAAAGACCTAGTCTTTCTGGACTCCTTGATAAGAGCTCAAACTATTACCCCATTTTTTTGATATATATCTAGGATGACAAATTGGGAGTGGCGAAGAAGGACAGGATTAGGAACAATTATATTAGAGGGAGCACTCAGGTTGGACAGTTTGGAGACAAAGCAAGAGAGACAAGATAGAGATGGCTTGGACACATGTGGAGGAGAGATGCTGGGTATATTGGGAGAAGGATGCTGAATATGGAGCTGTCAGGGAAGAGGAAAAGAGGAAGACCAAAGAGGAGGTTTACGGATGTGGTGAGGGAGCACATACAGGTGGCTGGTGTGACAGAGGACGATGCAGAGGACAGGAAGAAACGGAAACGGATGATCCGCTGTGGTGACCCCTAACAGGAGCAGCCGAAAGTAGTAGTAGTAGTATCTAGGATAACAAACTAATGCCATGTCCATATTATCATGGATAAATTTGAAAGCAAATTTTTCCCCCTCTGTTTTGGCCTTCAATCTACTCTAAGCCTAAAAGCAAATTGTTTGAAAATGCTCTCCAAAGTGATACAATTTGAAAATGCCAGTGTGGCGCTGTTGTGTTGATGAGGAAAACAGAGCTTTTCAAAAACACTGATGTATGATTGTCATGTGATAAGCAAGCTTAAAGCTGCCAGCTCAAGTGGCCTGTGCATGCCCAGTACAAGAGAATAAGCATTTTATTCTATTTTTTTTTATTGTTTTGACATTTCAATGTGGAAAGCTAACTTTTAGAAAACAATCTGAAAACTCTAGAGTGGATGGAAAACTTTCAACACATTTTTAATACAAAAACAGCATTTTCAAATTTCTTTGGGTTAGTGTGGACATAGTCTGAGTTCAACAAGCTACAATCCTCAGATCATTTATTGTAATAAACAACCTAAAAATACATTTTCCAGACCTTAGACTGTTTGCTGGGGGTTGTGTGGAGTTCAGGGAGCAGTTACGACAGGCACTGGGTGGTAGTGAAGAGTTGCCAGATGGCTGGGCAACTATTGCAGAAATAGTGAGGGAGACAGCTAGGAAGGTACTTAGTGTGTCATTTTTTCGGTTGCGCATGTTTGTTTAAAGCACGGGGCGCTACTCCACATGCAGTTCTATGGTTCTCCGCTAACTGGAGATTTTGTGCCTTTCCATTGTCAAGATGCATTGATCATCTGCAAAGCCCCGATGTCCTCCAGTCCATAACATCAGTCTGTCGGTGAATGCACCTAGGACTACTGCTACCCAATGGAATAGCAGGATTTATTATCGAGGTTTACTCCTCTAGATCTGCTATGTTCTGCTCTGTTTTCTCCTGACAATGTTAACAGGGGCGTCCTGATGGACGACCTAGGTGAGGTGTGAGGTAGTGTGTCATCTGGACAGAGGAAGGAAGACAAAGAGACTTGGTGGTGGAATGAGGAAGCACTGGAAAGTATACAGAGGAAGAGGTTGTTGAAGAAGAAATTAGACAGGAGTACAAGGAGATGTGGCGTAAAGTGAAGAGAGAGGTGGCGAAGGCAAAAGAAAAGGCGTATGGTGAGTTGTATGAGAGGTTAGACACTAAGGAAGGAGAAAAGGGCTTGTACCAATTGACCAGACAGAGGGACCAAGCTGGGAGGGATGTGCAGCAGGTTAGGGTGAAGGATAGACATGGAAATGTGCTGACAAGCGAGGAGAGTGTGTTGAGAAGGTGGAAGGAGTACTTTGAAGGGCTGATGAATGAAGAAAATGACAGAGAGAAGGTTGGCTGATGTCGGGGATAGTGAATCAGGAAGTGCGGTGGATTAGCAAGGAGGAAGTGAGGGCCGCTATGAAGAGGATGAAGAGTGGAAAGGCGGTTGGTCCAGATGACATACCTGTGGAGGCATGGAGATGTTTAGGAGAGATGGCAGTGGAGTTTTTAACTACATTGTTTAACACAATCTTGGAAAGTGACAGGATGCCTGAGGAGTGGAGAAGTATACTGGTACCAACTTTCAAGAATAAGGGTGATGTGCAGAGCTGTATTAACTACAGAGGTATAAAGTTGATCAGCCACAGCATGAAGATATGGGAAAGAGTAGTGGAAGCTATGTTAAGAGGAGAAGCGATGATTAGCGAGCAGCAGTATGGTTTCATGCCACAAAAGAACACTACAGATGCAATGTTTGATTTGAGAATGTTGATGGAGAAGTATAGAGAACGTCAGAAAGAGTTATATTGTGTCTTTGTGGATTTAGAGCAAGTATATGACAAGATGCATGTATGCATGAGGAAGTCAGGAGTGGCAGAGAAGTATGTAGGAGTGGTGCAGGATATGTATGAGGGCAGTATGACAGTGATGAGGTGTGCGGTAAGAATGACAGATGGGTTCAAGGTGGAGGTGGGATTACATCAAGGATCGGCATTGAGCCCTTTCTTGGTTGCAATGGTGATAGACAGGTCAACGGACAAGATCAGGCAGATCATCTCCGTGGACTATGATGTTCATGGATGACATTGTGATCTGTAGTGAGAGTAGGGAGCAGGTTGAGGAGAGCCTGGAGAGGTGGAGGTATGCAGTGGAGAGAAGAGGAATGAAAGTCAGTAGGAGCAAGACAGAATACATATGCATGAACAAGAGGGAGGACAGCGGAATGGTGAGGATGCAAGGAGTAGAGGTGATGAAGGTGGATGAGTTTAAATACTTGGGGTCAACTGTCCAAAGTAATGGGGAGTGCAGAAGAGAGGTGAAGAAGAGAGTGCAGGCAGGGTGGAGTGGGTGGAGAAGAGTGTCAGTGATTTGCAACAGAAGGATACCAGCAAGAATTAAAGGGAAGGTTTACAAGATGGTAGTGAGACCAGCTATGTTATATGGTTTGGAGACAGTGGCAGTGATGAGAAGACAGGAGGTGGAGCTGGAGGTGGCAGAGTTGAAGATGCTAAGATTTTCATTGGGAGTGATGAAAAGGGACAGGATTAGGAATGAGTATATTAGAGGGACAGCTCAGGTTGGACGGTTTGGAGACAAAGCAGGAGAGGCAAGACTGAGATGGTTTGGACCTGTGCGGAAGAGAAATGCTGGGTATTTTGGGAGAAGGATGCTGAATATGGAGCTGCCAGGGAAGAGGAAAAGAAGAAGGCCAAAGAGGAGGTTTATGGATGTGGTGAGAGAGGACATGCAGTTGGCTGGCGTGACAGAGGAAGATGCAGAGGACAGGAAGAGATGGAAATGGATGATCCGCTGTTGCGACCCCTAACGGGAGCAGCTGAAAGTAGTAGTAGTAGATAGTATTTCAATACATTTTCCAGACCTTAGCATGTTTGCTGAATTTAAAGACTGGTTGTTCATCATGACAGAATATCATATAATGATAGAATCTGGGCAGTGTATCCATTAGCTAGTTCATATCTAAAGCTGCAAGTACGGCTGGTCAGTTAGCTGGCCTCTGTTGTAAAGATGCGTAGAGACCGTATGTTCGGCGGGATTCTTTAAATGCTTGTGTGTGTCACTACCAGTCTTCCCCACTCGTGAAGATGGTCCTATGGCGTTGGGGATACAGATCAGGGTCCAGACTGCAAATCGGGAGGAGTTCTGCATAGAGGAAGACAGACCTGGTGGCCAACAGCCAGGCGGTTTCAGCTGGGAGCCGAGGGTATGCACGACCTACACACATGCACGCACGCACGCACGCACACACACACACACACACACACACACACACACACACACACACACACACACACACACACACACACACCTCAGTAATCTGCTCGGCAGAGCTGAGCAATCAAAACCTTTCATATTTCTATAAACCAACACAAGGCTGGTGAAACCTTTAGCCTCGAGTTTGACATCCTTTTATTTTATTTCCTCTAAATTGTTTAGAACTTGGGATGTTCATAATTAACCATTTAAACCGTTAACTGATCATAAGAATTTTGACCGATAAATATGATCAGTTAAATGGTTAAATAAAAAAAAGTAATTAAGAAAAGTCTGCTGCATAGCAAAAGAAAAATAGGCTACACATATCAATCAACTCATAGGGGCATGTCGACACGTGCAACCAACCACACGTGCCTACAATTATATTTCGCTGTGCCCGAGCAAAAAAAAAGTACTGTGCGGGACCATTTCGACCAAAAGGACGACGAGGTTATTTGTAAAATATGCAATGCCGTACTGAAATATAGCAGTACTGCAATACCACTTGTGAAACAAACATCCACAAGCATTGGGTGATGGAGGACAACAAACTTTGGCCTCCATGTTAGCAGAGAGAAGTTGTGATCCGTGGCGGTCTGAGGAGACAACGCAGAGAATCTGTTCAACGGTGGAGAAAGACATTTTGCCCATCAGCATGGACTCTGTGGCGAGGGTTTTCAAGAGATACTGGGCTATATCGAGCCTAAATACTAAATCCCATCAAGACTGACTATTACCCGTCGAATTGAAGCCGTTTTGCAGAGAAAAAAACGAGTGTTTAAAACGCAACTTCTGCAAGTGTCTGTATATGTCCACAATACCGCCAGGGCAATGCCATGATGTTGCTCCTGGGAGACGACTACAGCACCTCTCAACAAGACCAAGAGACAGAGGTGGACACCTATATGTGAGAAAAACCCCCCCTCATTGGATACGAATCCTCTTGACTGGGGGAAAGTAGGGCTGGGCGGTACATTGACTTTTTACATTACATTATATCGATATATTTTCAAACAAGATATAGGATGAGACAATACCGTTTATATCGACATAGTTGCGATGTTGCGTTAAAATGCATAACCCATTTTTAACACTAGAACGAGCGGGATTTCCCTCCTACCTACAACGACCATGGGCGGTCAAATTGACGACTGGTTTTTAAACTCTATATATATTCTTTCACGATAAACACCCAATTGAGATATTAATACATTACATATGTTAGTATGTCTGTTATGAAACTGACACCAAAATTACAATTTTAACAACTTTAACACTATCTTTCAAACAATTTAAAATGGCCGCTGTCCAACGCCTGTAAATACTGTAATGCCTCGGTGGTAGTCATGGTGCGTCTGAAACGGCGTCTGTAACTAGACATGTTGGCAATAATCAAAAATCAAGTTCAGACTATTTCTCTGCGCTGGAGAATGCTAGTGTGTTTCTAGGACAGAGCAATGAACTTCGCAAAGGAAATGATGCAACCAACACGCGTCATAAATAGTGACATGACGTGCACGATCACGCGCAAATTACGAGCGGCCATTTTGACAGCTCATGGTTATTTTAGGTAGTTCTTATAACTTTTTTGTGTGCAATTGATCTAAAACTCATTTTGAATGCAAACATATGCAATTTTAGGAGAATTCAGGGACTGGCAGGTCTGTATCTTTTTTTCCCACCAAGTTATTAAACTGAAAATCCAAAACAGTCAGAATGCAGTTGCTTTCTCAGAAATAGGCCAATTTGTATTTAACATAGGCCATTTATTTTTGATAATTTCTCATTTACATGTTGATATATTGTGCAGCTGTATATTTTAAAACGGGGAAGGAAACCCCGTCTTTTCATTTTATTTTGACCCGTTTGATACAAGTGCTTGTGACATCTCATATGTGGCTTTGACTTACAACTGAACATTTAGCCTAATTGGTAGAAAATACCGAAATATATATTGTGTATCGCCATTCAGCCTAAAAATACTGAGATATAATTTTTGGTCCATATCGCACAGCCGTAGCGGAAAGCTAATCAGATGCGCTTCCTGAGGCTGGCCACTCTAGCGAGGCGCTATCTCTGCATTCCTGGGACATCTGTACCATCTGAGTGGGTATTCTCCGCCGCGGGTCTCACAGTCAACAGACTGCGCTTCAGAATAACCCCACAGCATGTCGACAGTTTGCTATTTCTGAATAAAAACCAGTAGAACAGCTGTCTGCTGTGCTGAGGACTGTGGTAGGCCTGGTCTAGGTATTTCATTCATTCATTCATTATCCGAACCGCTTATCCTGCTCTCAGGGTTGTGGGGATGCTGGAGCCTATCCCAGCAGTCATTGGGCGGCAGGCGGGGAGACACCCTGGACAGGTCACCAGGCCATCACACAGGGCCGACATACACACACACACACACACATTAATAACTAGGGACAATTTAGCACGGCCGGTTCACCTAAACCTACATGTCTTTTGACTGTGGGCGCAAACCGGAGCCCCCGGAGGAAACCCACGCAGACACGGGGAGAACATGCAAACTCCACACAGAGGACGACCCGGGACAACCCCCAAGGTTGGACTACCCCGGGGCTCGAACACAGGACCTTCTTGCTGTGAGGCGACTGCGCCAACCACTGCGCCACCATAATTTTATTTTATTTTATTTTTTGGGATTTCCCCCCCCCCTTTTCTTCCAAATTGTACTTGGCCAATCACCCCACTCTTCTGAGCTGTCCCGATCTCTGCTCCATCCCCTCTGCCAATCCGGGGAGGGCTGCAGACTACCACACACCTCCTCCGATACATGTGGAGTCGCCAGCTGCTTCTTTTCACCTGACAGTGAGGAGTTTCACCAGGGGGACGTAGCACGTGGGAGGATCACGCTATTCCCCCCAGTTCCCCCCCCACCCCACCCGAACAGGCGCCCTGACCCACATGAGGAGGCACTAGTGCAGTGACCAGGACACATACCCACATCCGGCTTCCCTCCTACAGACACGGCCAATGGTGTCTGTAGGGACGCCCGACCAAGCCGTTGGTAACACAGGGATTCGAATCGGAGATCCCCGTGTTGGATTATTTTATTTTAAGGTCTGAAAAATGTGACTACAAGTTTTCGTTTTGCTTATCTGTTGGCTGTTTTTTATAATTAATTAGCCAGAGGATTCAACGTGTGTTTTCGATTTGTTAATCTGTTTAAACATTAGAAAGTCTGGTTACTCGCTCTTTATTCTAATAAGTTATTTAATATTTCTACACTGGAGATCTAGGCTATTATGCTGATTATCACACAGCGCACTTGGCGCCAGAGGATTCAGTGTGCGTTTTCGTTTTGTTAATCTGTGTTTGTTCTTCAGAAAGTCTGGCTACTATTTGGAATTTACTTAAACATTTATTTAAGTTCAATATTTTTCATGCAGGCCTGTGGGTCTAGTTTATTCAGTCTGTTTTATATCGTTCCCAGCACCGCTGATGGTGTGTGATGACGTGATGATGTTCTCATGTTCTGTTGTTTATGCTGCTATTAAAAACCCCTTCCTATGAAAAAAACGTTTGTTGGATTGGTTTTTTTTATTTCGCAGACACTCGTCCACTGTAAATAGTACGTTTTAATCTTGTCGGTTAACGGTTAACGATCGGTTAATGAGCATCAGTTATCGGTCAGGAAAAAAAAAAATCAAAATGAGCATGCCTATTCAGAACGAGAAAAACTTCAGAACTGAAACCAAAATTAGATAGCTAAAAAAATTCACTAGAGTTAGCTAGTCACCTAATGTTAAAATCCATTTGAACTTTAGCCCCTGGGAGGTTATGTTTAGTTGTGTTTAAACAATCTGGACAGGAAGTCACCAAATACAGAACTGCTTCTAGAGAAGGGGAAAGTTTTATTTATTTCCTTACTGCTGGTCACTGAAGTCATCCTGGGGAGAAAACAGCTGCTTGAGACAGGCGACGGAGAGCGAGGTGTACGGGGAGCGTCCTCTCTCTCCTGGAGCTCCTGGAGAAGCTCCGTGGCTCCCTGGAGGTTACCGGCTCTGAAGCTGCTGGTGCTGTCTCTCTCCTCCTCCTGCTGTGCAAACTGCTGCAGCTCTTCCTGGAAGGGAGCGAGGGGAGGAATAGGGGAGTGAAGAAAAAAGGGGAGTGGAGACAGAGAGGAAAAGATATGAGAAGGTGAGGAAAAAGGAGTGGTGAAGAAAACAAACAGGGAGCAGAAACACAACATGCAGTAATGAACAGTCTGTGATAGCTGGCTTTTTAAATATTGTTAGCAATCTGACAGCTTTGTGACTTAAGAGATTCCCATGATCAACCCATGAATTCTCATCATTTTCTAAGCATGTTCAAGCTTAACAACTTAACTAAATTATTCAAATGTTACCACACGTCTTGTTACCAAAACAGTCATTCGGGACATACTACCACTGAATATGTTGCCAAGCTGATATTTCTAAATAAAAATACGGAAAAATTTTTGCTCGTTTAATGCTGTAGTTTCACGCAGCTCAAGGTTTATTTGGAGACATGAGGCAAACTTATAAACACTGCCAATGATTTCATCGCATTATTGGGAGGTGGGGGGGTGAAATAATCAAACATTATACTACAAGAACATTAATGTCAGTAAAACTAATACAGTTTACCCAAGTTATGCTTGACAATTTTTTTGGGGGGGGGGGGTTTCCCCCTTTTTCTCCCCAGTTGTACCCAGCCATTACCCCACTCTTCCGAACCGTCTCAGTCACTGCTCCACCGCCTCTGTCAATCCGGGGAGGGCTGCAGACTACCACATGTCTCCTCTGGTACATGTGGAGTTGCTAGCCGCTTCTTTTCACCTGACAGTGAGGAGTTTCACCAGGGGGACGTAGCGCGTGGGAGGATCACGTTATTGCCCCCAGTCCCCCCCCCCCAAACAGGCGCCCCGACCGACCAGAGGAGGCGCTAGTGCAGCGACCGGGACACATACCCACATCTGGCTTCCCACCCGCACACACGGCCAATTATGTCTGTAGGGACGCCCAACCAAACCGGAGGTAACACGGGGATTCGATTCGGCGATCCCCGTGTTGGTAGGCAACGGAATATACCACTACGCTACCCGGACGCCCATGCTTAACAAATTTGATGATATGCTTTGCATGAAGTAAAAAAAATAGCAACACAGCTGCCCAGAAAGTGGGGCGGACAGCTGTCTGGAATGGGAGAAGGAGCGGTCAGTAATTTGAATCAAATCGCATTAAAGTTACACACGATCCACCACATAAACAGCAAAGAGAATGACACATGCATGGGCTCAGAAAATTATTATGCCATTACGCCACCATTACATTTTTCCTTGTGCACCCCCTAGAGGCAGCTTGAGCATCCTAAGGCGTGCATGTGCCACACTGTGGGAATCCCTGATCTTCATAAATAGTCATGTAACATCTAGAAGCAACAGGCAGATCCAAGTAACCATAGATGTTCTTTATGAAACCACATGACCGGCAAGGACTGCCAATTCAAATGCATAGCGAGCGGCATAGAACTATCACTAATTGAAAATGTAATGTAAGGCAATGCATATGCAAAAGAAGATTTTCGCGTGTCGTTCATATGCTTTTTTTTCCCAATTCTGTAACATTACAATCCATCACCCACAGTAACGACAGCAGCTACAGTTACATTGGCTAAGGTTAGGTAGTGGTAAAGTTTAGGGTTATGGTTAAGTTGTGGTGAGTGAGTGATGTCATACAACAGTTTGGCAGTTTGTCTAATCACATGTTTTCCAAGAGAATGTTCATGTACTCCCTTGAAGTGATAGAAGATAGAGAAACCAACAATTACTTAATATCTACACACCCATGGCATGAACACAGGTCAATTTCAAATTGAGTAATCAGTGGAGATGCTGGTATGGACATATATATATATATATATATACATACACATGACACCTGTTTTGAACATGATCTGACTCCACTGGGTCTCCTCCCCTTTTTCTGAACTAAAAATTATCCAATATTCAATTAGGTTTGATTGAATATTTGATATGGCTTGATATGTTGCTCAATGTAAACATGTCAGATGACACTAATCTTGCTGGATTATCTTGCTGGTATTTCCCTAAAATCTGTGAAAAATTGTGACTTGCACATGAACGCTTTCAGCGCATTCAGGGTCATGTTCGTTTCAAATTAAACATGGGGATTTGTCATATGAAATGTGACTTTTACTATTGTGACAATCACATGATGTCAAATCCACCAAAATTGAAGAAATTAGGGATAACCACTTTAAAACTAAAGCAACTGAACCCTGGACTCTCAAGCCAAACCCCACTGCTAACTCATGGGATTTGCTTGCTTGCGAGGCTGGTTACGCCCCACAACATTTAATGATTTGATCATTTATTTGACCAAATCAATGTGAAAAAGTCTTTAGGTCTGTAAACAACATTACCACTGTAACAACGATGAACAAATATATCTGGTAATATAAATGTTGTAACAGAAACGGGGAGGCATATCTCTTAACATCATCAGTGTTGCAACAGAGGTGACCAGGGATGTTTGGTGTTGTCCTAGTGACTAACCAGGTACTTTTTAGTGAGGCAGGCTTCATAGTGCAGAGCCTTGACACGGCGCGTCAGTAGGTGGACCTGGGTCAAGAGTTGAACATGCTGGAGGGGATCATATATATGAAATGGAGAGGAGAGAGAGACAAAGAGAAAAAGAAAGAGTGAGAGAGATTTCAGTCACTCAGCAAATCTGTTAAGTTTGTTTGTTTACACTGTTTACATTACACCATCAGTTTAAAAAGATAAAAATGCAGCAAGGTGCATAAAAATGGGCTCCTTCTGTTTGCTCTGGTCTTCCTGGCACATCAAACAACCCAAGACTGACCTGGAGAAAAGGCCAGCTGGTGGCCGCTTTGTTACCTGCTGCACCTGTTGCTGGAGTTGGGCTTTTTGTGCGGAGTCCAGGAAGAGGGAGGGGCAGAGCCTAACTGGCACCATAGCTGGAGTGGTAGAGGGTGGAGCACAGGTTGGGCTGGGTTTTTCATGGTTCTGAGTAGGCGTGTCCTGCAGGGCTCTCCTCTGCTGCAGGGCCTCATACTGTTCCCGCACCGCACGTCGACGTTCAGTTAGCATACTGGCTAGCGGTGCTTCAAAACTAGGGGTAGTGAGTAAAGACAAAAAGACCAGAGTAAAAATAGGGTTGTAAACAAGTCAGCAGGAAGCTCTGACTGTGGCCCTGGCAGTAATTATGCCAACATAGACACGATCTACCTATTGCCTTCCTCTACTCTAGAACCATCCAACTGTATTCTAGCACACTAGATAGTAGACTATTGTGTATTCTTGCATTCTAGTTAGGAAGCTATAGTGCACTCATCATATTAGACAATGAGTCCTGTCAAACAAGATGTCTCCTATTTGCTGATCTTCTTCCCCAGGGCTCCTTCTAGAGGAAGAGGAAGAGCTGAGGAAAATATTCTTCCTCCCAACCCAAGCAGCAACTGCACATCTCTGCAGCACTGTCCCAATGGGAGGTTGTTTACAGACATTTGTATTTGTGTGTGTGCATTTGTGTGTGTGTTAGAGGTGTGGACTTGAGCCACTGTGACTTTGATTCGAGTTTCATAAATTCAGACTTGGCTTGAAAAATTGAGATTTGACTTGGACTTGAAAAACTTTGACTTACAATTTCATTTAGCAGACGCTTTTATCCAAAGTGACACATACATCTGAGAGTTAATACAACACAAGCAAGGATCTAGTCAGGAGGCGACAAAGCAAGTAAGTGTAAAAAAAACTAGGGTTCAAGTCCGATAGGACATTGATGTCAACAGGCAGCGCACAAAGGCAATGCATATGGTGCATAGAAGCGATTTTTTTTTTTAATACCATCAGGTGTGGAGGTGTTTGAGAAAGAGCTGGGTCTTTAGCTTCTTCTTATCAGCGGATCAAATGGTGTTTGGTAACTCGCTCCACCACCACGGAACTACAGAAGAGAAGAGTCTGGCTACTGACTTAGGGCCCCATTGTGGCGGAAGTGCCAGGCACCTTTCATTGGCATAGCGTAGTGAGTGGGACCGAGTACAGACCTGAATGATGGAGTTCAGGTAGGTGGGAGCGGTTTTTGTTGCTGTTTTGTAAGCAAGCATTAAGGTTTTCAATTTGATGCGGGCAGCTACTGGGAGCCAGTGGAGGGATATGAACAGTGAGTGACATGTGCCGTTATGGGTTGGTTGAAGACCAGAGGTGCCGCCGGATTCTGGATCATTTGCAGAGGTTTGAAAGTGCATGCAGGGAGACCTGCCAGTAAGGAGTTGCAATAGTCAGCGTGTGATATTACAAAAGCCTGTACCAGGAATTGTGCTGCATACTCAGACAGGTAAGATCTAATTTTCCTGACGTTGTACAGGGCGAATCGGCATGACCAAGCAACCGAGGCCACGTGAACCTTAAAGGTTAGTTGGTCATCAATCATGACACCCAGGTTTCGGACAGACTTTGTGGGCATGAGTTGGGTTGATCCGAGCTGGATATTGATCTGTTGTTGTAAGGATGGACTGGCTGGGATGACAAGGAGCTCAGTCTTCGATAGGTTAAGCTGCAGGTGGCGTTCTTTTATCCATGCAGAGATATCAACAAGGCATGACGATATATGTTCCGAGACTGTGAAATCATCTGGCGGGAATGATAGGAAGAGCTGGGTATTGTCAGCATAGCGATGGTATGAGAAACCACGGGAGTGGATGATTGCACCAAGTGAGGTGGTGTATACTGAGAGGAGGGAGGGGCCGAGCACTGACCTTTGAGGTACCCCTGTGGATAAACTGTGCGGTTTGGATACTTCTCCCCTCCAAGATATTCTAAAAGATCTCTCCAAGAGGTAGGACTTGAACCAGCAGAGGGCAGATCCTGACATACCAAGCTCAGTGAGTGTGGAGAGGAGGATTTGGTGGTTAACCGTGTTAAAGGCAGCTGACAGATCTAGCAGCAATAAAGCTGAGGACTGACCAGCAGCTCTAGCCAAACGCTGTGATTCTATCAACAGGAGTGCAGTCTCGTTAGAGTGACCGTGCTTAAAGCCAGACTGATTTGGATCATACAGATTGTTCTCAGAAAGAAATTCAGAGACATGGTTAAAGACCGTGCATTCAAGTATTTTTGAAAGAAAGGGTAGGAGTGTAACCGGTCTGTAGTTTTCAACCTGGGCTGGGTTGAGTGTAGGTTTTTTGAGCAGTGGGGTGACCCGAGCTTGCTTAATTACAGTGGGGAATGCACCCATTGTAAGCAAGGAGTTGATGATGTGTGTGACTGCAGGGTTAAGTGCGGGGGAAATGGTTTGCAGGAGGTTGCATGGTATCAGGTCCAGCAGACAGGTAGTGGAACGAGAGTCCAGCAGAAGCTTGGAGACTTCCTCCTCGATCAGGAGGGAGAATGAGGTGAGTGAGGCACTGTTAGCTGACAGCAGCAGATAGAGCTGGTCAGGCCCAGAGAACTGGTTACTGATGGCAGAGGCCCTATCAGTAAAGTACAAGGCAAACATGTCAGGAGTGAGCAGAGTGGAGGTCGGAGGAGGAGGTGGATTGAGGAGTGAGTTAAAAGCAAAAAAACATTTTTCGAGCATCAGTAGCGCCCCAGATCTTGTTCTAATAGTAAGTGGTCTTAGCTGTTTTTAAGCTGGAGGAGAATGACAATAGGAGACACTGATAGTCACTGAGGTCAGTGGACTCCGGTTTTACGCCATTTTCTCTCTGCCGCTCTGAGCCCCGCACAAGATGCTCTCTGATGACCTCAGTGAGCCATGGACTGGGGGGCATTACAAGCAGGTTTGGATGCTAGAGAGCAGAGACTGTTATGAGAGGAGGCTAGTGAGGAACAGTGTGTCTGTAGCCTCGTTGACAGGGAGTGAAGAGAATTCATTATGAGGCGGCATGGAAGCCAAGACCTCATTGGAGAGCTGGGTCGGTTTAAGGGACCGTAAGTTTTGGCGGAAGGAGACTCTTTGTGCAGGAATATGAGAATGTTCCAGTAAGGAGGCCATAAACTGAATAAAGAAGTGGTTTGACAGATGTATGGACTAAATAACTTGAATGACTTGTCCTAATCCCAGTTTCGCCCAGCACAAATAAAGTGAAAAAGTAACATAACAGTTGTTTTTTTTTCTTGACACAATCAGCTATAGCAAAATGTAGTTGCGGCCATGCGGGACAGACTGGAGGAGAGGAAGGAACGTGTTCAGTGAGACTTGTAAACATGTTGCCAAAAATCATATACCCCCCTTTGTTCTATGGACAGTGATGGAAGAAGTACTAAGACCTTTTACTTATGTACAAATATCCTGACAAACTACTCAAGTAAAAGTTAAAGTACGACAATTACATTTCTTCTCAAGTAAAAAGTACTTGCTCTTAAATGTACTTAAAATATTAAAAGTACAAGTACATTCCATATCCGGTGCCCTGACATAACAGAGCTTGTAGTACAGTTTAAAGTATGCCTACTGTACCTTTTTTCCTGCAGATTAATGCTAATGCAAAGCTTGATTACAATTTTTTTTAAAAAAACAACAACATAATTCATGCATGCTCCACCAGGCATGACACCGCCATCTGGTTTGTGACAGTGCTATAACAGTACAAGTCTACGTAGTAGTTTAAATCAAATACTATGCCGTGGAACCATAAATTTCGCCTTTTGATTTCTGGTTCTGTGTCGACATGACTGTGGGGCTCTGCCATAGGCTACAGCAGGGTCTCCGTAGCCATGCGAGGGACTCCGCAATAGCCTACGGGAACTTCCTCAAAAGTATAACTGCAAATTGAGATGCAGGTTATAAAATAAAACAAGATTTACTTAGCATTCGCACCAGACCTTGAATTTAAACTGGACAGGTGCAGCTTGAATCTATGCTGGTGCTGAATTAATCTCATGTCACCAGACATCCATCTCGTCAAACTCAGAGACCTCTGTCAGGTTGACTAGATGAAGAGGTCTGGCAAGAATACTGTTGAAGTATTATCCTCCACCTTTGTTTTCGCGTTACCTCTGGTAGTTTAACCCATGTGTGCATGCTCATAGAAACAAAGGAAGCGTTGAATGTGTTTCAGCCCAGCACTATCAGTGTTTTACTCACTTTGACCATTAAAAAAAAAATCAATGCCTCTATATGGCAACTAAATATATTGCTTCTGGAGCCAATATGGCGATATAAAAACCATCAGATAAAAAATATTGCGATTTGTAACTGAATGGATTTTTTCTTCCACCCCTAGTAACATGTGACATGCCTTGAGACTTAGCCTTTTACATATGGGATTTGACTTAGACTTTAGTGTCAAGACTCGAGACCTACTTGTTACTTGGAAACCAACGACTTGGTCCCACCTGTCTACTATTACTACTACTACGGCTACTATTACTACTTTTGGCTGCTCCCGTTAGGGGTCGCCACAGCGGATCATCAATTTCCATTTCCATTTGCTGGTCCCACCTGTCTGTATGTGTCAATTTACATGTGTCTATATGCATTTTTGTATTTATGAGTTTACATGTTTTTCTGTGCATGTCTGTGTTTGTGTGTGTGAGGGTTTTTGTATGCATAGCTCTGTCTTTGTATGTATGTGGTACCGTAGAGCTTGTGGAACGTTGAATTTGGGTATGCTCTGTAAGGACCTCTCCTCTTCCTCAGCCTCCTCCACATTGGGCTCCTCCTGGAACTAAATTGTTGACAAGAAACTTAGTTCATACTAGAGGCTGAAAATTTTTTGCATTGATTGTGCAATACAAATGTACAATTGTAAATACACACACAACTCCTGTATACTGGTCACAAATTTTTGCTGTTATTGTTGTGGTTTTAACATAATATAGGATAGAGTTGTGTGGCGGATGGTAGGTGAATATTGGTATATATTATAGTGTAACAGGGTGTCTTCCCGCCTGCCACCCAATGACTGCTGGGATAGGCTCCAGCATCCTCACGACCCTGAGCAGGATAAGCGGTTTGGAGAATGGATGGCTGGATTATAGTGTAATCTAGTGTGAGTATATAGTATTGTATATGGGCATGATGGGTTGTGGTATTGGTATATGATGTAGTGTATGGGCAATATAAAAGGAATATGGTATAAAATATAGGCATAGGGTGTTGATTACTCAACCATTAATAAAGTCTATAGCAGGGACATACCTGTTGTGCATACACGCTTGCCTTCAATGTCCTGTTTGTTGTTCAATTTATTTCTTGTTTTTTCTTTTATGTTTTTATTTTGTTTTTTTGTGTCACTGACATCTGCAAGTGAACCGGAGTAAAATTCCTCATGTGCATAGGCATACTAGGCCATTAAAGTTGATTCTGATTCTGTATAGGTACACATCAATATCTCTGCACAGCGACTCAGAAAATAGATTTCAGAGTTACTGTGGCTCAGAGATGCAGATGTGCAGGCCTCAAAAATGTAACTGCACATCACACATGTCTATGGGCCTGCAGAAAGGATATTTGAAGGTGTAGCATGACAGACACACACCAACATGAATCCTATAGGCTGACACGTTTGACAAATCATTATGTTAGTGTCCAATGAGCTGAGCCCCGAGCAACCTGATTGGTTGTACAGCCAAAAAGGTGGTGGCTGTATGTGAGGTATGCAGCATCCTCTAATTACAACTCAGATACTTCCATATTTCCACCTTCATTTTATTTCCCTTTGATAAACCAGGATCAGCATTGTGGAACAGAACAAAGAGTGCAGTCAACAAGTGTCTATACCAAACCTGTGAAAGTCCAATGTTACCGTCAACAGAAAAGTTACTCACTGTATCAAAAAGCTCCTCCAGTAACTCATTCGCCTCCTTTTCTGAAAGAGGCAAGAGACATGTTAGGTCAGAGCACAGTAGGTCACATTAGCAAGTCAATAATGGAATTGCAATTTTCAATAAAACGATTCTAGAGGGGTAAAGAACCAAGCTATATAACAACCTGCCAAAACATTAAAACCAGCTGCCTAATAATGTGTAGGTCCCCCTCGTGCCGCCAAAACGGCTCTGACCCGTCCAGGCATGAACTCCACAAGATCTCTGAAGGTGTCTTCTGGTATATGGCACCAAGACGTTATCAGCAGATCCTTTAAGTCCTGTAAGTTGTGATGCGGGGCCTCCATGGATCGGACTTGTTTTGCCAGCACATCCCACAGATGCTTGATCAGATTGAGATCTGGGTAATTCGAAGGCCAAGCCAACACCCTGAACTCTGTCATGTTCCTCAAACTATTCCTGTACAATTTTTGCAGTGTGGCAGAGCACATTATCCTGCTGAAAGAGGCCACTGCCATAAGGGATTACCATTGCCATGAAGAGGTGTACCTGGTCTGCAACGACGTTTAGGTAGGTGGCACATGAATACCAAGACCCAAGTTTTCCCAGTAGAACGTTGCCCAGAGCATCACATTGCCTCCACTAGCTTGGCTTCTTCCCATAGTGCACCCTGGTGCCATCTCTTCCCCAGGTTAACAACGCACACACACCCGGCTGTCCATATGATGTAAAAGAAAATGTGATTCATCAGACTAGACAACCTTCTTCCACTGCTCCATGGTCCAGTTCTGACGCTGATGTGGCCGCTGTGCCCATTTCAATGGTGGATAGGGGTTATCATGGGCACTCTGACCAAGCTGTTGCTACACAGCCCCATACGCAGCCAGCTGCGATGCAATGTGTGTTCTGACACCTGTCTCTCATAGCCAGCATTCACTTTTTTCAGCGATTTGAGTAACAGTAGCTCTTCTGTGGGATTGAACCAGGCAGGCTAGCCTTCGCTACCTACGCACATCAATGAGCCTTGGGCGCTCATGAACCCGTCGCTGGTTCATCAGTTTCCTTCATTGGACCACTTTTGGTAGGTACTGACCACTGCATACTGGAAACACCCCGAAAGACTGGCTGTTTTAGAGATGCTCTGACCCAGTCATCTAGCCATCACAATTAAGCCCTTGTCAAAGTCGCTCAGATCTTTATGCTTGCCCATTTTTCCTACTTTCCAAAGATCAACTTCAAGAACTGAACGTTCAGTTGCTGCCTAATATAGCCTACCCCTTGACAGGTGCCATTGTAATGAGATAATCGATGTTATTCACTTACCTGTCAATGGTTTTAATGTTTTGACTGACAGTGTATTTACTACGGTCAAAGTCAGTTTCTGTTTTATAACTTTTCATGTGTGCTATGCTAAGAAATACAACGGATTGAGCAGGAGACAGAAGTGCAAGACAGAGAAGAGGGACACAACACGGATCCTACTTGTGATATGGGTGGCTCGCCCTGTCCTGTAGTCTTCCTGGTCTGGTTCATCCAGTTCTTCGGGAAAGTGGTACTCTGGATCATCATCATCATCTACTTCCTCTGATACAGGGAACAAAGGACAGATGAGCATGTGGAACGACACAACCGACTTCATTTGATCACAAAAAAACACAACAAAATATTGTTGAACTCTGCTAGCTGCTCCCCTACGCTCAGCTAGCTGCTAGCTGCTAAGTAGATCCTTGAGGTTTCTGGCCAGTTTGCTAGAGAGGTAGCATAGTGGGGCAAAATGCAGCTCAGTGCTTTCCATACACTGACTAATCTGTGGTGTCCCACCACATCATCAGCATTGCCTAACGCAGAGATCAAATGTAAAATCAATTAATTCTTCTGGCAACACTTTCTGAGTACTAAGAAGTACTCTATTTTTATAATAGAATAGAACACAGAACAGAATACTCTTTATTAGTCATTTTGTACATACATACAAATGAAATTTACTCTGCATTTAACCCATCCTGTGTAGCTAGGAGCAGTGGGCAGCTGCCGTGCAGCACCTAGGGACCAACTCCAGTTATTTCTTCCTATTGCCTTGGTCAGGGGCACAGATAGGAGTGTTAACCCTAACATACATGTCTTTTTTGATGGTGGGAGGAAACCGGAGTGCCTGGAGGAAACCCATGTAGACACGGGGAGAACATGCAAACTCCACACGGAAAGGACCTGGGATGGCCTGGGGTTCGAACCCAGGACCTTCTTGCTGTGAGGCAACAGTGCTAACCACTGGGCCACCGTGCCGCCCAACGGAGTATGGGTGAAGTTATGACTGACTATAAACGTGACTCAACATTAACGCTTGTCTGCTTGTCAGGGACAAGCAAACTTTATAATCAGACACGTGAAATGCCTCCATTAATTGTATTGTGTAAAAAAAAAACTGTTAAGTATCAGCAAATCAACTGAAGGTGTCGCTCATCCTTGAGACACACTGATTTATTCAAACACATTTTAAATGATTTCAAAAATTTTCAGATTTCAAATTTCAAAAAATAGATTGTTAAATTTACTGTTGTTTAGATTTATTTACTAGTTTTTATGGTTAAGGAGAAAGCATGGTGGCACAGTAGTTAGCACGGTCACCTCATAGCAAGAAGGTCCTTGGTTCAAGCCCCAGGGTAGTCCAACCTTGGGGGTCATCCTGTGTGGAATTTGTATTTTCTCCTCGTGTCTGCGTGAGTTTCCTCCGGGTGCTCCGGTTTCCTCCCACAGTCCAAAGACATGTAGGTCAGGTGAATCGGCCGTACTAAATTGTCTCTAGGTGTGAATGTGTGTGAATGTGTTGTCCCTGTGATGGCCTGGCGGCCTGTACAGGGTGTCTCCCCGCCTGCTGACCAA
The DNA here is from genome assembly GCF_029633865.1 of Lampris incognitus. NCBI lineage: Eukaryota > Metazoa > Chordata > Actinopteri > Lampriformes > Lampridae > Lampris > Lampris incognitus. The sequence goes on from NC_079219.1 coordinate 12,021,991, forward strand.
TGACTGCTGGGATAGACTCCAGCATCCCCGCGACCCTGAGAGCAGAGTAAGCAGTTTGGATAATGGATGGATGGATTTTAAATGAAATTCTCCCACTGGAGCATTTAACTTATAGATTGAAGAATAAAGCGGGGGCCTTTCTAAAAATATGGCAAGCTTCTACGGAACTGCAATAACTCCCTTAACATTGTGACTCATGCTGATTTGTGTATATTTTATATATCTTTTGTATTTTTATGGCGCAAAAGCAAAATCATAAGCAATCTTACTGGAGGCAGCTGCAAAGTGTATCATGACTAAAAAAAAGGCCATAATAAAAAAAAAAAAAGTCATCTTTGTTCACCTGTGGTGATATTCAGCTGTAAGCCGAGTCAGTTGAGGCCATTTAAAAGCTTTATAATTAAAAAGTATTTTGCATTACTTAACAAACAGCAATAGGGGTGTAAATTTGGTTGCCAAATTTGGTAAGGCAGTTACATTTGGAAAGCATTAATAATGATATAAATAATAAATACGAATCAATGAGTTGTTACTTCAAGCTTACTAAATACAGGCCCTGTTATTTCCACACAATAAAAGTTCAAATTGCCTCCTTGGTGATTCTATTTTTTTTTTTCCATTGACACCGACATTTGACAATGACCGCCTAGAAAAGGCAGGGGGCCAATTTGGCCCCTCCGAATGACTCCTGGATCAAACACTGAGACTTGTGGATAAAGATGTTCTTCCAGCCTCCTCAACCTGGACAAGAACTTGGGAAGGATCCCCAAAAATGGAAAATTAAATTTTCACAGGTTTTTGGAATACAATTTTCATTTCATTTCCTATCTCTTCTGCCAGGGAAAAGACACTGCATCTCAACGTGACCTTTCGGGTTAAATAAAATGAAGGTACACACACACACAAACATTCTTTTCATGTAGTAAAAAGAAAATCGCAAAATTTGTGGATATGTGGTTTTTGCCCAACAGTGACATTATGTTCTTTAAAAAAAAAGAAGCATGCAGTATGAAAATAAAATACAAGTGGTCTCATCCCACAATGAGTCACCTTTGAAACATGACAGGCTGTGTGTTAAATTGGAAAAAGACAACTTTTCAAACCCCCCCCAGCATTTCCAAGTGGTATTATTGTTGGCGCCGCTATCGCAAAGACAACCGGATCTCTTTCTGGTTTCCTCAAAGCCAAGCTTTGTGAAGAAATGATCAACACCACTTTGGAAATAAGAGAGAAGAAAGAAGCATGTTCACTGAAGAGGTCATTTGAAATTGTCACAATTTTATATAGAAGGAACAGGCAAAAGTTGCGTTACTTACTGGTCCAGTAGAAAGAATGCCAATTGAATGTTGGTTTGAAACCCTCTCAAGTACCAGAGCCTCTCCATCGAGTGATTGCCCGTCCAAGGTTTACTCATTTTACCTGTTCCTATCGCTCTCCTTCTTCGTCTCCTCCATCAATGGGGTTCTTTTTCTCTTGCTGGGTAGTTTTCACTGCCACTTCGGTTGTTCCACCGTCCACCATTTCCACTCCTGGGGATAGCTACTGATAGCTACCAGGGGGGAAAAAAGGGCTATCTTCTTCCTCTTTTGTTTGTGCAACAGTTGACGCACTACCTTTGTGCCGTAAATCGAGCCACCATTTTCCCGTGAGATAGTACCCAGTGGCAGACAGAACTGCATTGTGAAAGCGATGCTTATAGGAAACCAACCTAAATGCCAATGGTGTAATTATTCTATAGCCATTCCACTGTGCAACCAACATTTACTTCATAATGATAAGTTAAGCAAAAAAAGCTGTCTATTTCCACTTTAACACATTCACTGCAACAGTGCTGAACCAACGAACAGACTTTACAGACACTGTAAACTACAGCAATTTCTGATATCTGACCTTCATTGTCTGAGGCCATCAGGCCCTGCAGCCACTGGGTCCAATGGCGGTCCTCCTCTACGAGGGCAGGGCCAAACTCGTACATGTCAGGTGTGATGTCAGGAGGCAGCAGCTCCGCCTCCAGTTGGCCCAAAGGAACGTCACGCAGCGGACGTTTGGAGCGTGTGCGGAAAGCCACGAGACCTCCTGCATCTACATCATTGTTGCTACTCCCTCCATTCAGCTGCTGGGACAGACAGGAAGACAACAACAGAATCACTTCCTGTCCTTCCTTTTTGAGGAATGAAGTTTTCTCTGGTAGAACACAAGAAAGCGTTTACAACGGGGGGATCTGATCTAGGAGCCATTTGATAAGAGAGGAAGAAGTGAAGAGGGGTTACTTAAATTGACAGGGGGAGATGGTAGAGGAGGTGTTAAGTAGGAAAGGAGGTGATAGAGGAGGTATGTAACAGGACAGGAGAGGTTTATCTGTTAGACCACAATGAGTTGTTTAGGACAAGAGGTGTTTACCTGATAAGTTAGAAGGAGACAATAGAGAATGTCAAAGTGAAGTATGAAGCACCCTACTGGACTATTATTATGGACTGGAAGACGCACAGATTTAAAACGTTAGATGCAACATTACGTCATAGATCATGGGATAACCGTCTGCCATCTTACCTTGGTAGTGACCACCTTTTGTTTATTCAGGGCAGCAATTATTTGTCATCTGTGTAGCACCAAATTATAAAACTAAAAGGACCAGAGAAACCAGGGAGGCTGGCATCATTTTCCACACGTTAGTATGGATTAGGAGATATTTGTTTGTAACACATGGGTCACTTACAACTACAAAAAGTTGGTAAACTAGGTAAAATTACTGTTAGCTACCAAGCACAGACAAGTTCTACCCCTCTCTTTATTAACAGGGTGAGTAGCTTCAGATACCTCAGTGTTCACATCACTGAGGCCCTAACATGGACACTTCACACAGACACTTTGGTGAAAAAGGCAAGGCGGCATCTTTATCACCTCAGGCAACTGAAGGAGTTCAGTATCCCCCCACATATCCAGAAAACTTTTTTTTCGGGTGTCATTGAGAGCGTCCTGGCAGGGTGCTTCACCAACTAGTATAGGAACTGTACCTCTCAAGACCAAAAAGCCCTGCAGAGAGTGGTACAGTCACTTCAGCATACCACCGGGTCCACATTCACCCCCTTACAGACCTTATACACCAAGCGGTGCAGAACCAGGGCTAGGATTATTATAGAACCCCATCACCCCGAAAACGGACTGTTTCAGCCGCTGCGGTCAGGTAGATGCCTCTGCAGCCACAAGGCCAAAGGCCAGCACAGAGAGACTCATAAGGAGTTTCTTTCCTCAGGCCATAAGGACATTTAACTCAACATAACAATAATAATTACATGTGTACTGCCACTGTAGTGCCACTGCCACTTTTATCACTTTTACCATTCTGCCTCGGGCACTTTCCAAGGACACTTTACTCATTCAGCCTTTTTGCGCACTTGTATTTACTTGTACTTGTATTGTATACAGCAACTGCATTGTAAATTTGTAGTGTAGATATGTATTTATTGTATATTGTATTGCACTGTATTCATTGGGAGTGACGAAGAAGGACAGGATTAGGAACAATTATGTTAGAGGGACAGCTCAGGTTGGACGGTTTGGAGACAAAGCAAGAGAGACAAGATTGAGATGGCTTGGACATGTGGAGGAGAGATGCTGGGTATATTGGGAAAAGGATGCTGAATATGGAGCTGCCAGGGAAGAGGAAAAGAGGAAGGCCAACGAGGAGGTTTATGGATGTGGTGAGGGAGGACATGCAGGTAGCTGGTGTGACAGAGGAAGATGCAGATGATAGGAAGAAATGGAAATGGATGATCCGCTGTGGCGACCCCTAATGGCAGCAGCAGAAAGTAGTAGTAGTAGTAGTATATTGTATTGTACTGGACTGTATTGCATTGTATATACACTACCGTTCAAAAGTTTGGGATCACCCAAACAATTTTGTGTTTTCCATGAAAAGTCACACTTATTCACCACCATATGTTGTGAAATGAATAGAAAATAGAGTCAAGACATTGACAAGGTTAGAAATAATGATTTGTATTTGAAATAAGATTTTTTTTACATCAAACTTTGCTTTCGTCAAAGAATCCTCCATTTGCAGCAATTACAGCATTGCAGACCTTTGGCATTCTAGCTGTTAATTTGTTGAGGTAATCTGGAGAAATTGCACCCCACGCTTCCAGAAGCAGCTCCCACAAGTTGGATTGGTTGGATGGGCACTTCTTTGAGCAGATTGAGTTTCTGGAGCATCACATTTGTGGGGTCAATTAAACGCTCAAAATGGCCAGAAAAAGAGAACTTTCATCTGAAACTTGACAGTCTATTCTTGTTCTTAGAAATGAAGGCTATTCCATGCGAGAAATTGCTAAAAAATTGAAGATTTCCTACACCGGTGTGTACTACTCCCTTCAGAGGACAGCACAAACAGGCTCTAACCAGAGTAGAAAAAGAAGTGGGAGGCCGCGTTGCACAACTGAGCAAGAAGATAAGTACATTAGAGTCTCTAGTTTGAGAAACAGACGCCTCACAGGTCCCCAACTGGCATCTTCATTAAATAGTACCTGTTAGAGCCTGTTTGTGCTGTCCTCTGAAGGGAGTAGTACACACCGGTGTAGGAAATCTTCAATTTCTTAGCAATTTCTCGCATGGAATAGCCTTCATTTCTAAGAACAAGAATAGACTGTCGAGTTTCAGATGAAAGTTCTCTTTTTCTGGCCATTTTGAGCGTTTAATTGACCCCACAAATGTGATGCTCCAGAAACTCAATCTGCTCAAAGAAGTGCCCATCCAACCAATCCAACTTGTGGGAGCTGCTTCTGGAAGCGTGGGGTGCAATTTCTCCAGATTACCTCAACAAATTAACAGCTAGAATGCCAAAGGTCTGCAATGCTGTAATTGCTGCAAATGGAGGATTCTTTGACGAAAGCAAAGTTTGATGTAAAAAAAATCTTATTTCAAATACAAATCATTATTTCTAACCTTGTCAATGTCTTGACTCTATTTTCTATTCATTTCACAACATATGGTGGTGAATAAGTGTGACTTTTCATGGAAAACACGAAATTGTTTGGGTGATCCCAAACTTTTGAACGGTAGTGTATGTATTTATAGGGATATACTTCCTATATACTCCCCGGATATTTAACTTTTTTTTTAAATTTTATTGTATTTTCATTTGATTATCATTTTATTATTACTGTTGTTCATTTCTCTTGTTGCACAGTTTGAGTTGCCAAAAAATAATAATTTCACTACTCATTGTACTTGTCCATGAAGTATGACAAATCTGAATCTTGACTCTAAACAGCATTGATTTGTTAGCTAAACAAATAAATTGGGCTATTGTTTGGCGTTTCAAAAAAAAAAGCCCACATTGTTGTTTTAATACTTGCTAAGATAATATAAAGCTCAAAGTAACATTTAGCAGTGCTACAACATGTCGTACAATCTTACCAACCATCACACAATCAGCCTACCTGAGATATTGTGCATAACATTAGCACATATGCAATACATATAGCTAACCAGTCAAAGATGGGAAATGTGAACTTCTGTAATTCAGGTAAAATTCCCTTCACCTCTAATGTAGTCACATGACTACACGATAAGCATATGAATGAAGACTGCGATTTAACTGGTCTAGGGGGTCTATGTCTCTATCTATGGGTCTATCAATGGCTCTACGCAATTGGTAATAGCCTTGGGTTTTACCTTTACACTAGTCACTGCAAAAGTTTTCAGAAGTCCTTCGACAGTATGCCCGCAAGATACCTAAAGCAGATGCCACGTGCTTGCAAGTGCAACAAGTCTAGCACCTATGAAGTTGGCCATGATCATGGCTATTCAGGCAGTCGCCAAGAATTTTAGAGTGAAGCCACAACAACAGCCAACTTCAGAGGTGCTCAACTCGTTGCTTGCGCAAGCACATAGTGTGTGGTTTAGGCAGCTCATGGACGTAACAGAAGTTTGATTTGTAAACGTAAATTTCACGGTGCAATATGCACTCCACTCTGTCAGTGTATCCGCACTGTACTTGACGGGAATATAAGTCAGTTTTCTCAAAAAGCCAATTCCCTATGTTGATTCCGTCAAAATGATAGATGGCATTTGGAATGATCTGTCAACCCTTTTAAAATTCAGTAAATGTGTTAACGCAACCCATGGATAGGAGGTGGTAATAGAGGGGTTTATAGAGGTGGTGTTTCCCTGATGACTTAGACGGAGGTGATAAGGAGTTTATAGGGGAGGTTTTTACCTGATAAGGTAGGAAATGATAGTGGACTTTATAGAATAGGAGGTGATAGAGTTTAGAGAAATGTTTACTTGACAGGATAGGACGTGAAAAGCGGAGTTTATAGAGGAGGTGTTAACCTGATAGGAGCTGCAGTCTGGGTTGAAAGCCAGCTCTTGGTCCACAGCTTGCAGCCTCTCAAGGAAAGAGGAGTCGGAGCTGAGCTGCTGAGGAATAGAAAAAGAGGAGGCTGGAGGTGGGGGGCCCATGGGGACAGCATCAACCCTCAGATGTCTGGGACATCTAGCTTCCTGCACAACAAAGGTCAGATGTCAGAAAGATCACAATCCACTGCAGAGGAGCTTATTGTGATGGTGTAAATGGTGATCCACTCTGTAGCCAGAAATCCCAATCTACCTTGACGGGTGTGTCTATCCACTTATCAGACTCCTGCTTGGGGGTCACAGGTTGAGCACTTCTGGTAACTCTGGGAGATGAGCTTATACTGTCTGCATCGCTTAGAAACGTCTACATACACATGCACAAACACACAAAGAGACATAAATGGACAGTTTGCACAGATCACACTAACGTTTCATCAAGAACGTGTTACATATCCTTCACATCAATGCTACTAGTAGACAAATTAAACCCAAAACATCAGTTTAGAAAGAGCTAAAATTAACAATTTACATTTACTCATTTAGAAAACATCTTTATTCAAAGCACCTTACAAGAGTCAGCAATTGACAGATTAATTTGAACGTTATCAACTGGCATCATAGAGCACTACACAGTAATCATAATTCTCTCCTTAAATCTTTCTAAGTAATTGTCATTGACAATGAATTTCTGCTTCCTGTATCTCTCTCTGCCTCTCACCTCCTCAGCTGTCTCATCTTCATCATCTTCATCAGGGCAGTACTCTTCATCAGATGAGTCCTCATCATCTTCCAAGAGGATGTCCACAAACTGAGGGAGCTGGTGGAGACAGAGCCAGGGACAGGATACACAAAGACACAAATACAGGAACAGAGAGACACAAAGACAGAGATACAAAGATAGGTATATAGAGATACAGGGTATCAAGAAAGAAAGAGACAGAAACAGAGACAGACAGTTACACACAGAGACAGGAACAGAACCAGAGATAAACAGAGAGCTAAAATAACAGGGATACACCAAACCATAGTAATCGTCCTCTTATCCTAACGCATAAACAATATTTTAACTGATGGATTTGGATTTTAAAAAAAGAAAAGAAAAAAAAAGAAAACAGACCTTCGGTACTGGTCCTTTGCATGGTGAAAGATAACAGATGGAGACTGACTGCTTCCAGATAAGTAGAGAAAGACTGAATTAAATGCCAAACCAACACATTTTGTATTGTAGATCAAATGCACAACATTGGTGAGGCCACTCACCTCTGCCTCCTGCACTACCTGTTTCAGCCGCGCTCTGGTCATCTTGGGCTCCTAAAATTGCCATAAGAGAGTTGCAGAGAAGGTTAGACACCCCAAGGAAATCATTCCCTCATTCATTCAGAGGCACAAAGGTCCAGAAATGCTTTTCTAACCGTCAAGTTTTCATGACTGTAGAGATGAGACATCATAGCAAAATTGGACACTTACAAACATAGGCTCATCCTGGGTATCTTTAATGGCAGCCTTCATCATTGCAACCACATCTTCATGAGTGAGAACCTCCTGAGGAGAGATTTTTACAATGATAAATCTCACTATTAGGGCTGCAACTATTGTTTTGGTAATTGAGTATCCTGCAGAATGTTTTGACAATTCATCAAGTAACTGAACTGAGAAATTCTTTACTGGAGGAAAAAAACAGATATTGAATTGTAAATCATCTATTAAATTGACTAAATGGAATCAGAATTCACTTCAGTCCTACTAAAATATTTTGCCATCCAAACGCTACTCTGCACTATTCCCCAACTCCGCTTAGCTGGGGAATGGATTTGTATGCAAGAAAGATAGAGGTACAGATAGGAAGACAGTAGCTTCTATTAATACAAATTCAAACATATTTTTAAATCAAGATGCAGATCCCCCACCCCAACTAAACTTTAACTTTACTCATAATTCACAAGCATAAAACTTGTATCCCTGCAACGAGAAACCAAACAGACAGCATGCCAACGTGGCTGGGTAAATTTTAGATATTGAAAAAACACAAACCTGCAGCCAGTGCCTGCTGATGGACTCATAAGGAGCCTACCAGTTGCGTTTTACACGGTCTAGATGAAACGCAACTTAACTCATGTCAAGCCTCAATTATGAAGATGATGTTGAATTTAACCGGTGCTCTTTAAGGTGTTAAAATCATTCTGTAGACCTCTTAAACCTAACCTTGCATCTTTAGTAAATCCCTTATACTACTCTTTCAAATGTTGGGACATCGAACATGTTCTATGATAGGCTAGTTCAGTTTTGCAGCGAACACAGAATATCATATTTCAAACGTTTCCAGACCGGAGACATTATCTGACATTTGTTACTGAGCCCCCACATCAATGTTTTTTGCCTGTTCTACCAGACTGCCATTATGCAGAAAAACGGAGGATGAAAATTCTCTTCAAGGAATTATTACAATCAATATATTTGAATAAGTAATTTCCCCTTTATTCAGAATCATTTTAAAATTCATTATTATTGTAAAGTTCATCAGCTGATTAGACATTTGATGATCACCATGTATTCTTATACAACATCGCTTCATTGAAAATAGCTTGGCTCAGTTTTGATGATGCTGGGAGAGCCATGTCTCATTACCACCTGGGTGCCTCAGAGCCAGGCACTGCAGTCTGACAAGGTGTGGAGGACTCACATGAAGGATGGTACGGACATTGCTTGAGGTCAAGTTGTGCTGCTTTGACTTCCTTTCCAGGTCGATGTCAAGTTGTCCGAACTCGTCATCGCTGGACTCACTGCAGCTGGACTCATCGCAGTTGGACTCATCCTCCTCACTGTTGCTCCCTACGACACCGCTGTCACACAGAGAGGGCACTGCCAGTTTTCTTTGTCCTACACCGCCTGTTCCATCTGTCAAGGAGATAGAGGAATAATTTTAAGCCTAAGACTAAAAGAAGGCTATTGGCTGATGTTCTCCTATCCATCTTTACTATGCGCCAGGAAAACAATCGCCTGTGCTTACTTGTTCATTATCACTATGGACATCAAAATGGACAAAATTTAAATATTTACTTTAAAAAGGAACAAAAGGAAGGGCGAGGTTCTAAACTCTGGTCCTCCTGATCCACAGCTGCTAGTTTTCTATTCCGCAAGGTGGTTCATTATGTTTGCCTGATTTCCCAGGTCTGAGTACTCCCTGATTAGGTGATCGAATCCCTGGCAGACTACAAAATCAGCAACTCTTTAGTCATTTAAATGTTCCTAAAGCAGTGGGACAGCTGTGTGTGTGAGTGCACAGTGCATGAGTTGATACCAAGAACAAATACTTTAAATACACCCAAAAGTCCTCCCAGCAGTACCTGACCCGGCAGAGCTCTGCTTCCAGTTGTGACACTGTTCTTCTCGGAGGCTATCTTCCAGCCCGGGGACACACAACATCCCATCTTTCTTTGCAGCTTTGAGGACAAGGTGACACATTTCTTCCGCTTCTGGGCTACGCTTCTCATGATGTTGCTATAAGATCACACTTCATTATACAGAGTGGTGTGTGTGTGGGGGGTGGGGGTGGGGGGGTCTAGTTTACAATCATTATGTATCACTATGAACGTTAACTTAAATCATTAAACACATGGGTTTTACAGACACATGCTGGGTAAAAACATAACAGGACTCTTAGTTCAAACCTACACTCAGTGGCATTAATATGGCACCACATATTTTCAATCTTGTAGCCTACTGTAGAAGATTTACTCCGGCGTTTCTGCCTCATTTGTGTCCGGTCAGAAATACGGCGTTGAATTTCAAAACGTAGAGCTCATGAAACTGCATTTCGTTTTGTTTTCTCTTTCTTTTAATTAGCCCGCCAATTCAATGTAAAGGCAAAAAAAGGGGGCATTGGCTAACACCAGGCTGCTGGTTAGGAAAATACAACTGGCCACATTCAAACGGAAAGAGGGGGGAGCTGGAAAAGCGACGGCACAGCTGCAAAGTAGAGAGTCGCCTTATAACCTTGTGGCGTCTTTTAACCAAATGTTCACAAAAAAATTTTAACAGAAAAATGAACAACAATACGTACGTACCCTTGTACTTTCTCCGGTTTCCATCAAGCTATCGCCGTCAATTGACTTCCGGGAAGTACACGTGCGCTTCAAAATAAAAGCCTCTTGCTCGTGTTTAGAAAACTGTGAGGAGGGGGGGTGAGGTGCGGGTGAGGAGGACAACGGAGAATCGAGACCACCTTTCCTACGTTTAACACTGGCAAGGATTTAATTTTCATTTCAGTTTTTTTGGGGGGGGGGGACTGGAGGGGATCTTGAAGCAACCCAACAATGAGGGCCGCTTCCTCAGATCTATTGGAAGACCGCGCTAAGATAAGGACAGAAACCGCCACAGACCCAAAGCATTCGTTATGACACTAGTAAAAGAGAAATGAAGATCACAATCAAGTGTAAGTTGAAAGAAAGGTGGCAAAGGCAGTGGGTGGTAAGAAGAGAGAGCGGGACGGTAGGTGGCTGTGCAATATTCAGAGGTAAGGAGGTGTGATGAGAGGCACGGGGAGAACCTGGACAGACGGAACAATAATATCCAGGCTACACTTTGGCCATACAGGATTAAATAGTACAATATTTAAATTAGGAAAACATGACGCAGGAGGATGCGACTTCTGTGATCAAGAAGGAACATTAGAACGCATTATGCTTTGATATTGTAACCAGTTATTTTCTTGCCCGGTGCGGGATTCGATACGAGGTGTGCTGCGCCACCAGGCGACGTCACTAACCGCTCGGCTAAAGGGTCGGACCCGTTAACTAGGGGCTAACGTGTGTTATTAGTAGTTTACAGTATCAAAAAAAATCTGATGCTGGGAGAAGGGAATTGATTCTGAATCTTTAAGAAACAAAGTTCAGATTTGATTTACGTGATCTTGTACAAAGAAGTGCTAAGGACAAGGGTTATCTATTTTTGTTTCAATATCTTGGGGAAACGAACTAGATAGTGGGAATATGAATTTATTTACTTAATTTTATAATTTTTTCTTTTCTTCTTCTTTTTCTTTACCATGTAGTGAATGTAGTTACAGTCCCAATCGACACTCCATTCCATTTAGTGGCAGTAATGCCCCATAGGTCGTTTGCTAACCACCATAAAATGAAGGCGGAGGAAGAAGAAGAAGAAGTAGAAGGAGGAGGAGGAGGAGTCCTGTCTGAAGGATGACAATTAAACTTCATTACTGGCTTAATTTAAAAGGACATAATAAAGATCCTCCAACACAAGATGTATGAAAATACTGTTGGGAAAAGGAGACGAAAGGAAGAGTTTTGGATGGACAATTGAGCAGAAAAAAACAACAAATAGAAATAACTGAAATAAATATTAGTCCAAGGGTACCACATCCTTGGATGCTTTCTGATCCAATTGTAGATCTCACATTGCTTGGCAAAAAGAACAAAGATAATGTGTTTATTTTACATCCATAGACAATAAAGACTACGGCTATGTTCAAATTTATACAGATGCTTCAAAGAACTCAGCTGGTAAAATTGGTATTTCATACATAGTAGCAGATATCAACAAGATAAAAAAAGGACTGATTGTTAAAATCCAGTCCTTTCCAACGTCAATATTCACAAACGAACCTGTGATGGGTTATCAGTTCATAATGGGGAGATGCTGGCAATTTTGTTAGCAGTGTAATGGGTTGAAGATGTGAGACCTTTGAGAGCAGTAATATGATCTGATTCCAGTTCATCATTAATCAGCTTGAAGCACAGCCATTCAGACAGCACACCAGATGTTTCAATAGAGATACCCCAAACTTTATGCAGAATTCTAATGATGGGACTAAGTACGACATTTGTATGGATCCCAGGGCATACAGGAATCGAAGGGATTGAAATAGCTGACAAATGTGCAAAGGGAGCCACAAAAACGAATTACACTGACATCACCATACCCTTTAGTAAAACAGAAATGAAGACCACAAATAAGCAAATGTTTAAAGAAAGGTAACAAAAACAGTGGGAAGACGATAGAACAGGAAGGTGGTTGGACAAAATTCAAAGGAAAGTAGGTATGATGAGAGGCCCGGGGAGAACCAGGAGAGAGGAAACGATAATACAGTTTGGTCATACAGGAGTAAGTAGTACATTATTTAAAATAGGAAAGATAAAATACAGGAAGGTGTGGATTTTGTGATCAAGAAGAAACATGAGGACACTTTTTATGTTTGACTGCCCAAAATATGATGCTGAGAGAAGGGAACTGATACTGAACCTGACGGAGATAAAGTGGAGATTTGACTTGTGTCATCTTATACAAAGAGGTGCTAAGGGCACCTGTTATCTAATTTTAGTTCAATATCTTAGGAAAACGAACCCGATAGAGAGAATATAGCTTTGTTTTCTCGATTTTACATTTTCATATTTTATATTGTTTGAAACCGTGAATGTATAGATTCCCAATTCACACTCCATTACAGTTGGTGGCGGTACTGCGCCGTGGCGTTGTTTGCCAACCGCCATAGACTTAACAAGAAGAAGATTCTCTAATGCCCCGACTGAATTTGTGTGTTGGGTAAGAGTAACTAATGAACTGGCGTTAAGTTAAGTGCTAATTAGTCGGCGACCTAATTAACAGGCGATAGATACAGTTTGTGATCTGCGAGGGCCAAACACGACGGAAATACGCACGCCCAGCATACAACGTTGATAACGAGGGCCGCTCGCGCTCCCTTCGACACGAGGCTGCCAGTTCGCCTCGCGGGGGAAATGGAAGCGCAGCGTCCGCAGCTTCCGCCAGAGGTATGGCTCTACATTCTGGGGTATCTGTCGACGGCGGACAAGCTCAGCATTCGCGCATGTGCCAGGCTGTTCAGGAAGCTCGTTGACCACGGGTCTCTCTGGAGGGACTACCCCGTGGTTCTGGATTTTGAAAATGGCCCGTACAATTCTCGCTTCTGGAGCACACTTCGCCGCAGGAAAATCCGCCACGTCGTGGTTGAGAGCACCAAAGCCCGGGATTGGAAACAACTCGCCCTGTCGCTCCCGGCTCTCGCCACGGTCGTGATGGAGCAGGTGTCCCAGGGCTGCGTCCACTACTTGAAAGACTTTCCGCACCTCAAGCGTCTGACTCTCCGGAATAAGTTCTCCCCTCTTTTCGTGGACAGCTTGGTGGTTTCCGAACCGCGACAGCTCACTCACCTCGGCGTGTGCAATGTCATCTTTCCCACTCCCACGAGAGATATAGTCAGCGCGTTTGTCTTGCAGTTCACCAATCTCACGCATCTTGTGTGCCATCTAGATGGAAACCGCTGTGACCCGGTTCAGCTGTTTAACGCCATTATCACCGGCTTACCGAGGCTAGAGCATCTTTCGTGGGGTATGAATCGCTGGTATCCGATTGTCCATGATGAGTATGACCCCTATAACGTGAATCAAGACTCGTCGGACTATGTAAATGGGCATTCCGATAGTCTCACCAGTTTGGAACTGGTCAACTTTATGAACACCTCGCTCTCGCAGAACACAATGAGGTACCTGCCTTCTCTACAGAGACTTACCGTGCTATACAAGTATTCCTATGAAGACATGGAAATTACGCAGAGACACGACAACTGTTGCTTGAAGGTTTGGCTGAGTGACCTCCATCAGCTGTCAAATCTTGTCATCGTCAATGGGCCTCGCCTTCACGAGTACGCCAACTATATTCCTGCCACCGTGACAAGTCTGAGCTTGTGTGTCGGGCATCTGTCGTCATCGGAAATGGCGACCACAGCAGCCAAGGTTCCGAATCTGCTTCATCTCCACTTGGACCCGTGGCCGTCGAGGTTAGGCGTTCACAACAGTCAAATGCCGGTACTGTTTCCGAAGCTCAGAAGCCTCAAAATTCGCCATCAGCATGTAGCAGAGAAGGAGTTCCTGAACCTTCGGCATTTTCCAGATCTGAAATTCGTGAAAATTTTGGATGGCCACCCCACCCCCGTGCCTCATCTCTCGGAGCTTATCAGCCAGCTTAAACTCCTCAGCAATCACAGAATTGGGGTAATCACTTGCCCCGAAAGGAGAAACCCACTGGCCTGTATGTGTGCCGGTGACGAATACTGAACTCTTGTCCTCTTGCAGGCCAGTCGAACTGTAGGTCAACTGCTGTTTGATCACAAAGTAATTTGATTGCAATCCTATATCATATACATTTCATTATTCATGTACTGTATATGAGACTGAGCCGGACACTTCCATGAAATGAGGTCCTTCGTTCCACTATTTTCTTATATGTTGTACCTTTAACAGCATTTTCTTAAATCAAAATACAAGTGTTGTTCAGTAAATATTGTCGAAAACGCAACACCCCAAGGCAGTATAGCGAGTCCTTTGTTTTCTGTTATGATAAATGATATTTTTCTGAGTTTGGAGAATGGGATGGGATTTTCTCTTTTTGCGGCTGATGGGGCAATTTGGAAAAGAACTGGGAATTTGGAATTTATTGTGAAGAAACAACAGGAGGCCATTGTTAAAACTGAAAAATGCTCATTTAAATTTAGTTGGAAAGAATGGTTCTTTACAAGGAAAAGAATTGAAAGTAATTTAAAATTAAAATTATATAATCAAGAATGAGAGGGGATGAAACGGTTTGAATTTTTAAGGATTGTGGTTTGATGAAATAGTTACATGGGCTGTATATATTCAGAAAATAATTGATAAGCGTAAGGAAGTATTAAATGTAATGAGATGTCTGGTAGGAAGTGAATGGGGGCATTCATGGGACAGCATTGAAAACTATTTACACAGCATTAATAGGTTCAGCGTTTGATTATGGGCGTGTGGCGTTTGGATCTGCAGCAAATACATCTGTCAAAAAATAGACAACATTCAATATCAGGGGTGAGACTGTTCAGGTGCCATTAGAACAAGCCCAACATCAGCATTACAAGCGGAAATGGGAGAAATGCCACTGGAATTAAGGAGAACACAGCTATCTTCAAATTACTGGGTTAATTTAAAAGGACTTAATGAAGATCATCCAACACAAGATACATTAAAACTGTTGGGGAAAGGAGATGAAAGAAAGAGTAGTGGATGGACAAATAAGCAGAGAAATAAACAATTAGAAATAACTGAAATAAACTTTAGCAAAAGGGTACCATCCTCAGCAATACATCCTTGGATACTTTCTGACCCTATTGTAGATCTCACATTGCTTGATAAAAAGAACAAAGATAAGGAGTTTACTTTACATCCACAAACAAAGACTTGTATAGAAAATAACTACTATGGCTATGTTCAGATTTATACAGATGCTTCAAAGAACTCAGCTGGTAAAATTGGTATTTCATACATAGTAGCAGATTTCAACATTAACATTCACAAACGAACCTGTGATGGATTATCGGTATATACTGGGGAGATGCTGGCAATTTTGTTAGCAGTGTAATGGGTTGAAGATGTGAGACCTTTGAGAGCAGGAATATGATCTGATTCCAGTTCATCATTAATCAGCTTGAAGCACAGCCATTCAGACAGCACACCAGATGTTTCAATAGAGATACCCCGAACTTTATGTAGAATTCTAATGATGGGACTTAAATATGACATTTGTATGGATCCCAGGACATACAGAAATCAAATGAGTTGAAATAGCTGACAAATGTGCAAAGGGAGCCACAAAAACGAATTACACTGACATCACCATACCCTTTAGTAAAACAGAAATGATGACCACAGTTAAGCATATAAGAAAATAATAAAATAAAAAATATAAATAATAACATCCATCCATCCATCTATCCATCCATCATCAACACCGCTTATAAAAATAAAGAAAGGTAGCAAAAACAGTGGGAAGAAGAGAGAACGGGAAGGTGGTTGTAGAAAATTCAAAGTATGATGAGAGGCATGGGGAGAACCAGGACAGAGGAAACAATAACATCCAGGCTACATTTTGGTCATACAGGAGTAAATAGCACATTATTTAAAATAGGAAAGATATAATACAGGAAGGTGTGGATTTTGTGATCAAGAAGAAACATGAGGACACTTTATGCTTTACTGCCCAAAATATGATGCTGAGAAAAGGGAATTGATACTGAACCTTAAAGAAATAAAGTTGCAATTTGACTTGTGTCATCTTATACAAAGAAGTGGTAAGGACACTTACCTATTTTTATTTCAATATCTTGGGAAAACGAACTTTCTAGAAACAATATCACTTTGTTTTCTTAATTCTATATTTTCTTCTTTTACTTTTTGAATTAGTGAATGTGTAGAGTCCCAATCCACACTCCAATACAGTTGGTGGCAGTAATGCACCACAGCGTTGTTTGCCAACTGCCATAGAATTAACAAGAAGGTTTTCTAATTTCCTGTCTAAATTCGTGTCTTCGGTAGAGCAACAAATGAACTGACTTTAAGGGTAAATGAAGACGACAAAGAAGATGATGATGATTTTCTAATGTCTTGTCTAAATTTGTGCCTTTGACGATGGGCGGTCCAAACGACAGCTGGTTTTTAAACTCTATATTCTGTCAAGACAAATACCCAATTGAGATATTAATGCATTGCATATGTTGGTATGTCTGTTAGGAAACGACTGACACCAAAAATTTCATTTAAACAACTATAATACTGTAACGATCAGAGGGACGTGGTCGAACTTGAACAGCAAAATTGAAAAAGTACAAATATTACCTGAAAAAACAAACAAACCGGAAAACACATATTGCTAATCTAACAAACGTAACAAGGCCTGTAGAAAATGAAATGTAAAAAAAAGCCAGAAAATAACTATTGAAACAGTCCCAAACAACAGAGATGGGGTCAAGTCACACATGTGCAAGTCACAAGTAAGTCTCAAGTCTTAACCTTCAAGTCTCAAGCAAGTGACTTGACTTGACCCAAGTCATTTTTTCTTGGGTGAAGTCAAGTCACGTCAAGTCATAGGTTATGTCAAGTCAAGTCAAGTCCTGAGTTAAGGCAAACCAAGTTGCAAGTCAAGTCACCCCCCCCCCCAAATTGCTGCAGTCTTACCTGCAGTATCCAGTCTTTATAAAGAAAAAAGACAAGATATTAGGACATGTCTAATAACGATATTATTGGCCAATTCATTTACCTGTTCAAAAAATATGACAATGAATTGAATTTGCATTGTAAGTATTGGTATTCAATAAAATAAATGCAATCAAACAAAAAAGAAATAACTTTATTAAAGCTCATTTCTTCTCAATCAAAAAAAGATTCCCTCCCCATCAATTTAAACATCGGGGTGTACTGACACTGACAGCCAGACTACAATGTAATCAAATAAAACGGTTAGCTCCCTCCCCTTTTGACCTAAATTGCGAGCCGTTTGACCAAAAGGGGATTAATCTTCTTCAGATTGTTTAATTTGAAAGATTTTAGTTACTTAACAATGCATCATATCCAGCATTTCACAAGATAAAATTGAGGAAAAGTCAGAAAGAATGAACCTAATTTGGTGCAACAGAAATATATGTTTGTCTGTGTTATATCTTTGATCATCTTGGGCTCCCATAAAATTTGACCCCAGGTTGGAAACCACAGCTCTACACAACAGAATTTCTGGTGGTTTTACACTCCAAAAAAAAACCAAACAAAAACTTAAGCTTATCGTTTTCTCAATCAGTAAAAAGATCCCCTGACAGCCAGACGACATCATCAAACTTTGTTACAGTCCACGTCTGTTTGTTTGCAGAATATCTCAACAAGTCGTTCCCTTTTTACAAGTTGCTGCATTTGCAAAATATGAGATTTGAAAGGGTCTCGTCTGCGAGCTGAGCACGATGTGGCCTCACAATGATTCCACCATGGCTTAAGACCCTCTCAACCGGGACGCTTGATGCTGGCACTGCAAGTGCGCTCATTGAAAGTGGAAAAAGTGCAGGGAGGGTGTTCCTATTTATTTCCCAAAATGAGAGACAAGCCTGCCCCACTGCAAAGGCCAAGACAGTTATTCAACCGTGTCTCTGGACTTCTAGTTGTGTCCCGCTTGCGACACTTTGTATTCTGAGAATAACCTGCAGACGGTTATCAGTTCTGACAGTCATCCTGGCTGCCATCCGCTCCCTTGGTCAGTAAACATGTGTGTGTGTGTATATATACGTATATATATACGTATATATATATATATATATATATATATATATATATATATATATATATATATATATATATATATATATATATATACGCACGTCACAATCGAGGTGGCTCAAGTTCTTTTGCGCCCCTTTGCAATTTCAGGACAGACGACCAACAACAGGTATTTCTTGAGGTAGCCATTTATTTAAGGAAAAAGTAGAAAAACAATTTAAAAGAATTGTCCATTGAAATACGTCCATAAAAATAATGTCTTTTGTGGTTTTCCTATAAGCTACAAAACATTCCAAACAGTGTCTCTAGATCCGTTGTCCAAGAGGTTCCTATAATCCAATACTGCAAGGATTCCTCTACTCCATTTAGGCTTCTTATCTCGATTTTGTCAGTCCGAGCCACCTGGTCTCCTCTGCAGGGAGCGCCTTCTCGTTCGTTGTGTAACGAATTCGAGTGGGTTACGCAACCACAGAAACTGCCGCGGCAGGGAAGCGAACCCGTATCACCCGCGCCGCAGGAGACATCGCTAACCGCTCGACTAAAGGGTCAGAGCCGCCAGCCAGCGGCCAGCGTGTCTACTTATCTATGCTAGTTACAGTTGGCTTAGTCGCCCCTCGTCGAGCGGATGCGGGATTCCGGGTAGGCGGCTGCGACAGCCAACCGTGGCCGCACTCGTTCGTCTCAAGGTCCTGCTTGGTCTCCTCATTTAAAGGAGTCTCTCAATTTACTACGCCTGGGCACAATCAAGAAAATCGGGAGAAGGCATGCAGGGCGTTCCTCAATTCACGAGGAGAAGGCATGTCATTGGTTGAACGTCGATCTGCGAAACACGTGAGATTTCGTCTCCAACGTGACATATATATGTATATATGTGTGTGTGTTTTTTTTTTGCAGTTTTGCAGTTATTGTAGGTGTAACCGGTTATTTTCTTGCCCGGTGCGGGATTCGATACGAGGTGTATTGCACCACAAGGCGACATCGCTAACCGCTCGACTAAAGGGTCGGACCCGTTAGCTAGGGGCTAACGTGTCTTATTAGTAGTTTACAGTCGTCACCCTCTCCCGCGCTTTATTATTCCCGCGCTCCGAAGTATTGTAGCGAATTCGGGGGACAACGCAACCACAGGAACTGCCGCGGCCGGGAAGCGAACCCGTATTGCCCGCACCGCAGGAGGCATCGCTAACCGCTCGACTAAAGGGTCAAACCCGCGAGCCAGCGGCCAGCGTGTCTTCTTATCCATGCACGTTACAGTATGTAGAGAACTATTTTTCCGACGTGCCCTCTCATCGCAATCTTCAGTGTAACCTGCAAGGCAACGCGTTTAGATATGCTGCCATTTGATTGGCTGAGGGGTTTATCACGTTCTCAGCGCATGAACGTATCGAAGCCCCTCTCGTGACCTCTCTCCCGAAGAAGAAGACGCGCCGTGTGTGGCAGAGTTGCTGCAAGATAGCTGGACTGACGGTAAGATATCAGGCTGGCTGTTGCAGACTTGGTTGACGTAAATACACCAGGAAATCATGAAAGTAAATCCTCACATTAGTATTTCGTTTGGCCTCAACATTCTTGTCCGTGTTTCTGCTTTGTAGATAGAAAATGCTGCCGAAAAAGAGAAGAGACATCCGACGCTTTTTCACCACCCAGAGAGTAAGTAGTAGACTAGCTGCTAGGCTGTTGTTAGCTAGCTAACTGCCCACAAAATGCACGCCTCCTAGCCTAACGTTAAGACCCATTCTACTATGGAAAAGTGTTATTAAGGTGTTAGTGTAGTGAATGTAATGAAGGCTAGTATTGAAGCTAACTGGCTGGGTTCTGTAATATTTGCCGGTCGATTTAAAGACACGTGGATGCGGTCCCACACAAATGCAAACATGCTAGCCTAGCGTAATATCACCAGTCTTCTACTGTGGAAAAAATAACTGGTAGCTAATACGTTTCGAGGGTAGTAGTAAAGCTAACTGTGTCCCCTCTAGTCTTTGAACCAATGTTAGCAATTACAAGGGTTAAACTAGTGTAACGGGGGCAGTCCTATGCTGTTCTGTGCTGGTCAGCCTGCTGCATGCCCGTCACTCTCATCATTAGCTCTGCGTTGTGTTCTAGTTGGGTGGGGCCCCAGGTGTTGTGGGGGGCCCTCAGTCTCTCATCATCATCATCGTCATCATGATCAAGGAAGGAGCGGGGACACACAGGACTCTATTTGGCCCACCTTGCCATTTATTTTGGTTTCAAACCCTTCGACAACCGTCCAGTCCTCCAGCGGGAGCGGTGTTTCTTACGGACGTGGGGGTCGAAGTTCAACCACTGCCCGGACTCCACTCGTGTGCGTTAGAAGTAGAAACCGTCCACGGGACTCCGATGTAAGAAAGGATAAACAAGTATTTTATCCCACAGCTTGCAGTATCTTCTTACAGGGATACTCAAGGTTACGTTCTCCTCAACCAGCAAAACTGTCCCACGGTAAGAAACACGTGTGGCTCGGCTCGATTGCTGCTTGAGACTCCTCCCACAAAACAAAAATGGCCTCCCCCGCGTTTCCTCTTCCGTGTACCCACAAGACCTCTCTCTTAAAGCGACAGTACACGTATATGACGGTCGTTGGAAAACATACATAAAAGTAAATAATGACATAAAATAAAATGTAGTAAACACAAATAACAGCACACAGACAGGATTTGGTGATATTTCATACTCAAACAAAATAAAATAAAAACATTAATTTTAACCTGGTTACATTCACCCCTCCTGAAATTCACCAACATCCTGCCAGCAGGATAAAAAGAGAAAGAGGAAAGGAAAAGCCCATCACTGACTACTGGCACAAGTGAAAAGAAGGACCTAGTCCTCCAGTCAACTTAGGAGCTACCTCGGTTACGAGGTTCAGAAAATAATGAGGTTGATCAAGTCTCAGTATTCCCCTAGATCAATGTGACGCCTGATACGCCACACCATGCACTTGGCCCAAAACAACCCTGTCTGATAGACACCTAATAACTCACATTAAACTAGTTTGAATGACTCCAACCTCCATCAAAGTTCAAACCCTCACACTCCGTAGAAATGGCATCTGAGCCATAGATTCTATTAACCTGTTCACTGACCTCACCACCCTCCCTGTGCGTGTCCTAACCCGACCATCGCTCTCTACTTGTGTGCGTGAGACAGTGCGAGCTGCAACATCTGTATCGAGTGAGTGTGGTGCTTCTGTGTGCGAATCAGTGTGAGATATAACACCAACATCGAGTGAGTGTGATGCCTCTATGTGTGGTGCATGTGTGTTGTGTGGTGCGTGTGTGTTGGGTGGAGTCTGAGCAGTGGCCCCCACAGGACTGACTACCAGATTAGACGGAATGAACTCTTCCGCTTCTGCCCACTCAGATCTAGGCGAGTCTCCAAGTGATGAGACTGCTAGCCCCACTGCATCCCCTGAGACCGTCAGGCCATCTGCACTGTCCTCCTCATCGGACTCTGCGCAGTCAAGCAACTGACTGGTTGTACTGGACTCCTCACCCTGATCTAACTCAGGAAGGGGCAAGAAGTTGACCTCCAACAAACGGTTCCTGTGCACCACTCTGGTGTGCCCCTCTGCATCCTGAATCTTGTAGACGTGGATATTGGGGTTGACACCGACAACCGTGTACACTCCGTTCTCCCATTTGTCAGCCAACTTTCTCTTCCCTCGCTCACTCTGGTTCGCAACCAAAACACGATCCCCGACAGACAGGACAGTGCCCTTGGCATGTCTGTTGTACTGTCGCGCCTGATGCTGCTGCTCAGCCGTGGAGTGCTTCTGAGCGATCTCCATTGCACTCCTTAGACAGGAAAGCAGAGACTGAGCATAAGAGTCATAGTCAACAACGTGAGGATCATGCAAAACCTGCCTGAACATAACATCCACCGGCAGTCTTGGGACACGCCCATACATCAGGAAGAAAGGTGCATAACCCGTGGTCTCGTGAACAGTGGCATTGTACGCGAGCGTGAGAGAATGGATCTGCTGAGGCCACTGTTGCTTCTGCTGAAGCGGAAGGGAACGGAGCATATTCCCCATCGTGCGATTAAAACGCTCTGTCCCGCCATTACCCATAGGATGGTAGGCCGTCGTGTGGGACTTCGCTACACCCGCCAACTTGAGAAGCTCTGCAATCAGGTTGCTCTCAAAGTTTGTGCCCTGGTCAGAATATATTCTTTCCGGAAACCCGGAAACACAGAATACATGATCCCAGAGTTTCTTGGCGACCTGCTTCGCTGTCTGATTGGTGCAGGGGAACGCGTGAGCAAGCTTAGTGAAGTGGTCAGTAACCACTAAGACATCGACTGACCGCTGCTTACTGTCCTCAGCGGACCAGAAATCCATACACACAAGCTGCATCGGTGCGGAAGTTTTAATGCTCTCCAGGGGCGCGCAAGCAGCTGGCTCTGGGGTCTTCCCAAACACACATCTCCGACAGCATCTGACATATGCTCTGATATCCCTCTCCATGTCAGGCCAATAAAAACGCTGCCTTGCAAGAGAGAGAGTACGGTCCTGGCCCTGATGACCAGCGTGATCGTGGATGCCAGACAGTGCCTTGTCTTTCAGACTCAGAGGTAAAACATACTGAGACCTCCTCTGCTTGGACACTGGGTCCTTTGTCACCCTGTACAAGACACCATCATTGACTTCCAACTTCTCCCACTGTTTCAACAGCCTGAGGACCTTCTGGTCAGCACCATGCCTCTCACGCCTCGATGGCCGCTTCCGAACAGCGACAAAGGGCAACACCTTGGAGATGCAGGGGTCCTGCTCCTGACTCAACCTGAGCTCCTCGGTGGATAACATTGGCAGTGTATCCTGACCACCCGACAGATGCTGAACGTGCTGGACCAAACTGAGTGCTGTGAATACTGATGCATCAGGCCAGTCACATTTGGCTTGACAAAAAGCCCTGACCTCAGCTGCATCACAAGCAAACCCAGATCGCGCACTACTCAGTGTTTGGGACTGGCAACTGAGTCTGAAAACATCCTGCACAGAGTCCCCCTCAACCCCGTCGGCTTCCTGAACAAGGGCCGGGTAGGGCTCCCTAAGTAGCCTCTGACTGACGGGCTTGGAAAAAGGGTCGCGACTCAATGCATCCGCCACCACGTTTTTCTTCCCTGGCAGGTGTTTGAGATCGAAGGTGTAAGACGCCAACTTAGACACCCAGCGGATCTCACACGCGTCAAGCTTCGGCTTCGTTAGGAGATAAGTCAGCGGATTATTATCTGTCCAAACGGTGAAGCTTTGACCCTTCAGCCAGTGGCTGAACTTTTCACAAACACTCCACTTCAGCGCCATGAACTCCAGTCTATGAGCTGGATACTTCCGCTGTGAGGCACTGAGGGACTTGCTTGCAAAACCAACAGGTCTGGCCTTGGACTCTCCTCGGGGCACTTGAGACAGCACCGCGCCGAGTCCGTCCAAAGACGCATCGACCGACAAAATGAAAGGCACCTCAAAGTCTGGATGGGCAAGCACCACACACTCCAGTAACATCGTCTTCAACAGATCAAATGCTTCCCCACATTCCACCGTCCAGTCTGCGGAGGTAAGCTTACGGAAGCTGCCATGGGGCTTCTTATCCTTAGCCGACCTCCCCCTCCTCTTTTGTCCAGCTGTAAGGGCGAACAGGGGCTTAGCCACGGAGGAGCAGTTCGGGAGGAAATGCTGGTAGTAAAATACCATACCAAGGAAAGATTTGATCCTACGAACAGAAGGCGTGCATCCATCACCTTCCATGAGATCCTGCACTGTCATGTTGGAGATGACCTCTACTTTGGAGGGATCGACAGACACACCTCCGCCATCAACCACGTGGCCCAAAAACCGCACCCGCTTCTGCAGCAGATGACACTTCTTCGGAGCCAGTTTCAAGTTGTTCTCCCTCAACCTCTGAAACACAGTGCGGAGCCTCGACAGAGCCTCAACCTCTGACGGCGCGAAGACAAGAAGATCATCAAGATAGCACAAAAGCTTCGTGAAGTTCAGATCCCCAAAGATCCCAATCATCATTCTCATGAAGGCTGCAGGGCTATTACAAAGGCCCTGTGGCATGCGATTGTATTCATGCAACCCAAGGGGAGTCGTGAAAGCAGTGTACTTCTTGTCATCTTCATGCATTGGGATGTTGAAGAAGCCAGAGGTGAGGTCCATCGTACTAAAGAGGCAGTTACCACCCAGCGCGGCAAGACAGTCCGACTGGTGTGGCAAGGGATGAGCGTCTTTCAAGGTCCGAGCATTCAGCCATCTGAAATCAGTGCAGATCCGAAGCCCGCCATCCTTCTTCCATACCATAACCAGCGGTGAAGCGTATGCGCTCGAGGACTTCCGGATAATCCCTTTCTCCTCCATATCAGTGAGAACCTGTCTCAACTTCTGATAGTGGGCTGGGGGAACCCTCCTGTAGGGCAAGCGAAAGGGGCGCTCATCCACCAGATGGATGCGATGTGTGTATCCTGTGACCTCGCCACAGTCCAGAGAGTCCCTGGAGAAGATGTCATGGTACTCGGTGAGCAGCTGAGTGAGCTGGGACTTGCATGCCTCACTAACCTGACAGGAGCTGAGGTCAATGTCACTGAGTCCGAGCTCTGACAAACTCCTAGCCGGCTGGACAGGGGGACAGGCACTATCTGTGGCGTTGGACTCATGCCTCCCTGCAACTGATTGCAGTCCCTGGAAAACATTAAAGTCCTCAATCGCCAAGCATGGAAACACATCAGCCAACTTGCAGTTCCTTTTCAGTGTGATGGCTTTGTCAGATGGATTGACAACAGTCATGGGTACCCACCTATCACCCCAGAGCGGTGTGACAAGTCGACCTACGAGGACACTGCGTGGCATGGCCTTGGAGTCTGTCGGCTCCACAACAACAGTGCTTCCAGCTGACATAGGCACCTTAGCAGGAAGTCTGCCCCAGACTAAGTGCTCGTGCCTCGGTAAGAGTGTCACGGCCTGGGTGAGCTTAACAGTACCTATCTTCTCAGGAACTGCACCACCCCTCCAGCGCTCTACATTCGTGAACATGGACAAGAACTGTTCAACGTCAGGACTAGACGGATGTTCCTGTCTGGACGCGATGTCCCAGTACTCAGTACCACTCTTGAGTACATGGGCCACATGTTTAATGACGTTTGTGCCGACTATCAGATCATCATGCTGACCGGGCACGACCAGAGTGGGTATGACAAAGGAAACACCATAAAGCTGCATGTTGAGGTCATAAAAACCATCAGGCCTAGTCTCCAGACCACCGCAGCCAATCAAGACAATGTTCTCTTCAGGCTGCTGCTTCTCAGGTAAAACACCCCCAGAGCGGAGCTTCTCTACTGCATTTTCACTGATACTGCATGACATAGAGCCAGTATCCAACATGCCATTAAGCTGCACACTCTGGTTGATAAGAACAGGAGCATAGAACAAGTCACTGAAAGCCTGAATCCTCTGTGTCGCCTGAATGACCATACGCGAACCCTGAGGTGCTTTGGCACACTTGTCTTCATACAAGTGAGCCAGGTCGGAGACATCAGTGAGGGATACATCTACATTACCCACACCATCCCTCTCTAGGTGTGGGTTTAGTAGTTTAACGGACGAGACTGACGACCAGCTCTTCCACCAGGCTGAGAACGGAGCTGGTTGGGCGGCTGAGGGTGAGGACAGTCCCTCTTCCAATGACCAGGAGACAAACAGTTTATACATCGGTTCTCCCGGCTGCAGTGGGAAAAAGTGGAGTGATCCAGAGACTTACAAACCCTGCACAACCGCTGCGGTGCGTCTGGCACCCGCCCTGCGGCGCTAGCTGGCGGTTGAGTCCGCGTCGGTGTCTGGACCGCAGCGCTAACTGGAACCTGAGTCTGCATTGTGACCAAACGGTCTAGCAAGCTCACCAAACTCCTCATATAGTCATCACCGCCAAAGACAGGTGCGGGAGACGGTGTAGGACACCTTGCACAAAATGATGTAGATGACGCATGAGCCGGGACGGGAGATGGCACCACCGGCACAGTCGTGTTCAAGTCGGGAGCCACGTCGACTACAGGGACATGAACCTGTGAATGGAACCTACGCTCTACCGCGCCTGCTTCACGTTGTCCACCTGCAGCAACACGGTACTTCCTCTCCAGCATGTGCTCATCAAGCCTCTCTTGGATCTCGCTAGCAGACCATTTCCCTGCGGACTTGAACTTAAAAACATTGGCAAGAGACTGATCTGGACAGTGTTTGATAAACATCATGCTTACCTCATGGCTTGGCTCTTCAATACTACGGCCTTGCCGCTTCAAGCATTCGTCAGCCACCTCCACTGTCTTATTAAGCCTAATCCAATACTCCATAGCGTCCTCACCTGGCTTGGGCAGCGTACTGTAAAAGTCCGCCAGGGGCATGCTCGAGTATGTGAAGTCACTAAAGTGTTGCTTCAGTACATCAAAAATAATGTGGGGGTTCGCTATGTGGTCGACAGATGTGTTGCGCAGCTTTATCCTCACCACGTCCCTTGCTTTCCCCATAAGCTTAGCTAGAATCTCATGTGACTGCTCACTAACTGGAATGGCTCGCTTCCTCAAATACAAAGTCATAAGGCTCTCGCACTCATGAACTGTAAACTTATCAGAGCTATCGCCCCTGAAAATAGGAGGCTCCCTAGCGTCTGTCTGCATTACTACTCTAACACTAGGCACTGTCTCCGAACGCTGTTCAGCAGACCTAGCACTGTCTGTGTGTGTGTTTCTAAGCATTTGTGTTTCCTGCAGCTTAGCAGTGATTGACTCTCCTATCTTCTCTGCTAACCGAGTAATGAGCATGGCTAACTCACCCACTGGCTGCTCGCTGTTACCCAGCACAGCCCCTTCGCTGATACCTGGCCTGGCCCGTTCTATGTAGCGTGTGGAGGTGAACTGAGGAGTGCCAAATGTGGTCGGGTCTCTAGGTCCTGGTGCTCTGGTGTCTGGTTCCCCGCCCTCTAAGAGCTGCCCGAAACTCCTACCTACACCTAGCCGTAAACCCCCACCCACATCTAACTGGTACCCCCTCTCCATAGCACACTGGCGATCCAAAAGATCCTGATCAGCAATGTTACCCCCACCTACGTACGAACCACCCTCTGCCATGTTCCTACCTCTAACACTCAGATAAAATAAAAAATAAAATAAAAAAGTGAAAAGCTCAATTCATTTAAATAATTGAATCTATAAATCACTAAGAGATTGAAACAATCACACACAATCAACAAATTCACCAATAGATTAATCACATATGCACATATCCAGTAGTTTAGATCAATAGATTATTCACACGAGTCCTTCAATCACATCAACATTAACCTTTTTTTCCTCTTTTTTTTTTCGTGTGTTTTTCTTCCTTCAGTATATACAAATGTCCTGTTCACAAGCCCAGTCCATGGTAACCACAGCTATGACTGTCCAGTGTCCACACAGCTCAACTCCAGTCCACTGTAACATGAGTGTACAGTCTGTAGAAATACCTGAGGACGTCTGGGGCTTGATGACGACAGCAGCCTCCCGCGGCGAGCAACTGATGTCACTCTCAGAATCCAGGAGGGTCACGGCACCAATGTAACGGGGGCAGTCCTATGCTGTTCTGTGCTGGTCAGCCTGCTGCATGCCCGTCACTCTCATCATTAGCTCTGCGTTGTGTTCTAGTTGGGTGGGGCCCCAGGTGTTGTGGGGGGCCCTCAGTCTCTCATCATCATCATCACCATCATGATCAAGGAAGGAGCGGGGACACACAGGACTCTATTTGGCCCACCTTGCCATTTATTTTGGTTTCAAACCCTTCGACAACCGTCCAGTCCTCCAGCGGGAGCGGTGTTTCTTACGGACGTGGGGGTCGAAGTTCAACCACTGCCCGGACTCCACTCGTGTGCGTTAGAAGTAGAAACCGTCCACGGGACTCCGATGTAAGAAAGGATAAACAAGTATTTTATCCCACGGCTTGCAGTATCTTCTTACAGGGATACTCAAGGTTACGTTCTCCTCAACCAGCAAAACTGTCCCACGGTAAGAAACACGTGTGGCTCGGCTCGATTGCTGCTTGAGACTCCTCCCACAAAACAAAAATGGCCTCTCCCGCGTTCCCTCTTCCGTGTACCCACAAGACCTCTCTCTTAAAGCGACAGTACACGTATATGACGGTCGTTGGAAAACATACATAAAAGTAAATAATGACATAAAATAAAATGTAGTAAACACAAATAACAGCACACAGACAGGATTTGGTGATATTTCATACTCAAACAAAATAAAATAAAAACATTAATTTGAACCTGGTTACACTAGTGAATAACTGCTAGTAACTATGAATCACTGCACACAGGAAAAACAGCAGCATGAAGCAACAAATGTAGAGCAGGCTGATGATGAATCAGGAACAGAGTTTCAGGTGAGGTGTTGACAGTTCATTAGCATTTTTGTTTGGAATAAAGATGACATGATTGCAGTTCTTTGTTTTAGGATGCCTTGCAGTTGTATCCTATGAATCTCATAATCATGCTGGTTATTTTGAAAATAAATGTTTCATTTTCATAATTAAGGGTGTCGAGGTTATTCTTCAAATGTTATTATCCAAATGTTTTTTTTCGTATAAGTTTGATATTTGTAATGTATATAAAGATTACATTTTATTCATTGATGCATTATTTTGAAATACATTCAGGAAACTCAGAAATCCAGTACAGATGTAGTGCAGGTTGAAGAAGCAACAGCTGGAACGCCAGGGCTTCAGGTGAGGTCTTAAAATGGTTGTTATGAGATATCAGCAATGAAACTGAAGGATGTTTGGGTTTTATTTCACCTTAGGCGGGGGGGGGGGGGGGTGCCGCTTGGCAGTGTCCCTACCAATACTGAGACCAAATTTACGCCCTTGGATCATGTAACCTTTCACCTACGTGGTTACTCTCCAAACATAAACTTTGCGAACTTAATCAACTTAAATTTTGTTGCGGGTTTCGTCATCACATCTGCTACCATCCGGTCTGTTGGGCAGTACTCCAGACTTATTTTTCCACCATTCACAGTTGACCTTACCAAGTGATACTTTATGTCAACGTGCTTACATCTCTGTCTGCTTGCAGGATTATTTGCCAACGCTATTGCACCCTGGTTATCCTCATAGACCTTAGGTAGTGCGTACTGACATCTGTCAATACCTTCTAGTAGTTGTACTAGGTACATACACTCTTGTGTAGTTGCGGCTAACGCCATATACTCTGCCTCACACGTGGACAGTGCAACAGCGGGCTGCTTTTTGGTTTCCCATGAAACCAAAGGACCATTTTCATTTAGGCTTCTACAATAACCAGTTGTGCTGCGTCTGTCAGTTACATCAGCTGCCCAATCTGCATCCCTGTACGCTTGTAGCCACAGTTTCTCATCGTCACATTTCCTGTAACACAACTCTTTGTCAGTTGTGCCTTTCAGATAGCTCAGTACACGTTTTACAGTAATCCATTGCTCTTCTGTTGGCTCAGTAAAGTACTGTGACAGTTTACTTACTACAAAACTTAGATCGGGTCTCGTGCATGTTGTCAGATGGATTAGGCTACCTACTATCTCTCTGTATTTCCTGGCATCACTCAACATTTCTGCATCATTAGTGTAGTTCAATTTTTGTTCATAGGGTGTTGCTCTAGGTTTACAATCTTGCATGTCAAACCTTTCTAGCATTTTCCCCACATACCTCTTCTGTGACATTTTCACACATTTATCACACTGGTCAAAATCGATACCAAGAAAATGTTTCAATTTGCCCAAGTCTTTCATCTTGAATTTTGCTGTGAACATCTCCTTTACAACATCCAGCGCATTTTCATCACTGGCAGCAATAATCAAGTCGTCAACCCATATTATAATTATCTCTTTCTCATTTTCTGTTTCCCTTGTGTAAACACAATGATCAGCTGGATTTTGCAAACACTAATTTTCGCTCAGATAAATCAAATCAAATCAAATCAATTTTATTTGTATAGCCCAATATCACAAATTACAAATTTGCCTCACTGGGCTTAACAGCAACACAACATCCTGTCCTTAGACCCTCTCATCGGATAAGGAACAACTCCCTAAAAAAACCCTTTAACAGGGAGAAAAAATAGGAAGACACCTCAGGGAGAGCAACAGAGGAGGGATCTCTCTCCCAAGACGGACAGCGTGCAATGGATGTTGTGTTCACGCAATTTACATAATACAACATTGAAAGAGGATAACAGAATTATAATGGACATAAAATTTATGAAGAACATGATGCACAGGATGCCAAGCAGTGTCCACATGCCAATGGAGCAGTCCAGGACCCAAGCCACGCGACCAGCATCATCATGTAATAAAAGAAAAACATGTGAGGAGAGGAAGGGCAGGCAGCATCCAAATGATGACCACCATCACCACGGAGACCTGGGAGGAGAACCGACTGCACATGCATGCAAGAGAGACTCGCATGACACCATTCAAACACAGAAAAAGAGAAAGGAGAAGACATCATTCAGAGAGAGAAAAGACATGTTAGAGAAGAGAACAGTTTGCAATAGTCGTTAGCCATAAATCAATTAAGTCATCAATTCATCATAATCTATACTCTGTAATCAATACTTGATAATCTCGTCGGCAGAACAGTGGTTGGTAAATTCATTGAGACAGAAAACCAACCCGCCATCCAGTACAGGTTGTGAAGCACTCAGCTTAAAGGCAACTAATTGTAAACTAAGGCAAAAAGATGAGTTTTAAGTTTGGATTTAAAGGACGCAACAGACTCTGATTGTCTGATGGCAGCAGGCAGGTTATTCCACAAAAATGGAGCCCGATAGGAAAAGGCCCTGCCACCAGCTGACTTCTTTTTAACTTTGGGTACACACAGGAGCCCTGTATTTTGAGACCGAAGTGCTCGAGATGGCATGTAAGGTTTAAGGAGATCAGACAGGTAGGATGGGGCAAGCCCATTTAGGATTTTATAAGTCAGCAGAAGCACCTTGTATTCTGATCTAACATGGATAGGAAGCCAATGAAGGGAGGCAAGAATTGGTGTAATATGGTCAAATTTCCTAGTTTTAGTTAGGATTCTAGCAGCAGCATTCTGAACCATCTGAAGACTTTTAGTACTAGAATGTGGCAGACCTGAGAACAGAACATTACAGTAATCAAGTCTGGATGAAACAAATGCATATGTTAGAGTCTCTGCATGTATTAGATACTATGGGTACTATGTTGCAGATACTCATGCAACATTTTGTTCCAGTTCCTGCCTGACTGTTTTAACCCATATAATGACTTTTGTAGCTTATACACCAACGTTTCATTTGTACTAGATTTCACCCCGTAACCCTCTGAATGTTCCATGAAAATCTCGCAATCTGTTGATGCATGTAGGTATGCAGTTTTGACATCCATCTGACGTAAAATCAGGTTTTCCTGCATTGCTATTTGTATCAACACTCTGATACTGGTCAAGTTAGCAGTAGGAGAAAATGTCTCCTCATACTCTACACCCATCTTTTGACTGTATCCCTTAGCTACATACCGTGCCTTGTATTTGTCAGATCCGTCAACATCGGTCTTAATCGCATATACCCATCTACCCCCCACTGCATTCTTACCCTCAGGTAAGTTGGTCAGGCTAAATGTGTCATTTTCTCTGAGCGATTGCATTTTGTCATCCATTGCATTAATCCATTCCTTTGAGTTATTACCACTTCCCTGAATTAAATGTTAGGGGTACATTACACACCAGTCTGTAACAGTAATCTATGTTCGTCAGTACCTGATCATCACTCTCCTCATCAGATACATAGTCACTTAAATAACCTGGTTTCCTCCTCACTCTAGAAGGGTGTAATGTAGGCTCATGGCTGGGCTCTCCCGTCTGTATTTGGCTTTTCACCTCAGGCTTAGTTACTGGGACCTGGCTCTGAGTACATCCTGGACTCACATCACTATTTTGCCTGGTCTTGCTAGCCCTATTCTGCACCTTGAAGTCATCGTCATCAGGTGTCATATCAGTCTGTGTCTGCTGATCTGCAATCGTTTTTGTCACAAACTTAACCAGTCTGTGCTTCTGCACTTTCCCATTGTCAGGATAATAGACCATGTAGGCTGGGCTATTCTTGTCGTACCCGACAAAGATTCCTTTCTCACACCTCGAGTCTAATTTTCTTTTGTCATGCTTATAAGCATAACACACTGACCCAAACTTTTGCATCCTAAAAATGTTAGGCCGTTTTCCTGTCAACATTAAGCAAAAGCATCTGTTCCTCACTACAACTGCTGTCTGCACTGCATAGGTCCATAACAATTTTGGCAACTCCCTCTCTCTTGGCATACTCCTTGCCATTTCAAACAGGGTTCGCCTGTTTCGCTCAGCTGTACCATTCTGGTGTGGTGAGGATGGTGCTGAGGTCTCATGCCTAATTGCATTTCTGCTGAGTAGTGCCTGGTAATTCTTTCCCATGAATTCTGTACCATTGTCAGATCTGATACATTTAATTTTTCCATATGGGGCTGTGTCAGCAGGAGACTTCTCTGTTGCTTGCACTGTGTCACTCTTATTTTTTAGAAAGTACACGAACACTGGAATAATCATCAGTGAATGATAACGCAAACCTGGACTCTGGGTCTATTGGTCCCGCTAGAGCTGTGTGTACCAACTCGAGAGCTGCTTTAGCTCTCACATCAGGCTCCCTATTCCTAGTTTGGATACATTTTCCCTGAGTGCACACTTCGCAATGTAGGGTAGGTTTGTCTACTTTGCCCCTGATTGTCATACCATCAACAACATTTTGTTATTTCTGAACATCATCATAATTAGTGCCCTAGAATCTCATGCCATGTCTGTATATCAAAACATGCTTTACATTGGTCATCACATTCATCATTTATTGTGTGCAAGTAGTATAGTCTGTTATGCTCAGGAATGTGGAATTGTGTACCGTCTCTGTCTCGTAGAACGTCCTTTCCTTCCCTGAAGATTACGTCGCCCCGCTGGCAGTAGCTGCTTTCACAGAAAAGATGTCCTGTGTGTATGTACAATGCCTGTCTCAGCGTCGTGTTGTGGCGTCGCCCTCTGCTGTCGATCAAGCACACCTCGCTAACCGCTCGACTAAAGGGTCCGACCCGTTAGCCAAGGGCTAACATGTCTACTTATCCGTGCACGTTACACTACCCCCCTCCTTCGGGAAAGCGCGTCCCCGCGCTTCAGCATATCAGCTCCCTCACGCCTGTGGGCGCACGCGCTTCCGATGACCTCACGGTCTCACCATCCCACTTCTGACACCAATGCAGCGAATTCGGGGGGAAGCCCGGAAACCATCACAGCCGGGACGCAAACCCGTATCTTCCGCACCACGGGCGACAACGTTAACCAGTCGACTAAAGGGTCCAACCCGTTAGCCAAGGGTCACCGTGTCTACTTATCCATGCACGTTACACTACCCCCCTCCTTCGGGAAGCGTGTCCCCGCGCTTAGGCATACCAGCTACTTCACGCCTCCGCTTCCGATGGCCTTACCATCCCACTTCTGACGCCAATGTAGCGGATTGGGGGGGGGGCAACCACAGGAACTGCCGCAGCCAGGACGCGAACCCGTATCTCCCGCACCGCGGGAGACATCGCTAACCGCTCGACTTAAGGGTCCGACCCGTTAGCCAAGGGCTAGCGAGTCTATTTATCCGTGCACGTTACAATATTCAATCCACTTGAACTTGTCATACCAGTGGGTGTTGAAGGAGCGCATTTTTCCATCTATTATGGTTGTTGTGAATGTCACGAGCTTTGGTTGAGTGGCTGGTTCCTCCATGGTTGACAGAAGATGCGGTTAGCGCTTTAGAAACCATTAGCAGTGGTCCCCTCAGAAGTGGCGTTTGCACGCTAGCATGACACTCACTGGATGTCATTAAGGCTGTGATCGTTTTGCCTCCATTCTCAGGGTCAACAAATTTCTCATGACGATCCTGTGATTGTCCTTGTCCCTGGTGCAGATCTTTCTCTTCATCCTCCAAATGAGTTTTTTTTTTTATAAACCGGGTCAGTGAAATCTGCTTCACCATTGCTAGAGCAGTGCATAACGCAGGCTTTAAGCAACACTGGCGCCAGAATTCAGAACGCTAATATTACGTTAACAAATACTAGGACGTTTTGAATGTTTCACTAATTAATATTATTAATTATATGGTTCTAATAATGTTAAAGACAAAATAAGTAACATTCAAGGCTATTAATCAAAGTTAAACTTTAAAAATTGCATTATTAAAAAATGTATGGGTGCACCCATAAACCCGCGCCTGTTCTCAATGCGGTGATGGCTGTCTCTACGCCTATAATGCATTCAGCCACACTCTCACTGCTCACTTTTGAAGTGAAGTCAGTTCTGTATACAGGCTAATTATACGCGGCTTCCCTTTACCTGCATAATAGTCTCTCAGAATTTTTAGCGCTTTCCGCCCATCGTCCGCTGCTTCCCGCATTACCAGCGACAAACTTTATCATCCAGAAGCTGGATTAGCTCCGCATATACCCCGGCACTTCCCGCTCCATGTACTGCCCGTCCATCGTCATCGGTAGTCTCATTTAAAATAGTGTCCTTTAGCCCTTGCAACCAAAGATGGCCCAAAAATTTCGTCCCCCACAGTTCATAGTTCTTTTCATCTCCACCAAAGACTAGTCGAGACCAATGGCTACTCGATCTTTCCATCCTGGGTCTTTTGCGCCTGCTATTTGACTCAGTGACCCTTCTACTCATGGTGCTAGCATGCTAACCAACACACGCGGTACGTTGCTATATTTGTCTAGATGGCAAATCGCTTGATAACTATCTCTGGGTAACTCTGGGCCCATAACCTGTTGTCAGAGTTGAATTGTTCAGTGATTCTGGCGTGTATACCCAGTGCTAGACCGAAATAAATGCTAACTTTACGGAGGAATAAATACACAGTGGGGCGTCAGTTCTGCTCTTTGTGGAATCAACGTAGAAAGAGAAACTTTATTGACAGATGCACACTGTTATATACGCACAGACCACATGTCAATTTCAGCGCATTTCATTGGCTGCTATCATTGTCCATCATACAGTACCCGCATGTACTCATTAAAGTTTGCCTATGTGTTAATACAAAAATATAGATTTACTTCTACAATTGAGAGCACACGTATTTCATATATGTCAACAGCCGGTATTTTCACATTTGTTCAAAATAGAAAATGAGTAAATTCCGATATAGTGTACCGTTCCCGATTCGACTGAGCCCATTTTGTCACTACAAGTTTGCAGCTAAGCTGTGATTTCTGATTTTCTGTGGTTTCTGGTTGTCTCTGTTTCTGGCTGCATCTGCTGGGTTCACTGCTCCACCCCGCAGAGAGTCCAGTCAGTCCCAGCCTTTGCGCTCCTTCTTGTGAAAGAGTTCTGGATTTTGGGCCTTGTGACTCCGCTCCTTGGTTCTGTAGCGGGTTTTCACCAGCACCTTGTCACAGCTGTAGTCCACCACACTCTTCCCTACAGCCCTCTCTTCCTCCGCCTCCACCTCAAGGAGCTGCAGGTTCTTGAACAAATCAGACAGGTCATCCAACGCTGGGGTCTGCTGCGGCACTGACAGGCCCTCAGGGTGATACTGGAGAGTAGTATCCAACAGGCTGTTGAAGAGCCGCCTACTGGAGGGTGAGCCCAAGAACAGTTGCTCAGGGCTGACTCCCTTTCTCAATCTCATCACCAGGTGGTGCAGTACTGTGCCACTGAACAACCTGAGAAAAACAGAAGGAACACCAAGGAACATCGCAGTTTCTGCTAAAAGTTGGTGGGATTTTACCACTAATGCCAGGTTGAACAAAATAAACTCAAATTATAGTGTTCAGATGATCAACTCTCCTGATTATTTATTTGCTTATTTGGGGTCAAAGTAATTTATTTTCAGAATTGACAGGTAAGCTGCTATGTTTCTGACCCTTGCACTCTTGAGTATTAATTGTTCGTTATTTTGATGATCTAAGAAACAGGAATCAAACTCAGCTGGAAGGCCCAATGAATTGCATCATCTATGGAGCTAAAGTAATGATAAATTGCATAAAAATAAATGTATGTTTCAGTCTAGGGAGCAGGTTAGTTTGGCTATGAATGTGAATGGGTGGTCAATGGTTTTACTGGTATGTTGCGGCTATCTCACCAGGCAATTTGAGGCTCCTTGAGAGGCAGACCCAGCAGCTGGTTCAGGTGAATGGCATCCTTCAGGCAGGCCTGCCACTGATTGTAGGCGTGAGCAACACCCAGATCCATCCAGTGTGGGCACGTTAAGGTCCTAGGTAGACAAACTAAAAAAACACATCCAGACTATTGAGCCCGCAGTATAGACAGAGCCCACTAATATATATATATATATATATATATATATATATATATATATATATATATATATATAATGTACAAAATCCAGTGAGTCAAGTAAATTCTACAAGCCTGTTTCATGCTATAAGCAATTATCAGCTGTCAATAAAACTACTCGAGGAAGGACATATACTGCCTCGTCATGCATATATATATATATATATATATATACAGTGTTTTTTTCCGGAAACCGTCAATGGTGTTGATAAAAGTGCTCAACTAATGAGGAGCGGAATATCAATATAGATGTAGGAAAAAACTTTTAATACATAGCAGTCCAAGCTTGTTTTGTATGCTAATGTGATTCAGCAAAGAGAACACACAGTACCCGCCGCCCTGCGTCACGCTCCTAATTTCGTTGGACAGCAACCAATGAGAGGAGAAAACATTTGACCTATTACAGCCAATGGGGTAGGTAGTTACGATGGCAGAGTAACTAATGGTGGTGTAGAAAACATTACAAACAATCGGGTAAGTGGTTGGGGCTTGTTTTGAAAAAGCATTTAAATGACCAGGGCACTGTTGAAATAGCATACATTTAGAATATAACAAGGTAAGGTCAAATGGGGTCATTTATGTATATCATAAATGGTGGTGTTGGGGCACCGTTGGAATTCCAGCTGCTGACAGCTGATGATTGCTTATGGCATGAAACAGGCTTGTACTGTCTCATAAAGAATTTACTTGACTCGCTGGATTATTTTGCTCCTTATTTGTTGAGCATTTTCCCTACCGTTGAGTGTTTCTCTTAACAAAGTTATATATTTTTTTCTTGCTGTCTGTTGGTTGTAGAGGTGCGTTGCTTAATTGTTCATGACCGCACAATCAAAACAAACAGTCAATTTGTTTTGATTGTGCGGTTTCCCCCCCATCTTCTATCGTTAAATTGTTAACATTCACGAGATTAACTTTCCAACAGTGGCTACCCTATAATGAAAACTATAACCATGAACTGTTAGCCAGCATATAAACAGAGTCGTGTCTAAAGATATTGAAATTGTTTGTAACAAGATAAAATGTATTGTAGCGAATTCGGGGGGCAGTCGGGGAGACCGTCGCCACAGCCGGGACGCGAATCCCTGTGTCCTACGCCGCAAGCGACAGCGTTAACCTGTCGACTAAAGGGTCCGACCCGTTAATCAAGCAGTGGTGCCCCCAAGGGGTGGCCAGGGGTGGCCACGGCCACCCTGATACTATCCCTGGCCCCCCCAGCCACGAGTCGCATATGCAGAATATGCTTCTGATTATGCAGAATGTGCTTCTATCTGATATTTTACATTAGGTGCTGTTCATTTAAATCAATAATGTATATTTTTCTTAACTCTCATATTGACAGTTTTCAACTAGCCTATACAGTACACTACAACAGCATCATAGAATTCCCGAAATTCAGTCATGGCTTTTGTTTTTGGTGTGCCACCCCAAGATTTTCAGTGGCCCCATTCGGCCACCCCTATGAAAAATTTCTGGGGGCGCCACTGTAATCAAGGACCAACGTCTCTACTTATCCATGCATGTTGCACTTCCCCCCTCCTTCGGTTATGCGCGTATCCCACTTCTGACACCAATGTAGTGAATTCGGTGGGGGGGTCCAGGAACTGCCGCACCCGGGACGCGAACCCGTGTCTGCCACACCGCAAGCGACAACGTTAACCAGTCGACTAATGGGTCCGACCCGTTAGTCAAGGACCAACGTGTCTACTTATCCATGCACGTTACAGTATAAAAACAGCGTAATCGGTACGAACAGCTCTAGCTGTACGTATGATATGTATTTGTATGCGAGAAAGATAAATTAAATAATTGAGAGGGTGTTGGGTATGTACTCTCGTGTATTCTCGCGGCGTTTCTCACCTCCGGCCGCTGCCTTCTTTCCTCCTGTGATCCCCTTGCAATAGCCCCAGCAGCAGCGCGTGGAGGAGCTCTGAAGGCGGCGCGACGTGCTGCAACCAGTAGCACGTGACTGCCAGTGGTAGGCGCAGATGAGGCGGGAATTTTCTCAGAGTAGTGGGGCTAACGCCGAGCGTCTCCAACAGCACTCGAAGGCGCAAAGAGGGCTCTGCCTGTTGGGGCGGGAAGGAATAGAAAGGTTAGAAATGTAAAGCATGTAAGTGTAACAGAGATAAGAATTACACGTTATAAACTTGTTGAAGTTCGGCAAAATATATTAACATTATTGTTCTTGATATATTGAGTTTATCTTGCATTCTGCATATTCAAACCCGGCATCTGTCACTTAGCACCTCCTAGTGGTGACGACAGTGGTCAAGCGCATTGTGTAGTAACATCTCTGTCCCTTCTTCACATGATGGCGACAGAGTTGGTGTGTTGTTCTATAGAGTTCACCCCAGAAATGGCTAAAACGGCTAAAACGTAGTGAAAATTATTAGTGTTGTCAACGATCAAGTTTTATTTTGGTTGGACCAAATTGTTATTATTGTATTTTATTTTCATGATGTATTTATAAAACAGCCCTTCTTCACATGATGGCGACAGAGTTGGGCTGGAGTTGAGCTGACACCACAGCATCGACCACAACATTTTGTTTTTGCCAGAGTTGAGTTGTGCCAGAAATAAATGGGCCTGCAGCAGCTACCCTGAATTCAGAAGACTGGTGTAGTTTCTTCAAAGTATAGCCAGAACAAAGGGGTTCCTTATGCACTGGAATGTTGTGTCTTTTGATCATCACGACGGCTGTTTATGTTATATGTTTTCATTACAAATGGATTACAAACGCACTGGCACGAT
Source organism: Lampris incognitus (assembly GCF_029633865.1). Taxonomy (NCBI): domain Eukaryota; kingdom Metazoa; phylum Chordata; class Actinopteri; order Lampriformes; family Lampridae; genus Lampris; species Lampris incognitus. The sequence goes on from NC_079219.1 coordinate 12,061,576, forward strand.
AACTAAGTTATCAGATAGAAAATATGTAGTTATTTAATGCTAGTAAATTGCATGGAGTGAACATTCATATAACTTGTCACCTATGAAAAGTGACAATGGTATGATATGATTGTAAACATGATAACAAACAACATAAATAAACTGCAAGTACACACTAGTTTATAAAAATGCAAGTAGTAGTATATTCAAGGGGTAGTATATTCAAATTCCTCAACATTGCACAAACAATAATTATATTTACAGAAACAAACAGCCCCCCCCCCCACACACACACATACACACACATATATACGTATATCGCTATCATAAATAAGATTTCCATACCGGATCGGTCAAGGCCCGGGGTACCAACGACCACCACCGGTACTGTTAACCAGCAGGGTGTCGGTGGAAACTATGCTACTGTTGGGCGAAGGAGGAGAGGGGGAAGGCATGTCCAGATGCAGCGAGAGAGGAGGAAAAGTAGGAGTGTGGAGGTGAGAGTCGGAACTTTGAATGTTGGCACTATGACTGGTAAAGGGAGACAGCTGGCTGATATGATGGAAAGATGAAAGGTAGGCATACTGTGTGTGCAAGAGACCATGTGGAAGGGGAGTAAGGCCAGGAGTATTGGAGGTGAGTTCAAACTCTTCTACCATGCTGCGAATGGGAGGAGAAATGGGGTAGGGGTCATTATGAAGAAAAAGTATGTCAAGAGTGTGCTGGAGGTGAAGAGAGTATCAGACAGAGGGATGAGTATGACGCTGGAAATCGAAGGTGTATTGCTGAATGTTATCAGCACATATGCCCCGCAATTTGGGTGTGAAATCAAAGAGAAAGAAGAATTATGGAGTGAGTTGGATGAAGTAGTGGAGAGTGTACCCAAGGAGGAGAGAGTGGTGATTGGAGCGGACTTCAATGGACATGTTGGTGAAGGGAACAGAGGTGACGAGGAGGTGATGGGTAGGTATGGTGTCAAGGAGAGAAATGTGGAAGAACAGATGGTGGTGGATTTTGCGAAAAGGATGGCAATGGCTGTGGTGAATACATATTTCAAGCAGAGGGAGGAACACATGGTGACGTACAAGAGTGCAGGAAAGTGCACACAGGTGGACTATATCTTATGTAGAGGGCGCGATCTAAAAGGGATTGGAGACTGCAAGGTGGTGACAGGGGAGAATGTAGCTAGGCAGCATCGGATGGTGGTCTGTCGGATGACTTTGGAGACCAAGAAGAGGAAGCGAGTGAAGGCAGAGCCGAAGATCAAATGGTGGAAGTTGAAGAAGGAAGACTGTTGTGTGGAGTTAAGGCAGGAGTTAAGACAGGCACTGGGTGGTAGTGAAGAGTTGCCAGATGGCTGGGCAAGCACTGCAGAAATAGTGAGGGAGACAGCTAGGAAAGTACTTGGTGTGTCATCAGGACAGAGGAGGGAAGAAAAGGAGACTTGGTGGTGGAACGAGGAATAACAGCAAATTATACAGAAGAGGAGGTTGGCAAAGAAGAAGTGGGATAGTCAGAGAGATGAAGAAAGTAGACAGGAGTACAAGGAGATGCAGCATAAAGCGAAGAGAGAGGTGGCAAAGGCAAAAGAAAAGGCTTATGGTGAGTTGTATGACAGGTTAGACACTAAGGAAGGAAGAAAAGGACTTGTACCGATTGGCTAAACAGAGGGACTGAGCTGTGAAGGATTTGCAGTAAGTTAGGGCGATCAATGATAGAGATGGAACTGTGCTGACAAGCGAGGAGAGTGTGCTGAGAAGGTGGAAGGAGTACTTTGAGGGGCTGATGAATGAAGAAAATGAGAGCGAGAGAAGGTTGGATGATGTAGGGATAGTGAATCAGCAAGTTCAGTGGATTAGCAAGGAGGAAGTGAGGCCAGCTCCACTTGGGGAAATCAGCTTCCATAAACCAAAGAGGCTAGGCAGGCAGCTCCCAGCAGCTTCCAAAACTTCTAGGAGGAATAGTGTCAAGCCAGGAGGCATGTAATAGTTGACAGAGGCTAGATAAGTTTCCTTTTGTCATTGTGCATTTAATTCATTTTCAAAAGTTCTCCTGCATCTTGTAACACCATAAACTACCCGGAAAACCGAGATTTTTTATAATACAGAGATGAAAATCATAAAGACGTATAGACACTGAGTCATTTCAATGTATTTGTTTGACCTTTACCTTCAGATTATTTATTCTGGAAATCAGATTGTCTAGTTTCTATTGCGTACTGTTTCTGTTTTAATGCTCTGGTTCATGACTTTAATAAAAATTCAATCAAGATTCATAAAATCTTGAAAAAACAATATTATTCAGCATAATAATTGTCTTGTTATTGCCCTGTCATCAGTGTTGACCGATGATGACATCCGGGAACTGCAGGTTGTGGACCCAGACGCTGCAGTGCTGACAAGTTTGGAGAATAGTGACACAAATGTAGACTAATATCTATGTAACCGGTTATTTTTTCGCCCGGTGCGGGATTCGATACGGGGTGTACTGCACCACAAGCCGATATCACTAACAGCTCGACTGAAGGGTCAGACACGTTAACTAGGGGCTAATGTGTCTTATTAGCAGTTTACAGTCGTCACCCTCTCCCGGAAGCGCGCCCTCGCGCTTTGTTATTCCCGCGCTCCGAAGAGAGGATTTGCACGCTTCCGGATCCCACCGCTGCCACCAATGTAACCGATTATTTTTTCGCCCGGTGCGGGATTCGAACGAGTGTACTGCACCACAAGGCGACGTCACTAACCGCTCGACTAAAGGGTCAGACCCGTTAGCTAGGGGCTAATGTGTCTTATTACTAGTTTACATCTACATCTAAACCATGCCTGGTTTAGATGTAGATATTAGTCTACGTATAAACCAGGCATTCCAGTGAAACCAAAGAGTAGACAGATAACCTACCTGATATAAAATGGGCACCGCAAACGCCAGCATTTTTAATCGTGTCCTCAGTCCAGTTTTCATCAATACGTTTGATGGCTTCCAACCACAGGCGCTTCCGGTTGCTCTGAAATGGCCGTGATTCCGTCGGAAATCGGTAAAACTTCAGTCCGCTGTTGGTAGAGTAGCGATTCGTACAGCCAAACACACAACAACCGGACATTTTGATGCTGGTTATACTTCTGAATAAACTTTGTAATCTCCTCTTCCTCGTCTGAATCCGCGAATGAAAGGTAGACTTGTGGGTAGCGTTTCACTTCCGTTGCCTAAATGCGCGCGCATACTTTTGATGACGTAGGCTGTAAAAGGGACTATAGTGTTATAAAAACCATAACATATGTTATGTTGTAAAAATGCATTGTGTTGCTGATCGCGAGTAGCCGTTAGCATAATAGCAGTTAGCTCATCTTTAAAGAATTGGTTAAGACAAGCTATTGCTAGCGCCACACGAAATAGTGTATGGACTTGTTGCTTAGCTGATTTATTTGATTCAGGAGACGGATGATTTGTGACTGTAAGAGAGGAGTTCCGTTGGACCACTTTGGAGAACTGTTTTCTGTTGGAGTGCCATTTGACTGTCGCTGCTGTTTCTTTCTTCGATGCTGTTCTTCTGCACTCTGCCGAGCGCCCATCACCAAGTTCCCCCGCGTCTTTCCCCCTCTAAATGTTCCCTGGATCTGTGAGTACTGAAAACTTTTTTTCCATTTTGCTTGTGTGACCAGTTTCTAGGCCTCTACGCTCCCAAGCCACGACTCAGGCCTGCAACGAGGGTTTGGTTTACAAGTGGGTTGACCATAGGTTGCAGAGTGTGTGTGTGTGTGTGTGTGTGTGTGTGTGTGTGTGTGTGTGTGTGTGTGTGTGTGTGTGTGTGTGTGTGTGTGTGTGTGTGTGTGTGTTGAATGTTTTATTATAATATAATGTACGCCCTTACTTATTGTGTTCATAGTGATGGATATAACTCCTGTGCCCAGTAGAGGGCAATAATATTATTTGTCCACCAGAGGGCAATGTTTACACTAGGCAGTGCATCAGGATGTGATGTCACTGCCACTTCTTCTGTTGGTAGCCTACCAGTTCCGGTAGACTTGTTGATTCAAGATCATGCGACAACATGGTCGCATGATGAGCCTGATGGAAAATAAATATGCCAAAGGCTAAAGATACTAATAGTGTCAAGTTGTATCAATCTCCACCGCTACGCCGATACATCTGACAGGTTATGGGCCCAGTCATGCCAGTTTAGAGCAAGGAAAGGTAACAGAAAAACGAACTTTTGTCTGTTAGCCAAGTGAAGCTACTAGCTAGGCTAAAAGGGCTTCTGAAGACGGCGCCGAGAGACTCCCGCTGAAAATGCAGTGAAAAGCGCGCAACGAGAGTTTCTACAAGCCGCAGTTCAACGTTTGGAGATTGAACTTGGAAAAGAAAGTGATAATGGCGGCTGCAGCAGGAACGGTCTCCTTGTTACAGCAGCAGTTAATGAGGCCCGTGTTCGACGGAGCAGAGGATAAGTACGATCTGTGGGAGACAAGATTTCTTAGCCGGTTACACATTCTGAAATTAAAAGACACTATTTTACAAGCACCAGCCGACGGTGCCGATGCTAACGCTATAGCTACAGATGTAGCAAGAAATGCAGACTGTTATGCACAATTAGTAAATTCACTTGATGATAAGAGTCTGTCATTAATAAGACACGATGCTGCTGAAGATGGCCGCAAAGCTCTAAAAATATTAAGAGAGCACTATACAGGTAAAAGCAAGCCAAGGATTCTGAATCTGTACACATCCTTGACCACTATAAGTATGGAAGGAACTGAGACTGTTACAGATTACATAATAAGGGCAGAGAATATTATAACAGCTCTCCGCGATGCAGGAGAGAATATAAGTGATGGGCTACTTGTAGCCACCATCTTGAATGGACTGCCTGACTCATTCAGACCACTGGCTGTCCATGTAACACAAAATGAGGACAATGTCACATTCCAAGACTTTAAGAGAAGATTGAGGGTGTATGAAGAGTCCGAAAAGATGAGGACGTCTGGATCTGCGGACACTGTGATGAAGACTAACACTAAGCAAAGCAAACAAGGCACCAAGACACAAAGAAAAGATGGGGAAGCCACTCTGACGTGTTACCGATGTGGTGTTAAAGGACATGTCAGGACCAAGTGCACCCAGAAAGTGTGGTGCAGTCACTGCAGGAGCAACTCGCACGCTGACTCAGTGTGCAGGAAGAAGGGAAAAGGAGACGGAGCCCGAAAGGTTGCAGAGGACGAAGAGGAGGAGAGCAGGAACGACAGGGACTTCCTCTTCATGACGACGAGCAACGACAGGCCACCAGTCAATGTGAAAAAGAAAGGGATCATGGTGGACGCTGGGGCGACATCTCACATTGTGACTGATATTGCCATGTTCGAGAGCTTCGATAACACTTTCCAGCCCGACGCCCATTCAATCGAGCTGGCAGATGGAACTAAGTGCACGGGGACAGCGCAACGCAGAGGGACGGCGCTGATCTCTCTACTAGACAGCGATGGACGAGAACAAACCGCACAGCTACAGGACGCATTGTATATGCCGACGTACCCGCACGACATCTTTTCAGTGGCAAGAGCAACCAATGCAGGGGCGACAGTGACTTTTAAGAGAGGGAACAGTCACATGCTCACCAAGAAGGGTACCAGGTTTGATTTCCATGAAAGTGGTAATTTGTTCTACCTACCCACTGTTGTGAAAAATGTTGATACTTGCAGTGTGTGCCATGACATGCAAACATGGCATGAGATTTTAGGGCATTGCAACTACGAGGATGTAAGCAAACTAATGGGTGTGGTAAGAGGTATGGAAATACGAGGTAGTGCTGTTAGACCAGCACAGATGTGTGAGATATGTACTAAAGGAAAGTTCACACAAACACGGAATAGAGAGGCAGATAAAAAGGCTACAGAGCCTCTTCAGCTAGTCCATACGGATCTTGCTGGTCCCATGAGAACCCCAAGTCTAGAAGGTCACAAGTATGCACAGTCTTTTACAGACGATTATTCGGGTGCGATGACCGTATATTTTCTCAAATCCAAAAGTGATGCTTTACAGGCCACAGAGAGGTACTTAGCAGACTCCGCCCCCTTTGGAAAGGTCAAAATAATTCGCTCAGATAATGGGAGCGAATTCACCAGTAAAGAGTTCAGAGCACTGCTAACCAAAAATGGCATAAAACATGAAACATCCGCACCCTATTCACCTCACCAGAACGGTACAGCGGAGAGAGGTTGGCGAACCCTCTTTGAGATGGGTAGGTGTATGCTGCTAGACAGCAAGTTACCAGATACACTGTGGAGTCATGCTGTGCAGACCGCAGCACACGTAAGAAATAGGTGCTATAGTAAACGCACCCAGCAAACACCATATGAGATGCTTACAGGCAAGAAACCAGACATGTCCAGACTTCAGAAATTCGGGTCTGTGTGTTTTACATACACACAAGAGAAAGGGAAGATGGACTCCAGATGTAAAGAGGGTGTTTTTGTGGGCTACGATAAGAATAGTCCTGCTTATCTTGTATATTTTCCTGACACACAGAAGGTATCACGACACAGGTTGGTGAAGTTCAACAATAGGACCCCTAAAGAGAAAGAAACACAGACACAGGGACCACACAGTGAATGTCAGGACAGGGAGGTAGAACCCATGGTCTATGACAATGAGATAAATGATGATGAAAATGCATCCGGTCAAAGTGTTGGTGGTGATGTTTCTGAGGTCGAGAGTGAACAGCCAAGCAGTGGGGGAGTTAGAAGGAACCCACCTAGAAATAGGAGAATGCCAGCGCATTTACAGGAATACGACACTGATACAACAGACACACTGGTAATTTGTGTAGATGCTTGTTACAGAGCTGTTTGTGACATACCACAAACTTTTCAGGAAGCTATCAGGTCAACAAAGTCAAAACAGTGGAAAAATGCTATGGATGACGAAATGCAGTCACTGAAAGAGAATGAGACTTTTAAAATCACCCAGTTGCCACCAGGCAAAAAGACAGTGGGGGGCAGGTGGGTGTATTCCCTAAAGAGTGACGCTAATGGGTCAGAAAAATGTAAGGCTAGATATGTAGCTAAGGGCTACAGCCAAAAGGAAGGTATTGACTACGAAGAAACCTTCTCGCCGACAGCTGACATGACTACTGTTAGAGTTGTCATGCAGAAAGCAGTGCAGGACGATTTAGTTTTACATCAGATGGATGTAAAAACTGCATACCTGCATGCAAAAATAGATAAAGAGATATACCTAGAACAACCAGAAGGTTATGAGGAGGTATCAAAAACCGGAGAACGACTAGTATGCAAACTACAGAAGTCCCTTTATGGACTTAAACAGTCCGGCAGGAACTGGTATGCTCTGTTACATGCATACCTCACAGAAAATGGTTTCAAACAAAATCCTGCTGATAACTGTCAATACACAAGGGAAAAGGAAAATGAAAAAGTAATCATTATTGTATGGGTTGATGATCTAATCATTGTCGCTAACAATGAGGATGTTGTGAAAACTGTAAAAATGATGCTCACCGCTAGGTTCAAAATGAAAGACCTGGGGAAACTCAATCATTTTCTAGGGATTGATTTTCACCAGTCAGGGAGCCAAGTCACTATGTCACAAGAGAGGTATGTGAATAAAATCCTCTCCAGGTTTGGGATGCAAGACTGTAAGTCTAGAGAGACCCCATGCGAGGCAAAACTAGAATACACAGAGGATGCAGAAAAAATGGAAGATCCAAGGTTGTATCGAGAGGCAGTTGGGAGTTTGATTTATTTGGCTACTTGCACTAGGCCAGATTTAAGTTTTGTGGTCAGCAAACTTTCCCAACATTTCTCTGATCCAACTGAGGAGCACTGGAACACAGTAAAGCACGTGTTCAGGTATCTCAAGGGTACAAGTCACCGTGGTTTATGTTTTAAAAGGGATTACAAAAGTCAGCTAGGGCTTATAGTCCACAGTGATGCTGACTGGGCCTCAGAGGTCTCTGATAGACGTAGCACCACGGGATATTGTGTCAGCCTAAGTGAGAGAAGCTCTCTCATTTCTTGGAAGAGTAGGAAACAACCGACAGTTGCACTATCTACCTGCGAGGCAGAATACATGGCCTTAGCGTCAGCTATTCAGGAGTGTATGTATTTACATCAGCTACTCAAGGGTATGGATAAATACAAATATGCACAAACTAAGGTTTATGATGACAACCAAGGAGCAATTGCTTTAGCAAGAAATCCAGTTAATCGCCAAAGATGTAAACACATTGATATTAAATATCACTTCATACGAGAGACTGTTAGTAGTGGTAAGATATCTCTGGAATACTGTCCTACTGACAGCATGATCGCTGACTTGATGACCAAACCAGCCACAAAGCTACAACTTAAAAAGTTTGCTCAGCACTTGTTTGGTACTTGAACTGCTAAAACGCCATGTATGGTGTGACTCATTGTATTTTTGTTATTTTGGTAACTAATCCCCAAATAGCGGGAATATTTTTGGTTATTGTTTTCTACATTGCACTGTTATACCACAATAAGCTATGTGCGAGTGGGGGTGTTGAATGTTTTATTATAATATAATGTACGCCCTTACTTATTGTGTTCATAGTGATGGATATAACTCCTGTGCCCAGTAGAGGGCAATAATATTATTTGTCCACCAGAGGGCAATGTTTACACTAGGCAGTGCATCAGGATGTGATGTCACTGCCACTTCTTCTGTTGGTAGCCTACCAGTTCCGGTAGACTTGTTGATTCAAGATCATGCGACAACATGGTCGCATGATGAGCCTGATGGAAAATAAATATGCCAAAGGCTAAAGATACTAATAGTGTCAAGTTGTATCAATCTCCACCGCTACGCCGATACATCTGACAGTGTGTGTGTGTGTGTGTGTGTGTGTGTGTGTGTGTGTGTGTGTGTGGGCCTATGATTGATGTTATTTGATATCATTTTGTGTTTATTTGGGAATACGCTCCAGCATCCCTGCGACCCTGAGAGCAGGATAAGCGGTTAAGACAATGGATGGATGGATTTAGTCCTATTTGTCTTTATTCATGAATGTGATTTTGAGAAGTTCTCTTGTTTTTTGTAAATAAATAGCGTACCATCCAGCACATCTCCGCGTCTCCTCTGCGCTCTGCGATTCCGTTGCTTCGGCACACAAGAAGCAACTTGCTTCTTGTGCCATCAGCCAACTCCACGCAGTGTCTCTCGGCCTGGAACTTGTCATCGAATTTCTTGAACTTTGCTATATCCGTGATGATATGTGACGTTGCTCCCGTGTCCACCATCAGACCTCTCATCTTGACACCGCGCCCTGGCTGGATCTCCGTGTCCCCGTCGCTCATCAGGAATGCATACGCCTTGTTGCTCGCCTCCTCGGACAGTTGTTGCACGTCGTCCCGCCGCTGTCTCCGTCTGCAGGTTGCGTCCCGATGTGTGGTGCTTTTGCACCGACTACAGCACTGCTTGCGTTAACATGCTCTGCCTTTGTGTCCTTGCAGGCCACATCTGAATCACACTATGTCCGCACTCTCGGCTCCCCGATCACCGGCACTCGCCAGAGCGGGTCTCGCACTCGGCTGCACTCGCGCCTTCGTGGCGTTGTCGTCGGAAGCTGTTGAGCGCATTTTCTCAGTGTCCTCGTAGCTCAGTAGTTTCGTTTTGAATTCGGCAAAAGGCATTGTCACATCACTACGCGTGACATGAATAGCGAACGGCTTGAATGATTCCGGTAGTCCCTTCAAAATCATTGCTACTAACAGGATCACTCAATGTCTCTCCAGCGTTTCTATGCGGTGATGGCTGTCTCTACGCGAATAACGCATTCAGCCACACTCTCACTGCTCACTTTTGAAGTGAAGTCAGTTCTCTATTGTCGGGGTATCGTTTGCTATCCCCTCATCCGAGTCCGTTAATGTGAAGAAAAGACAGTCGAGACGTTTCTGGAGATAACTCCGCAGTTTATTATTTTGACAGATATCTGGAGACACAAACAGCCAATCCTCCCTATGTGTCTGTCTTTCTTTGTGTGTGAGCTTCTTTATATGCTAAACTTCCCTTGTTCATTCGTCACACATGGCCTTGAGCTTTCTTACCGACTTGTTTTACTTCTCTACAATATCCCTTCTGTCTGCATAACCCCCCCTCTCTGTTAGCCATCCCCCTTTTGGGTAGGGAGAGTTCATCCTGTGTTGACATGTCGTGTCTACCCCGAGAGTCTCTCTGTCCCAGACTTCTTACCTCCTCTCACTGGCCTTGGTTACACAAGCATTACTATCTACATGTAGCAAGTAATATAATTCACATAATGACATTTAGTTAACCCACCATCGTTTGATATATATGGTTTATGGTTCCAATAATATTTTAAGTATTACATTTCCCCCTTTTGATCTCCTACCGGAGATCACCAACTACATTCAATATCTTCATCTAGGTCCCTTTCCACAGGTGTCGGTACCAGAAGGGGCATCATGGGAGGTGGAAAATCCCCCTCTCGAAGTTCAATTGCTGTAACTATTAGTCGGTTAATGAGAGATCTAAAGCATGGTATGAAACAACAGCCACAGGTAACCAAAATTCCCATAAAAACGGCTAGGGATACAAATAATGACATGATCAGTCCCTTCCATTTTCCAAAGAAGTGAGTCATCCATTTTTCAAAAGGATTGCTAATACCTGAATGATCGTGCATAGTTTTTGAAAGGGTACGTAGACCCTCTAAGGCCCTGGTCACTGAACCGTCGGGGGCTGTGTTATTGGGGATAAAGGTGCAACACTGATCTCCGAACATTGAGCATACGCCCCCGGTTTCAGCCAGCAACATATCTAAAGCCATTCTATTTTGTATAGTCATCAAAGAAGTGGCCGCCAATTGTTCCGACAACGTGGCCACAGCATCTCGCGTCAAGTTGGCCAGGCGGAGTATATTGTAATCTATGTAATTGATCCGGTCAACGTTTTTATTAGGAGAGACGGGAAAGAGGGCACTGATGATGGGCATACTCTCAAATCCGGCAGCAACTTGGTCGGCTAGCTTATATTCATCCGGCACTCCTCAGGGGATGCCTATTGCGTCAACATACGTGGGGCCCCCTTTTGATAAGTCAAAACTATGGGCCGTTGCCTGCCTCCGTCGCCTCCCCCACCGTCCCCTCTGCTGCCTCGGCCCAATCAGGGTCACAGGTAGAGAGAGACGGGCAAGGGCGCATCGTCCAACCCAATCGGCTGGGAGTCGAGGCCTAAGCACGGTGCCTCCACAATACCAAAACAAATCGGCCCGGTGATAGTGCATGTTGGTGACGTTGGTCCATCCCGTCATATTAATCAGGTGTTTACACCAGTCTATCGGGATCTCGCCGACATTAGTGCCGGAGTCATTGTGATTTAGAAAACAGGTGAAGTTATTTTTTACCGGAACAAAGGCAGGTGGTATGACATCCTGATTGCCTTTCGCCTGGACCAACGGGTACACACGGTTCAGGCTAGAACAATTGTCAGGGGCTGCATTCATCATTATGGCAATCAGACAATAGAAACCCATCGCATCATGGATAAAAGTTGGCGCGGGAACTGTAATCAGCACAGGACGGGCCGAAGGGCAGGCCACGCAACCCTCCATCCCTCTTTCTGCCACTGTTGCGGCCAGCCATTCCAACCACATATTTTTACCCGCGTACTCCGTGGCGTAGTAGACTATCATCATATTGGTCTGGCCCTGCCCCTTCACTTGTGATGTTGGCGTGTTGGCTGTCCTGGGGAGCGACCCATGTGACACGGAAAAAACTCTGTGTGTCCACCCCTGCTTGGTCTAGGCCTATGGTATACAGGGTGTCATTGACTCCTTTACGCGGACACATTTCTAATAGGCCAGGCCCTTCGTCATACCCTGTACTGGCAGTGTGTCCCGCCAATCCGAACTCGATCCCTTTCTGTCGGTCAACTGTTTTTTCTATCGAGATCATAATGGTCTCACCATCTCCTCCTAATTGAACTTTCATATATTTGCCGTAATCTTCTTTGCGGTGACTCCCTATGTCCCCTGTGTACGCATCTACATAAGACCATTTATAACAGCTGGGCCACAACACCTTCCGGCATATGTAGACTGGCTGTTTTTTCCAATAATCTTCCTGACCTTCTGGACACGGGAACAGGTCGCAAAGCCTTACCTGATATGTGGCAGTGGTGCCTACTGGATGGGTCCAATTAACCCATGAGTTGTACCACCCCGTTTTCCCGCCTGGTCCCTGACTGCACCTGAACTCTTCCCCCCTTTTAACTTCATCTCTTTTGGCTCTTAGAAGGGACTGATCCAGCGCCCACAACCCTAAACAAAGGCATACCATCATAGTCATTATCCCCATTATAACCCTTGTTCCCCTTGTCTTCATGACTGTCATTCGTAGTTATATCTGTTAATACGTTGGTCTGTCTAGTCGTCCGCCCCTCGGTTCTCAGTCTACGTTTACTTCTGGCCGGGAATTGTGATCGTCCGGCTAGTTCATCTATGACCTAGGGGAGAGGTTACCAGCACTTTCACCCTGACTTCTGCTAACAGTGTCGGCTTTGGGGAGGGTCGGTGAACCTTCGAGTCCACCCGAAGAGGTGGACGCTTCTTGTAGATCGTCCTGTATGTCTTGCAGGGTTCTACCTGGTTCCTCGGCTGCCGCACACTGGCTCCAGTGGTACCAGGTGGTCCCCTTCCCTTTCAGCCTCACCGCGTGTGAGGTCCTTTCCGTTACCTCGTATGGTCCTGTCCACCTGGGTTCCGACCACTTCCTCTTAATGACTCGCAGGAGGACCCACTTGGCTGTTGGCAAGATCGTCCCTGTTGGCAGTGTCTGCTTCTCGCCCACCTGTTGGGAAAAGTCTGAAACAAGAGCTTGTAATTCCTTAAAGCATTTTCCGGCATTCATTCCCCGGTTCCCCATCTCATCTTGGGGGGGCCGCTCCCGGCCCCGGAAACTGTCTGCCTGTCATTAATTCATACGGTGTGAATCCCGTTCCTTGATTTACGGAGGACCTTATTGTCATAAGTGCCAAAGGTAAGGCATCCGCCCAATTCATTTTTGTCTGCACGCAGATCTTAGCTAGTTTTTGTTTGAGGTTTTGGTTCATCCTTTCTACCTTACCTTGTGACTGTGGGTGGTACACAGTTCCGAAGGCGTGCTTCAATCTTAACATGGCTTCCACTTTCTGCAGGTCTGAATTTTTAAAGTGGGTGCAGTTATCTGTCCTTATTTTAGCTGGAAACCCATGTCTTGGGATGTAATAGTTAATTAGGCATTTGATGACCGTTTCACTGTCTTCCTTTTTTGTCGGCCATGCCTCGGGCCATCCAGTCAACTGGTCTACACATACCAATAGATATTGATATCCCTTCACTTTTCCGGATTCACCCATATCGGTGTAGTCTAAGACAATCTCCTGACCAGGGCACAGGACTAGCGGAAAACTTCCCATTTCTGGCTTTATCGTATTTTTTGGGTTATAGTGCGTGCATATTGGACAACTTTTAACGTGATACTTGGTCATGTCAGACAAAAACGGGTGCCACCAGTGGCAGAGGTTTCTATTCATCTGAGAGGTTCCTACATGACCTACCCCATGGGCCTCTTGTAACGCCCTTTTTCTTATTCCCGGGGGTAGGACCACTCTCCCGTCTGGGCCCCGCCACAGGCCCTCTACTTCTGTGGCTCCCCGTTGAACCCATACTGCTTTCTCGTGGATGCCTGCTTCCCCCTGAAAGTATTTGATCGTTTCATGATCCCATTTGGCCCTCAACACCTCGTCTTCATACACTATTCGTTGATAGGATACCCTGTACCCTGTCACTTGTTTGGCTACCCGGTCCGCCTCCTGATTTCCCTTCGCCACCGGGGTGTTGGTGGGATCGTGACCCTTACATTTTACTATGGCCACCTTTTGGGGCAACTGTATTGCCTCCAGTAGTTCTTTCATCTCTTGTTCGTGTCTGATCGGTTTCCCCCCGCCGTAAGAAACCCTACTCTTTTCCATTGGGGAATTTCAATATGCACTGCCCCCACAGCATAGGCAGAATCTGAATAAATGGTTACCTCCTTTCCCCTGCTCCATTCCAGGGCTGCTATAAGTGCCTTGATCTCTGCCCGCTGGGCTGACAACTGGCCCTCCATTCTTTTGGCTATTACTGTCTCAAATCCCTCCTCTGTTTGTCTCACCACTGCGTATCCTGCCTGGAGGCCTGTCTCTTCATTTCTATAGCAGCACCCGTCTGTATACAATGTTTCTGTCCCTGGTATGGCCTGGGCCTCTAGATCAGGCCTAACCTTCTCTTCCTGCTCTATTCTACGCACACACTCGTGTGGTTCTCCTGTTCCCATTCTGTCTGCCATGTTGATCCCTTTATGTATAAATGTGACATTCGGGGCTTCTAACGCCTTGGTTATTCGTTGCTGCCGCAGTGGGGTCATGGTAAATCTTTGTGAATTCACATATGCCACCACGCTGTGTGTTGTTAATACTGTAAGGGGGTGTCCCATGACTATGTGTGCTGTTTTTAGCAAAATTTTTGCTATTCCTGCTGCGTGTTGTGTACATGGGGGGTGTCGTTTTTCCATTGCGTCTAGCATAATGCTAGCGTATGTCAACACCTTCCGTTCACCCCCTTTTTTCTGGAACAGAATGCCATTTACCACACCTTCTGTTTCAGAAACATCTAAAAAGAATGGCAGGGTGTGATCTGGAATAGCTAGTTCGGCACTTTGGGCGAGCAATTGCTTCAACTCAGTGAAGCAGTGCTCGGCTTCCATGGACCAAGGGAGATGCGCATTGAGATTGCGCATGCCACATGTTCTGACCATGTGGCGGAGAGGTGTCGTTAGCCCAACATAATTGGGGATCTAATGTCTGCTGTACCCAGTTAAACCCAAGAAAGATAGCATGTCCTTGACTTTCAATGGTTTGGGACGGCAGAGGATGTTAGTTCTGTGGTCCGCCGATATCGCCGCCCCTTTTTGAGAAATGACCCTGCCAAGAAAAGAGACTTGCGTCCTAATAGCCTGAAGTTTGGTTTTGCTGACTTTAAACCCAGCGGTAGACAAATGGCGGAGAACCTGGTCGGTGGCCAATGCGCAAGAGCTGGGGCTAGGCGCTGCAAGCAACAGGTCGTCAACATACTGTACCAAAGTGCAGTCCGGGGGAAAGGGGGAGTCAGACAGGATGTCTTTGAGAACCTGATTGAAAAGGCCGGGCGAGTTAGCAAACCCTTGTGGCACACGTGTGTACCGGAACTGACGGCCATGAAATGTAAAAGAGAAAACATCACGTAGGTGGTCGGCCAAGGGAAGGCAGAAAAAAGCGTTAGCCAAATCTATACAGGTGAACCACTTCTGTCAGGGGTCCAGGGCATTCAGAGCCGTATATGGATTGGGGACAGGAATGGTAGGGGTCAGTAGGACATTGTTTATGGATCGTAAATCATGAGCCATGTGGTATGTACCTGTACCGGGTTTTTCTACCGGCAGGATGGGCGTATTCCAGGCCGAAGTGGAGGGCTCGAGGACCCCAGATGCCAATAGGCCCTGAATGGTCTCAGCAATGCCTTCCTCTGCTTCAGCCTTTCGTGAGTACTGAGGTATCCAAATGGGACAGTTAGTGTTCAGAGTGAAGGAGATAGGGGTACAATCGACCAACCCCACATCCGTTGGTCCAGGTGACCATAATGAGTCTGGTAGGTTGTCGATAAGGGCTTGTGCTATGGGGTGATTCGTTTTCTCCCTGCCATGGCTCCTACCAATTTGTTCGTGACACAGCGTCACTGTGTCTAGGGAAGAATGGGAAATCTTCCATATGTTAGTAGTGGGGGAGAAGAAGACGCCCGGAAGTTGAGAGCGTTGCCAGTCACTCGCTGACGTGGCTGTTTTAGTCATGGGACCCAAGTCCTTGGCCTGATGGTCAGGATGGAGGGCCAGTGACACGTGTGGTACCGCCTCGTCCCCCATCCTATACCACACCAATTGTGACTCCGTAAGGGATGCAGCAGCCGCCACTCCCTCCGGAGCCACATAAAGGTCAGTCAACCGGACCTCCCATTGATTGCCCTGTATGTCGTCAAATTCTTGTTGGTAGCAATCGTCACCATCCCTATCGTAAAACAGAGTGAGATGCGGCGGGTCGGGGGGAGGAGCATAGGGCGCAAGGTGGGTGATCCAAGGTTTCCAGGCGTTATAGGTGTCCAGAAGACTGCCGTCACCTGGAGGGCCGTCGGGCAACAGTCCCCAGTAAATGTCAGCATACTCTGGTTCGGTTGATTTCAAAAGCAATTGACCCTGTCCAGCCGTGTGTGACAGGCAAGGCAGGGTACGTCCATTGGGCAAAGTCACAGTGAGGCCGTCGGCGCTACACAGGATGGAGGCATGTAGTTTCATAAGCAGATCTCGTCCTAATAGGCTGATAGGTACACAGGGGGAACATACAAACGGATGTGCGAAAGTCTGTCCCCCCACGGCTGTGACCAGGGGCTTAGTAACTGGCAGTTTTTGTGTTTCCCCGGAAAACCCTACCACGTTCACCGTGGCGTTGGACAGCTTATCCTTTGGAGGCATTTTATTCATAGTAGAGTATGTCGCTCCTGTATCAGCCAACACTAGCAAATCATCGTTGTCTACTGTCACTTTCAGCATGGGGTCTGCCGATGCCCCCATGCAAGGGTTTGTCCGTGGGGTGTGTCATTGTTCCGGGCCTTCCCACTGTCCTTGGGGATATTGTCCGCCAGACCCCGGTGGGGCCAGCTGAGGATGTGGAGCCCTGACTCCTCCTCCGTGGAATCCTCCCCGGCCCCGCCCCGGTGACTGGTTCTGAGGACATTCTCTTGCGACAAGCCCCATACCGGGCTTGGTAGGAGGCCTGTCCCCGACCCCTCCCGCGGACCCAGCCACCTCTCAAACCGCTCCCGCCACGGAACCCTCTGTTTGAATAGCCCCCACCGTACTTCATAAGTCTTCCCGGCGGGGGTCCCTGCTCCCAAGGAGGGAGTGGGTATAAGTCAGGGGTGTGTGGGAAGTCCGGTGGAGGAGCGGGTCCACCACTGACCATCATTTGTTTTTTATTCTGTTTTACATCCGTCGCTTCCTTGCGGGCTCTTCCCAACTCAAGCTTCAATAATTGCTGTTGAAGCTCTTTAATTTGCTCCTCTTTGTCCTTTTCCTCATCCCTGGCCCTCTGCAGGTGATGTATAAGGTGTTTTTCCCAAATGCCGGGGTCGCTCCCCGGCAGGTCAGGGTTGTCTAGCATTGGTTTTTTTACTTTTTCCGGGACTCCTTCTAATATGGCTCGCCTAAACCACTCCTGTTGTACTCCCTTTCTATCTGGGTGTTGGCCCGTTTGCCGGGTCCAATCTTCCTTTGATTTGTTAAGACATTCTCTAGGGGTGTGATCTTTGCTCCATTCTAGCTTTGGAACATGTCCCCTATTGGGCGGGGGGAATTTGTCTCTGACTACGGTATTTATCTCAGCCACATCCCTCATCAGAGGTATATTATCCCGCTCATATTCTATGTCAGCCTCCTTCTCTATATCCCTCAACTCGCGACCTGACATGCTGCGGGCAGCCACCGCCCTCCAATCGCCAAGAGCTAACGTTTTCCTTGTGTTAATTTATACAATTCATTCAACCACGCTCCCCCTCCCTCCGAAATGGGTGGGAGCTTATCTACTAATGCCTGCACGTCCCCCAGGTTCCATGGTTTGTATCTATGCCCGCGCCCCCCCATGGTTTGGATGATCGGGCACTGGAGGCGAGCCTTTTTCCCCCTGTTTAGTGCCGGGGGGCGGTTCCTTCCGCGGTCTGTCTTTGTCTACTCAATCTTTCCTCTGCTTGTATCATCTGCTTTGCTGGCGACGTCAGCAGTCTTTCCGCTTCGGTCCCTTCTTTATCTGTATCACTTTCTGTATCTTTTTCTGACGTCTCCCATTCGCCTTGGTCGCCGCTCATCGCCTCTAACCTGCAACACACCTCACTTTTGTCATCATTTTGATATAGCCCGGACAATGTTCCGGTTCTTCGTACCGGTCGTGTCCTGACGCTCTGCCTTTTCCTCCTTCTACTAGTTTCCCCTTCTCTCGCTATTCTCCCTCTAAATGGCACCGCTTCCTCGGAGTCCTCTGTCCTCGAGGAGCTCTTTTTTTCTACTTCCCTTATCTGTCTTAGCTCTGGCTCCTGTGTCTGGTCTAGGGTCGGATGCGCTTGGTATGGGTGCGGTTTCTATCTGGAATTGGCCGTCCGTAACGTTCAGTACGGGGTATAGCCCTGCTCTTGGCGGTCCCTGAGGGGCAGTAGGTTGGACGTTGGCGTCGTAAGGTGGGGGATCAGTTTTTCTAGGTAGACTATCTTCCTTCTGTTTTTTCTCCTCTGATTCTTTCAGGCAATGGCTTATCCCCTGCCGCATGATGGCATAGTTGTACCATCTTAATCTATCTTCTTCAGCCTTTCTCATGGCTTTGTTCCATTTACGTTGCGACATTAGACCGCACGTTTGTCTTTGTTTACCGGCTTCTTCCCCACTCTCCTTGCACTTCTTTTCCTGTTTCCACAGTATTTTACCCAGTGGTACCGCGTCTTCTAATTTTCCTTCCCCCTGTTTTATGCCTTCTTCTATCTTTGTCTGAACCCCGGCTTTCACTCTCGCTGTTTCTTTCCCCCTATCGTTTTTTCTTGCATTTATTATCTTCGTCAATACTTCTATTTGTTCCTGAAGTGATTTCCACTTCGGGTTTTCCGCCTCCTTTTCTTTCCTGTCTTCCATTTTTCTCGTTATGACTTATCACTAGGGACTCTAACCCCTTTTTAGCCCTTCTAGGCTTCCTAGTTTTTTTTCTTTGGGGGTCCTCAATTCCCCGGGAGCGTTATCCCAGCCTTATCCTCACTCCCTCGTCAGGGGGTGAGTGGGCTTGCCACAACCTAGGAACTAACGAGGGACTCTAACCCCCTTTTTCTTCATCACTTTTCACGGGGACTATAACCCCTCTCTTTTTTTCTTTTTTTGAATATTCCCACGGGGACTCTTAACCCCTCTTTTTTCTTTTTCTTGGTCTGCCCACTTCCCCTCCTTATGAGCTCATATCATTTTGGCATTTTGGTCAATATGCAGAGTTCGATAAAACAGGTTCTGCTTACCTTTTTATTGTAGGTCGACCTTGAGCTCTCGGAAAGTCAGCGGGCGGTCGTAATGTCCAATTCTAGATTTTTCTTCACATCCTGGACGAAGCCCCCATAAATTGTCGGGGTATCGTTTGCTATCCCCTCATCTGAGTCCGTTAATGTGAAGAAAAGACAGTCGAGACGTTTCTGGAGATAACTCCGCAGTTTATTATTTTGAGATATCTGGAGACACAAACAGCCAATCCTCCCTATGTGTCTGTCTTTCTTTGTGTGTGAGCTTCTTTATATGCTAAACTTCCCTTGTTCATTCGTCACACATGGCCTTGAGCTTTCTTACCGACTTGTTTTACTTCTCTACAATATCCCTTCTGTCTGCATAACCCCCCCTCTCTGTTAGCTATCCCCCTTTTGGGTAGGGAGAGTTCATCCTGTGTTGACATGTCGTGTCTACCTCGAGAGTCTCTCTGTTCCAGACTTCTTACCTCCTCTCACTGGCCTTGGTTACACAAGCATTACTATCTACATGTAGCAAGTAATATAATTCACATGACATTTAGTTAACCCACCATCGTTTGATATATATGGTTTATGGTTCCAATAATATTTTAAGTATTACAGTATACAGGCTAATTATACGCGGCTTCCCTTTACCTGCATAATAGTCTCTCAGAATTTTTAGCGCTTTCCGCCCATCGTCCGCTGCTTCCCGCATTACCAGCAACAAACGTTATCATCCAGAAGCTGGATTAGCTCCGCATATACCTCGGCATTTTCCGCTCCATCTACTGCCCGTCCATTGTCGTCGGTAGTCTCATTTAAAATAGTGTCCTTTAGCCCTTGCAACCAAAGATGGCCCAAAAATTTCGTCCCCCACAGTTCATAGTTCTTTTCATCTCCGCCAAAGACTAGTCGAGACCAACAGCTACTCGATCTTTCCATCCTGGGTCTTTCGCGCCTGCTATTTGACTCAGCGACCCTTCTACTCATGGTGCTAGCATGCTACCCAACACACGCGGTACGTTGCGATATTTGTCTAGATGGCAAATCGCTTGATAACTATCTCTGGGTAACTCTGGGCCCATAACGTGTTGTCAGAGTTGAATTGTTCAGTGATTCTGGCGTGTATACCCAGTGCTAGACCGAAATAAATGCTAATTTTACGGAGGAATAAATACACAGTGGGGCGTCAGTTCTGCTCTTTGTGGAATCAACGTAGAAAGAGAAACTTTATTGACAGATGCACACTGTTATATACGCACAGACCACATGTCAATTTCAGCGCATTTCATTGGCTGCTATCATTGTCCATCATACAGTACCCGCATGTACTCATTAAAGTTTGCCTATGTGTTAATACAAAAATATAGATTTACTTCTACAATTGAGAGCACACATATTTCATATATGTCAACAGCCGGTATTTTCACATTTGTTCAAAATAGAAAATGAGTGAATTCCGATATAGTGTACCGCTCCCGATTCGACTGAGCCCATTTTGTCACTACAAGTTTGCGGCTAAGCTGTGATTTCTGATTTTCTGTGGTTTCTGGTTGTCTCTGTTTCTGGCTGCATCTGCTGGGTTCACTGCTCCACCCCGCAGAGAGTCCAGTCAGTCCCAGCCTTTGCGCTCCTTCTTGTGAAAGAGTTCTGGATTTTGGGCCTTGTGACTCCGCTCCTTGGTTCTGTAGCGGGTTTTCACCAGCACCTTGTCACAGCTGTAGTCCACCACACTCTTCCCTACAGCCCTCTCTTCCTCCGCCTCCTCCTCAAGGAGCTGCAGGTTCTTGAACAAATCAAACAGGTCATCCAACGCTGGGGTCTGCTGCGGCACTGACAGGCCCTCAGGGTGATACTGGAGAGTAGTATCCAACAGGCTGTTGAAGAGCCGCCTACTGGAGGGTGAGCCCAAGAACAGTTGCTCAGGGCTGACTCCCTTTCTCATTCTCATCACCAGGTGGTGCAGTACTGTGCCACTGAACAACCTGGAGAAAAACAGAAGGAACACTAAGGAACATCGCAGTTTCTGCTAAAAGTTGGTGGGATTTTACCACTAATGCCAGGTTGAACAAAATAAACTCAAATTATAGTGTTCAGATGATCAACTCTCCTGATTATTTATTTGCTTATTTGGGGTCAAAGTAATTTATTTTCAGAATTGACAGGTAAGCTGCTATGTTTCTGACCCTTGCACTCTTGAGTATTAATTGTTCGTTATTTTGATGATCTAAGAAACAGGAATCAAACTCAGCTGGAAGGCCCAATGAATTGCATCATCTATGGAGCTAAAGTAATGATAAATTGCATAAAAATAAATGTATGTTTCAGTCTAGGGAGCAGGTTAGTTTGGCTATGAATGTGAATGGGTGGTCAATGGTTTTACTGGTATGTTGCGGCTATCTCACCAGGCAATTTGAGGCTCCTTGAGAGGCAGACCCAGCAGCTGGTTCAGGTGAATGGCATCCTTCAGGCAGGCCTGCCACTGATTGTAGGCGTGAGCAACACCCAGATCCATCCAGTGTGGGCACGTTAAGGTCCTAAGTAGACAAACTAAAAAAACACATCCAGACTATTGAGCCCGCAGTATAGACAGAGCCCACTAATATATATATATATATATATATATATATATATATATATATATATATATATATATATATATATATATATATATATATATATATAATGTACAAAATCCAGTGAGTCAAGTAAATTCTACAAGCCTGTTTCATGCTATAAGCAATTATCAGCTGTCAATAAAACTACTCGAGGAAGGACATATACTGCCTCGTCATGCATATATATATATATATATATATATATATATATATATATATATATATATATATATATATATATATATATATATAGTGTTTTTTTCCGGAAACCATCAATGGTGTTGATAAAAGTGCTCAACTAATGAGGAGCGGAATATCACTATAGATGTAGGAAAAAACTTTTAATACATAGCAGTCCAAGCTTGTTTTGTATGCTAATGTGATTCAGCAAAGAGAACACACAGTATCCGCCGCCCCGCGTCACGCCCCTAATTTCGGTGGACAGCAACCAATGAGAGGAGAAAACATTTGACCTATTACAGCCAATGGGGTAGGTAGTTACGATGGCAGAGTAACTAATGGTGGTGTAGAAAACATTACAAACAATCGGGTAAGTGGTTGGGGCTTGTTTTGAAAAAGCATTTAAATGACCAGGGCACTGTATGATATACTATGTATATCATATAGTGGGGTGGTGTTGGGGCACCGTTGGAATTCCAGCTGATGATTGCTTATGGCATGAAACAGGCTTGTACTGTCTCATAAAGAATTTACTTGACTCACTGGATTATTTTGCTCCTTATTTGTTGAGCATTTTCCCTACCGTTGAGTGTTTCTCTTAACAAAGTTATATTTTTTTTTCCTTGCTGTCTGTTGGTTGTAGAGGTGCGTTGCTTAATTGTTCATGACCGCACAATCAAAACAAACAGTCAATTTGTTTTGATTGTGCGGTTTCCCCCCCATCTTCTATCGTTAAATTGTTAACATTCACGAGATTAACTTTCCAACAGTGGCTACCCTATAATGAAAACTATAACCATGAATTGTTAGCCAGCATATAAACAGAGTCGTGTCTAAAGATATTGAAATTGTTTGTAACAAGATAAAATGTATTGTAGCGTATTCGGGGGGCAGTCTGGGAGACCGTCGCCACAGCCGGGACGCGAATCCCTGTGTCCTACGCCGCAAGCGACAGCGTTAACCTGTCGACTAAAGGGTCCGACCCGTTAATCAAGCAGTGGTGCCCCCAAGGGGTGGCCAGGGGTGGCCACGGCCACCCTGATACTATCCCTGGCCCCCCCAGCCACGAGTCGCATATGCAGAATATGCTTCTGATTATGCATAATGTGCTTCTATCTGATATTTTACATTAGGTGCTGTTCATTTAAATCAATAATGTATATTTTTCTTAACTCTCATATTGACAGTTTTCAACTAGCCTATACAGTACACTACAACAGCATCATAGAATTCCCGAAATTCAGTCATGGCTTTTGTTTTTGGTGTGCCACCCCAAGATTTTCAGTGGCCCCATTCGGCCACCCCTATGAAAAATTTCTGGGGGCGCCACTGTAATCAAGGACCAACGTCTTGGTCCTTGATTACACTTGCCCCCTCCTTCGGCAAAGCGCGTCCGCGCGTATCCCACTTCTGACACCAATGTAGCGAATTCGGGGGGGGGGGGGGGCCAGGAACTGCCGCACCCGGGGCGCGAACCCGTGTCTGCCACACCGCAAGCGACAACGTTAACCAGTCGACCCGTTAGTCAAGGACCAACGTGTCTACTTATCCATGCACGTTACAGTATAAAAACAGCGTAATCGGTACGAACAGTTCTAGCTGTACGTATGATATGTATTTGTATGCGAGAGAGATAAATTAAATAATTGAGAGGGTGTTGGGTATGTACTCTCGTGTATTCTCGCGGCGTTTCTCACCTCCGGCCGCTGCCTCCTCCCTCCTGTGATCCCCTTGCAATAGCCCCAGCAGCAGCGCGTGGAGGAGCTCTGAAGGCGGCGCGACGTGCTGCAACCAGTAGCACGTGACTGCCAGTGGTAGGCGCAGATGAGGCGGGAATTTTCTCAGAGTAGTGGGGCTAACGCCGAGCGTCTCCAACAGCACTCGAAGGCGCAAAGAGGGCTCTGCCTGTTGGGGCGGGAAGGAATAGAAAGGTTAGAAATGTAAAGCATGTAAGTGTAACAGAGATAAGAATTACACGTTATAAACTTGTTGAAGTTCGGCAAAATATATTAACATTATTGTTCTTGATATATTGAGTTTCTCTTGCATTCCGCATATTCAAACCCGGCATCTGTCACTTAGCACCTCCTAGTGGTGACGACAGTGGTCAAGCGCATTGTGTAGTAACATCTCTGTCCCTTCTTCACATGTTGGCGACAGAGTTGGTATGTTGTTCTATAGAGTTCACCCCAGAAATGGCTAAAACGGCTAAAACGTAGTGAAAATTAATAGTGTTGTAAACGATCAAGTTTTATTTTGGTTGGACAAAATTGTTATTATTGTATTTTATTTTCATGATGTATTTATAAAACAGCCCTTCTTCACATGATGGCGACAGAGTTGGGCTGGAGTTGAGCTGACACCACAGCATCGACCACAACATTTTGTTTTTGCCAGAGTTGAGTTGTGCCAGAAATAAATGGGCCTGCAGCAGCTACCCTGAATTCAGAAGACTGGTGTAGTTTCTTCAAAGTATAGCCAGAACAAAGGGGTTCCTTATGCACTGGAATGTTGTGTCTTTTGATCATCACGACGGCTGATTAATAACATAAACAGTTAAAACCAGTGGCGGATGGTCAGTAGAGGGCGCTAGGGGGCCGCCCCTTCTAATATCAAGAGATCAAAGTCTAATTAAACGTGTTAAATATAGTTTAGTTGTATATTGCAAATAATTATGAAATAAATGTGTTTTTCAGTCTGTGAGCGCCTGTCAGCAGCCATTAAATATTGGTTCCAAATGGTATTTGGTTGATTTCTGTCTGAATACATATACTTCCTGGGTGAGGGGCGTCGGCCAAATGATATCTTATGTAAGCCCTCTAACTTTTGGCGAGCAGGTGACCTGAGGCTGCGGTCTGATTGGTTTCTTCAGATTTTCCATGGGGCGCAGTGCTGTGTGCCCCAGACACTCCGATTTTTATTGGCAGCGAATTGGTATTGTTTTAATGTTTTTTTTTATCTAATGTGATTGGACAATTCTCATGGCTGTCAATCATGTTCACACGCACCACAACGCCTCGTCTCGACTGTCAACCATCCACCGTATACGAACCCTGATAAAATCTATAGGCTCGCTCTGATGGCCGAGCAGAATAAACCGCCGTTCGTCATGTGACTGGGAGGTTCGTATCCCAGACTCGCCCTAACTGGTCACAGTCAGAGTGTCCACGGGTTAAGGCATTCATTAGGCCACCCTTACCCGAGGAATAGTGGGTGTAGATCGGTGTAGTGTTCGGGGACTCGTCATTCTCCAGCGACCCCTCTGGCCCATCCGGGCGCCTGCAGCCAAGCAACCGAAAGCATTCTCCCTACGTCCCCTTCGCGGCCTGAAGGTAATGCGATCCATGCGAGGCTTCAGCGTGTAAAATAGCGAGAGCAGCCGACACGAGTTTGAAGGAAGCTAGTGTTACGACTATCTCGTTCCTGTGGAAACGTGAGCCAGGGGAGTTACTCGACAAGGGTTCCGGCCATATGCCATTGGGTTAATCGGGTGGGATAAGGGGAAACACCAGAAATAAAATTTAAAAATATATAGGTTACATTGTCCTTCTTAATAACTCTGTGACTGTGTGGCCTTAAAGCAGCTGTCAGGTGTGCTGTGCCAAGGCAAATTGTCCCCCCCCCCCCCCCCATTTTTTTTAGCACCAGCCGCCACTGGTTAAAACTGATTCCTTTTTGCTGACGCGGCAGTGATCAAATCGTGGGAATGTTAGCAACGAGGTTCGGGTCCACGTTCTCACCCGTATACACACACACACACACACACACACACACACACACACACACACACACACACATATATATATATACGCCACGAAATCTCAACTTTTTACACGTGAAGAACCTCGTGAACCTTAGATATAGACTAAGATGAGGGGAAAAATATTTACGACTGAGTGCATCTTCATAAAACATGTTACCGACATCCGCCATTTTCCTCCATGTATTAACTTGTTATTTTATCCATCTGGATCATGGACTCCGGTTACATAAGCGGCTTCTTAACCTCTCCCGTCTCCGTACAGCGCTGCTGACATTATTTGACCGTAGGCCAAGGATAATGGATGGATGGATGCATGGATCCCATTTTTACAAGGGTGGCAGGCTAACTGTTTCCTACGGAATCTTTAGTGTTTCAGCAAAATATTTATTTAAAAATTACAAAGGCAAAACTGAAAAAAAAGAGAAGCTGGTTGTCAGTTTGAGCAATCATGTCTCCAAATAGATTAAACTCACTTTCAGACCTCAGTCACAGGGCATGATGGCTTTTGAATTTCTAGTGTTTTAAAAATATTTCGATACTTGTTTCCCCCATACATATTGTAAGGACCAGGGATGTGTAGACTCGCTAGCCCTTAGTTACCGCGTCGGACCCATTAGTTGACTGGTTAGCGCAGCCGGCTGTGGTGCGGGGAACGCGGGTTCGCTTCCCGGCTGCCCACTGAATTTGCTGCAGTATAAACAAAGGCATGCCGATATCTCTTTATGCGCCACTGATTATGTTTAAATGCACCACAAGGCACCATTGCTTTCTCATCAGGTACTGAACCTTGAAAAATGATTATCTGAATATCCGACGTATCCGAATATAAAGACGACTTTACTGCTGAGCCTGAGACGGTCAGCTGAGACTGACGAAGTCACTTAGATGAGTGATGAAACGTGTCTCCCACTAAACTTTGTGGCCACATGAAATGATTCAACTTTCTGGGATTTCCTTTCCTGGATTATTGAGTATGCATCAATACAACTTCACAACTGTCTTGTTGAAGTTACTGCAAAAAGGTGAATTCGCATTTTATCATATGAAGTGGCAAAGATAAAATATAAATAAACAGACTGTTCACCTCATTTAGCGAGTGAAGCTTCAACTGTTGAGCCACACCTCGGACAACAGGTTGAACAGAAGAGCTTGTCAGCCGCAGGCCTTCCCGGTCGAATTCCTCCACCTTTCTCCTCCCTCCCATCAGGAGCCCGAACATCACCTGACGGATGGGCCGAGAGGTCAGGTTGGCGCTCGGCAGGGAGCAGTCGTCCACCGCTGTAGCCAGTTTCATCCTATGGAGCATGAGGACGTCAGTGACGTCACTGCTCAGCCGGCCCTGGGTCAGAGGGAGGCGTGCCCAGTCAGGAACCACGCCCAGGGTGTCCGGGAGCAGAGGTGGCGCTGTCCCGTCGCTGAAGAACTGCCGCAGGTGGCTGGCAGTAAGCCGGTATTCCTCCATGCCCGTAGACAAACCATTCAGCACTTCGGCCCGTTTCTGTCTGCTCATGTCTCCCATCAGCCCCAGCGCCGCCACCAGCGCATCTTCCGGCTGCTGGAAGTCCCTCAGCCAGCGCAGCAGACCCTCTAGGTTGGCGAACCTGTCTCTGGCTGTCAGGGCGTATGAGGCAAAAGAAAGATATATGTTCATTTCTCGCAGCTTGACATAGTCGTTTCCGACGAGCGCGGCGAAGGCGGGCAGCAGCTGGCGTTTGATGTTGAAAAGGGCGCAGAAGCTGGATGCGGAGTAGCGCTTGCACGGGATAAAACTTTGGTTCCCGTTCCGCGCCACAGCCTCCCATTTGAAATGGGAGATGGGCAGAAAGCCCGCCGGGAGGTCAAACACGTAGAAGTCACTGTCGTTGGATAGCACAGGGCAACGCCACTCACTGGCCAGGGAGGCGATTTCGCGGTCGGCTTCCCAGTAGCACTGCGCAAAAGGCACTTTCAGATCAGCCAGCGTCTGCCTCACCACCTGTTTAGCCAGCGACGGCAAAACATTCGCCTCCTCCCCGAATGCTGCCTTGTTCGCCTTTAGGATCCTGTCCTCTGCGCGTTTCCGCAAGGTCTCATATTTGTTGTCGCTGGTGTCTGTACCCCCGTCCAGCACCACGTACGGTTCAATCCCACAGTCTCTGAGGGCTTTGATAAACTTCCCAATCACGTCCTGAAACGCATCATACTCTCCGCCGTGCCGCTGGTCCAGACCTGCTCCAAAGTAGAGCATGTGGTACAGGTTGCTGCCGTCGATAATCAGCTTGTTGTTGCTGAAGCGAATATCCCGGTAGACTTGGCTGTTGCCCTCGACAAAGGATAACAAACCCTGGACCCCCATAGTGAGAGAAGAGCCGCGCTCTGCACAGGTCAAGAGAGGAGGTCTATTTATACTGAGCGCTCCAAAGACACCCAGTCCTTCAGTTTCATTTTCCTTACCTCAGAGAAAGGAAACTAGTCCTAAAACGATATCTAATATTGTCATTAGGTAATAACATTGTTGCCAGTAAACAAAAAGAGAGAGAGACTCATGTCCTCACATGGCTACAGATGGATAACGACGGATATTCTCCGTCGTTATCTGGAATGAATTGTGGTCTTTGGAATCATGTGTGTTGTAAAATGCGTCTTTGTGGAAAACACAACAAGGCGAAAGAAAAGCTCGTCTCTCTGATAATGAGCAAATTCCTAAATAACTTTTAATGGATGGTGGCAAAGGTGGATAGATCGGAATCAGAATCGAGTTTATTGGCCATGCATGTTTGCACATACATGGGATTGGACTCCGGTTTCGTGGCTCCTTTCAGTGTACTTAACATAGAATGACAACACTACAACAATCTTCAGATATATACAGAGGTGATAAAGCGCAATGGTGCAGAGACTATATCAGAGATGCTGAAATAGATGTTAGCGGGTTGCCTGCGGGCACCACAGAGCGTATACAGTCCAGCATATGTAGGGTTTTTTCAACCTTTTCTTTCACTAAACATAAAATTGACGCTCGCAAATATACATAAACAAACAATTACGTTGTATTTATTGCACAATGCATCATGCTCATCGGTGTGACTTCCGCGCTGTGCGGACGACTGGACCTGCGGCGCACGCGGAGAGCGGCTCAGCTGCAGGAGCGCTCGTCCTGCGGAGGTGCGAGGCATGTTGAATGTGATGTGATGTAGGAAGGAGCCCGATGTCGAAACGGGGGGGGGGGGGACCCGGCTCAAAGACTCATCCGTTGTCTCAAACTTCTCTGTCTGAGAAGCGAAAGTCGTGATAATGAATATGATGTGGTTGTTGTTGTTGTTGTTGACGACTCGTGTGGTGTCCTGTCAGGAGCGGTTGCGTGCGGAGGGCGTGGTTTCTGTTTCCCGTCAAGTTCTCGACTCAACCGGTCAGAAAGGAAAACGAAACTGACGCATGCCTCCTCCGTGACTCTAGACGCAGGCGAGGCGGGGCTGGCCTTACCGTGTTCAACTTGGCGAGTATCGGGGCAGCGAGGGTGGACCCGGACCCGGACCCGCGTACGTGCTTTGCAAAACGACTTTATGGCCATATAGCGACAGCTTCGTTATAATAACACGTCCCCTCCTCTTTGTCGAGCGAAATCTGAAACGGAGACGGCGGTGGGAGGGGGACCGGGCGTCTTGTAAGCACGACGCACCAAGTCATGGACAAAGGGGTAAAAGGGTGAATTCGGGTAGTAATGCACCAACCCAGCACAGTAGAGCCCTGCGCGGGACGGCTTTTCCAGCTCCCGCAAAGTGTGTCCACTCCCGCCCGCTCGCGCAAACATTCTGACCTTTCACGTCACGCCCTCACATTTTTGTTTGTTTGTTTGTCTTGTTTCTCCCGTCCCACAAGGGAAAACACGTTACTTTACTGTGTACTATTAATAAAGAGATGCATACACACACACACACACACACACACACACACACACACACATATATATATATATATATGCAGTGGCGACTCCTGACAAATTTCTCAGGGGGAGGGGCAATTGTTGCGATGACGACTAAGGTGACCCGTTCAATGGGTAAATTAACAGGTAGCTAGACAACTGTCACAATTTGTTTTTTTCTGGTCAACTCACACAGCAATACCACCTGTAACCACTAGAGGGAAACACACAACACAAAGATTTTCCATTTAGCTAGATAAGCTGCATGCTACGTATATGCTTGGCCTATTTGTGGAAAGTTAGATCCAGGAGTGATCGTAAATAAGTAAAAAAAATCTTGGCTCTACAATGAATATGATCAATCCACTATGGTCATCAACAGATAAATTGTCTATCAGTTTACCTTCAAATACCTTTGAACATGTACAGAGATATCTGCTTTACCATTAATAAAGAAGGGGACTACATACATATAAGTCAAAAACCTTACAAGTATTTATTTACCGTTCTTGAAAGTATTGTTGTTGTTGTTTTCATTGCAAATGGCTTACAAACGCACTGGCACAATAACTAAGTTGTCAGATAGAAAATATGTAGTTATCTAATGCTAGTAAATTGCATGGAGTGAACATTCATATAACTGTCACCTATGAAAAGTGACAATGGTATGATATGATTGTAAACATGATAACAAACAACATAAATAAACTGCAAGTACACAATAGTTTATAAAAATGCAAGTAGTAGTATATTCAAGGGGTAGTATATTCAATTCCTCAATATTGCACAAAAAATAATTGTATTTACAGAAACAAACAGCCCCCCCCCACACACACACACACACATATATATATATATATATATATATATATATCGCTATCATAAATAAGATTTCCATACCGGATCGGTCAAGGCCCGGGGTACCAACGACCGCCACCGGTACTGTTAACCAGCAGGGTGCCGGTGGAAACTATGCTACTGTTGGGCGAAGGAGAAGGAGAGGGGGAAGGCATGTCCAGATGCAGCGAGAGAGGAGGAAAAGTAGGAGTGTGGAGGTGAGAGTCGGAACTTTGAATGTTGGCACTATGACTGGTAAAGGGAGACAGCTGGCTGATATGATGGAAAGATGAAAGGTAGGCATACTGTGTGTGCAAGAGACCATGTGGAAGGGGAGTAAGGCCAGGAGTATTGGAGGTGAGTTCAAACTCTTCTACCATGCTGCGAATGGGAGGAGAAATGGGGTAGGGGTCATTATGAAGAAAAAGTATGTCAAGAGTGTGCTGGAGGTGAAGAGAGTATCAGACAGAGGGATGAGTATGACGCTGGAAATCGAAGGTGTATTGCTGAATGTTATCAGCGCATATGCCCCACAATTTGGGTGTGAAATCAAAGAGAAAGAAGAATTATGGAGTGAGTTGGATGAAGTAGTGGAGAGTGTACCCAAGGAGGAGAGAGTGGTGATTGGAGCGGACTTCAATGGACATGTTGGTGAAGGGAACAGAGATGACGAGTAGGTGATGGGTAGGTATGGTGTCAAGGAGAGAAATGTGGAAGGACAGATGGTGGTGGATTTTGCAAAAAGGAGGACAATGGCTGTGGTGAATACATATTTCAAGCAGAGGGAGGAACACATGGTGACGTACAAGAGTGCAGGAAAGTGCACACAGGTGGACTATATCTTATGTAGAAGGCGCCATCTAAAAGGGATTGGAGACTGCAAGGTGGTGACAGGGAAGAACGTAGCTAGACAGCATCGGATGGTGGTCTGTAGGATGACTTTGGAGACCAAGAAGAGGAAGCGAGTGAAGACACAGCCGAAGATCAAATGGTGGAAGTTGAAGAAGGAAGACTGTTGTGTGGAGTTAAGGCAGGAGTTAAGACAGGCACTGGGTGGTAGTGAAGAGTTGCCAGATGGCTGGGCAAGCACTGCAGAAATAGTGAGGGAGACAGCTAGGAAAGTGCTTGGTGTGTCATCAGGACAGAGGAAGTAAGAAAAGGAGACTTGGTGGTGAAACGAGGAAGTACAGCAAATTATACAGAAGAGGTGGTTGGCAAAGAAGAAGTGGGATAGTCAGAGAGATGAAGAAAGTAGACAGGAGTACAAGGAGATGCAGCATAAAGCGAAGAGAGAGGTGGCAAAGGCAAAAGAAAAGGCTTATGGTGAGTTGTATGACAGGTTAGACACTAAGGAAGGAAGAAAAGGACTTGTACCGATTGGCTAAACAGAGGGACTGAGCTGTGAAGGATTTGCAGCAAGTTAGGGCGATCAATGATAGAGATGGAACTGTGCTGACAAGCGAGGAGAGTGTGCTGAGAAGGTGGAAGGAGTACTTTGAGGGGCTGATGAATGAAGAAAATGAGAGCGAGAGAAGGTTGGATGATGTAGGGATAGTGAATCAGCAAGTTCAGTGGATTAGCAAGGAGGAAGTGAGGCCAGCTCCACTTGGGGAAATCAGCTTCCATAAACCAAAGAGGCTAGGCAGGCAGCTCCCAGCAGCTTCCAAAACTTCTAGGAGGAATAGTGTCAAGCCAGGAGGCATGTAATAGTTGACAGAGGCTAGATAAGTTTCCTTTTGTCATTGTGCATTTAATTCATTTTCAAAAGTTCTCCTGCATCTTGTAACACCATAAACTACCCGGAAAACCGAGAATTTTTTATAATACAGAGATGAAAATCATAAAGATGTATAGACACTGAGTCATTTCAATGTATTTGTTTGACCTTTACCTTCAGATTATTTATTCTGGAAATCAGATTGTCTAGTTTCTATTGCGTACTGTTTCTGTTTTAATGCTCTGCTTCATGACTTTAATAAAAATTCAATCAAGATTCATAAAATCTTGAAAAAACAATATTATTCAGCATAATAATTGTCTTGTTATTGCCCTGTCATCAGTGTTGACCGATGATGACATCCGGGAACTGCAGGTTGTGGACCCAGACGCTGCAGTGCTGACAAGTTTGGAGAACAGTGACACAAATGTAGACTAATATCTATGTAACCGGTTATTTTTTCGCCCGGTGCGGGATTCGATACGGGGTGTACTGCACCACAAGGCGACGTCACTAACCGCTCGACTAAAGGGTCAGACACGTTAATTAGGGGCTAATGTGTCTTATTACTAGTTTACATCTACATCTAAACCATGCCTGGTTTAGATGTAGATATTAGTCTACGTATAAACCAGGCATTCCAGTGAAACCAAAGAGTAGACAGATAACCTACCTGATATAAAATGGGCACCGCAAACGCCAGCATTTTTAATCGTGTCCTCAGTCCAGTTTTCATCAATACGTTTGATGGCTTCCAACCACAGGCGCTTCCGGTTGCTCTGAAATGGCCGTGACTCCGTCGGAATTCGGTAAAACTTCAGTCCGCTGTTGGTAGAGTAGCGATTCGCACAGCCAAACACACAACAACCGGACATTTTGATGCTGGTTATACTTCTGAATAAACTTTGTAATCTCCTCTTCCTCGTCTGAATCCGCGAATGAAAGGTAGACTTGTGGGTAGCGTTTCACTTCCGTTGCCTAAATGCGCGCGCATACTTTTGATGACGTAGGCTGTAAAAGGGACTATAGTGTTATAAAAACCATAACATATGTTATGTTGTAAAAATGCATTGTGTTGCTGATCGCGAGTAGCCGTTAGCATTAGCATAATAGCAGTTAGCTAATCTTTAAAGAATTTGTTAAGACAAGCTATTGCTAGCGCCACACGAAATAGTGTATGGACTTGTTGCTTAGCTGATTTATTTGATTCAGGAGACGGATGATTTGTGACTGTAAGAGAGGAGCTCCGCTGGACCACTTTGGAGAACTGTTTTCTGTTGGAGTGCCATTTGTTTCTTTCTTCGCTGCTGTTCTTCTGCACTCTGCCGAGCGCCCATCACCAAGTTCCCCCGCGTCTTTCCCCCTCTAAATGTTCCCTGGATCTGTGAGTACTGAGCACCTTTTTTTTCTTTTTTCATTTTGCTTGTGTGACCAAGTGAAGCGGGCACTACAGTTTCTAGGCCTCTATGCTCCCAAGCCATGACTCAGGCCTGCAGGCCTGCAACGAGGGTTTGGTTTACAAGTGGGTTGACCATAGGTTGCAGAGTGTGTGTGTGTGTGTGTGTGTGTGTGGGGGGGGGGGTATGATTGATGTTATTTGATATCATTTTGTGTTTATTCATATTTGGGAATAGGCTCCAGCATCCCCGTGACCCTGAGAGCAGGATAAGCGGTTAAGACAATAGATGGATGGATTTAGTCCTATTTGTCTTTATTCATGAATTTGATTTTGAGAAGTTCTGTTTTTTTTGTAAATAAATAGCCTACCATAATTTGTCATTACATTTAAAGAAACCTTGTTGTGTCAAAGCTCATAGGTAATTCATGTTTAATAACTGTTCAAAGGATAGATAAAATTAGGACAAGAGACGAAAACAAAAATCTAAGTGATATGTCTTTATTATATATCAGAAATTTATTTGGAGGCATGGCCAGTTATTTTAGTTTAAAAGAGAGTACCATTAAAATAATTTAAGAGCATAGAGGTAATAGCGCCATTTATTTTGAAACCGTACCCAGGCCCCGCCCACAGTACTACTACACATAGCAGATTTTTATACAGCTACATGGGACGGGTGTTACACGTAAATAAACAATTGTGTTCTATTATTTCACAATGCATTATGCTTATCAGTGTGACTTGCTGCGTTGTGCAGATGAGTGGACTACTACTACTGCTACTACTACTACTACTTTCGGCTGCTCCCGTTAGGGGTCGCCACAGCGGATCATCCATTTCCAGCTCTTCCTGCCCTATGCAGCTTTCTCTGTCACACCTCTGTCACACCAGCCACCTGCATGTCCTCCCTCACCACATCCATAAACCTCCTCTTTGGCCTCCCTCTTTTCCTGTTCCCTGGCAGCTCCATATTCAGCATCCTTCTCCCAATATACCCAGCATCTCTCCTCCACACATGTCCAAGCCATCTCAATCTTGTCTCTCTTGCTTTGTCTCCAAGCTGTCCAACCTGAGCGGTCCCTCTAATATACTCGTTCCTAATCCTGTCCTTCTTCGTCACTCCCAGTGAAAATCTTAGCATCTTCAACTCTGCCACCTCCAGCTCCGCCTCCTGTCTTTTCGTCAGTGCCACCGCCTCCAAACCATACAACATAGCTGGTCTCGCAACAATCTTGTAAAACGTCCCTTTAACTCTTGCTGGTACCCTTCTGTCGCAAATCACTCCTGACACTCTTCTCCACCCACTCCACCCTGCCTGCACTCTCATCTTCACCTCTCTCCTGCACTCCCCGTTACGTTCTAGTGCAGCGGTGGCTAACCATGTGCCATGGAGAGTCATATGTATGTAGGTTTTCATTCCAGCCGGACTCCACACCAGGTGATTTCACTGATACATTCTTCCTCTTTGGTTGAAGGGTTACTAATCAGTGAAATCACCTGGTGTGGAGTCCAGCTGGAAGGAAAACCTGCATACACATGGCTCTCCATGGCACAAGGTTAGCCACCCCTGTACTAGTGCAATAATTACAGTTATTCTAGTGCAATAGTACACCTAGGGCAAAATTACATTGTGTTTTTTTCTTTTACTTAACATTTTAGAACATGTGTTTTTGGCTGTGGTTGTTTTATTTTGCTGAGGTTGTTCTAATTTGTTTTGTTTCCATCTTTTAACGCACTAACACAGTGGCAGAACATCTTTTATGTGAAATTTGACCTAGTGGCTACATTAACAAGGCGTTGAACCATGTTCACAAAGCATTTCCCGGTGACGAAGTCATACGGCCGAATCAACTATTAAGTTAAATTAAGTCTCCTTTTATTAATCTCCTTGGGGAAATTCAGCCATCCATCCATTATCCAAACTGCTTATCCTGCTGTCAGGGTCTCGGGGATGCTGGAGCCTATCCCAGCAGTCATCGGGCAGCAGACGGGGGGACACCCTGGACAGGCCGCCAGGCCATCACACAGGGCCAACACACACACACACACACACACACACACACACACACACACACACACACACACACACACACACACACACACACACACACACACACACACACACACACACACACACACACACACACACATTCAGACCTATAGGGGCAATTTGGTATGGTCAATTCACCTGACCTACTTGACTGTGGGAGGAAATCGGAGCACCCGGAGGAAACCCACCCAGACACGGGGAGAACACGCAAACTCCACACGGAGGACGACCCGGGACGACCCCCAAGGTTGGACTACACTGACGCTCGAACCCAGAACCTTCTTGCTGTGAGGTGACCGCGCTAACCACTGCACCACTGTGCCACTTTGGGAAATTCAGTTACTGCAAATTAACCCATCCTAGATGTGATCTTTGTAGCTAGGAGCAGCGGGCTGCCTCCTTCATGCTACACCCGGGGACCAACTCCAGTTCTTTTCCCTTTGCCTTGGTCAGGGGCGCAGACAGGAGTATTAACCCTAACATGCATGTTTCTTCTTGATGGTGGGGGAAACCGGAGCACCCGGAGAAAACCCACACCAAACTCCACACAGAGGACGACCTGGGATGACCTCCCCCACCCACCCAACGCTTCACAACCACGGGGTTCGAACCCAGGCGTCCTCATCATATTCTTCATATATTTTATAATTCCATTATAATCTGTTATCCACTTTCCATGTTGTACTCTGTAAATTGTGTACACACAACATCCATTGCACGTTGTCTGTCTTGGGGGAGGGATCCTTTCTCTCCCTGAGGTTTCTGCCTATTTTCTTCTCCATGTTAAAGGGTTTTTTTTGGGTTTTTTTTTAGGGAGTTGTTCCTTATCTGATGCGAGGATCTAAGGACAGCATGTTGTGTTGCTGTAAAGCCCCTTGTGGCACATTTGTAATTTGTGATAATGGGCTATACAAATAAAATTGACTTGACTTGGCTCAACCTGACTTGACCTTCTCACTGTGAGGCGAAGCACTAACCACTGGGGCACCTGCTTGTGCTGCCCAACACAGTGTCGCAACAGCAAAGTGTGACACAGTTCTCAGCGGCATCTTGTCTCATATGTGCAGGCAGAAGTGCTTTATCTCTGAAGGAGGGCTCACTTTGGCCGGGGAGAGTGGAGCAGGTATGTCGCCTCAACCCAGATTTGTGCCCGGTGTAGATCAATACTGTGACGTTACTGGGTCATTTCTCTAATTTATTCCACCTGTCTTCCATTCTTTGTTATTTGTTTTTTTTCCATTTCGGCCAATGGGAGTTGAGTTTTTGATTCCATCTGTACTCTTCTCGTCCTAATCTCTGCACAGTGAAAACAAGCACAGCCAAGTGCTCTGTGACGACTCAAAATACAGAAGACAACTTTTTCCACTTCAACATAGGTGGCCGGTTATCATAAGGATCAGCTGGCTGCTCAATGCAACAGATCATCTACTCTGCTGATGCTTGAATGAGTCAATAATCCCCTTTCGCTTTTGCTTATCAGAAAAGGAGATAAGGGTGTTTTTTTTTTGCTGAGTTAAAGATCAGTCCTCAGTTTCATAGAACGAAACATAGAAGGAACATCGCAATGCTCCAGTTCAGTGTTCAGACATCACTCCTTTGTTCCATGATTTGTAATTTTTGTCTTGCACCTAAATAGTGTTTTTCTTGGTGCGCGGACTCTTGGTTCCTCTTCTTCATTTCAATTTCAGACGACACAGCCTGCTTCTGATTATGCGTTACATCGGGAGTAGAATGGAGATTGTTTTAAAAAAATGAAAGGCAGGTTTTTTTCCCCCTTTAAATCCCAGGTTGAGACCCAGAGTGGGGTCAGATGAACGTTGAATTCTGCCCCCCGACCCCACCCCACCCCGACGTCTAGCTGACACGAACAAGATTGTGTGAAACACTGTGGATGTTGAGAAAGAGGAAATGGTGGCTGCATTTGCCTTCTTGATGTGATGCATAACAATCAGATGACCGCAACAC
Source organism: Lampris incognitus (assembly GCF_029633865.1). NCBI lineage: Eukaryota > Metazoa > Chordata > Actinopteri > Lampriformes > Lampridae > Lampris > Lampris incognitus. The sequence goes on from NC_079219.1 coordinate 12,099,105, forward strand.
AGTTCCTTCCTTTCTGATAGAAGACACAGTGTTAACTTTGATGTTCACACACACACACACACACACACACACACACACACACACACACACACACACACACACACACACACACACACCATGTTTTTGCAGAAGCCCATGAATTCACATTTGATTTAATCTGTTCTGTGATTTCAGGTCAGTCTTTTGCTCCCCTCGTCCCCTGAAACAACATGAAGATCACTCCACTCTGCCTGCTGCTCGTGCTAGGTGAGAATTCTCCATCTGTGTGTTTGTATGAGAGAGACAGAGAAAGCGAGAGAGAGAGACAGAGAGAGGGAGAGACAAGCTTTCATTTTCCTACATTTTTACATGCTTTGGCAATATGTACATGTATGTCATGCCAATAAAGCACATATTGAATTGAATTGAATGATCTGAGAGAGAGAGACAGAGAGAGACAGAGAGAGAGAATATCATGTTGGATTTGAACCTGCGATGTTCAAACGACATGGCACACCGCAGAAGGAGAGAGAAGGGGGGTGGGATTAGATAGCTTGGAGTATGATGTTAGGGATATTTGATGGAAGCAAACTGGGTTATGGCGAACAGTCATTCAAACTTTGGAGTTTTCAGGGATGTTTCTCACTTCAATCCATTTCATTTTCCTACGTTATTTTAAACCCTTTTTGCGCTGCACTTTTCCATAATTCCAGATCATTCTATCTGTCTGATCCATGATCACTTTAGGGTAATGGTATGATATTTTTCAATTCAGTGTCGGATGCTGTGGCTCCCATCCTGTCAGTTGTTGTGAGATTTTTGGTAATCGGGGACTGAAGCGTGTTCTTTGCATGCAGGTTTAGTTTGACTGAATGAAGTCACAGCTGGAATGACTATAATGTGAAAGAAATTCCCAACGGCATTTTAAAATGACATCGAGTGACTTTTCAGATTCATATCTAGACCTCGTTCCCTCAACTAAAGCATGAAATATAATTTCTCTTGTACACAGTGGTACCTGGTGGTCCAGCTGAAGGGAAAGGTCAGTGAGATCTTGTGTCTTCCCCTGCCCCCTTCACCATCATCACCCTCATTGTTCTCTGTCCACCTTGGGGCAACTTCTTAACATAAAAATCTATTCATAACAGCATATTCTTCTGTCTTTTTAAACTCCACATTGATAAAAAAAAATAGGGGTGTGTATGTGTGTGTGTGAGATTGTGTGTATGTTTTAAACTTTCTCATTCTCCAATAACCCCCCCCTCTCTCGCCATGTCTCCTTCAGTCTCTCTGGCTCTCACGTCTAACATGCTGCAGGTCTTCAAGTATGACCCCCTGACTTTGTACTGCAAAGAGCAAGACGGCAACTCCTCGTCCTCCTCTGGGTGGAGCGTGGGGAGGAGTGTGATCACCAGCAGAAGAGTAAACTGGTGTGGTGTCGACTGGGGAGAGCTGGAAGGCTCCTACTGTACCATCAAAAGGGCGCTTCCCCATGACAGTGGGCTGTACTGGTGCCAGTCTGAAGCAGGGGAGAAAAGCGAAGCCGTTCACGTATCTGTGACATGTAAGATTAAAAAAAAGAAAACCGGGAACTCCTCAAATCCTGTTGTAACGTCAGAAACATGTTTCTTCGAGACAACAATGTGGAAACTGAATGGATACATTCAGTTTGACGTTTTGAACAACGTTTTAATGTCTGTCTGATCACCAGTAGCCAGGCTGACTCAAGGGATAACAGTAAACACTTCCAATCCTACCTAAAACGAACATGGGCAGTCAAAATAACCGCCAGCTTTTAAACTCTATATGCTGTCGAGGTAAATACCCACTTGAGATATTAATGCATTACATATGTTAGTATGTCTGTTATGAAAATAACTGACACCAAAATGAACATTTTAACAACTTCAAATACTATTTTTCAAACAATTTAAAATGGCCACTGTCCAACGCCTGTAAATACTGCAATGCATCGGTGATAGTCATGGTGCATCTGTAACGGTGTCTGTAACCAATAATCAAAAATCAAATTTAGACTTTCTCTGCTCTGGAGAATGCTAGTTTTTTATTATTTCTTTTTTTCTTTCTAGGACAGAGCAATGAACTTCGCGTAAAATCTTTGCCAAATAAATAAGATTTCCATACCCGATCGGTCGAGGCCCGGGTTACCAACGACCGCCACCGGTACTGTTAACCAGCAGGCTGCCGGTGGAAACTATGCTACTGTTGGGCAAAGGAGAAGGAGAGGGGAGAAAGCATGTCCAAAGGCAGCGAGAGAGGAGGAAGGGTAGGCGTGTGGAGGTGAGAGTCAGAACTTTGAATGTTGGCACTATGACTGGTAAAGGGAGAGCGATGGCTGATATTATGGAAAAAAGAAAGGTAGGCATACTGTGTGTGCAAGAGACCAGGTGGAAGGGGAGTAAGGCCAGGATTATTGGAGGTGGGTTCAAACACTTCTACCATGGTGCGAATGGGAGGAGAAATGGGGTAGGGGTCATTATGAAGGAAGAGTATGTCAAGAGCGTGCTGCAGGTGAAGAGAGTGTCAGACAGAGTGATGAGTATGACGCTTTGCTGATTGTTATCAGCGCTTATACCCTGTAAGTTGGGTGTGAGATGGAAGAGAAAGAAGAATTATGGAGTGAGTTGGATGAAGTGGTGGAGACTGTACTCAAGGAGGAGAGAGTGGTGATCGGAGCGGACTTCAGTGGACATGTTGGTGAAGGGAACAGAGGTGACGAGGAGGTGATGGGTAGGTATGGTGTCAAGGAGAGAAATGTGGAAGGACAGATGGTGGTGGATTTGGCGAAAAGGATGGCAATGGCTGTGGCGAATACATATTTCAAGCAGAGGGAGGAACACACGGTGACATATATGAGTGGAGGAAAGTGCACGCAGGTGGACTATATCTTATGTAGAGGGCGCGATCTAAAAGGGATTGGAGACTGCAAGGTGCAGACGGGAGAACGTAGCTAGGCAGCATCGGATGGTGGTCTGTCGGATGACTTTGGAGACCCAAGAAATGGAAGCGAGTGACGGCAGGGATGAAGATCAAATGGTGGAAGTTGAAGAAGGAAGACTGTTGTGTGGAGTTCAGGCAGGAGCAAGCACTGCAGAAATAGTGAGGGAGACAGCTAGGAAGGTACTTGGCGTGTCATCAGGACAGAGGAAGGAAGACAAGGAGACTTGGTGGTGGAACGAAAGTAGACCGGAGTACAAGGAGATGCAGCGTAAAGCAAAGAGAGAGGTGGCAAAGGAAAAGGCACATGGTGAGTTGTATGAGCGGTTAGACACTAAGGAAGGAGAAAAGGACGTGTACCGATTGGCTAAACAGAGGGACCGAGCTGGGAAGGATGTGCAGTACGTTAGTGCGATCAAGGATAGAGATGGAAATGTGCTGACAAGCGAGGAGAGTGTGCTGAGAAGGTGGAAGGAGTACTTTGAGGGGTGGAAGGAGTACTTTGAGGGGCTGATGAATGAAGAAAATGAGCGCAAGAGAAGGTTGGATGATGTGGGGATAGTGAATCAGGAAGTTCAGTGGATTAGCAAGGAGGAAGTGAGGGCAGCTATGAAGAGGATGAAGAGTGGAAAGGCAGTCGGTCCTGATAACATACCTGTGGAGGCATGGAGATGTTTAGGAGAGATGGCAGTGGAGTTTTAACTAGATTATTTAACACAATCTTGGAAAGTGAGAGGATGCCTGAGGAGTGGAGAAAAAGCATACTGGTACCGATTTTCAAGAATAAGGGCGATGTGCAGAGCTGTATGAACTACAGAGGTATAAAGTTGATCAGCCACAGCATGAAGATTTGGGAAAGAGTAATAGAAGCTAGGTTAAGAGGAGAGGTGATGATCAACGAGCAGCAGTATGGTTTCATGCCACGAAAGAGCACCACAGATGCGATGTTGGCTTTGAGAATGTTGATTGAGAAGAATAGAGAAGGTCAGAAGGAGTTACATTGTGCATTTGTAGATTTAGAGAAAGCATACAACAGGGTGCCAAGAGAGGAGGTGTGGTATTGTATGAGGAAGTCGGGAGTTGCAGAGAAGTATGTAGGAGTGGTGCAGGATACGTATGAGGGCAGTATGACAATGGTGAGGTGTGCAGTTGGATTGACAGATGGGTTCAAGGTGGTGGTGGGATTACATCAAGGATCGGCTCTGAGCCCTTTCTTGTTTGCAATGGTGATGGACGGGTTGACAGACAAGATCAGGCAGGAGTCTCCGTGGACTAGATGTTTGCGGATGACATTGTGAGATGTAGTGAAAGCAGGGTGCAGGTTGAGGAGAGTGCGAAGAGGTGGAGGTATGCACCGGAGAGAAGAGGAATGATAATCAGTAGGAGCAAGATGGAATACATATGCGTGAATGAGACGGAGGACAGCGGAATGGTGAGGATGCAAGGAGTAGAGGTGACAAAGACATACTAGTTTAAATACTTGGGGTCAACTGTCCAAAGTAACATGGAGTACAGAATTGAGGTGAAGAAGAGAGTGCAGACAGGGTGGAGTGGGTGGAGAAGAGTGTCGGGAATGATTTGGGACAGAAGGGTACCAGCAAGAGTTAAAGGGAAGGTTTACAAGATGGTTGTGAGACCAGTTATGTTTGGTGACAGTGGTACTGACGAAAAGACAGGAGGCAGAGCTGGAGGTGGCAGAGTTAAAGATGGTAAGATTTTCATTGGGAGTGATGAAGAAGGATGTGATTAGGAACGATTATATTAGAGGGACAGCTCAGGTTGGACGGTTTGGAGACAGTGCAAGAGAGGCAAGATTGAGGTGGTTTGGACATGTGTGGAGGAGAGATGCTGAGTATATTGGGAGAAGGATGCTGAATATGGAGCTGCCAGGGAAGAGGAAAAGAGGAAGGCCAAAGAGGAGGTTTATGGATGTGGTGAGGGAGGACATGCAGGTTGCTGGTGTGACGGAGGAAGATGACCCTGACAGCAGGATAAGCGGTTTGGATAATGGATGGATGGAAGGATGTTGAAAGCATGCCTGTCCATAATGATGTTTGTTGCAGGCAAGCACAATTCAGCAACCTTTTCCAGTAGAACCTCTGGATCTTCGTGACTTTCTCTGTCTTCATAAATGAATGATTTCGATTTTTTCAACAGCCTCGGGACCCTCGAGGTTTAGGAGCGTGTGGGCTTGCACTTGCAAGGCGTTGCAATAAATTCTACATCCCTTGTCAAATTTCCGCCAGTTATCGGCAATATTGTCATCAAAAATTAAGGAGTCAATGCGACGAAGCCCTTGAGCCATTATCGTGCACTTCTGATACCATGTAAAGTGCCAATAAACTCCACAGTAGACCGGTTAAGTTTTACACACTCCAAATGGCTTTACTCACCATTCCATGCTAAGTTACAACTGGGGTCGCCACTTACATACGTCACAAGTCCTCGCCTGTACTTTAAAGTGACCACACCATAACTCTACAGCTAACTAGCTTTGGAATGTCCTCGCCTCTGTAATGTTATTTGTTGTCCTCCATGTGTCCATTGTAACGATCACGGCTGAATAGACGCGCTAACCCTTGGCTAATGGGTCGGACCCTTTAGTCGACTGGTTAACGTAGTCACCCACTCGTGGTGCAGGAGACCCGCGTTCGTGTCCCGGCTACGGCGGTTCCCGGCTGTCCCCCAGAATTTGCTACACCATACATCAGTTGCGAGCTTGCTGCTATGGCATGTCCTCACCTCTGTAACATTTGTTGTCGTACGTGTGTCCATACATCAGTTGCGATACTAAACGTCCCTCTCAGGTCTTAGCGATGCATGTGTGGGGGTGGGGGTGTCGACATACTGTTTTGGCATCAGCATCCTCAAAAGCCTATGAATACGTTCAGAATCACCTGTCAACAATAAAAGACTATATTATTACCAGCAAGAACTAGGGTGTTAAATGTAGTCGGCAATGTCCAGTAATTACATTTGCCCCCCCCCCCCACCCCCCACTGTAGCTGACTGTCGTATATACTGTACGTATATGTATGTAATCAACCCTCACCGACCCGGCACCCCCCCCCCGGGGCCGGTCCAAGTGGATAAGTCTAGGGCTGAATTTCTTTGCCAGTACACCACTGAACAGTATCATCTTTATGATATTGGGCTATACAAATAAAATTGACGTGACTCGACTTATCAGATCTATCAGATAAAAAGGCCTGACATTAATGATTAATCTTTAATACCTCCACAAAAAGATGTAGAGTTGTGTACTTTCGTGGCCACCAAAAGTGTTTGCTTGGTTCTTGGAAATGAAATACATGTGGCTTTGGTGCAACACACATTGAACTAGGAATACTTCTGCTGCTGCTGCAGCTGCTAATTCTACTACTACCACCGCTATAAGTAATAACACTACTACTACCACCGCGATAAGTAATAACACTACTACTACCACCGCGATAAGTAATAACACTACTACTACCACCGCTATAAGTAATAACACTACTACTACCACCGTGATAAGTAATAACACTACTACTACCACCGTGATAAGTAATAACACTACTACTACCACCGCTATAAGTAATAACACTACTACTACCACCGCTATAAGTAATAACACTACTACTACCACCGTGATAAGTAATAACACTACTACTACCACCGTGATAAGTAATAACACTACTACTACCACCGCTATAAGTAATAACACTATTACTACCACCGCTATAAGTAATAACACTACTACTACCACCGCGATAAGTAATAACACTGCTACTACCACCACTATAAGTAATAACACTACTACTACCACCGCTACAAGTAATAACACTACTACTACCACCGCGATAAGTAATAACACTACTACTACCACTGCTACTACCACTGGCGCTGCTACTATTATTGTCGTTGTTATTGTGTGTAGGTGGTTATGTGGTCCTGGAGAGTCCTGTGCTTCCTGTAAATGAGGGGGATGAGGTCAATCTTCGTTGTTGGTATTACAGAACTCCCACCAGCTTCCCAGCATCCTTCTATAAAGATGGCGCTCTCATCGGGACCGCGGCTGCTGGTCACATGACCATTCCTTACGCGTCTAAGTCGGACGAAGGCCTCTATAAGTGCAACGTCGCCAGCCTGGGGGAATCTCCGGAGAGCCTGCTTGCTGTCAGAGGTGAGGAGATTTGATTAGTCATTACATCACCTGGTGGGCCGACGTCTTGCCTGTTCAAAATATCAAATACACCAGGTGAAACAACAGCTGATTTTAATACAGTTGCTTTATTTTTATTTTATCTGAACCACTGTGCCACAAATGTGTGGGGTTTTGTATGTGTTTGTTAGTACATGCATTTGTTTGAGTATCTGTGTGCGCATGTCTGTTTTTGTGTGCATGTATATTGATGTGTGCACATGTCTGCGTGTTTGTCTGTGTGTACATGTGTGTTTACGTATGTTTGTGTGTATGTGTGCGTAACATATTTTCTTCTTTTTCTAACTTGGTTCCAACTTAAGAGCCCGTCGTATCTGTGGGCAGAGTGATCTGCCATCTAGTGGTGATCTCTCTTTTCTGCATCTCTACCAGTTTAATGGTGCGGATTTGTCGACGCGACCTTGGAGGTACTACACACACACACACACACACACACACACACACACACACACACACACACACACACACACACACACACACACACACACACACACACAAAGATACAAATATATCTTCACACACATATGCACAGAAAAAGCGAAGACCCGTCACACACGGTCCATGCAAAAAGCAGGATGCTACGCTGGCCACACTCTTCCTGCCATAACTGTTGTTCTTACCTGGCCATATGTTGCTTCCCAGAGCATGAACCATCCAGTCCATCCTGTTGGGAAGCCAAGAGTTTGTACAGTAGCCAAGTTATGGCTGTCTGTGATTGTGGGAAAACTTGAACTCCCTGTTTGTTTTCAGTCAGGAAGTCAGGGTTCAGGAAGGCCATCTTCCACTAACCAGTAGATTAATTCCATAGGGGGAAAAGCTTTTATTGTGGGGAACAATATTGTCAGTGGAGTCCGTTCTGTTCATGTTGGCAGACGACTGACTTAAGAAAGGGCGTGTCCTGTTATTCACACTTGATCCACACCCAGATGTGGGCCACTTCAGGCAGTGATGCAGCACTGATGGCCTTCTTCTGGCCCTGACAAAATGGATGTGAGCCTGAAGTGGCCCACATGTATAATAGCAAATATGGCCCAGATATGCCAACTCAAATGTGGGCCTTTTTTTTGGCAAAGATGCGGTGCTCTCGGCAACATGTAATCTGGATGTGAGCCTGAAGTGGCCCGTGTGGTAAATGGTGAATATGGCCCAAATATCACAAAACAAACATGGGCCACCTTTGGCAAATATGTGGCACATGCGGCATTGCTATGGCTTGGTTCTGGCCCAGATCTGGCAAAAGGGAGCGGACCGCCCAAGTGCCATCCTTCCACGCAGTATGTGGGCTGGATGAAAGTGTCGGGTGTGGGACGGGTCCGGGCCACAGCAATTCTGCTGTCTGGGCACTTGACCTCTTGGGCACTTGATAAGTGTGGTTAGTGTACGTCTACAAGTGTGTACCGTTTCTTTAATAAACCAGGCACAGTGCACTTAACGTGCATTTAATCTGCTCTTACGCTAAAAACCACTGTGGGGCGGTATTTAGCTAAGTGTGTGGCCCTTTATAAAGCACCATGTTGGTGACGGTGTGATGCCAAGCGCCCACGTGTTCTAATCACATGTGTATATGTGTGAACAGGCCCTAATTGACTAGTTACAGGAGTAAATGCCTTATTTTGTTTTTGTTTTTTTGTTTTTTTGGGGGGGGGCACAGAAAGTTTGTTTTTTTCTCTTGCCTTGTATAATATGTACAATAACACCCAAGCACAGGCTGTGTGAACTCAGACATTACGCTAACTTGCAGTTACTGATGTTGTCATTGTGGGATTTGTACCTCCCTTATTCTCTCCCCTGATGGTCGCTTCCCTTTCACATTTTACACTGTTACGGAGATTTATGAGCGAAAGGAAATGTTTAGTTTCATCTTATGGGTTCTTTGCAGTTTGGTGTTATTCATTGACTTGTGTTTAAGCTAATATCATTGGCTTAGACCTGACTGGAACCCCATGTTGAAATACTGCTACAACACTCGCACACATCCCAAGGTGCAGAGAGAGAGAGAGAGAGAGAGAGAGAGAGAGAGAGAGAGAGAGAGAATAAATTCAACTCTGTGTTTAACCTGATCACAGGGCCTGTGCTGTCACCCTCCAAAGGGACCGCCCTCGTTGGTAGAGGAGAACAGGTGCTGGATGATGATGGCAGTGATCATGTATTTGCTGGTGTTGCAGTCGAGCATTCCTTCTGACCTATGAACGTCTCGGCTCGGCCCACTACTGTGTGTATTTTGTAATATATATAAAAAATTTAAAAAAAGACCACCAGCTGGGGCCAGAGTATACTTGTCCAAGCTAATTCAGTACACTTTCTGTAGAAACGAAACGGCTAAAAAAACCCAAAAAAAAACATGAATGAAGTTATTATGCATGTACATCTCCAGAATGTGTAGCTCTAAGGTGTGATAAACTAATAGAGGAAGTGTAACTGCCCCACAACAGGGCAGCGCAGCCACCATGTGACATGGCTTCGCAAATTCAAGTGTACATTTCAAGACAGGTATTTTACAGCTTACTCATCACTGCTATTGTTCTCTACAAGTGTATTTGTAACTTACACTTCACTGAAAATAAACACATTTTTATTATTATTTTTCTATTTATATATATTTTTATATATATATTGTATATTTTATATTAACAATAATGTATTTTTTAAATAATATAAAAATAAAAATGTAATATATATTTTATGTATATTTATATAATTTATATATAAATATATATATCATATATTATTATATATTATTATACTATTACCATTGTCCTACAAGGTCTTACAAACAACAGCAATGATGATGATGATGATGATGATGATAATAATAAAAACCGCTGGTTGCTTTAGTATCATCATCAGACTGCACACATATCTTCCATCTCTCCATATATCGATCCATCAGCCTATCTTCTACTCCATCCGTCTCTTGGTTCGAGCGGAGGCGGGGAGGTGAGGGCTGGTGTGGCTCCCTTATCAGGCCTGCCTCAGCCTCAGTGCCAGGCTTCTGCCCTCTTTTTGGCTTTGTGATGGTGAGTCTTCTGTTTTCATTCCCCAGACTGATTGTTGAACGAGCGTTCTCCCCTCAGCTGCTGCCAATGTGCTTTTGAGCAGCTAGCACACGGTGCCATTTGATGAATTGTGAAATAAATCTAATTCCATGGACCGTCGACCATTTTCCAGTGAATGTGCACATGTCTGTCATCCAAATATATCGACTTTCTGACGTTGTGGCAAGCCAACTGAAAAATTCAATTCAATTCAATTTACTGTCATTAAAAACAATGTGCAGGCACGTGTGTAAAAACCAAATGAGGGACGCGGCGTCGCCAAACAGTGCAAGACAGACACAGACAAACATGGCAAACAGAGTATAATATATACACACATGAAGACTAAAAGCTAAAGTTAAAACAAAAAAAAGGAGCACGAGTATAAACATATTTACAGACATTCAGTGGGTATCCAGGTTCAGGTGGGCTACAGCTTGGGGAAAGAAGCTGTTTTTGAGCCTGGTAGTGCAGGCTCTGAGGCCTCTGTAGCGCCTCCCAGAGCGCAGGGGGGAGAACAGTTTATGTTTGGGGTGGGTGGGGTTTCTGCTGATGCTGAGACCCCTTCGAAGGCCGCGTTTGTGATAAATGTCTTTTATGGGTACCGGTGATATGCCGGGCCGCCTTGACGACCCGCTGAAGAGCTTTCTGGTCTACTGAGGTGCAGCTGCCAAAAAATTATTTAAAATTAACCAGGCTGTTGGAAGCTCAGATAACAGCATGCCATCACTGTGTGTGTGTGTGTGTGTGTGTGTGTGTGTGTGTGTGTGTGTTTGTGTGTGTGTGTGTGTGTGTGTGTGTGTGTGTGTGTGTGTGTGTGTGTGTGTGTGTGTGTGTGTGTGTGTGTGTGTGTGTGAGAGAGAGAGAGATGGCCTGGCAGCCTGTCCAGGCCCCCCCCCCCCCCCCGCCTGCCGCCCAATGACTGCTGGGATCTGCTCCAGCGACCCTGAGAGCAGGATAAGCGGATAATGGAGGGAACAGATGGTTCTTGGCATCTGAGAGTGGAGGATCTGTTCTGAATCAGTTCATCTTGTTCACTTTAGAAGATAAAGGGTAATTTCATGGCCCACAGGCTACCCCTGCCCCTCATCTGACGAAGTAAACATGACTGTGGCAAGGCTCGGCCACAGCCTCGCCACTCTCCAGCACAGAGACGCGGACAAAGATGGCAGCTGAGGGCTCAACAGCCGGATTTGTTAAAACACGATTAAAACCACCAAGTTGAGACAAGTCGTCTATACAGCCTGTGCTGTACTGTGCTGTGCTGTACTGTGCTGTGCTGTGCTGTGCTGTACTGTGCTGTGCTGTACTGTACTGTACTGTACTGTACTGTGCTGTGCTGTACTGTGCTGTACTGTACTGTGCTGTAATGTGCTGTACTGTACTGTACTGTACTGTACTGTACTGTACTGTGCTGTGCTGTGCTGTGCTGTACTGTGCTGTACTGTGCTGTGCTGTACTGTGCTGTACTGTACTGTGCTGTAATGTGCTGTACTGTACTGTACTGTACTGTGCTGTGCTGTGCTGTGCTGTACTGTGCTGTGCTGTACTGTGCTGTGCTGTAACTGTACGGGAGAGAGCTGTGCAGCTTCATGTCGCCTCCTCTCTCCGTCTCTGGCGCCTCTTCATGTGGCTGCAGATGCAGTCTGATCCGTCCTGAGTTCAGGAGGCTTACTCGATCCGTGGTGGGCTCTGCTGTTAATGAATCCACTGACTGAAAGAAAGTACGACATCTTTGTGAGCAAGTCAATTCAACTAACACAAGAGGGTTGACGTTTTGGAGCGATTCGTTTGCGAATCGCACATCACTGAAGGCTTTCTGCAACTACATTCCTGAGGAGCTCAAAGAGGTTTGTTTGGTGTAAGGAAAGGTATGTTACTGAAAACCACATTACTGAAACTTTGTAGAAAAGATGCAAGGGAGAAATACGCCGCAAAAGGTTAATTTAGGAGCAAATTGGAGTTACATCACTGACAGCAAATGGCTGTAGTTAATTTGGTTTTATAGGCCTATATGGGATTTTCAGGCTTTAAATCTGCATGATGGCATTAAACAAATTCACAACATATTTTTACCCAGCTGAAAGAGCACACCACTATGTGTTGGGTGCAAAGTTGTTAATATCAGAAACTGTGTCAGATTTAAGCTAAAGCTCATTAAATGTGGACTTGAACCCAAACAGCCTGATTCCAATGGTCAAATCAGTAGTTTAAAACGACCTCACCATTTTGTTTGACCTATAACAACGATAAAAATTTACATATATCAATTAAAAATATTTTTTAAATACTTTTTTTTCTCAAAAAAAAGTTACTAATTACATTTTTTAAAATTACCTTATGGAAAGCCTTAACTACCAAATACATTTTCATGAGATTTCATGAGAGCATGAGAAACGCCCAAAAATATACCACTTTACAAGCAACGCGGGTGTCTGAGAAGGTAATGGTCAGCTGTTGCAAACTCTGAAACATTTGAAAATATAACACTTCAACCCCGTTCTGTTAGAAATTTTTATTTTTTTAATCAAACAAAAGCAACCCTTTTCCTGGATATTTCCAACTCGTCTTTTGCTCACTGTGTTGACGGTGCCTCATGGCCAGTGCTTGGACAAACTTCCTTGTCAAACGAAGCCTCGATTAGCGTTAGATGGTTTGGGGTTTATTCTCCTGCTTGCCTGGTAATCAGAGAAACCGACTACTCCAAATCACAGCACATGGCTTTATGGTAGACTGTGCCGATGAGCAGCTTTCCCTTGTAGCGAGCGGCCACCGAAGATCCAATGATCACACTACCGTTGTCGGCGTACACCTGGGTCACCACGGGGAGCTCAGAGTGAATGTTCTGGATCCGGATAACCTGCCGAGAACAGGGCGACACACAAGACTGGCTGACTCAGTAGGTATGGCATGGCATAGCTGAAGATTTTGTGGTGGGGCTCACACTGGTTGTTCATGTTGGTGGGGGCTATACATTGTTATCTAACGAACAAACCTCTGAGCCAGGTGGAACCGCAGGGTCGTTCAGCACAGCTTTCCATCCATTGGGGTGACAGCCTAGCCACAGGTCACCAGTGTCGGCGTCGATTTCAACGTTGTCACAAAGCGAACCGACAGCGACAGCCTGGTGAGGTGACGGGAGAGTAGGTAGGCTATCAGCGAAAAGCCTACTGTATGTCTATGCCATTTTTAGGTTAACTCCCCCCCTCCCCTTTTTCTCCCAAATTGTACTTGGCCAATTACCTCACTCTTCCGAGCCGTCCCGGTCGCTGCTGCACCCCCCCTGTCGATCCAGGGAGGGCTGCAGACTACCACATGCCTCTTCCGATACATGAGGAGTTGCCAGCCGCTTTTTTTCACCTGACAGTGAGGAGTTTCACCAGGGGGATGTAGCGCATGGGAGGATCACGCCATTCTCCCCAGTTCCCCCTCCACCCCCCCAAACAGGCGCCCCGACTGACCAGAGGCGCTAGTGCAGCGACCAAGACACATACCCACATCCCGCAGACACGGCCAACCCAGATAGCATCCGGATGTGGGCCACTTCAGGCAAAGATACGGCACTGATGGCTTTCTTCTGGCTCTGACAAAATGGATGTGAGCCTGACGTGGCCCACATGTATAATAGCAAATATGGCCCAAATATGCCAAATCAAATGTGGGCCTTTTTTGGCAAAGATGCGGTGCTCTCGGCAACATGTAATCTGGATGTGACCCTGAAGTCACCCGTGTGGTAAATGGTGAATATGGCCCAAATATCACAAAACAAATATGGGTTACCTTTGGCAAATATGTGGCACATGCGGCATTGCTATGGCTTGGTTCTGGCCCAGATCTGGCAAACAGAAGCAGACCACCCAAGTGCCACCATTCCACGTGGTATATGGGCCGGATGAAAGTGTCGGGTGTGGGACGGGTCCGGGCCACAGCAATTCTGCTGTCTGGGAATTGTGTCTGTAGGGACGCCTGACCAAGTCGGCAGTAACACGGGGATTCGAACCAGCGATCCCAGTATTGGTAGGCAGCAAAATAGACCTCCATGCTACCCGGACACCCCATCTTTAGGTTACATTTAGGTAACTGTGTCCATTTATATTATTTTCCTTTGGTTTTTAAAAAATGAACTGTCTGGGATTGCAACGTGCCACTGATGAACTTGAAATAAAGATAAAAGGCAACATATTCACTATCTCTCATATTGATACTCATTTGAAGACATGGAGGGTGATAAACCATGCTGATGTACTGATACACGTGACTGATGATTTTGGGGTGTGCCCCATTTCTAACAAAGGCTCAGCAAGCTTTGAACGAAATTGTTCATGTGACTCTTTTCCTCGCACCAAGAAACACCTTCTGGACACTAAGTCCAAGACCAGTCCATGCTTTTTGTGATCTAACTCATGTTGATGTTGAGGTGAGGAGTTGTGTGGTATTAATGCATTCAGGCTGTTCTCCATAGCCTCTGCAATCTCCCTCCATGTATTCAGTGTTCTTTGGGTGTCTGTCTCTGTGACATCTTTGCCAAGAGTCAAGCAAATGAGGATACCGGGCGAATAACCTCAGAGAAAACACTCTTCATGTGGAGTGGTGAGCTGTCTAGCTCAAGCGGTGGGACTAGTCATGTGAAGAGCAAACCTCTTGAAAGCCTGCCCATTTTCACAAGTAACTGGGCATAGCCCGGAGCACTCCAATCTAACCGTGGGAGGGGAGCTTTCCGAGGCTGCCTGAGGCTGTCTGACATTTCAGTTAAACAGGATTTTATTTGAGGCATGTAACATGACTTACCTTCACAGGGACCAAAGCATTGCTCTCCTTTCTCTCCAAAACATGTACTTTGTGGTCTAATATATCCACAACATACAGATGACTGTAAAAGAAGGAGAACATTTTAATCGTATGAGGGGATCTAACAATCGGGCCATATGTGACCAATGAGGAAAGCACCGCACAACATTACCGTACCTCTTGTCTGGTGAGATATTGATGCCATTGGCAAAATAATAACCCACAGAGACTTCTTTCACGTCTTCAGGACTGTAGTACACAACATTGCACCAGGGCTGACCAAGAAGAGGCTCCACCTGCTTCAGGACTGCGTTGGTAAAGAAGTGATCATTGGTCGCGTAGAAGCTCTCCACCCCCACTGCCACGATGTCATTCACACTGAAAACCCAAACACATAAAAGACACAGGCTGATATTCGGTTGGAGACGCGTTGGTGTACAGGACAGTATTAGACGTGCCCTTCCTTTCCAAGTTAATCCCTCTGCTCAAAAGTCTCAAGAACGAAGTGCGCTTCACCTGTGGAGGAGTTCATGCTTGATGGTTTTCAAATGCAAAAGTGAGTGTTCGTCCTCGATAAATCTGAAGAGCTCAACTTGGCTTTCATGTTGAGGGTGATTGACAACGAAAAGGTATATGGCGTTATCTGAAAAGAGAGGCGACAAGAGACTTAGACTCTACTTCAGATAAGCAACACTTATCTTCAGTCACTTGCAATTGTGGCTGAAAACCTGTAGAGGTCAACAAAATGGTGACGTGTATGGAGGGGGTAGAGTAGTCCAGCATTTCTCAACCCAGTCCTCAAGAACCCCTATCCTGCAGATTTTCATTGTAACCCTGCATAGGTATCCCTGCTTGTACTTACTCAGCCAATCATCTCACAGCACTTAAATATGCAAGGTGTGCAACATCTGACATAATTCATTGCTGATTGGTTGAATAACTACAAACAGGTACCTATCCAGGGTTGTAAAGAAAATCTGCAGGATCGGGGTTCCTTGAGGACTGGGTCGGGAAACACCGGAGTAGTCAACATCTTGGATGTGAGGTTTCATTTCGCAACACATATTGAGCCATGGTTGTAAGGGATCTCATACATATCACACACACACACACACACACACACACACACACACACACACACACACACACACACAAGCACAATGCACAGAATGTTTTAAATATGCTGAAAATAATTTTACAAATTATTTTGACATCAAGAAGTGATTCGCGGTCTTAAACGAGAGTGTGATTTGCAGCTCTTGTTAAACCTGCCGTATTCTGCTTAACTTTGGTATAAGTGCACAAGATCAGAAGTGCTAATAACGTCCCCCTGTGGGGTCCTCCCTATAGTCCCCGGGTCCTATAGTCCCTATAGGCACGGCCCCCCTCCTGTCGTCAAGCGGACAAATTGTGAAACTGGACAGGTAAAGACTAATAACCCTTTTCACATATCCTCATTTGAAGAATCAAAATAATAACTCCTATGTTTCTGACAGAAGTTTTATACTTACCAGGTTTAGTCAGGTTTCCAGATTTTCATGCATTTCATGTAATAATGATCATTATTTACGGTTTGAACCAGATTAAACCAAAATCAGTCACTTTTTTCATTGTAGAGCAAGTATTCTCGCAATAAACCCTTGTAAACACCAGCCAATGAACTGAATCCACCAGCTACACGGTCTTACCTTCATTATTTGTTCTAACATTACAGGAGTATTTCTGTGCAAAAAGGGCCAATTGTCATGCTATTGGTGGTGACGTCATCAACGAGGTTTAATTTAGGTCGAAAGGCAAAAACCAGTTGAGGAACATTGTCTTTGCTCTCACTTATAGCTTCTGGGGAAATCACACAAAGGTGTCTGCACGCACCCACACCCACATGCACAAACACACTGTGTGGCTAAATTGTCACAGGTCAGGAGGGATTGCAAATACTGACAAGACAGGAAGAAGAAAGAAAAAACCAAGATTAAAAGCCGTTGTTTTCCAGCAGGTTTGAGGGTTTTTTACCATTCTCATCTGTGTAAACACTGATGCCGTGGGGATTGAACGAGTCCAGATCGAAGTTCCTTGTCATTCGCAGCTCGACGGGTTTCATCCTGGAGTCTTGCAGGTCGAGGGAGAACATTTTCCCTGGACCGTCCGAGAAGGAGGGCACCCCCGGGTACTTCAAGCCCTGATAGAGTACCACACAAACAAGCAAGCAAGCCAATAAATGGGGGGGGGGGGTTCACTGCTATATCACAGAGAAAACAAGCCGCCTACTTACAGTGCTGATGAGGGCAAGTCCATTGGGAAGTATGGTTATATCCTCGGAGCCATACTCTGCAAAGAAAGAGACAGCGTGTCTAATGTTTGGCGCGTGCCCCCCATGTTATTGTTGGTGTGCAGCAGCGCGCCCTCGGACCCGGCCGCACGAGATCTGCACTCACCGAGATTTCTGAGCAGAGCGCAGTCGGGGAGGTGATTCTGCGCGAGTTCTCTGGAGGCGAGGGTCCGACTCCTGCAACGCATTTGAACAGCATGTGAACTCGAGGCCAGTCGCGTGTTTTCACAGAAAACGGGGCTCATTTACTTTGAAAACACGCGGCGGGTTTCGTCGACGCAGGGACAAAATGAGCGGCTCGGGGCAGCGTTTCTGCCCCACGCGACATTCTCGATTGAACGCCTTCGCGTGGCGGGTGGTGGTCGTTTTGGAGTTTACCTTAAATTTATTATTCTCTCTCCAAACAGAGCCGACAGAGCAGCGACGAAAAGCGAGATAAACATTAACTTCCCCATGTCGTTCTAGCTCGGCGAACCCGCACTCCTCCTCATCCACCTCCTCCGCCGGTGTGTCGCACTCGGGCGCTCTCGTCCACTCGGACGTTTCCGCCAGCAAGTAGTCGCGCCCGAACGACTCTTCTTCTCCAACGGAGCTGAATCGAGTGCAACTGGACTTGGTTTATATCCGTGAAGACGCGTCGCCTCTCATCCAAGAGGCTTCCTCAGGTCGTGCCTTTCGGACTAGACCAAGCTAGTCTGACTGGCTGCTGATGAGACTCAGGTATTTACCCTCTAGGAGTCGTTGTCAGAGCTGTTGATATGCGTGGCTCTTTGTGATCCGATGTTTACCAACGCCCGTCGCTAACAGAGCCATAGACATCTGATCACAGAGCAACGCGTATCTATAGCTCTGACAACGACTCCTAGAGGGTAAATACCGAGTCTCATCACCAGCCAGTCAGACTAGTGTAAACTACTAATAAGACACATTAGCCCCTAGCTAACGGGTCTGACCCTTTAGCCGAGCGGTTAGTGATGCCGCCTTGTGGTGCAGTACACCCTCTATCGAATCCCGCACCGGGCAAGAATATAACCGGTTACACTAGCTTGGTCTAGTCAGAAAGGCACGACCTGAGGACGCCTCTTGGATGAGAGGCGACACGTCTTCACGGATATATACCAAGTCCAGTTGCACTAGATTCAACTCCTTTGGATAACCATGACAACCTGGATGAATGAGGACATTCACAGACACGACTCTTCTTCTCTTTTGTTGGTTTTGGGCGTCCAACGTGTTGCAGTACCGCTACCTACTGAAATGTAAGAACTTCACAGTACCGATGCACGTCCAGAGGGACCCCCATTCATGACGTTATCCGTTCTATAACCCAGACCCAGTCCGAGTTGATGCAGATCCTTCCCGCGGTGTAACATCTCGGTCTTCTCCATATATGTCCACAACATTCAAATATCTCCTGGCAGCATCCAGCACCATCTTGGTTCTTTCTGACTTGCCCTTTATTTCAATTTATGACCAAGGCGGCACGGTGGCGCAGTGTTTAGCGCGGTCGCCTCCCAGCAGAAGGTCCTGGGTTCGAGCCCCGGGGCAGTCCAACCTTGGGGGCTTCCCGGGTCGTCCTCTGTGTGGAGTGTAATGATCTGTGCCCTCTGGTTATGTTTACTTATAACATTAATAAAGCAAGGACGACTTCTCTCGTGCTGGGTGTTTATTCACCGACCGGATTCCCACTGACGTTGTTACGTACCTCACGTGACTTTGTTGTGGCGCTACGGAAAGCCGTAAGGGACATTAGCAAATCAAATATTACTAGCAAATATTACATGGAGTTTGCATGTTCTCCTCGTGTCTGTGTGGGTTTTCTCCGGGTGCTCCGGTTTCCTCTCATACCCCAAAGACATGTAGGTCAGGTGAATCGGCTGTACCAAGTTGTCCCTAAGTGTGTGTGTGTGTGTGTGTGTGTGTCTCGGCCCCGTGATGGTCTGTCCAGGGTGTCTCCCTGCCTGTCACCCAATGACCGTTGGGATAGGCTCCAGCACCCTGAGAGCAGGATAAGAGGTTTGGATAATGGATGGATGGAATTTATGACCATGGCAATGAATACCAAAATCCTTTTCTTGTCCATGCAGATATTCTGGTCAGCTCCATCTCTTTTCTGCTCCGGTTCTTTTTGCACTTCCACCATCTCGTCATTTCTCTCCATCCTCTCAGCAGCTTTGGCGTACGACAATCCTACTTGTGCTCTTATCTTATTCACTTTCTCTTCCTTAATTTTATTTTATTTTTTTTGTTGGACACTGCACTGACCCTATATCACGATTTCCATTGCAGTGCAGGCACTTTGCTTGCGCTTTATCAACTTTACACTCCTCCGCTTTGCAGTTGTCCTCCCCCCATCTCCCATATCTTCTGACTCCATTACATACTGCGGCAACACGTCCATCCATATTTTTGACAACAATTTATATGAGAGGAGCTCTCTCACATGGCCTCATCCTGTAACTCACAGGATCAAAGGTCATAGGTCAAACACACAGAACTACTATCCTCCTTCTCCTCTTCTCAGATCTAATCATTCTGCTGGCCCCACACACTCCTGCAACATCCCGAAATGACTCGGCCTCTACTTAGAGCGGCACACCACTTATCACTCCCTTCTTCTTTGCTTTTAATCCGAGTGGGAAGCAAGTCACACAGAGATAACTTCTAAATACCTCGAGCTTAAGGGCTCTAACCCTCTGACGCTTCAGCGATAACCACCCACCTTCTAGTTATCCCAATCGATCGTACATCTCCAGGTTTTCCCTCTACAAACTTATCGGCATCACGTGGGTCCTTGAAATTTATTTCTTAGTACGATCTGTAGAACAAAGCTGGTCTGTTTAATGACGATTTTATTTTCAGGTATATGCAACTCAGCAATGTGGCTACAGACACACTCTGTTCCTCACTCAGGGGTGTAGCACAAAATTCTGGGGCCCATACATAAGCAGCCTCTGTGGGCCTTTACTCTTGTGTCTCTCATGCAACACTTTTTTGAGTTCTAGCATACTGTATATTATTTACAATCACGGTACATTAATCTATTTTAAACTAACTTAACCTAACCTTAATATAACTTAACTATCTTGCAGTGATTGAAAAAAAAATGCAGCGTATCGCTTCAAACTTTGATGCATCTTAGGGTGCTGATGCTGACACCCATGATGTTTATTCCACAGTAAATGCCCACTGACGGGACTTCCTGCTTGCAAAGTCGTTGATTAGATCTTTAAAGTCCAATTGTTTAGCTAATCGGTTTTCAGTTGAGAGTAGAGCCGGGCTGTTCAGCCTCTCCTGGGACGTCGTTGATCTGATCTTTGCTTGTGCTTGATTTATTACTTGTTTTTAAGGCTTTAAATCTGGCTGGCACCATCTTATTTATCTGAGCTAATATGTCATCATAAACCAGTCAGAGCACTCAGGTCAGCAAACCAGATGCTCTCACATGTTCCCAGATCCAGGCTCAAGAATAGGGGTGCATAAGATCTGCTCAGACCCTAGAGGCTTCTACATCTTTGTTAAAGACCTACCTCTTCTTGCTGGCATTCAATTCCAGTTGAGCTTGACACCATGATTTCATTGTGCAAATATACTTTTACTCTTATGTTTTATTGTTTACATTTTATATTCTTTATTCTATGTCTTCTTTACATATATTTTTATATTCATGTGTGTTACTTATTCTATACTATATTTTAAACTTGTGCAGTGCTCTGGTTCAACTGTGGTTGTTTTAAATGTGCTATATAAATAAACTTGTCTTGACTTGTATCAGCAGTCAGTCGCCACAGGACTAGATGAGCTGCAATGAGAGATGCTCGTCAGGGGTGGACTAAACCATTCTGCACCTCTTGTAAGGGGTGAGAAGGGCCTCAGAGTGGGCTGAGGGGGGCCTCAGAGAGCCCCCACTATTTTCTTTTAAGTCCCTCAACCGATGTATTCAGCCAGTTTTAACCGAAGGTATGACACTAATTAGTTAGAAATAAAAATTTGCAAACCAAAACAAACTTTTAATTCCAGGCTTCCCAAAGCCCCCCTCCTCCCTTCTGGGCCCTGGTAGCCCCCCCCCCCCACTACAATTCCCCTGTCCTCACTCGCCTCCTCTTGCAACAATCTCTGCCCTCTATCCAAACCTGCTCGTAATGCCCCCCTAGTCCATGGCTCACTGAGGTCATCAGAGAGCAAAGGACGGGGCTCAGAGCAGCAGAGAGAAAATGGCGTAAAACCAGAGAGTCCACTGACCTCAGTGACCACCAGTGTCTCCTAGCATCATTCTCCTCCAGCTTAAAAACAGCTAAGGCCGCTTCATATCAGAAAAGAGCTGTGGCGCCGCTAATGCTCGAAAAATGTTTTCTGCTTTTAACTCACTCCTCAGTCCTCCCCTGACCGCCACTCGGCTCACCCCAGACATGTTGGTCTCGTACTTTACCGATAAGGTTTCTGCCATCAGTAACCAGTTCTCTGAGCCTGACCAACTGTCTGCCGCTGCCAGCTAACAGTGCCTCACTCACCTAATTCTGCCCCCTGACCGAGGACGAAGTCTCCAAGCTTCTACTGGGCTCTCGTCCCACTACCTGTCTGCTGGACCCAATACCATCCAACCTCCTACAAACCATCCCCCCGCACTTAAACCTGCAGTCACACACATCATCAACTCCTCGCTTGAAACGGGTGTGTTCCCCACTGCATTTAAGCAAGCACGGGTCACCCTGCTGCTCAAAAAACCTACACTCAACCCAGCCCAGGGTGAAAACTAACAGCTGCCTTGTGACGCCAAACGGATCAGCTATAAACACAGTAAGCTTCCTGGCTTTCTCTCTCCTTTGTCTCCTGCGCCATCCTGCTTTGTGCAGGGTCATGAGCTTCTTCCTGATAATACTATAACGGAGCTCAGCCAGTGGTGGTTTCTCCTCCTTGGTTGCTACCTCGAACTGCCTTGCCAGAGTCCAAAGCTCTTGCCACAGTTGGTGGATCTTGTCTGCCCTTCAGTTCATTGTGTAGTTGGGTCTGGTGATCTTGCTCTCTTCAACACCAAACCCCTCTGCTGCAAAACTGACAATGATGGTTGTCATCATCAGAAGTCGTCTGTCTGCGTCTCCCTTTGCTGTTGAGATGATGATTCTGGCTGCGTCCTCATCAAATTGGTGCCACTCTCTATGCTAGCTTGCTGGAGGCCACATGATTAGACTCCGCTGAACTACTCTGCTGTGAGCCAGAGAGCTTAACACATGGAGGTTCAGGGCTCTGTGGGGTGTCTGCAGGCTGGGCTCCTCCTGCATCTCACCAGCAGTGGGTTCTGTGCACTGTGCTGCTCCCCTCCGTGCCAGTCATTTCATTCGGGCTTGATGGATTTTAAAGCCATGCTCGTTCTTGCAGACCTTACCACAAATGCATCTTCGAGTTGTCGTCATTGATAATCCATTTGCCAAGGTTGTCATCGTTGGGTCCATCCTATTGGGGTGCTCATTCTCCCCCCCTCTCAGGTTCCCCTGGGGTTATATCCCTTATGTGTTCTGTAGCTTATTTTGGGGTTCTTCCTCACAAAAGATGCAGGTTGGGCTACTACCCATCTCTCTGAGCTGTCAACTGTCTCTCCAGTCATGACCAATCTGTTCTTGGTGGTCACCCAGCCTATTCCTGGGTGTCACAGGCTGAACCAGTTTGAATGACTCGAAGATACATCCTAGGATGCACTGGGACACATAATCAGTGATGTTTCATGAGGTCCTTGGATGTTGTGGGTCTTTTAACATCATACACCCTCTCTCAGGCGACCCAGCCAGGGTTGATTAGGCCTTGGCTTGTGTCCCAGCAGCATTGGCCCACAGATCACTCCTTCTGATCCAAAGCCATCTGCAGGCTGTTATGTCTGCACACATCGACAGTGCTGCATTTGATTTGGTGCTGTTCTATTGCGCTGGGATGATGCCTGCGGGCTCTGGGTTGTTTGATCGGGTCTGCCTGTGATGCTGTGTCAGTCTAAATAAAGAATGCCACGGAGAGGTTGTGTCGAGCGACAGCGCTGTGTCCTGACGTGATTTCTAAATATAATATTGGCGACGAGGATGGCTGATATCTCTCTCCCACCACCTGCCCCCTTCCTGGCATTATCTGGCGAGCCTCCGGTACCATGGACTCGCTGGCTACATAGTTTTGAAAATTAAATCATCGCCTCAGGGCTCGACGACGTGAGCCAGGCCAGGAAGACGGCTCTGTTGCTACACTGCTTGTGAGCAGAGGGTCATCGTGTGCTCGGGACTCTGGGGAACATCACAAACTTGGACGAAGCTGTGGGACTTATGAGCACCCATTTCGCTGCTCCACAGAGTGCCCTCCTTCGGCGATTTATATTCCGTCAGCGACACCAACTGCCTGGTGAGTCTGTGCAGCAGTACGTAGCTAATTTGCGAGGGCTAGCTAGCTCATGCAAGTTTGGCGCGCTTCAGGACGAGATGGTTCGCGACCAGCTAATCGAACACACCAACAACGCAAAGTTGCGTGAGACTCTCCTGCTGGAAAAAGACGATCTGCTGCTGTCCAGAGCACTTACCATCGCACTACAGGTTGAGGGAGCAGCTGAAGTGTGCTGCTATGCTAAATACACAGCAAGTGGCTACCTCCAGTCAAGCTGCCAACGACTCCTCCCTCTACTCACGGCTGCCCCTCGGGACGCAACGCAGCCAGAGCGAGGCGGGCGCCGACTCCACTGGGGACGTCTTGCAACTGCAACGACGGCGTTCTCGGCCCCGCCCTCAACAGTCCTGTGGTAACTGTGGGTCTCGGTCTCATGTTTAAAGGGCTCAGAACTGCCCTGCCCGTGGCCAGACATGCCGTAGCTGCGGTAAGCACAATCACTTTGCCAACGTCTGTCGATCTTCCCCGGCTGGGTCAGAGGGCCACACCCCCCAGTCTTCAACCGCCGTCATTCAAAAGGTGAGCTCTGAGCCAGTGTCATTCAAATCATGCACAGTCAACATTAATGATGTGTGCATCCCCCTGCTGTTGGACACCGGTGCAGGTGTGTCTCTCCTGAATGTTGATACCTACAGTCAACTTTTCGGTTCACTGCCACTGTCCGCACCCTCAGCTGTCCTCTGTGGGTATGGTGACTCCAAAATCGATCTGGTTGGCTCTCTCCAACTGACTGTCCGCTATGGAACCAAGCTGGTGCCCAATGCAGTTTTTCATGTGGCACGCCGTGGGGCCAACCTGATGGGCCTGGACCTGTTCTCCGCTCTGGGGTTCTCCCTCTTAGACACAAGGGGGGCAGCAATCCTGACTGTTGCCACACCTTGGCAGCAGAAGTGGCCATCGCTGTTTATGGGGCTGGGCTGCCTCTCCGCCTTCGCCCATCAACCTCTCCTCAACCCTGCTGTGAAATCTGCCATCCAACCACTGTGCCGCATCCCGTTGGCTCTCCGTGATGGGGTCTCCGCCGAGCTGCAACAACTGCTGGAAGCTGGCATCATTGAACCGGTGGACGCGTCACCTTGGGTCTCAAACTTCATGGTGGCTAAGAAGAAGTCGGGGGGCCTGCGTGTCTGCATCGATCTACGTGCAGTAAATAAGGCAGTGGTCCCTGATAAGTATCCACTGCCCACCTCAGAAGAACTCACTGCTCAGTTCTATGGCTCTGAGGTGTTCTCCAAGCTCGACCTCAGACAGGGGTACTTACAGGTGCCCCTCCACCCCAGCAGCCGAAACCTCACAGCCTTTGTGACACATGCAGGAGTGTTTCGCTACACCAGGATGCCTTTCGGTCTCAGCTCCGCCCCTAGCTGCTTCCAGAAGATCATGGTCTCCGTGCTGGCTGGCATACTGGGCGTGGCCATTTATCTGGACGATATAGTGGTACACGGGCCCACCAGTGAAATCCACGACAAGCGCCTCAACATGGTCTTCGCAGCCCTGTCCAAGCACAAGCTAACTCTCAATGCTGAGAAATGTGTCCTCTGTGTGCCAGCCATCGACTTCGTGGGGTTCCGGCTGTCAGCGAGCGGTGTAACTCCACTACAATCCAACGTGGACGCCATTCAGGCCATCCCTGAGCCCAGCTCGGCCGCCCAGGTCGCCTCCTTCCTGGGTATGACCTGAAGTTTCTTCCCCAGTACTCTGCGACCACAGCCCCCCTGCGCCAGCTGCTGCGTAAGGACGAGCCATGGGTGTGGTCAAAGGCATGCAGTGACGCTGTGCATGATCTCAAGACTCAACTGACTTCACCACCAGTGTTGGCTCACTTTGACATCTCCAGCTCCACCTTTTTGACCTGTGACGCATCAGCCACAGCGATAGGGGCCGTGCTGTCTCAAACCCAGAACGGTGTGGAGAAGCCCATCGCCTTCGCCTCCTGTGCCCTCAACCTGACCGAGCAGCGGTACTCCGTGGGTGAGCGTGAGGCGTTAGCCTGTATCTGGGCTTGTGAAAGGTGGCACCTCTACCTCTATGGCCGCTCCTTCACCCTCAGGACAGATCACCAGGCCCTGACAGCGCTGCTGTCCACATCTGGGACAGGCCACAAACCCCTGAGGCTGCACCGCTGGTCTGACCGCCTCCACCAGTACAACTTCAGCCTGCAGTTCACCCCAGGCAGAGACAATGTTGTCGCCGACCTGCTCTCTCGCTCTGTCTCCACCCCAGCTCCACAGATGGACACTGACTGTGTGGAAAAGGACATTGTCCAAATGCTACACACACCCCTTCAGGCCACTGTCTCTCTGCAGAAGCTGAGGGCAGCCTCCGAACAGGACCCTGTCCTCTCCCAGCTCCGCACCTACATCCAGAACGGCTGGCCTCACAAGGTCCCACAGGAGCTGGCTACGTTCGCCCGAGTCAGACGGGCTCTCCTGCTGGAACGACACCTGCGTGGCACGTGGGTTTTGCACAGTGGTCCCAGCTGCTCTCCGTGCACGTGTTTTGAATACGGCGCATGAAGGCCACCTGGGCATTGTGAAACTGAAACAGCGCTGCCGAGACCTGGTGTGGTGGCCGGGGATAGACAGAGATATTGAGGCTCTGGTGAAGGACTGTTCTGCCTGCCTTGTGAGTGGCAAGACTGGCCACCAGGCTCCCCCACCCCTGCAACCTCTCGCCTGGCCCTCTCAGCCCTGGGAACACCTGCAGTTGGACATTTGTAGTGAGATCCATGGAGTTCCCCACCACCAAAGCTTCATGGTGGTCGCCTACGATCTACACTCAAAATGGCCTGAACTCACCACTTCCGGCACTGTGACCTCACAGATCATCATCGACTTCCTGGACTCTCTTTTCTCTCGCTGGGGCCTCCCAAAGACCATCACCACTGACAACGGCCCTCAGCTGGTCTCTGCTGAGTTCACTGCTTATCTCGAAAGCAAGGGCATCCGTCATATATGCACTGCGTACTACCACCCCCAGGCCAATGGCGGAGTTGAACGTTTTCACCAGTCACTGAAGAACGGCCTCAGAGCACACATGGCCCAAGGGTGCTCTTTCACGCAGGCCATCCGTCACACTCTGCTGCACTATCGGGCCACACAGCACTCGACCACAGGCGTCTCCCCAGCCTCTCTCATGCTAGGCCGGGAACTGTGCATGCCCCTTGATAGGCTCCGCCCCTCCACACCTCAGGCACCTCCCTCTGGGGTCAGAGCCTCAGTCACTCGTCAGCAGACGCGGATGAAGCAACGGTTTGACCAGTCAAAATGAACCAGGGTGCCAGACATCAATGTGTCAGACTGGGTCAGGGTCCGCAGGCCCCACAGGGACAATAAAATGGCTTCATACTGGTCCTCTCCTCTCCAAGTCACCCGTCAGCTGGGCCCAGCCACTTACCTCCTCAGCGATGGCACTCGGTGGCACTCCAGTCGTCTACGGAAGGTGTCAGCTCCGCCACACACAGCTGGTGACACAACCATAGCCATTCCCTCAGCATGGCGAGACGCCCCGGGGCTTCATGCAGCTCCTACACGGGCCCCAGACATTTCTGGGCCTCAGCTCCCCCTGCCATCTCCCTCCCCACCTCGGCCTGCCCAGCCTCAGGCCGCCCCGCGACCTGTTCGCACACGTTTACGCCCTGGCCACCTAGAGGACTTTGTGTCAACCTTTCATGTTTGAAATCCTGCCGGGGGAGGGGGGGGGAAATGTTATGTCTGCACACATCGACAGTGCTGCATTTGATTTGGTGCTGTTCTATTGTGCTGGGATCGATTGGTGATGCCTGCGGGCTCTGGGTTGTTTGATCGGGTCTGCCTGTGATGCTGTGTCAGTCTAAATAAAGAATGCAACGTAGCGGTTGTGTTGAGCGACAGCGCTGTGTCCTGACGTGATTTCTAAATACAATACAGGCCCTCTCTGCAGCCTCCATGGAAGATTTGATGGCTTTCCTTTTAGCAGCCCCAGTAATGCCAAGTAGAGTGTAAAGCTTGCACAGTGAGTGTGATGTTCAGTATTAGGGGAATACACCTTTAAGGACACAGGGAGTTATGGGATGGTAAACAGAGCAGCCACTGGAGCGGGAAGGTAGACGAGAGTCAGTCGGATTATGTGCACGTTATGCATGGAGCGAAATAAACATGCCGAAGTTCCACGGCTAATTCAGAAACGGTGTTATAATCTGTGAGAGTGAAAAGTAGGTCATTACAGCGAGCGGCCAGCAAAGCATCTACACCCCATTTCACTGGGCTCACAACATGCCTTCCAGCCTCTCCTCTGGCACTGATCCACCAGCTCCTGGTACTTGGATAACTTCCGCTCATTTGCCTCCTCCATCCGGTCCTCCCAAGAGCCATCAGCTCCACAAGGAATACCTGTTTTGAAGAGGTTGACAATAGCGCTGTCTGGCCTCAACAAGGTTGCCACAGTGTGGTCCGGGAAGCTGAGCTGCCTACCCCCAAGTCGACTCACAGTCCCCAGTTGACTTAAACATAGCAAAATGTGAACTAGCTCCCATTAAAGCATGTGCGGCTGAAAGGTTACAACGCATACTTGTAAAAATCAAAGATAAATATCTTGGAATAACCATAACAAAAGACCAGAACTTTAGAGCAACAGAACATTTTAATCCTTTAATCAAAACAAGTGTGAGCAGAGATTCAACCTCCGGCTTCAAAGGGACTTATCAATTTCGGGAGGATCTTTGATAACAAAGGTAGGGGGCCTGTCTAGATTAATTTATAATGCCCAAGCAATGGATGTACCTGAGGATTGCTGTTCTACAATAGACAAACTTTTATTTAATCTAATCTGTTAAGGTGTAACTTCAATATTACCAAGATTCCACAGAAACGTTCAGCTTTTCATAAACAAATGCTTTTAAGCTGGTCATTAATTTATAAGCACAACTTTTCTCCACATACATATGTAACTGTCCCTAGGAGTGTGCGCGCGTGTGTGTGTGTGTGTGTGTGTGGGCCCTGTGATGGACTGGCAGCCTGTCCAGGGTGTCTCCCCGCTTGCCGCCCAATGGCTGCTGGGATAGGCTCCAGCATCCCCGTGACCCTGAGTAGGATAAGTGGTTTGGATAATGGATGGATGGAACTTTTCTCCACATAAATATGGAACAATGGTGATATACGATTTAAGAATAAGACTATTCAATAGGAGGTGGTTTGACAGAGGCATACTATAAGTTATATTGATGTTAAATGTCAAAGCTACTAATCAATGCATAAGGAATATAATCTTCAGGGAAAGTGTGACTTCTCCTGATGCAGTATTTTCTGGAATAATGGTGCCAAGAAAATACTTGAATAACAAAGTAAAGAAAATGCAATTTCAAAATAATGCACTGATGCTACCCTATTAAGATATGCTTATCTAGATATATAAGATTTCATTTCATTTCATTATTATTTATTCCACTTATGGTAATGCACAGCTCCAGACAGAAACAAGCAATTCATAATCAAACACAAATCAATTTACAAATTCCATGATTGAAAAGGAGCAGGGGGAGGAAAAACCAAAAGGAGCAGGGAGAAGAAAAAGATTGATATTGAAACTAGCTGTAGTTTTTACACAGACAAAGATGAAACTATAATTAATCTTTTCTTGAAACGTGCATATAGCAGTATCTTCTGTACTGATAATAATTAACTTAATACACAGGAAAACCATTAACTTCAACATTGAAAAAGAGCATGTCTGAGAGAGTGTGGATCAATGCAAGTGGACCATGTCCACATATTTTGGTTGTGTCCACATATTCAATCTTTGTTGGAAAAAGTGGGACGTTTGATATCTAGGATCCTGGGCTTTAATATTGACGTGTCTTCCTCTCTGTATCTTGGAGTTCCCCCTAAAAGCTTATGTAAAGGTGATGCCTATCTCCTGAAAAAATTCCTAGTTGCATCTAAAAAAGCTGTCACCAAATGTCTGTGAATGTTTTCATTCATCCAGGTCATGGTTATCCAAAGGAATTGAATCGAGTGCAACTGGACTTGGTATATATCCGTGAAGACGTTTCGTCTCTCATCCAAGAGGCTTCATCAGTTCGTGCCTTTCTGACTAGACCAAGCCAGTCTGACTGGCTGGTGATGAAACTCAGATATTTATCATCTTTGGAGTTGTTATCAGAGCTAACGATGTCCATGGCTCTTTGTGATCCAATGTTAAGCAGCGACGGTCGTTGGAGGTGTTAATTTCGACTTTGTTGGTGCTCCATTCAGTGGTCATGAGTCGTTGGAGCCGTTAGTGACCGACTGTTGTTCTTGGAGGCTAGGCTTCTTGAGTCTCCTGGGTAGAGATGAAAGGACTGCATTGTAAGTGGGAGATAGGTGGTGTCGCAGTTTCCAACAGAGGTTGGAAACTGTGAGGCAATGTTTGCTACGGGATGACACCCTCCACGATAGGACCAACCTCAGCCCAGACCAGATTTGCCAACTACTGGACCTTTGCCTGAACACTACATATTTCCAATTCAGAGGCCAGTTTTACAGACAGAACCACGGCTGTGCAATGGGCTCACCAGTATCGCCCATTGTGGCCAACTTATATATGGAAGAGGTAGAACACAGGGCCCTGAACTCCTTCAGAGGAACACCTCCGAGCCACTGGTTCAGATATGTGGACGACACATGGGTCAAAATCCAAACACAAGAGGTGCAAGCATTTACCAAACACATCAACCAGGTGGACAAGAACATTAAGTTCACAAGGGAAGACGTAAAGAACAACAGTTTGCCCTTCTTGGACTGTGACGTCCACATTGGGGTTTACAGGAAACCTACACACACAGACCAATATCTACTTTTCGACTCACACCACCCTCTGGAACACAAACTGAGCATCATCAGAACTTTGCAACACAGAGCTGACAATGTGCCCAGCAGCACTCAGGCCCAACGAGATGAACACAAACACCTGAGGGGAGCTTTAAAAACCTGCGGCTACCCCAGTTGGACCTTTGTGAAAACTGCAACACGTTCCAAAAAGACCAACCAGGTGAGCGACAAGGAGAAAAGGAACAGAAGGAATAACATGGTCATCCCGTATGTTTCTGGGGTCTCCGAGAAACTCAGGAGAATTTTCAACAAACACCGCATCCCGGTATACTTCAAACCCAGCAACACACTCCGACAAAGACTGGTTCATCCCAAAGACCGTGTACCACACACCCAAAAAAGCAATCTGGTGTATGCTGTACAATTAAATGAGGATTGCACTGACCTATACATAGGAGAAACCAAACAACCACTACGCAAACGGATGGCCCAACACAGAAGGCCAAACTCCTCAGGATAAGACTCAGCAGTCTATCTACACCTAAAGGAGAAGACACACTCCTTCGAGGACAGCAACGTACACATTTTCTGCCCACAGATCTAACTTCTTTGTCTTCTGTGCTGTAGAAACCTTTAAATCCAATAAACACTGTGAATCCATTCACTCTCGAAAATTTGTGAAGCCTTCATTTTCATAACCATGATGTATTGAACCCCCAAGCGTCTGCGTTTTGTATCTTTAGTGTGCCATACCTTGCTTGTGTCCTGTTATCTGTATAATTGTTTTATACATTTGTAATTGTATTGTATTAAAAAACTGGAACGCTTGATCATTACCCATTGATTAAGACAGAAGCCGAGTTTACATGATGATACGGCATTATAATTATAGTTCAAGAGGGAATGAATTCCGTCAGACAATCGGTAGAGTTCGATTTACCAAAAATAAGTGTAAGGTTATGATTATAAGGGCTTTAAACGAGTTCATGAGCGTTACTTCCGGCCGGTTGTGGCGAGATGGGATACAGGAAGTGACGCAAAATCTCGCCGGGCGTATGTCGTTGCTATGGCGATAGCAAGCCTCGCTAACTCCCCCGAGCTACCGCGAGTTTGGACTTTGGTTTTTAAAGCTAGATGAATGATGACTCGCATGAATTAGTTTTACTTAAAATAATAACTTCACTCGATGAAAGCTGTTGACTGTGTATTTTAAACGAAACCCCACCGTTGCTTGTGTAACGCCACATTCGGGTTCGTCACTCGAGATCCTTCCGTGCGTGCGCTCTCACTACCACAACATTGGTTCCGCCCCCGTGAGCGGTTCCGCTCCCGGGCAGCACGGGTTTGCGGCGCAGCGGTGGCCTTTCTACGTCTGCTTACGTCATTACAAGGGAACTCGAGTTCTTTTCTTTTCCGAGGAAACACCGGCATGTTTTCATCTCGCAAGCATGCAGAAAAGAGCCTTACTACCTCAAGTATGCGGGTGCTCTTTAAATCGTCGCCCACGGGTCGGGACATGCCTGGCGTGACGTGTCAACTTTTTGGTGGAGAGGACTATTCCCGTGACTGACGCAGCCTGGGGCGTTAGAAGTGTCTGTTGTAACTACAGCGGCCCTCCAACTGAGATGGGAATATCTTCACAAAAAACAAACAAACAAAAAAAAACCGTTCCAATGTTTGGGAAACAAGTTTCTGTTCAAAACCCACTCATTTAGTTCCAATCTATATTGAACACGATAACATGTAGTGCCCGAAGATACCCGTTTAAATTGTTTATTTCTGAAGGTTTTTTTTGCACGTGATGAAACTCCGCCCAACATAAAACAAAACGTTACAAAATTTTCTATAATCAAAATCATTGGTAAGAGACTTCATAAAAAAACAAACATGAACACATACATACACATACATAAGTGAAAGTAACATAAAATTGGCAAACTATTGACCCTGTGATAATCAGCATTGGGTGCATGCAACCTGACAGTAACTGTAGAATATCTACAAAAGTCCAATTAAAGAATGAACGCCTCTAACAACTTTAAGACATCTCCTGCACATAACAGTAGTGTGTGTGCAACCATCAAGCACTGTAAAGTGGGGTACAACAGACTCCTGACTTGTGAAGTCGTGTAAAGGTTCACAGTGTAATACAACAGCAGGATCCCCCAACAAACGGTTTCAAGCAAGACTGTGTATTTGGAACATACAAAATAAATTTTATTATCCATTCTCTTCATGTCTACATCATATTAGAATTTCTAGACACTGGCATTGTGAAATAACACACCCAAATTAATTTCTAATAATCCTGACAGGTGCAACAATACATTTCTGTCAAGTCCAGATGTCAAAATATAACTGAAGGTGAAAAGCAATTTAATTTTTTTCTTGTTATTGTCAACATAATAAAAAGGGGAGCCATGGCCCTCGGCATCACTAAGAGGTGGGCAGGGCATGGCCATGAGCACACACAAATACAGGTGAGAAGGTGGCTTCAGGGTTGGGCCCCAGTGGCTGCTGGGACTTGTGTGGCAAGAGTGTTGGGGGCAGAGATGACAGGTGATCCAGCAATGTTAGCCAGTGGCTGTGAGGAGGACATTGAGGTGATTCCTAGAGGTGACAGGACGTTTATTAAGCATTTATTTTTTTGCTTGAATGTGAATAAAAATCTCAAGTTACAGATCCAAGTATTTACAACTTGGTGTTTAATACGGAACCACTTTCAATGTTCTTACCAAACATCCTGTGGTTTACAGATAGGAGCACAGTAAAACATGACTAACCTGCCATCATACTTGAAGAGCTAACTGGTGTTGAACTGGCAGCCATCCCTCCAGGGGTTGCCCCCCTTCCCTGATCTTTCACGATGGGATCTGAGAACAGAGGTACACTTGAGCATCTCATAAAGTGAGTATATAGGATAACAATAGCCATTCACAGAATTAATGTGCCTTGAAGTTATTAGATATAAAGCCAAGCATTAAAATAGAAAAAGCAGATTGGCCTACTTATATCAATTACACTTACAGAAATAGGGGTGATCCATGGCCTCCCTAGCTGTGAGGCGGGCTTGATGGTCATAGCGCAGGAGTTTGTCCAGAAAGTCCAGAGCCTCTGTGCTGACCAAGTGCTGGTTTTCACTGTGCACAAACCTCTCCCACCTTTTGCGGGAGTGTCTAAAAATACACGAGGGATGGGGGACAAGGAAAATGAAGTATGAACCAGCTCAACACATTCAGTAAAAAAGGATAAAATTTCAATACATTCATGAAGTCAACAACACTGGGATGTTCTTACCTGCCCAGAATGTCATTGAACCGTGGATCTAATTCAATGTTGTACTTATCAATGTAGTCGTACAGGTCCTCTGTGCCAAGGACTTTTGCAATTCGTACAAGCTTTAAAAAAAAAAAATTAAAAAAAAATTAAAATATAAAAACATAATTCGTGTTCACCTGTTAAAATATGCACAGATTGACATGTCTGTATTTGCAATGGAAAAGGGGTCTCTGAGTCATTGTAAAATAGTTTATTAGGGTGGTTTGACTTATGATAGCCATTTACGTCATAGATTTGGTGTTCACTTTTGATAGCTAAACGAAGTGATGTGAACAGAATTTTAAATGTACAAATCCCGTATGAGCAAATGACAGCTTCAAGAAGGAAAACGTCTTCACCTTAATAATGTACATTTCCTATTCGTCTTTTTCTCATTTTTGGCATTTCATTTGATTCAAATGTCTATTTAGGTTTGTTAAACAACTGAACTGAATTAACTGATAATAAAAAAGCCATTTGCCATATTGGGTTGGGTGGTAACCAAATACAAGTTATGTTGTTGTGTACTGAGAATACACAACAACATTAAGTATCTGCATTCAGTCTATGTTACAATTTGAAATGCCAGTATTCAGTTTAAAGTTACTTAATACAGTTTGAGAAAACTTTCAGAATACTTCCCTCCTAATCAGCATCGACATTACGGGTGTTCATTACTGTGTTCAGGTTTTGCTGGTGGGCGAGCACATAAAAATCACAAAAATGAAAACCAAATGGAAGGAAACTGCCTTTTAAAAGGTTAGGCTGCAGTCTGCAACTCAGCAAAGATAAAACAAGGAAAACATCTTATTTGCCACAATAGATTCTCTCTAGGGATCATATTTCATGTAGTGCGTTTGTGTCTGCACGCAGTTTCAGCATGTACATTTGTATTTATCCATCAGTCCATTTCTCGTTCATGCAACAAAATCAGGGCTCTGGGATGCAACCAAAAATCTGTCAAATGCGACTAAACATTTTCATTAGTTACACCAGTGCGTCTATAATTTAGCAGGTCGGTGTGTGCGCATGCGTGTGTGTGGTGTAGCGTTAATTTTCCCCACCCGCATTCTGCGAAGACATCCAACTCCGCCTCTGATTGGCTCTGACTCGGACATTCTTCCCCTAACCATCTCACTCCTCGTGCCTAAACCTAACCAATCTAACAAACGAAGGCAAGAAGTACGAGCCAATCAAAGGCAAAGTAGGGCGGGCCTTAGCGGAATGTGGGTGGGAAAATAAGGTGTTTTCAGGTATGTTCTTCTTCTTTGCATTTTTTCTGGCAGATTGCTATACACTTTAAAGGTGCATATCGCCACCTATCGTACCTGAGCATGTAGAACAGGATTTAGTTTACATTTTGAGGCACGTTAGTATGGATGGAGACAATTTCTGGGACCGTGCCCTGTACTCCTCCTTGAGCAACATCACAACCTTAAAACATACCGATAATTTTTTTTTTTGGACCCCCCCCCTTTTTTTTTCTCTCTCCTCAACTGCATCTGGCCAATCACCCCACTCTTCTGAGCTGTCCCGATCTTTGCTCCATCCCCTCTGCCAATCCGGGGAGGGCTGCAGACTACCACACACCTCCTCCGATACATGTGGAGTCGCCAGTCGCTTCTTTTCACCTGACAGTGAGAAGTTTTGCCAGGGGGACGTAGCATGTGGGAGGATCACACTATTCCCCCCAGTTCCTCCTCCCCCCGCAACAGGCGCCCTGACCGACCAGAGGAGGCACTAGTGCAACGACCAGGACACATACCCACATCTGGCTTCCCACCCGCAGACACAGCCAACTGTGCCTGTAGGGACGCCCGACCAAGCCGGAGGTACCACAGGGATTCGAATTGGCAATCCCCATCTTGGTAGGCAACTGAATAGACCGCCACACTACCCAGACGCCCAACATACCGATAATTCAAAATGAAGAGAACTACTGATTTTTTCAACAAGAAAAATGCTGCCGTGCCAGTTACACCTGTCCCCCGGCCCTGAAAGGCCCAGATTAGGCATCATCAGCGGAGGTAGCCTTACAAAACTGTATTATCGGGGTGACAAAAGGCACGGTGACAAATTTTGGACGCACCTAAATTATGTGATGGTGCAACTAAATGAAAAAGATAGGTGCACCAGTGCAACCAATGTAAATAGTTAGTCAGAAGCCCAGTCACCCACGATAAAACTTATGTCCTGGTGCCGACCCTTTTCCTCATAAAAAAAAAAAAAAAAAAAAGAGTCAAATCAGTAAGCACACTTCCTCCTGCATGCACCACACGTTGTTAAGGCACAGCAGTAAATGGCAGATGTTCTACACATACTGAGATAATGACATGGGGATACCAGTAACACCAATGACTTAACAATATGACATAATATTGGTGATACAGCACAACTGTTTCACATATGGCTTTTGAAGGTGTACTCTAAATGGAATCTGAATGAGTTACTCTGAGTATTATAACTTAATACATTAGAGTATTCTGTATTCAGGCATTAAAAACTTTTTCAAATTAGTCTGCCCAACCCTGTTGCCAAGTTAAACTCTTTCACACTGTTCCAGTGGAAACCCGTTATAATTTCAAATGAAACATTAGAATGGCTTTACAAACAAGCCCGCTAAACTGTAAATAAAAACACTACACAAGCGACGCTGCACTTTCAGATGGGCTCAGTGAACTGAACATCAACAATGGAAGCGATATGCTTTAAGAACCTGGGATGGGTTGCACCAACTGGTCTTTATTAAGCCTGGTCCTAACTGCTAAGTTGGTCTTAGTTAAGACGAGTCTTTAGAATGGACTTAACGTCAGTTGCACCAACCAAACTTAAGCCTAGTCTTAACTATGTCCTGTCTCAGTGATGCACATCCATATGAATGCCCAAGCGAGTGTGACTATCACCTAGCAGCATGTGTTGCAAGGATACATTGTTAACAATTTCCCGCTGTCTTGCTAATTTGTAGCTAATCATTTCTAATTTGTGGCAACGTTATGAAGGATCAAAGAAAAAGAAAAGTCAATTTCACAGACACTAAGATAAGAAAATTAATAGAGCTGTACAGCCAGCACAAGAAAACGCTGACTGCTAAGCAGTCCAACGTAATAACCAATACGAAGAAGCAGCTGACTTGGAGAGAAATAACAGGCCATAAATTACTGTTGAACGATTGTTTATTAGTTTGTTAGTTTAAAAATAGCTATTTTAAAAACACCGTGCAAGGCGGAGGCTCGGTGCCAGCGACACCCTGCGGATGGCCCGACAGGTGGTAGACTTGTGGACACTGATCATGTCTCCAACTGTGTTTTGAAATGCACTGTTTGCATAAAAACGAAGTGCTATTTAGCAGCTGCAATGCGGGTGACAACGCTGCATTGTGGTGCGACACAAACTGCAAGTCCGGTGACAGCTCTTCAATAAGTTCAAATAGACTTCTCCTACAGAATCGAAACCTCTCAATCAGCTCCTCATCGTTGTATAAGCCCGCTCACTGTAAAGTCGATATACAAGACGCACCATGATCAGCATTACAAGCAGTGTTGTTTAAAGTCATTACTATAGAAACAGCCTAGATTTTGACTTTACACCTGCTGCTGACTAGCTTTAAGGTTTACGCTCAGTCTTAGCGAGAAGAAGGCTCAAGCCTAGATGGTGCAACTGGTATAAGTATTAGGTCGGACTTAGAATGCCAAGTTATGACCGACTTAGTTTAAGACCAGGCATAAGCTCTGTTGGTGCAACTGGCCCCTGGTCTACTTTGACTGCATTATAATTGAAATACACCCATTTTGGTTTGAACGTCATTCTGTTTAGTGACAAAATGGGTTGAAAATCTACATACATTCCTGCCCGTTTCTCAAACAACAGCTATTAAAATACCTTCTACACCCATTGCAAAGCAGCTAAGACTTAAAAAAAAAGTGTCAGTACTGGGCATCTCTCAGGTAAAACTGTTTAAATGTGAAATAGAATGATGCTGCCAAAGAGAAAAGCTGAGCAAATGCTTTCCTGTATGAGTTAAGATAGAAAAAAAGAAAAGTCACATTAACGGTTCCTTGCCTATTGCAGCCAGATGTTGGGTTAGCACTACAACAAAAGGTGGCATGTTGTTAAAAAATTAGTTGATGTATTCTTCATACCTGATCATAGTTGTCATGTCCATGGAAGAAGGGCTCCTTCCGGAAGATCATGCTAGCAAGCATGCATCCCAAACTCCACATGTCTAAACTGTAGTCATACATCTATAACAAAACATAATGAAAAAAGGTGTCATGCTGCCTAAGATTGTATTTTGATGCAAACTGTCTATTCATATATTAAGCCTAATAACATTTTCATCCTGTGGTTCCAGGTTGGTGTAACCACACTTTTAGAAGGAGGACGCAGAGGCTCACCTGGTAGTCCACCAGCAGTTCAGGTCCTTTGAAGTACCTAGAAGCCACTCTCACATTGTACTCCTGGTTAGGGTGGTAGAACTCGGCCAAGCCCCAGTCAATCAGGCGGAGCTAAAAACAAATAAACACAGAGTGCAATGCATTTTGTAGAAGCTACTTGCTTGTTTCACTGCAGCCAAAAATGGTATGGAAAAAGCAGAAAGAACGTGACACTAAACCTTTCGATGCTCGTGGTCAATCATTACATTGTGTGGCTTGACATCTCTGTGCATTATACCCATACTGTGGCAGTAATCCAGGGCCTAACCAAGAAACAAGCAGCAGGTTATAGTTACAGGCAAGTCACAGCAAATGGTACTCTGAATTTACAACTATTATCAACTTGGACCCTTGTAAACAGGTCCATGGCAAATAGATAATAGTCGGAAGCAAACAGGCAGCCAGATTTAAGTAACGCAAGGGTTACAAATCAGCACCAAAAGCTGACTCTCTTACCTTCAAGATTTCATACATGTAGAACCGTATGTCGAAGTCAGATAAGGTCTGATACAATTGCTAGGGGAAAAAATGCAATCATCATTAAATAAAATTGCATATCGAATGTATCACAAAGCAACATACCAAAATACTTTTATCCCTACCTTGAAGTCTGTATTGTTGACATGTTCAAAAACCAGAGCAGGGGTCCGTGACTATAAAGAAAAATATATACTTAAATCAGAAAAGATCACAAGGGTGTTCTCATGAGTGACACCGTGTAACAATATTTACTCAAACTGTTATATAATAAGTGGTAACAACAAAAACACTTACCACAGGATCTTTAACAATATCTAACAGTGAGATG
The DNA here is from genome assembly GCF_029633865.1 of Lampris incognitus. NCBI lineage: Eukaryota > Metazoa > Chordata > Actinopteri > Lampriformes > Lampridae > Lampris > Lampris incognitus. The sequence goes on from NC_079219.1 coordinate 12,138,156, forward strand.
ATGTTTGGACCACCCCTCAGATTCTCCAGGATCTTGATTTCTCTCTTGATTTTCTTTTTTTTGACCGGCTGTCGATGAAGGCATTTTTGTGAGACATGAAATTTCTATTTAAATGCATGGCATCTACAATGCTTTGTATGTTTAAAATGTAGAACGAGTAGGATTTTCCTAAAAATCAATGTATAGACTCATACAAAAAGAATCCCCCTCAATCATCACTTATGACACACTAGACGTATGTGGCAGTGTCTGTATCTTCAGAGACCATGTCCTCTGCTTGTATTTTCTTATTTTGCTGTGTACGGGACGTTTCTGGGCACTAACCTTTGGGAAGCGGGGACTCCTATAAAAACGTAGCAACCAGGTGCCAGATCGAGATCGTAAGCATGCATCTAAGAGGAAGCTATGACAATGGCAGACACAGCGTCGAAGAAGCAAATATAGCGAGGTAAAACGCCAAGCGGACAAAGCACGTTCCAAAATGAGAGTGAATCTGGGGTTGGCTTTCACCTGCTGGTGAGCACTGACAGAGAGGATGGGAATGAAGAGTGACGAAGAGTTGGCCTGTACACTCGGATGTGTTCTGGCAACTGCGGTCAGGGGGCATGCACTTCTGGTGTCGTTAAACTGGGGAGGAGGGGCTAACTTTGAATGTTGTGTTTACAAACGACAACTGACAAATCCTATTTGTTCTACCTTTAAACATGATTGCTGAAGTTGGAAAACTGCAAAAGCCTTTCCACAGAAACAAAATGCCAAGACAGTTGATCAAAGATCTAAATACCTTTAGGATTTTCACAACGACCTTTTCATTGTTTGTGATGTTAATGGCTTCAAACACCTCACTGTATTTCCCTCTGCCAAGTTTCCTGACTAATTGATAGTCATCTTGATTCCTGAAAATAAAAGTTGTGGTGAACATTGCTGAATTGTCTTAACTGAATATGTAAAGCATATACAAGATAAAAAAGACTATATCACTCAACCTTCAGAAAACAATTCTCCTCATCCTTACCCCCATTCTACAACATGGGACTCATAGTCCCAATATTCCCGAGGCCGCTGTGTGTTTACATCAGGGTAAACTCGAGAACGACTTGGAACAGGGCCAGACATATTCTACACAGGATCTACTCTCTCCCCTAAGGCAAAAAAACAAACAAAAAAACAAAAACAAAACAATAGCATTAAAATTACTTAACATATCAATTTTCACATAGAAATTATTTCTACACAAAATTTCACACAAACATTGCCCAAGGTACACTACTGGATACCTTTGCAAAATAAAATCATATCAAAGAGGTAGCCTAATTAATTTTATAATAATACCTTGGAGGTTTCCTCCAGGAAGATGGTGATTGAGGTGTTTGTAGGAGCAGTTGTGATGCCTTGTATAGAAAGAAAACTAGATGGACAAATGGATATGAAACAGACAGAGATAATCAGGCCTAAAATACGCAATTAACTTCAATATTTTCAACATTATACGCAAGAGAGAAAAGCTAATGACATTCTGGAAAACAAGTGTTGATCTAGGATTTAATTACATGTCAGAAATTTAGGTTTGCTATACTGTTGCAATCACTATTGCTCAGTGTAAAAGCAAATAATGAATATTACAAGCTATGAACATATTTCTAAATATGAATGAAATATTCAAAGACGGAAAAAATTCAAACTGAAACAGTCCCACATGCTTAAAGGGCAAAGAGACAATGCTGCACATAACTATGCACATAGCTTGTACTGAAGAGATTTTTCAGGATGATAAATTTAAAAAAATTCCTCCATTCATTTTCGATACCCATTTAATCCAATTTAGGGTCATCGGGGGGGGGGGGGGGGGGGGGCTGGAGTCTTTCCCAGAATGCACTGGGCAGAAGAAAGGCACATGCTTTGCATAGGTCACCTGTCCATCACAGGGCCCACATACACAGTCACTCACACCATTTACACCTAAGGGCAATTTAGAGACTCAGTTCCCCAAACACGCATGTTTATGGAGGGAGGAAACACAAGTAAGAAAACCCACGCAAATACGGGGAAAACATGCAAACTCCACACACATGGGCTAGGATGGAACCCCGAATCCCTCTTCAAGTGGCAGTGCTAACCACAAAGCCACCGTGACGAAAAAAAAATGTGTCTGATTGTCAGGATTTGAAAGATGGGCAGACCTGTGTTTTAAAGGGGGCATCCGACCACTAATCAGGGGGTACAGGGTTCAGTATAGTCATCACTGGGATTTACACCAACGCAATATCACCTGTTAGAGAAAATAAAAAGATTATTCACGATCAGTAACGTCAATTTCGCAAAAAAGGCTTACGATATTAACTTATTGACATGATTGGTTTTGAATGAATCAAATCCTTCTGTATGCCCAGCATCTCATATATATATCCCCCCCCCCCCCGGTGCAAAACCCTTCTTCGGATCGCACACTTGGCACTTTAACCCAAGTGTGCGCAAGGCCTACAGAAGTAGTTAGCAAGCTAGCTGTGCTAACTAGCTACAGCGCCAGCTAGCTAGCTGGCCAGATCCTCGACAGCGAAGGGAAAAGCCGGGTGGAAAGTGACAATCGATTTCGAACTTAATCGCCGGGATTTCTCAAGGCCGTGGCGCCGAGAGGCGGCCATTCGCATCGAATCAGTAACACAAATAATCTGATCGGTATCGTCAAGAGAACGGACGATAAAACGCTTCGAACAATTTATTTCCACAAATGCAAAAAAAAAATCTGCTAAGCTAGCAGGCTAAGGGGGGAGGTGAATAGCTGGCTACCTCGCGAGGCAACAGCCTGACAACGCCTTCGGAAACCCGTCTCCCGACACTGTTATCGAACAGCAGTGCGACAAAGCGCCCATCTTAGCTCTCGCTGAGGTATTTCCCCGTGCGTAAAACACCCATCAGTCCTTCGACTCCATCACAGTTTGTAGTTAAATAACCCAATTTATATTACCTCTCAACGTTGTTAGGTAGTCAATATGGCGAAGCCCGGGATCAAAAGCTTAGTGTCAGGAGTCTTTCCGGAAGAGGGCGCTCTTTTTTTCTTCTTCTTCGCGGAAGTCACCGAAGCGGCTGCTCGCCGCCACCAACAGGTCTGGCTTCCTTCCCTCCTCGGAAGTTCGAGTGGAATTTGAATTTGGGAAATTAAATACGAAATCCACGTACTTGCACTTTTTGTTTTGCAGCATATCTCCTCAATTGATATGGGCTGTAAAATACTCCCAGCCAAGTACTTGGCTTGACAATAACCCAGCACTGGACAGTTTGATAGAGATGAACTATACCGCAGACAATACGTGCTTTGTGCCAGTATTGGAAAGGCCATTTTAATCACACAGGAAAAGCCGGAGGCGTTGTCTTTGAACCATGATCCGTCTGTAATTAGCACACAATACAGACCCCGGCTGTTCCCTCGGTGTGTCTCTTCTGCGCATTGAGGACACCTGTTTTAATATTGAGCTAATATTGTGAACGGATCTTTGTTTACCGAGCGGGGGCTGTAATTATTGCTCATTTTCTGCTTAATTTTAAAGCAGTCCCACAGTCACGCACTGTTAGGGCCACTGAAACGGCCCTTGACGTGAAATGGAGTCTGAAACCCCCCCCCCCCCAAAAACTTGACAAAACCAGGATCAGCAGTATATAAACCCCTGCTGTGCCCTTTTTGCACATAGTGAGTATTGCTGGAAACTGAGAGCTAAAATGGAGCTGTAAGTTGTTTTTTGTGCCATATGTTGATTCATTTACCGTGTATCTTTTCAGTGAGAGAGAAGAGAGAGAGAAACATTGTAATAACCGAGGTAGATAGAAAGATACATAAAGAGAGAGAGAGAGAGAGAGAGAGAGAGAGAGAGAGAGAGAGAGAGAGAGAGAGGAGAGAGAAACATTGTAATAACCGAGGTAGATAGAAAGATACATAGAGAGAGACAGAGACAGAGAGAGAGAGAGAGAAACATTGTAATAACCGAGGTAGATAGAAAGATACATAGAGAGAGAGAGGGAGACGAGACAGAGAGAGAGAGAGACAGAGACAGAGAGAGAGAGAGAGAGAGAGAGAGAGAGACAGAGAGAGAGAGAGAAACATTGTAATAACCGAGGTAGATAGAAAGATACATAGAGAGAGACAGAGACAGAGACAGAGAGAGAGAGCTTTGTGAAATTACAACAAAAAAAATTGTTTTATTCATGGTTTAGGTTCCAGTACTGCTTGTTACTTCTTCCTCTAGCAACTGTTGTGTGGACCACTCCAATAAGAGGTAAATTAAAGTATAAGTAATGTCATAATTATTGTAATGCACAGTTATTTTAACGTCAACAAATGCAATACGGAATAATTGTTTCGATGTTTTCTTTTATCAAGACCAAAGTAAAAATGTGTTCAGCTTCCTGAATGGTGAGCCTTGTTTTTATCTTAATTAGATTCTGAACAAATTTTTGTTTCATATTAAAATACTGTTAACTTTGCTATATTTCCGATTGAATCACTTTACTGAAAGTTGATGTTGCAAAGTAATCGAGCTGTTCCTTCGCCATCGTTATAGATGCACTCGACGATGCTCCTGCTGAAAAGATATCGCCTGGAGATTTCGCAGGTCTGTAAATCAAATTTACAAAACAAAACATTTTCACACTTTCAAAGAGTTGCTGTTAAACTTTACCAAATACTGACTTTAGGATTATTTTTTTTGGAGGGTTAAAAAAAAAAACAACTAAAAAAACAAAAAAAGCCCAAACCAGAATAGATAAGTTATTTGTCTTCACATTTGCTTTTATAGTAACAATTCGTTTTCAGATGAACCCTAGCAAGATTAAAACAGCGAGTCTGATATTATGACTGTTGTGTAGCGTACTCTCAATGACCATTACCATATATTGCTTCTTTTCCACAGTGCACCGTCCAACCCCTACAAGTAAACCTAGACAAGAGGACAATTCTGAAGGTACGTCTAGTTTTTCCCTTTTGAAGCTAAAATACGCCTGACAAACGGTGGTACAGAGGAGAATATCAACATTACACCTGCATCTCTTCTCATTTTGTCATCCGCCATTTACAGTTTTCATGTTCAGCTCATACTCAGATGCTGTGCTGCTTGTTCACAGATATCTCACAGAGAGCGTCCACAGAGAGTGGTCAGTCCCATGAGTTCATAGGTACGTGGACTATAGTGCAACGTGTTTTATAGAAGATATTCCATACCCAGTAGATTCAAATAAGGTTGTTTTTTTTTTTAAATCCCTCAGATCCCGGTCTATCTGCAAAAAACCTTGGGGGTGAAAGCAGAGAAAGCAGAGGTACAGTGGTCTACATTAATATACCATTAAGGTTATAACTGATGTTATTACCCATGCACAAGTGCGTGCGCGCGCACACACACACACACACACACACACACACACACACACACACACACCTTCTCAACAGAGGAACAAGCTTACTGGCATGTTCCTTTTTTTTCTAAACGTTTGCTTTTTACAGTAATTTGCAATCATGCCATTCTTTATTTCTGACTTTTCTCTACAGATACTATACTGTAAAACTCTGGTTTCATCCCCAGTAACATAGTATTACTGTGGGATTATAGCTCTTAAAATGGCACACAAAAAAACCAAACCAAAAACCCTGATTAAACATCCTTAAGCAAAAGCATAATTTGCATGCATATACTCATCTCTCTTTATTCACATCAGCAAAACTGGTAATGAAGTTTAAAAGAAATAGTTTGCTGATGCAGATGTTGTAGTTGTAAGCCATTTTTAAAGGTGAAACAATTAATCTGTTGTTGAAACAGCAAAAAAAAAAAAAAAGCACCAGCTTTTCCTCTTTCCAGATGCTTTACAAGATACTAGCAGCCAAGAGACCAAGGTTCCACATCCTGTGGGGAAAGCCGAGGCACCACCTGTTAAGAGGGCCCAGGTAGACACAGACACCATGATGTCCATGGACAAGCCCAGCAGACAGGTTCCAGGCCACGGAAACAAAGAGCGGAGTGGTACTCACAGGGTCTTGGTGGAGACGGACACAGCACGTAGAGTACACATTGATTTTAATAGTGAGGAGGGAGTGATGGTAAACGGGCGGGGGGCTGACCATATTTCGAGAAGACAACATACTGCAGTCAGTGGAGTCCAAGTGACTGAAAAGGCCAGCCAAGACATCAGCCTGCAGAGTAAAGAGTGGCCAGGAGATCGGTTCCTCAGCAGTGGAGAACAGCGAGATCTGGACAGTGTGGAAGCTGCCGGCGGTAGACCTGCTGCAGCAGGTAACAGCAGATATGTAGACTATGATGGTAAGACCTGATCCTGCATGAAGTTATACTAAAGAGGTGTCTATTCTAAGAGACAAAAACAACTCGTCTTAATTTCTCCATAGAAACCAGAGAATTCATCAGTGTTGAGAAGTATCCAGGTGGTAAGTTCACGAGTTTTGGTTTTTTTTGCCATTGGTGAATAACGGACAAGGGTTGTATAGCCATAACTGCTGATGAGAACAACATGGTTCTTTGTCCTCCAGTCAAATTCTTTGTTCTTTATCTCCTTTAAAAGCACATGGTGCGTAATTTGTCTGCACCCGAGCCACTGGGTGGAATGAGACACCGGCTCCTCCCAGCAAACTTTGCATCTGCTGAGATCTCTCCCTCTACTAACCAAGGCCGAGGAGACGGCTCTCCGGCACGTCCACACATTTTCTGTAACAGCACGAGGGGGATTTTTTTCATGCTTTGATTAATAAATGTTAACCTCATATACAAATACTATGTCCAAGTATTTTCTCCGTGCCCCTTCTTGTGTTGGAGTGAATGACCTGCTGACTTTCAGTTCTTTTTTTTCCTTTCTTTTTCGGGCTTCAGAGTAATTTCTTGAATGGCCGCTGATGTGGGTAAAAGTGAGTCAACAGCTCCATTCTGTTGACTCATAGGGAACAGACAAACAGATTGAAAGACGCATATCAAAATATCTCCTGGGACTTTTTTATCCAAGTTTAACTTTATTCTGTCATGTGATACTGTAAAGCAAAGAAAGAAAAAAAGAAAGAAAGGGACATACTCTATCATAACCTGCAGGGCATACTTATGGCATCGCTTCATAGTCATACAATTAAACCAAGCAAACAATTAGAAGTGTCTTATCAGTTGGGGTTATGATAGCTTACTCATGATACCCTCTATCAAATATCCAATATTGTTACCAAGATGGCTCATGAGATTAATCGCAATGATGTTTTTTTGGGCGGAGCCCAGTTAATTTGTAACTTTTCAAATTGTGCAGTTGTTTAAACATCTGGTTTCACTGTGACAGAGTAAATTAGTTGATAAAGTGGCACCAAACTCGCTGTACAGAAAATGTAGAAATGACCTTTTTTGTACAGCGGCCTTTTCTTTCCTGGGTTATACTACATGATAGTGATTAAGTTGACATTGTAAATACAACTGGTTGACATTAAATTACACCTTTCAAAGCTGTATCTAAATGCTAAAACATTACAAAAATACTAAAAATACTTTACAAATATAATGGGAAAAGAAAAACAAAGTCAACAACGTTTGAATGGAATACAAATCCACTACATGCCAAATGCACAGATTTTATTATATATATATATATATATGTGTGTGTGTGTGTGTGTATATATGTGTATATATATATATATATATATATATATATATAGCGTTTTTTTTCCAAAACCGTAAACGGTGTTGTTATAAGTGCTCAACTAAGGAGGAGCGGAATATCAATACTGATACAGGAAAAAAAGTTTAATACATTGCAGTACAGGCCTGTTTCGTGCGTCGCGCACTCATCAGCTACATATATATATATATATATATATATATATATATATATATATATATATATATAATTATCGGTCATGCTGGATAATGAAGCACCTACAATACAGCAAGACGTCTACGGGACATCATCTGCAGAATGTCGTGTTCGAAGGGCAAATCAGAATTCAACCCATCTCCAAAATCAGCACCGACAACGTTACCCCCTCGACAACCCAGGACCCCGAATGGAGGTCATTTCCTAAAGTGCTGAAGATCACTGTACACGTCTGACTGGACTCCATGTAACTCCTTCAAAAAAGATGTCAGAGAGCACAAATGTAACTCAAGCCGGGCAGTTTACTCAAGACGACCATATCAAACTTGTATTCGGTGTCTTATAAGGTGTGAACGGCAGTACGGGACCGGGTTACCTGATAAGGAGACTCTGTGATCTCTGCTGCTCTTTTCTTTAGCGTGGCCGATGGTAATCTTCCTCTACCTGCTGAGATTTGAGAAGAACAGAAACCAAGCAGGGATTGGTAAAAACTGGAAATGAGCCCTTCCTGTGTCCATATGCACGACACAAATTCACATGACACGATACCCGTGCACCAAATAGAAACACAATGTAAGTAATAATACTAATATACTGGCCTGCCAGCTTAGCAGCAGCTATGTTTTCATTTTTTGTGCGTAGAGAGCCACAAAATGTGACAGAGATGACAAGGTATGATAAATAGCAGAACTGAATCATTGAGACTGAATATGACAAATAATAAAAAAAAGGGTTATGAGAAAAATTGAATCACAAAGGCAATATATGATATCTGAGGGAACACACACCCCCACACTTTGAATGGGACACATGGTAGATGGTAAACGGACTGCATTCATAAAGTGCTTTTCTAGTCTACCGACCACTCAAAGTGCTTTACAGCGTGTCTCACTCTTCACCCATTCACACACACGTTCATACGCTGATGGTGGAGGCTGCCATGCAAGGCGCCAACCCGCTCATCAGGAGCAGTTAGGGGTTCAGTGCCTTGCTCAAGGACACTTCAACGTGCTCTCCGGAGGAGCCGAGCGCCAAATCAGCGACCTTCTGATTACTAGACGACCTGCCCTACCTCCTGAGCCATGCCGCCCCATGGGTGGTGCGCGCGCGCACACACACACACACACACACACACACACACACACACACACACACACACACACACACACCTGCAAATCTATCCTTGTGCAGACCCCTCATTGATTACATTCATTTCCTAGCCCTTAACCCTAACCTTAACCACGCAAACTACATGCCTAACCCTAACCCTTACCCTTACCTTAACCTAACCCTAATTCTAACCTTATCTCTAAAACCAAGTCCTAACCCTAAAATAGACCCTTTTACTTGTGGGGCTCCATAAAATGGCCCCACAAGTTAGGTGGTTTCTGGTTTTTCTATCCTAATGGGGACCAAATGTCCCCATTAGGATAGAAAAACATGGTACACACACACACACACACACACACACACACACACACACACACACTTCTTACCATCATGACATTCACAATTGCTTCTTTTCTTCTGGAAGGTTGCAAGGCAGAACACGGTGATAGCGATGAGGATGGTCAAGGTGATGTCACAGACAACGATGGCCACTAAGGCCCTCATGTCTATTTGGTAACAGGAACCGCACTCTGTAAAAATACAGCGTTTAAATATCGGCTGGGAAAGCAAACTAAAGTGCACAACAGCATAGCCCAAATTGCTAAACATACAATTTTCCGAAAGCCAGCTCACCTTGCTGTCCATCTGCAGGACCTGGAGAAGACAAAGTTGACCAAAGGGAGTCAGATGACAACGTCAACAGCACCAAAACTGGCAAAATATGACTTACTCTCACAGCCACTCACCAAACAAAGGGCCCACGATACAGAAGGGTTTCGACATCTTCACGAGGTTACTGTTCAGTAGAGGAGACAAGGCAGGGTTGTTCGACAGCCCCACAGTCTTTACCCAGCAGTCTTGTTCCGTCAGGCTCTGATCAGTAAAGACTGGCCCTCGGGCTTAACAGGAGGTGCAGGCGGAGCGCCGTCCGCAGTGCCACTGGTTTGTTAGGCTGGTCAGTACGTGACTCAGCTGAGAGGAGGAGGAAGCAGAGCGAGAGAGGAGGAAGCCCTGCGTGTCTGCTTCTTCAATGGCGTCACACGGACCTGTTGACATCCAGTCGACAGCTCTGCCCTGATCCGTGTTGCATTTCGCAGCGTCCCTCAGTCGCTGATGTTTATGTCGGTGATGTTTATGTCGGTGATGTTTATGTCAGTAAGGCCCCAGAATCTGAGGCCTTACTGATGCAAAGATGGGCTGCTTGACAAGTTTAGCGACACTAGGGCCACAGTGTCTGCCAAAGTAAAGGCGAAATCTTTAACATGCCACTTCCTCTATGATGTGGTTTGCCCCTGTGCATGGTCGCAGGTCACTTGTTCAACCGCACTTTTTTTCTACCTGAAATGGTTGTCACAGAGCGTTATCAGAAGTGAAGTCACTGTTTCTGCTGTCATCAACTTTTAGGTGTGATAGTCTAGTAAACTAGCAAACCCCTGTAGGGTAGCTCATCAGTCGTTTCTTCCAAAGGCGCTATATTCTCTGCACGCGTCACAAATACTCATAACACACTAGCGTCACTGCACCTATCTATATCTCATATACTGTGGGAGGGAGGGAGGGAGGGAGGGAGGAGGAGGGCTGAGGAGAGAGACTAAAATAGTTCCCATTCAAGCGTTCAGAAGCCGAGGGAAATTCCGAGCACACGTCGCGTGCAACTACTTCCTATATTTGTAAACAACGACGAAGAAAAGATGGTTTGGTTTTGGCGCGCTCTCTGGAGGAGCCGGGGGATCGAGCCAGCGACCTCTCGGTTGCTAGACGACATCGGCGGGGCGGTGCGGCGGCCCGGTGGTTAGCACCGTTGCCTCACAGCAAGGAGGTCCTGGGTTCGAACCCCCCCCCCCCCAGGTCCTTCCTGTGTGGAGTTTGCATGTTCTCGCCGTGTCTGTGTGGGTTTCCTCCGTGTCCTCCGGTTTCCTCCCACCATCAAAAAGACACGCGTGTCAGGGTTGATACCCCCCCCCCCCCCGTCTGTGCCTCTGAGCAAGACAAAGAAGTGGAGGTGGTCCCCGGGCGCTGCAGCCGCCCACTCCTCCTATACAAGAGGACGGGTTGAATGCAGAAGACGCATTTCGCTGTAACCTGTACAATGACAACATGAAGTGGCTGTCTTTCTTTCTTGCCTTCCTCCTGTCTTTCTTAGAAACCTTCCGGTTCCACGGACGGGCCCGTTAAGAAACTCGCCATGTAGTTTAATCTTTCCAACGGGGTGTAGGCCGCAGTGATACTCAAAGTGTGGTCCGCGAGCGCCCCCAAGTGGTCCGCGGGAGGATTGCAAAAAAATCGTGTTTCTCAAATCACCTTCATGTGCGTTCCAATGCAAAGTTACGAGTACAGCTGTTTTCCAAATGTTTTCTAAATTAAAAGCGAATCAAAATGTAGCCTAAATAAGCCCAAGAATTGTGTTCAATTTGTCTAATGCAAACCTGCGTTTTGAGTCATGTCTCTTCAGTTAGCCTGTGTTACCTAGGTTACCTAGTTAGCTTCCATTCCAATAACAGGATTTTCATATCAAAGACCTCCTGACTATTGTGAAAATTAAGTAGAATCTAACAAAGAGTGAAGTGAACCGTTCAAAATACAAACATCATGGATCGGTGGCTGAAGAGAAAATCCGGAGAAACGACGAACAATGTAAGCAACAAGGTGCAGAGACTTCCTTCTCACATTGAGCGCGTCAGTGTTAGCATCGAGTCCCATAGTGCTAACAGTTTGCAGCAGGAGCTAGCTAGCACAACACTCTGAAAAAGCCACTGCAAAAGTGAAACGTAAATACAGTAGCGATTACATTCAATTTGGATTTTTCTGGACTGGAGATGCTGAGGATCCAAAACCTCATTGTGTTGTGTGCTATGACATATTAGCTAATGAAGCAATGAAACCTGCCAAACTCAAGCGTCACTTCGAGTCAAAACACAAGGAATACACCTGGAAACCTGCGCGATGTTTTGAGAGAAAACGTGAAGAGCTTGAGCGACACGTGAGAAAGGAAGCCACACAGTTTTTTATGCCGCAGGGGAAAACGCGGAAGCTACCGAAGCCTCATACAAGGTCTCCCTACTCATTGCGAAAGCTGGCAAACCTCACTCAATCGGCGAGACCTTGGTTAAGCCAGCTGCAAAGGTTATGGCCAACATAATGCTAGGGGAGAAAGCGAGTGAGGAACTTTACAAAGTACCTCTGTCCAATGATACAGTCAAGCGGCGAATAACATCCATGGCTGCAAATGTCCAAGATCGGCTGGTGACACGTCTGCGTCAGTCTTTTTCTCTCTCCAACTGGACGAGTCCACGGACATCGGTAACGAGGCTATTCTCCTCCGCTTTGTGCGGTACATACATGCGGGTGCTGTTCACGATGATTTTCTTTTCTGTCAATCCCTACCAACCAACACCACAGGAGAGGCGATATTCGAGTCCCGAAATAACTTCATTGTGCAGAATAACATTGATTGGAAGAGGTGTGCTGGCGCGTGCACTGACGGTGCCACGGCGATGACAGCCAAACACAAGGGCCTGGTGACGCGTGTACGCGCTGTCGCTCCCTCTGCCGCATCGACGCACTGCTGTATCCACAGAGAGCAATTGGCAGTAAAAAAAATGCCACCCTGTCTTAAAAAGGTTTTGGACGAGGCCGTAAAAATTGTCAACTTAATTAAAAGCAAGGCACTGAACTCACGTCTTTTTAAAGTTCTGTGTGGAGAAATGGGCAGTGAGCACACAAGACTTCTTGTCCACACAGAAGTTGGCTGGCTATCGCGTGGTAAAGTTCTCACCCGCCTCTTTGAACTGCGCGATGAAGTCAAGCTGCTTTTGCATCAAACTGATGAACTTTATGGCAGAATGCATGACTTTCAATGGCTCGCAAAACTAGCCTTTCTTGCTGATGTGTTCAGCACGCTTAATAACCTGAATTTAGCACTGCAAGGAAAAGCTGTCACGGTTTTTACAGTGCAGGACAAAGTTAAAGCCACTCGCATCAAAATGGATCTGTGGTGCGCGCGTCTTGGTCGCCAGGAGTTTGACTGTTTCCCAACTCTAGCCGATTTTGTCCCCGAAGCTGAAGAGGTTCTGGATAGCAACACACTCGCAGCCTTCAAGGAACATTTGCAAGGCATTCACACGCAATTGGGAAGATACTTTCCAGAATTGGATGTGGACCTTGAATGGATCAGAAATCCATTTGGAGACCAACCTCCCATTGAGCGCGTCAGCTCCAAACCATCAGCACGGAAGGCGGATAGTCTTGTGGACATTGCATCAGATGGAACACTGAGAATGGTGTTCAGAGAAAAATGCTTGACAGACTTCTGGGTTCTCGTCCAACCTGAACATCCTGAGCTGGCTGAGTCTGCTTTGCAAGTGTTAGTGCCGTTTTCAACCACCTACAACTGTGAAGTTGGGTTCTCCCCACTGGTTGGTTTGAAAACCAAGCAGAGGAACAAGATCGATGTAGCCCCCTGTATGAGACTGAAACTCTCTAGTGTGGAGCCAGACATTGAGTCAGTGATGCAACAGCAAAAGCAACAGCATTCCTCCCATTAGTTGTTGACTGCTGCTACCTGTAAAGCTGTTGTGCTTATTTGAAATGTGTAATTTCATAGCTTCACAAGAGCCAGTACAAAGATTTGATTCCTATTAAAACAAATTTTTGTTAAATTAACATTAATAGTTCACTCTTTTAATGATGAATTCACATTGAGTTCACCCTGACAGTGGTATTTCAAATAAATTCCCATGTTTTATTCATCACATCACAACCAAAGGCAATAGCTCTGAACAAAATTAATATGAAACAGTAATTACACATACATCTCACAAAAATCAAGGTCAAGGTATATGGTAGAAGCCTAGCCTAATTTTGCTAGTAACCTTTTTATTACATATTTTGTATTGTAATATTCTGCAGACATAATTTGTAATATAAAACATAATATGCTATTGTAAGCCTAATATAGACTGTTTTAAAAGGGGGGGCGGGGGGGGTGGTCCACGGAAATTTTTTTAATGATCAAGTGGTCCTTGGTGTGAAAAAGTTTGAGAACCCCTGGTGTAGGCTATCCCCCGGTCCTGCATAGCCTGCCGCTGCTGTAGCGGGGACACGACACGACAGGGGCTGCAGGAGACGCCAATCAGACAGAAGACGCCGTCACACAGAGCGGGCTCGGCAGGTGTGTGTGTTTGTGTGTGTGTGTCTGTGTGTGTGTGTGTGTGTGTGTGTGTGTCTAACATAGGGATATGAGCAAGCAAATCAGTAAATGCCATGTTCCCACTGTCAACATCCACTCTTTTTCTTTACAACTTCCACAGTGACACCTTCCCCACCCACAGTGAATAGAAGTACCACCACCAAGAGGACCCATGTAACTGTTGCCTGGGGTAACTAACGTTTTTCCTACTCCATAGCTACCTTAAATGCCACAGGCTTTGTGGTTTTGTTGTTATCTCATGGCAGACTTGACAGTATCACAAATCCCTGTCTCCCAAACAAAACCCGTGGAGGAGTGGCAGGACACGGCACCTCGCTTCCTCGCTTGCCAACAGATTAATGCTTGATTGTACTTCATCCGAGAGATAAGATATTTGTGTCGCGGTGATGTGCTGGCTCGTGATCGGCGGGGTTTTGATATGCCACCAACAGCATGTCAACAGGGCCAGGTTGATCTGTCATGCCATCTCTAGCTGTTCTTCCCAGGTGACCCGCTGCCTTTTCCTTCTGCGGAGGTTTCTCATTCCACACTTCTCTCTATATGTTGCTTCTTATCGTAGATCCAAAGAGAGATGAAGCCTTCACGTATGGTAAGAAGCTGGATTCGAACGTCCTTCTCATATACTACTCTGAGACAGCATAGTGTAATACGCATCAGTAATGCTGTCGAGTTGTGTTTGGGTGACATGTGCATTATTACTGCAGATTACAAGTCACTCCGCAGTGCTGGGCTATCCATCGCAGCGGTCCTCTTCATCTTAGGCATCATGGTCATCGGCTGTAAGTTGGACCCCTATTTTAAAGCCATCCCAGGTCTTAGACTCTATTAGGTTTTGACTTTGTTTTAATGCATGCTCAATATAATCCAGGTAAGAGAATCAAAGAAGGGGGAATCAGGTCATCTGGATACAACGTTTATTGACATACGTTTCATCACTCGTCTAAGGGGCCTCTTCAGTCTAAACTGGCTGCAGGTACGGCAGCGCCCCCCCCCCCTTATAAACAATACAGCTGCATAAACGACCGAACCTACGACCAGTTTCATATGCAAATATGGGCGTGACCATTAACTAGAGTTTCAGTGGCCATGTGTGCTATTCGCAGAGGATTTGGGAATGTCTGCAATCACAGCATTGTACGATGGCGACAGATGTACTCTTAGCCCCCCCCCCGTTTCAAGAAAAAGGTGACAGATTGTCTGAAACGGTTAGAACAGGACAAGAATTTGTACCACCGAGGGGAAGCTGCACGTAGTCTGTGTGGTTTACCTGAGAGACAACATCAGACACGTAGCCAGGTAGGTGGTTTTCGTGTCTGAACCCCCCCCCCGAAACCCCACGGCCCGTCTGAAATGGCACCAATAATTATTTAGTTATCGTTTTGATTATTTGTCACCGCCCCTCTAGCCTACTCATACATTGCATCTATCGTGACTGACAGGTGTTAAACCTGTCAGTTAATTTGTTTCCAAACATGATGTATCTTATTGGTCTGTTTCGTAAAACAAATAAAATCACACGCTTTTGATTGGCTCAGGGGTCTGACGAGTCAGCTAAGCAACCTGCCACTGGTAAGCTAGCTAAATGGTCGATCTATAGTTTGCTTTTCAAAAGCAATGGAGCCGCCGAAAGCTACCTGTAAATCAGGCAAGAGCAGTAAAGTTAATATTCGTAAAATCACTGATTTTTTTTGTTTCAACGTGTCCCCACACAAAAAAGAAAAACAAGAACATTACAGATGATCTGGTCACTAACGTTACCGATTTCCCGGAGCAAGTGTTAGCAGACCCACTGCCCTCCTCCTCGGAGACGGAGCCAGAGTTAGCAGACCCGGCCCGCCGTCCTCTACCTCGGAAACGTTTTCACACGACTTTGTGGATTATATTGGTGGGAAAATATCAGACGAACAGAGAAGAGAAATATACTCACTGGACTGGACGGCCAATATCGGACAAACATTCCCTACAAAACTAGGAGGTAAACTACGTTTCCAACGTCACTGGATTGACCAGTTTAGCTGGCTAGTATGCTCAACAAGGTCCGGCGGTTGTTTTTGTAAGCACTGTGTTGCGTTTGCAGTCGAGCATGTGGGCAAGGGAGGGCACAGAAAAGCTGGCAAGCTAATTAATGTCCACTTCTCAGACTGGAAACATGCTTTAGAGACGTTCAAAGACCATGCACAAAAGGCATATCACAAGGATGCATGTTTGAAAGCGGACAATTTCCAAATGGTTCTCAACAATAAAATGGATGCAATTTCACTGAGGCTAGATTCTGAGAGAAAAAAGCGAGTCCAAGAAAACAGAGAAAAACTCAAAAGCATCATTGCAACGTTGATTTTTTGCGGTCGCCAAGAACTCGCCCTGAGAGGTGATATTGATTCAGGACCAGTGACATTGAATGAGCCAACTCACAATGACGGAAATTTCAGGGCTTTACTCGGGTTTAGGGCTACATCTGGCGACACAGTACTGTTACAACACTTGAGTAAATGTGCAGCAAACGCTAGCTACTGCAGTCCTGATGTACAAAATGAAATAATCAGCATCATTGGAGATGTGATAACAAACAAACTGGTGCAGAAAGTAAACTCCGCGCAGTGTTTCGCTGTGTTGGCAGATGAAATGAAAGATGTTTCAGGGCGGGAGCAGCTTTCTGTCTGTGTCAGATACGTGAACCAGCATGACAGCCAATATAGCATCAGAGAGGAGTTTTTGTCCTTTGTTGATATCGAGAAGTTAACCGGGGAGGCAATCGCCAATTCAAGCGAAAGTCAGTTGACAAATGCAGGCGTTGATTTACAGTTTTTACGTGGCCAGGGATACGACGGCGCATCTGTCACGAGTGTCCGTTTAAATGGCGCCCAAGCTAAAATCAAAGAGAAGCACAAGCAAGCAGTTTATGTGCACTGTGCCAGCCACAGTTTGAATTTGGTCCTAACAAGTGCTGCACTGTACAAATGGTGCGAAATTGCTTTGGAATTGTCTCGGAAATCTGCACTTTTTCCCATGATTGGGCTTTGCGGTCTGCATGCAGTCTGCGACACGAGACGTAACGTCTTTTACCCGACTGCAAGAAAACGCGACTGACAAAGTTGTGTGAAACGAGATGGGTCGAACGCCACGACGCAATATTTACATTCAACGGGCTTTTAGACCCTGTGTGATCCAGCCTGCAGAAAATCAGTGAAACCTTCACAGGAGACACATCTGTCAAAGCCACTCAGCTCTTCAATTCAATTGACAATGCAGAATTCATGCTGTCCATGAATGTGAGTGAGAAGATGCTTGCAAAAACCTACCACCTGTCCACCTTCCTTCAGAAGGAAAATTGTGACTTGGTGAGTTGCGTTTCAGCTGCTGATGCTGTTATTAAGCAGGTAGATGAGATGAGGGCTAACTCTGAGATGGAGTTCAGGCAGATTTTCCAAAAGACCTCTTCCCAAGCAGCCAAGTATGGGGTTGCATTTCGACCACGAAGAGGCATGGACTGCAATGAGGATCCATTGAAGGCCTGTGAAAATCACTACCGGCAAAAGCTTTTCATAGTCATGCTTGACTTTTATTCATCACAGATGAAGGAACGCTTCAGCAAACACAGAAATGTGATCTCCAACCTCTGCTCCTTACTGCCATCTAAGGTCAGCATGCTGAACGACAGCTCAGCTCAAGCGCTCTCCAACCTGCATCCTGATGAAGTGTCACCGCATCTGGAAGTTGTAAAGTCAGAAATTGACACCTGGCGGGATAAATGGAAAGATGCAACTTATGTTCCACAAAATGCCATTGAGGCATTAAATGCCTGTAACAGTGAGTTGTTTCCAAGCATCTTCAAGCTTCTCCGCGTTTTGACCACGCTTCCTGTCACCAGTGCCCATGTCGAGAGAAGTTTTTCCCGTCTGGGAAGGATCAAGGACAAAATGCGCAGTACAATGACAGAAAGACAGCTTCATGGACTGACATTGCTCTCGGAGCACAGAGACATTGTGGTGACGCCGGAAGAGGTACTGGACATCTTTTGCAGACAAAAAAGACGATTGGACCTGCTTTTATAAGGTAAGACCCACTTTTATTTATTAATGCATTGATGATTATCTATGGGCCATTAATACGTTGACATTTACCGTACGGCTGGGTATTAGGCTATAGTATACAGTGTGGGAATTTTATTTACCGGTAGCTTTCGGCAGTGTTGCCCGACCCCCCCCCCCCAAAATATGTTTCTGGCTACGGGCCTGGACAACATAAACAGGATGTGCTATTACGGCCCACGCAGCAGGCAGCCGCTGTGCAGCGCCCGGGGACCAGCTCCAGTTCGTCTTGCCCTATCCAGTGCGAGGGTCTAAGGACAGGATGTTGTGTTGCTGTAAAGCCCCATGAGGCGAATTTGTAATTTGTGATATTGGGCTATACAAATAAAACGGACTTGACTTGGTTTGCATGATTAACTCGGTGACCTATAACGTCTCTAAGTTTCTTGCGTCTATTCTTAACCCGTTGGTAGGCGGTAATGAACCCCACATCCAGAACACTATGGATTTTGTGGATAAGGTGAGGGACATCATTATGGAGGGGGATGAAACAATGGTCTCTTATGGTGTTAAGTCTCGCTTCACATGCATAAGGCAGACGCACAAAGAGAGAGAAGGAGATATAAGCCGTGTGTCCCCTCTCTCATCATAGGCAACGTGAGATTGCTGGCTACTAAGGTGGACGAGCTAACGGTGCTAGTCAGGAACCAGAGAGAGTTTGGTGAGTGTAGCCTCATGTGTTTCACTGAAACATGGCTGCCCCAGGAACGTCCCCGACCACAACGTTTCCATCGATGGCTTTCAGACTGTTTGGGCCGACAGGGCTTGCTCAGGAAGAGCAAGGGTGGAGGAGTTAAGATTTTTAATTTTCAGATACAGTATTTAACAGGGAGCCAGTGGAGTTGCTGAAGAACAGGAGCGATATGATCTATGGAAGGAGTTCTGGTAATGATACGGGCAGCTGAATTCTGGACCAACTGAAGTTTATGAAGACACTTGGGGGGAAAACCAAAGAGGTTAGAATTGCAGTAGTCAATACGGGATGTAACCAGGGTGTGACTGAGTATGGCGGGGCTGTTAGGTGTAAGTGACAGGCGAAGACCATTAATATTGTGCAGGTGGAAGTATACAGACCGAGTAACATTGTTGATGTGGGCCTCAAAAGATAATGTGCTGTCCAAGATGACACCCAGACTCTTAACCTGAGGTGATGGAGGAACTATTGAATTGTCAATAGTCAGAGAAAAACTACCAGGTATGGCCAAAGTAGATTTAGTGCCAACTAGGAGGACCTCGGTTTTATCACTATTAAGATTAAGGAAGTGGAAAGTGGAGAGTGGAAGTGGAAAACGACCCAACCCTTAGCAACGGGAACACTGAGCAAGTGTGTCTGCTCCTGAAAATGTGTCTCCAGTCCATGTACTTCACATACAGGGAGCAGTACTATAGGCAGAGGCATGGGTGTGCTATGGGTTCCCCAGTTTCACCTGTAGTGGCCAACTTGTATGTGGAGGAAGTGGAAAAGAGGCCTCTGATGTCCTATCCAGGGACGTCACCTAGCCATTGGTTCACATTTGTGGACGACACCTGGGTTGATATTAAATCTCAGGCTGTACCACATTTCACCGACCACAATAACTCTGTGGACAACCATATCAAGTTCACCAGGGAGGATGTGAAAAATGACAGGTTAACCTTCTTAGACTGTGAAATTGCAATTGGTGATGGGGGACATTTGATTGTTGATGTTTACCGTAAACCAACACATACTGATCACTACTTGAGGTTTGACTCTCATCATCCACTGATGCACAAACTAGGAGTCATCAGGATGCTGTACCACCGAGCTGACAACGTCCCCACCGACCCAGCGGCTGGGGAAGGGGAGAAATCCCACATTAAACAGGCCTTGGTTAAGTGTGGTTATCCTAACTGGGTGTTTGTCGAAGCCAAGAAGATGCCCAAACAGTGCACCAGCCGACCAAAAAGAGGAGAAAGACAACAGCTGTCTAAACGTAAACCAGTGGTGATTCTGTATGTGGCAGGAGTGTCAGAACAGTTGATACGCATATCCTCCAAACACCGCGTCTCAGTGGCTTTCAAACCCCAAAACACGCTGTGCCAGAAGCTGGTCCACCCCAAGGATCGTGTCCCCCGGCACAAACAGAGCAATATAGTGTACGCTGTTAAGTGCCAGGAGGATTGCTGTGACTTCTACATTGGGGAAACTAAACAGACGCTGGCCAAGAGGATGGCACAACACAGGAGAGCTAACACATCAGGCCAGGACTCTGCAGTCTACACCCATCTACAGGCCAGCGGCCAGTCTTTCAAGGATGAGGATGTGCACATCTTTGATAGGGAGGAACGCTGGTTTGAATGGGGAGTCAAAGAGGCCATCTATGTTAAGAGAGAACGACCATCCCCGAACTGGGGGGGGCTAAGAGTACATCTGTCGCCATCTTACAATGCTGTGATTTCAACCATTCCCAAATCCTCTGTGAATAGCACACATGGCCATTGAAACTCTAGTTAATGGTCACGCCCATATTTGCATATGAAACTGGTCGTTGGTTTTGGTCGTTATGATAACTGTATTGTTTGTAAGGGTGAGGGCACCTGCAGTCAGTTTAGACTGAAGAGGTCCCTTAGATGAGTGATGAAACGTATCTGTCAAGAAACGTTGTATCCAGATGACCTGATTCAACGTAGATTTTGAAATTTCATTTCGGTGGATTCAAACCCACCATTTCCTCCGTCTCCATCGCTCATCTGTAGGTGGCAAAGTGTGTCGGCTCCCCAAGCGCCACGTCAGTTCAGCAAAGTCAGCACTCCAACTACAGTGATTTCAATGCTTGGGGAATATGTACTGATATATTTGTACTACAAGATTACTGGCAAATGTGTGTCGTATTGGGTGACCGTGGAGCGTGTTTGAGGAATGTGTGCCCAGCATGACCAATAAAAATCATTTTAAAACAGTGCCACACTAAGCTGCCTCATACAAACGCTATGCACATCTTGCTAAGGTGAATGTGTGTATGTTCATGTGTGAGTGTGCGCGCGCAGGTGTACCACGCACTCATGGGACAACATGGCTCAGGAGGTACAACGGGTGGTCTAGTAATCAGAAGGTTCCTGGTTTGATCCACGGCTCCCCCAGAGTGCCGAAGTGTCCTTGAGCAAGACACTGAAACATCACCTGCTTTACTTAGTCAACCTGTACGGGAATGTTTTCCAGCGCTTCCCCAGCGAAAGGATGTACAATCGATAAACCGCGAAACAAATACACAATACAATGCAATACAAACAACTTCATTATTCCCGCTGGGGGCGATTTGTTTGGAGCAGCTTGTTGTGCGCAAAATGCAGTAACATACAAGCAAAAAAATAACACAAATAGATGATAAAACTCCAGGGAGTTAAATGTGGAATAAAATCTATAAGATCTTCTATAAGTGATTAATATTGATTGACAAACTTGATAGCTGTAATAAAACCCTGTGATGGACGGGCGGCCTGTCCAGGGTGTCTCCCCGCCTGCCACCCAATGGCTGCTGGGATAGGCTCCAGCATCCCCGCAACCCTGAGAGCAGGACAAGCGGTTTGCATAATTGATGGATGGATGGGAGAGAAAAAAATACTATGGAGCATTTAGTAGCTGAAATGTACGGAGCCCCTAAGGGCCCATGGGCGAATTTTTTGTTTGTTTGTTAACTATCTCGTGCTCACGAGATACTAACTGGTGAGCACGAGATACTAACTCGTGAGCACGAGATAAGATACTTACTGGTGCGCACCAGTTAGTATCTCGTGCTCACGAGATACTAACTGGTGAGTGAGCACGAGATACTAACTCGTGAGCACGAGATAAGATACTTACTGGTGCGCACCAGTTAGTATCTCGTGCTCACGAGATACTAACTGGTGAGCATGAGATACTAACTCGTGAGCACGAGATAAGATACTTACTGGTACGCACCAGTTAGTATCTCGTGAGCACGAGATACTTAACAAAACAACAAAAAAAAAAATTCGCCCATGGCCCCTTAGGGGCTCCGTAGAAATGCAGAGGGAATGAACGATTTAGAACAATGGTTAGTTTCACAAGCCGGTAAAACATAGCGACGCCCTGATGGCAACAGAGAAAACTCCCTCGCTAGAACTTGTCCAGAAGAAGCCGACATATTTGTTGATTTCTGGAGGATTTGTTGGTTGCAAAAAGAATTCAGATGTCCGCTTCACTCTGGTGATCTTTGAACAGATTTTGACCATGCTGTTCATGCTGCTTCCGTCTTGTACCGTGAGGCTGTGGAACCAGCAGATAAAAGGGAAACTCAGGAGACTCCCAATAAAAGATTGATAAAGCCGCCAGAGGACGACGGGACTGACAGAAAAGGATTTTAGCATGCGAAGAAGGTGACTTCTCTGTTGCCCCCACTTCCCAATAGCCTCAGCGGTCACATGACATTTAAGGTGAATGGTAAGTGGACTGCGTTTATATAGCACTTTTCTAGTCTACCAACCACTCAAAGTGCATGTCTCACAGTCACCCATTCATACACTGATAGTGGAGGCTGCCATGCAAGGCATCAACCTGCTCATCAGGAGCAGTTAAGGCTTCAGTGTCTTGCTCAAGGATACCTCAACACGCTCTCCGTAAGAGCCGGGGATCGAACCAGCGACCTTCCGATTAGTAGACGACCCGCTCTACCTCCTGAGCCATGCCGCCCCAAGGTGATCATCCATAATAATACCCAAATATTTGTATGATGTAACCATTTCCACACTTTTCATTATGTATGATGCATTCTTTGACTGCGTCTCTGTTACGTCTGAAATCAATAATCAGTTCCTTGGTATCAGAAACATTTATGTACAAAAAGTTGCTATCACACCAGGAATAAATCAGTGGGAGCATTCCCATGGACTGATTCTGAACCTCAGAGGAGGGTCAGCAATGCAGTGTCATCAGAACATTTGACCAAATAGCTGCCCTCCTGATTGCTCCTGCATCCACCAGTGTACATAATAAAAGCTAAGGGCCTGTGGCTATAGCTACAGACTCTGAGAGACAGCCATTTACAGACACCCTGTGCTCTCTGTCAGTCAAGAAGTCCAAGATCCATAATATAAGCTGGTGAGGCAAATTGAAACCACATAGTGACCCATCTACTAGAAGATGCAGCGGCATCATATTGAATGCCAATGAAAAGTCTGCAAACAAAAGCCTGGCATGAGTGTCAAACGCCTTGCATCCTCCACGCCACTTCCTGCTTGGTGGGTGAGAAAATTGCAGTGCATCAAATTTTCTGCAATGTATTGGGATTTATGTTAATGCGCATGCTCTCTGGTTAGTCTTTGATGGGGGGCTCTCGCGAGACGAGACCAGGAAGTAATGTTAAGTATGAGCCGAACTGGAAGAAGCTCAGATGTAGCCTGATGGCCGAGTATCCTAACTTTGCTGAGTTCTAAGTAAAGAGTTCGTTTACAACCAATGTCTCTCTCGTCTCTAAGTCGAATCTTACACTGGCGACGAAGCGGATCCGAACTCCAACAGTTCTGAACAGTTGATTGATGGAAATCAGCAACCTCCGATATTCTACTACAGCTTCGAGGAATCTGTGAGTAGCCTAACGACATCACCGTGACCACGCTGGGTCGCATAGGAGAGTTTGATGAAGGCTCCGGCGGCACTGCCATTGAGGAGTATGTTGAGAGACTGGAATATTTTCCCTGGCAAATGGAGTAGATGGGGAGGAGAAGAAACGCGCTATTTTGCTTAGCGTCTGTGGGGCTGCAACGTATTCTACGCTACGTTCGGTGGTCGCTCCCGTCCTTCCTCCGGCCGTCACCTACGAAAACTTAGTATCGGCCTTGAAGCGCCACTACAGTCCTCCTCCATCGCAAATTGTTCAGCGTTTTCAGTTTCACTATTGCAAACAAAAGCAAGGCCAAGGAATCTCCAGCTACATTGCTGAACTCCGTAAACTCTCAGCGCACTGCGCTTTTGGTGACCAACTGGAAGCCATGCTGCGTGACAGAATTGTCTGTGGGGTGCTAGATGAAGCGCTGCAGCGCCACCTGCTGGCTGAAAAAAGGAACTCGCATTCAAAGCAGCAGAGGAGAAAAATCCCTTGCAGGGGAAACAGCCACGTTAAATGCGCGAATACTACAACCAAACCAGCTGGGACCACCACAGCCAGCAGAAGTTCATCAAACTGCACAAAGTCAAACCGTTTTCAAAGTGAAACAAACAGTAGCAGAAGGTGGTGCAAAGCCATGTTTTCGTTGTGGAGGCACACAACCAACAACATTGCAAATTTACCTCTGCTGTATGCCGCTATTGCAAAAAAAGGGGGCACATTTCTCGTGTTTGTTTTAAAAAGAGCAGGGATGTCGCATCAGCGGATTCTTCTGACACAGTTCCTCAAGCCGAACAACAAACACACTCTGTTAGGCAACAAGAAGAGGAATAGGACATTTACACCAGCTGTACACCAGGCAGCTGTATGCTCACATAAAAAAGCCATATCAAGCCACTGTGATCCTGAATAACAAAACACATGTAATGGAGGTGGACTCTGGAGCCGCATGCTCCTTGATCAGTGAGGGCAGTTACAACATCTTGTGGCCTGACTAGCCGCCTTTACTGCACAAGGACAGTAGTGTGCTTAGACAATGGTCACAAGCAGGCGTAATGGCTGCTGAGAAAGACGTCCACCTGGCCAAGCTTCCCGAGTTTACCGACAAGAATGTGTCCAACCTTCATGTGATGAAAGCAATTGTGAGCATGTCAAGGAGCAATTTGCCTGGTGCCATTTTTACTGGTACCTGACCAATGAGGGTATCCAGTACCTGGGAGACTTCCTCCATCTCCCACCTGAGATTGTGCCCACAACCTTGCATCGCCAGAGATGCAGAGATGCAGTCCTGAGACTGCGAGGCCTAGGCCAAAGGGTAAGATGTCTGAGTGGGTAATGATGAATATTTGAAAAATAGTTCATTGTTTATAGACTTTTCAAATTTAACTTCGTAAGAGCAATGCATTAGGGTTTTTTTGTTTATGAATTGTGTTGGTATTTTTGAAGAAATTGGCAAACCAGTGTGACATGAATGTCTTTGAAACTTCGGGACCATGACAGGTAGTGGCTGTCCCTTGTATTCAGTTGATGGAGATGTGCTGAGTACAAGCATCCCAGACAGCATGGCAGTCAGGATGCTGATCTGCAAGGTTTTAAACAGTATACAAGGGAACCGTACTAATTAAGACCGCACCTATTTATGCCTTAACTGACATAAATAGCCAATAATTGAAACCATAAGAATGTCAAAATGTCTTGATGCACGCTCAATAATCCAGGTAAGCAAATCAAAGAAGGTTGAATCGGTTCAGCTGGGACGATGCTTTCGTTCCACCAGGCGGAATTATAGAGGTCCGAAATAAGACTGAGATTTCATGTCACTTGGCATCCCAAGAATACAAAGAAACAACTGATGAAAAATTAAATCAGTTTATTTGCTTTTGTTTATCATATACATTGATTACTTTCTTTCATCGTGTCTTTACCAAATACAATAAACATTATTTGGGCAAATCTGTAATTTGTGATTTTGGGCTATACAAGTAAAATTGACTTGACTTTACTTGACTTTAAAATTGAGCAGCGGAGTTTTTTGGCCACTAGTAGCGCTACTGAGCAAATTGAGTCTCCATACAATACAAAAAAACAAAAACAAACAAACAAACACTGATGCTGATGGAGCCTCCTCATCAAGCCGCTTCAACGAAGCCAGTTCACTGGGCGCCATTTTGGAAACTCTGCCAGGCAGCTAGACCTCCATCTTTTCAATTTGGAGTCATCTGTATCTCAAGTTCTTTGACATAACATTTGCATTTCATATTTTGGAAACACGGGAAAATTCTAAACAACACGGAGTGTTAACGTTTGTTCCAAAGGACTATGCATGTATTCCCTTCACATGTATGGAAAAATCAGACTTCAGAGGGGTCTAACAACATTCTCTTGTACAAGCGATATCTTGACTGTAAACGATTCCAGTTGTTTAAACGGAGAACTGAGAACTTAACTAATTCAGTCCTCAGACTAGAAAAGCACAATCTGAGACTCAGATGCAGAATACCAGTAGTTAAAGGGGCTATTGCTACAAATGCTGTAAGAAAATCTTGATTTTACTCAGTGTGAAAAGTAATACGCAAGCTGCAAAAGAGCAGCGGCCTCATATATCAATAGTTACTATGGGCAAATTTGGTCTTACACACCCATGGGATTTTTTAGCCCTGAAGTTTGTCTCAGAGACTAGTGCAGAACCGGGGTAACCCCTGAATTTAGACACCGATTGGCTAACACTGATGTCTTTGCAGGCCTGGGTGATTGCTCGTTGCAAGAGGTAGACAACAGACGTTAGGAGGAAGGAATTACAAGTAACCATCACGATTTGCTATTGTCTGTCAGACAACTTTGAGGGCTAAAAAATCCATGGGTGTGTAAGAACAAATTTGCTCACAGTAACGACTGAGACACGAGGCCCCAGGAGAGGGCAGCATGAAAGCCCAAAGTTTTCTACTCATTTTTCATTGGTGAGTGTACTTTCAATCTTATCAAAATGGACCTAATTTTATGAAATGTTTAATTTTACTGAGTAGCACAAAGCTATGATAAAGCAACAGCAAAAACAATGTTGGCTGAAACCCTTAAGAAAGAGGAGGAGGTGGGTGAGTGAGACAATTGTGCTTCAGTCAAGACAACAGAGTAAAACAGACCATTGGTGCCACCAGGAGCAGAAGGCTCACACCAACGCCTCCTGCGCTGTTGCACAGGTCAGCTTGGCAGCAGCGAATGTCACTTAGGACTCCTGTCATCTGTGCTGAACCACTACCAGAACACATGGACCTGGAGGCACAGCCCTTCACAGAAATCTTTCTGCCTTCCGTCATCACTGTGAATACAGAACACAGTTACTGTCTTTATTCAATGTTTATCCAGGTCTTTATTCATCACTGAACATTCCACTAAGCTGAAGAATGTGAAATATGTTGGGAGAGCAGAGAGGCATCCGTCTGATGCCATAGGCCTGTTACCTGTTGCTGAGACGCAGCAATCTTCATTCCCCACACAGCTAAGAATGTCAGTGATGTTTTGGTCATTGTATACGTAGCACTTTTTCCCATTAGCAGAAAGCACACCGGGCTCTGACAGATAACATTCAGATTATTTTAAAACTGCAACCACTTGTTACACAGTTCTGGATAAGTTGCCAGTTATTAAATAAACGTTAGCATATACATGTACCACTATCAGACATATTGGTTTTAGTGATAGACTCAACTGATGTATTAAACCATCTTCAGGGAAAATAATTTTTGATGCCATTTTGTAGTATTTGCTGTTGTATTTCTCTGATACAAAACAAGGTAAGTAAAGGTAGTTACTTGGGGCATTGTTATTGTTGCAGCGGTCAGTGGAGCAACATGTTGAGTTGATTACAGCCCTGCCCCATCCGTAGCTGACTGAGCCCTTTTCACACTTATCAGGCGAGAAACAAGACTTCTTACTGATATCTAGGAGTTCAAACTCCCCTGCAAATAGACACAAGATAGCCGTTTCTGTCAGATGCTGCCGATGAAATAATTGCAAAAGAGCTTAACTTGGACAATTAAATGATCACGTAGCACTGTGAACTACATACCCTGGTACTGAGTGATCCTCAATGCTCCGCACATATCGGGACTGGTGCAGATTTGTTCTTTGGGTTTACAGCTTCCTGTATTTCCAGAAGGCATGCACTCAAAACATCTCAATGTATAGGCTGAGAAAAGAGGAAAAAAACGTAGACAAGGTGGAACTGAACTTGGCCTGGAGTGCTTCTGTAGCTGAACGGCTACAGCACATGCCACATGGCTGCAACTGTCGCCAGTTCGATTGCAGGAGGCGTCCTTTGTTGCACATCATCTCTCTCTCGCTCACACACACACACAAAAACTAAACTTGCCGTGACAAAAAATTTTCTACGCATCTACCACAGTGCACTGCGTTGCAGGCACATTTTTATTACAAAGCCTACCTTTTAATCTCAAAAATCCAGATATGGAAATCACAGAAAGGTGAATCAGCTCATCTGGGCACAAAGTTACGTCCGGATGAGCTGATTCATCTTTCTGTGACTACTTTTTCATCAAAATAATGTATTATTTGGTCTACGCTTTCCAGCGGTCTAAAAATATGTTTAACTATAATAATGAGGATGCTGGAGGAAAAGTGTCTTAAATCCCACAGCCAACTGATGCCTGTCCTTAGTTAGAGGAAAAAATAATGAGTTAAATAATAAAAACTTGCCTTCGGGGAGAAGCACACTCCCAAGGATCAGAGCGAGCAGATACATGGTTGTTTGTGAGCTCTGACGGATGGAGTTCGGCTCTTAATGGATCTACATGACAGGGAGTGGCTACAGGAAATGTGTAACAGGAAACCTCACAATAGGAAATTTATCAACCTTTGCAGATGTACAGGATGTTTTAGTTTTTATCGTTTGCAAGCATCAGGGTAAGTTTAAACAACCCAGTCCATCCAAGTATGTAGTCCTTTGTTGTCATCAGCAGCTCTTGAAACACCCCCCCGCCCACACCACCACCACTGGGCAACAACACATCAAATACTGGCATAATCTTCCATAAGTGGGTCAAAAGTGACCCGAATTAGAATCAACACGTTTTCATGCCATTTTTGTCATTTTGGCGAATAATAATCATTCGTATTATATTTTGTACATCGATACAGTAAAATTACCTTAATATCATACATGTTTATGTAGTTAATCTCGTGTAACCGTGTAATTTTTGCGTTTTACACTGCGGTTATGTTTATAGGCTGTGTCTTCTCGGCTGATTTGTCTTGCATTAACACGTTTGATTTAAATGTGAATACCTTGCTTTGTTTGTGCCCAATTCATGCATGTGCTGTGTTTGGTTCCCCCTTTTTTTCCCCTTCATTTATTTTACCGAAGGGCCTGGGAATATGAAAATATGCAAAATCAAGGGCTCTAGCCTCAATCAGGTGAACAGTGTCCCCTGGGGGCAGCCATGTTTCAGTAATCGTAAAAAAAAAATCCAGATTACTACAAACAATAAAATCATTGATGATAAAGGGCCCTGTGATGGCCTGGTGGTCTGTCCAGGGTGTCTCTCCACCTTCTGCCCAGTGACTGCTGGGATAGGCTCCAGCATCCTCCCCGCCACCCTGAGAGCAGGATAAGCGGTTTGGATTATGGATGGATTTTACCAGCCCTGTTGAGTTGGGAGTTTAGGTGTGTTTTTGAGCCCTGTTTTTGTGCATCTGCACTCTTGAGTTTTTCTTTCAAACTGCCCACGGTTTTGAGCTACTGCAGGGTCATTCAAGGGGCAGAGTTTACTGGTGTGTGCTACAATTGGTTTTTTAGATTTTGGGATGGCCTATGCATACGTCTGCATTTCTGCCTGTTGTCTGATTTCATATCAGCATAGATTGGTCTTTTGTCATTGTTTTATTTTCTTTTTATGCTTTTTTTTTTTAAAAAACTTTTTTTTGGTGTTGCTGCTATCATACAGTTTATATATTTTATTGCAATTTTGAAATTTTCCTCTTTTTCAGTTATATTACAGTTCATTATTCATTATTCAGAGACATTTATCAGTGTCTTTATTTTAATTATATCATACAATTATATTTTACCATTCTTATTTTAGTTTATACAAGTATATTTTTCGGCGTTCTTATTTTAGTTTTATTCTCTTTATTTTTCTCTTTTCCCTATTATTTTTATAAGCATAGCCGCCGCTGTTATGGCTCGCTCACCCCGCGCCGTGACCCGCCCACCCCGCGCCGGCAGCCAATCGGATCGTCAGGGCCCGGCTTAGTCATCAGGGCTGGGCTTAAGTTTGGTGGCCTCCCACGTGCCCGTTGTCAGTTCGTGTTGTAACCTCCCCGCACCCGCAGTAGCGGCCACTCTCCTCCCACGGTCCTTTTCTCTACGAACTCATCCCAGCCCTTGGTCCATGTTTTTCCCTTGCAAAGTTTCCCCGTGGAAGTATCCTGCCGTGTTCCTGTTTGGATTACCCGCGAGTTTTTTTCCCCCTTGGACTTTCCTTTTTTGTCTTGTCGCTCATTGCCTTCCTATGTTTGACTATTTGTACGCGTAAGGAATAAAGTACGCCAGTTTTCGGCTAACCCCATCTCTGTCTGGTGTCGCGCGCTTGGGGTCTTCCACAAACCCTAACAGTACGAACTGACCATGACGACCCCAGCCGACACAGAGAGCGTACCGGCCAGCCCGCTTCGAGCGGCTCTCATGGAACAGATCCAACTGACTAACTCCCACACCCAGCAGCTAGAGGCGTCCTCCGCCGCGGTGAGAGATCTTCAGACTCGGGTCCCGCCCCTCCAGGCCTGTGTGGGTAACCTAACGAGGCAGCAGGCGGC
Organism: Lampris incognitus; assembly: GCF_029633865.1. NCBI lineage: Eukaryota > Metazoa > Chordata > Actinopteri > Lampriformes > Lampridae > Lampris > Lampris incognitus. The sequence goes on from NC_079219.1 coordinate 12,168,815, forward strand.
GTTGGCGAGCCAACAAGCAGAGATCCTGCGGCAGTTGCAAACCATCACGGCGGCTCTCACCGTCCAGCCGCCGGGCCAGGCTGCCCCTGGAGTCGTGGGTAACCCGCCCCCTGGGCCCGCTGCCCCGGTTAACCCTGTGGGGCTCAACACAGTTCCCCGGGAGCCCTGCCTCTCCAGCCCACGACCGTTTGATGGCGACTTTGAGACCTGTGCCACGTTCATCATGCAGTGTGAGCTGGTCTTCCTGCACCAACCCAGCATGTTCACGTCTGATGCTGCCTGGGTCGCTTACGTGACCAACCTGCTCACAGGCCGAGCAGCTCAGTGGGCCATTGCTTCCTGGTCCATGAAGGCCAGTTTCTGCCTCACCTACGAGGCCTTTGAGGCAGAACTACGGAAGGTTCTCCACCATCCAGTCGGTGGCCAAGACCCTGGTGCTCGGCTGAGCAGTATCCAGCAGGGCAGTGGCAGTGTCACAGACTACTCGGTGGAGTTAAGGCTGGCCGCAGCTGAGAGCGGCTGGAACGACCGGTCACTTCGGGTCACCTTCCGGAGAGGTCTCAGCGAGGCTGTCAAGGACCAGCTAGCCACCCGGGAGGAGCCCACCTTCCTCGAGGACCTGATCAAGCTCGCCATCCGCATCGACGGACGCCTCCGGGAGAGGAAGCGCGAGCGAGCCCTGCGTGGATCCCCGTCCATTCCCCAGTCGTCCAGCACTCCTAACAGGATTCCTACTCCTGTTCGCCCCACTTTCCCTGTGGCCGTTTCTCCCCCCGCGCCCCAGACCATGACGGGGGAGGAACCTATGCAGCTGGGGCGCACGCGCCTTAGTCCGGCCGAACGGGAGGCCCGGTTCAAGGCGGGTCAATGCCTCTATTGTGACCAGAAGGGACATCTGATCAGTGGCTGCCCCACTCGGCCAAAAGACTAGGCTCACTGGGGCCCCGGGAGATCCTAGTGAGCCGACTTTCCTGTTCCCGCCGTCCTGCCCCACAGAACCATCTAGTTAGCGTTACCCTGGCCTGGGCTGACCAGCGGCTCACGGTGGGAGCATTCCTCAACTCGGGGGCTGATGAGTGTTTCCTGGACTCGGAGTTTGCTGCCCAGGCTAACATCCTGCTAGAGACGCTGGAGAAGCCCATTGAGGCCTTCGCACTGGACGAGCGCTGCCTGGCCAGCGTCACCCAACGCACCCACCCTGTCTCTCTCACCATAGCAGGTAACCATGTGGAGAGACTTCGGTTCTACATCATCCAGTCCCCGTTAGTCCCTGTGATCCTAGGGCGCCCCTGGTTCGTGCAGCATGAGCCACACATCGCCTGGACCTCCGGTACCATCATGGAGTGGAGCTCCTCCTGTCATGCCCAATGTCTCCAGGCTGCTCCCGCCCCATCCCCCCGACGTGCCCCTAGTACCCCGCCTCCCGACCTCTCCTCTGTTCCCCCTGAGTACCATGAGTTAGGTGAGGTTTTCAGCAAGACCCAGGCCCAATCTCTTCCTCCTCATCGGCATTATGACTGTGCTATCGACCTCCACTCTGGGGCACCCCTTCCCAGCAGTCGTCTGTACAGTCTGACCATCCCCGAGAAAGCTGCGATGGACGAGTACATCTCCGAGCCCTTGGCAGCGGGGCTCATTCAGCCCTCGTCCTCCCAGGTGGCAGATGGATTCTTTTTCGTGAAGAAGAAGGACAGGGGCCTCCGACCCTGCATTGACTATTGCCAACTCAATGAGATAACCGTCAAAAACAAGTACCCTCTTCCTCTCATGAGTTCCACCCTTGAGCCCCTCACCCAGGCTACAGTCTTCACTAAGCTGGACCTCCGGTGTGCCTATCATCTGGTCCGGATCCGGAAGGGGGACGAGTGGAAGACAGCCTTTAAGACGCCCCGGGGTCATATGAGTACCTGGTCATGCCGTTTGGCCTCACCAACGCCCCGGCGGTATTCCAGGCTCTCATGAATGACATTCTCCGCGACATGCTCGACGAGTTTGTGGTGGTGTACCTCGATCACATCCTCATCTTCTCCAGGACCCTCGAGGAACATGTCCAGCATGTCCGCCGGGTACTCGAACGTCTCCTCCGGAACCGGCTCTTCGTCAAGGCAGAGAAGTGCCGGTTCCATTCCCCTTCCGTTGACTACCTGGGCTTCGTCGTTGAGAGGGGACAGACCCGGGCCGACCCCCGCAAGATCCAGGCTGTGGTGGACTGGGCCGATCCCACATCACGGAAGGAATTACAGAGCTTCCTCGGGTTTGCGAACTTCTATCAGAGGTTCATCCGGAACTAAAGCTGCGTGGCAGAACCTCTCACCAGGCTGACCTCCCCCTCCCAGCCGTTCATCTGGTCCCCGGCTGCCCGGTCTGCATTCCAGTCCCTCAAGGAGAGGTTCACCAGCGCCCCGGTCCTGCTCCACCCCGACCCCAGGAGGCAGTTCATCGTAGAGGTGGACACTTCGGACACCGGGTTGGGGGCTGTCCTCTCCCAGCGGTTAGCGTCTGATCAGAAGGTCCGCCCATGCACCTTCTTCTCTCGCCGGTTCCTCCCTGCCGAGGAGAACTACGATGTCGGGAACCGGGAGCTGCTGGCAGTGGTGGCTGCTCTGGAGGAGTGGCGCCATTGGCTGGAGGGAACGGCCAGATGGTGAACGGCGGAACAGCCGTTCACCATCTGGACGGATCATAAGAACTTGACGTTCATCCGGGCAACCAGGGTCCCGCAACACGAAGGCAGACTCCCTGTCCCGACAACACCCGAGGAGGGAGCCAGCTACAGAGGAGCCGACTCCCATCCTTCCTGAGGCCAGGGTGGTTGGCGTGGTTACCTGGGGCATCGAGACCGTGGTCAGGCAGGCGTTGCGCTCCCACCCCGCCCCGAGCCACGTCCCTCCACGCCGCCTATTCATCCCGGACGCAGTCCGGCCCCGGGTTCTCCAGTGGGGCCATGCCAGTCAGTTTGCTTGCCACCCGGGTGGCTCGGCGTTTCTGGTGGCCCACCATGAGGAACAACGTCAGGGACGTCGTAGGGGCCTGCCCCGTCTGTGCTCGCACCAAGGCCTCTCACCAGGCACCCGCGGGTCTGCTGCAGCCCCTCCCAACTCCAAGCCGGCCCTGGTCCCATGTGGCGTTGGAGTTTGTCTCCGGACTGCCTCCCTCCCAGGGTAACACTGTGATCCTGACAGTGGTGGACCGCTTCAGTAAGGGAGTGCACCTGGTGGCCCTCCCCAGACTCCCATCGGCTTCTGAGATGGCGGACCTCCTGACGAGCCACGTGTTCCGTCTCCACGGCCTTCCCCTGGACGTCGTCTCGGACCGAGGGCCCCAGTTCGTCTCCCAGGTATGGCGGGCCTTTTGTAAGGGGTTGGGTGCATCTGTTAGTCTCTCCTCTGGCTATCACCCACAGACTAACGGACAGACAGAGAGGATGAACCAGAGCGTGGAGTCTGCCCTCCGGTGCGTGGCTGCCAAGAAGCCCAGCTCCTGGAGCCGGTTCCTCCCCTGGATCGAGTATGCCATCAACTCCCTGGTCAGCTCTGCCACCGGCCTCTCACCTTTTGAGGTGTCCCTGGGCTACCAGCCGCCTCTCTTTGCTGCGCAGGAGTCGGAAGTGGCGGTTCCCTCCGTGCAGGCCCATCTGAACCGGTGTCGTCGCGTCTGGGAGGTGACCAGAGCTGCTCTGCTCCGGGCAGCTGAGCGCGCCAGTCGGGGAGCCAACCGACGCTGGTCTCCAGCACCTACGTACCAACCAGGCCAAAGGGTGTGGCTGTCCTCGAAGGATCTCCCGCTTCAGTCCACCGTGAAGAAGCTGAACCCCCGGTTTGTCGGGCCCTTTGAGATCAGGAAGGTTCTCAGCCCCGCGGCGGTGAGTCTTAAGCTTCCGGCTTCCTTGAAGACCCATCCCGTGTTTCATGTGTCTCGGGTTAAGCCTGTCTCCCACAGTCTTCTGATGCCTCCGGCCCCGGCTCCGCCTCCCCCTGAGATCGTGGATGGGCACCCCCAGTGGAAGGTCCGCCAGCTGCTGGACGTCCGGCGCTGAGGACGGGGGTTCCAGTATTTGGTGGACTGGGAGGGCTACGGTCCGGAACAACGTAGCTGGGTCTCCCGCCAGCTCATCCTGGACCCTGGGCTGCTCACTGAGTTCCATCATTCCCATCCCGACAAACCGGGCAAGTCGCCTCGTGGCTCCCGTGAAGGGGGGGGTACTGTTATGGCTCGCTCACCCCGCGCCGTGGCCCGCCCACCCCGCGCCAGCAGCCAATCGGCTCGTCAGGGCCGGACTTAGTCATCAGGGCTGGGCTTAAGTTTGGTGGCCTCCCACGTGCCCGTTGCCAGTTCGTGTTGTGGCTGCTCTCCTCTCACGGTCCTTTTCTCTACGAACTCATCCCAGCCCTTGGTTCATGTTTTTCCCTTGCAAAGTTTCCCCGTGGAAGTATGCTGCCGTGTCCCCGTTTGGATTACCCGCGAGTTTTTTCCCCCCTTGGACTTTCCGTTTTTTCCTTGTCGCTCATTGCCTTCCGATGTTTGACTATTTGTACGCGTAAGGAATAAAGTACGCCAGTTTTCGGCTAACCCCATCTATGTCTGGTGTCGTGTGCTTGGGGTCTTCCACAAACCCTAACAGCCGCTCTGTTTTAACTGTTCTATAGTGCAATATATACGGACTTTACAAAGTTTGTGAAGAGCTTCCTGCAACTGCTGGAAATGCCTGCACTGTGGTACAGTATATACTGTTTTCTGCAGTGTTTGTGAAGTTCTGTAATTTTTCTGCTGCTTTGTGTGAGTACTTGAACAGTTCTGGTTTTCTTCATTTAATGTATTGTATGATACATATATAAGTTCTAATCTTCTCTCCTCTCTTTCTCTCCTGCTCTTTCTTTTAACCAGTTTTAACCAGTATTACATGCACACTCATGCACATGCATGCACTTGCACACGTACATACATGCACACGTACATATAAGTATATTCACATGCACACACGTGCACATACGTACATATGATTTAAAGTCCCATGGGACCATTGAAATGTTCCAGATGTTTGGGGAGTACTTAAACTGTGCTCAGAGAAAGCATCTCTGTTAGACAGGCCTTCCAACTGGTACCAGTTTGTAATTGTACAATGTTGGGGAATTTTCAGTAAATACTTTGAAGAGAATTACTTTGTGTTTTGACTTTGCCATTAACCACACAATGCTCTGAAATCCACTTTAAAGAGGCTTTGAATCCTCCACATCTTTTACCTATTTGTCTTTGTCTGTTATGGACCCTGAGTATGCAATAAAATTTTGAATATATATATATATATATATATATATATATATATATATATATATATATATATATATATGTGTGTGTGTGTGTGTGTGTATAAAATCCACTGAGTCAAGTAAATTCTTTATGAGAGAGTACAAGCCTGTTTCATTCCATAAGCAATCATCAGCTGTTAATTGGCCCTGTTTACTATTACTTTTGGCTGCTCCCGTTAGGGGTAGCCACAGCGGATCATCCGTTTCCATTTCTTCCTGTCCTCTGCATCTTCCTCTGTCACACCAGCCACCTGCATGTCCTCCCTCACCACATCCATAAACCTCCTCTTTGGCATTCCTCTTTTATTCTTCCCTCGCAGCTCCATATTCGGCATCCTTCTCCCAATATACCCAGCATCTCTCCTCCACACATGTCTAAACCTTCTCAATCTTGCCTCTCTTGCTTTGTCTCCAAACTGTCCAACCTGAGCTGTCCCTCTAATATTATCGTTCCTAATCCTGTCCTTCTTCGTCACTCCCAATGCAAATCTTAGCATCTTCAACACTGCCACCTCCAGCTCCACCTCCTGTCTTTTCATCAGTGCATCTGTCTCCAAATCATATAACATAGCTGGTCTCACAACCATCTTGTACACCTTCCCTTTAACTCTTGCGGGTACCCTTCTGTCGCAAATCACTCCTGACACTCTTCTCCACCCACTCCACCCTGCCTGCACTCTCCTCTTCACCTCTCTTCTGCACTCCCCGTTACTTTGGACAGTTGACCCCAAGTATTTAAACTCATATGCCTTTGTCACCTCCACTCCTTGCATCCTCACCATTCCACTGTGCTCCCTCTCATTCACGCATAGGTATTCCATCTTGCTCCTACTGACTTTCATTCCTCTTCTCTCCGGTGCATACCTCCACCTGTCCAGGCTCTCCTCAACCTGCACCCTACTCTCACTACATATCACAACGTCATCTGCAAACATCATAGTCCACGGAGACTCCTGCCTGATCTCGTCCGTCAACCTGTCCATCACCATTGCAAACAAGAAAGGGCTCAGAGCCGATCCTTGATGCAGTCCCATCTCCACCTTGAACCCATCTGTCATTCCAACCGCACATCTCACAACTGTCACACTTCCCTCATACATATCCTGCACCACTCCTACATACTTCTCTGCAACTCCCAACTTCCTCATACAATACCACACCTCCTTTCTCAGCACCCTGTCATAAGCTTTCTCTAAATCCACAAAGACACAATGCAACTCTTTCTGGCCTTCTCTATACTTCTCAGTCAACATTCTCAAAGCAAAAATCACATCTGTGGTGGTGCTCTTTCATGGCATCAAACCATACTGCTGCTCGCTAATCATCACCTCTTCTCTTAACCTAGCTTCTATTACTCTTTCCCAAATCTTCATGCCGTGGCTGATCAACTTTATACATCTGTAGTTGCTACAGTTCTGCACATCGCCTTGTTCTGGAAAATCGGTACCAGTATGCTTCTTCTCCACTCCTCAGTCATCCTCTCACTTTCCAAGATTGTGTTAAACAATCTAGTTAAAACTCCACTGCCATCTCTCCTAAACATCTCCATGCCTCCACAAGTATGTCTCCAGGACCAACTGCCTTTCCACTCTTCATCCTCTTCATAGCGGCCCTCACTTCCTCCTTGCTAATCCACTGCACTTCCTGATTCACTATCCCCACATCATCAAACCTCTCTCTCTCTCTCTCTCTCTCTCTCTCTCTCTCTCTCTCTCTCTCTCTCTCTCTCTCTCTCTCTCTCTCTCATTTTCTTCATTCATCAGCCCCTCAAAGTACTCCTTCCACCTTCTCAACACACTCTCCTCGCTTGTCAGCACATTTCCATCTCTATTCTTGATCACCCTAACTTGCTGTACATCCTTCGCAGCTCGGTCCCTCTGTCTAGCCAATCGGTACAAGTCCTTTTCTCCTTCCTTAGTGTCTAACCTGTCATACAACTCACCATATGCCTTTGCCACCTCTCTTTGCTTTACGCTGCATTTCCTTGTACTCTTGTCTACTCTCTTCATTTCTCTGACTATCCCGCTTCTTCTTTGCCAACCAGGCATGAAAACGGGTCAGGGGTGAAAAAGGTGAGAAGGATACAACCCTCTAGGGGGGTCCGGGGGAGCATAAAATTTTGAACATTTTATATTTAAATGCATCAATCTGGTGCACTTTGAGAGAAAAATCAAGCATAATTACAACACAGTATGTATGTTCACATTATAACCCAGCCACTGAGGATGCACAAGCCAGTGCATCCTTAGTGCCGGTCCCAAGCCCGGACAAATGGGGAGGGTTGCATCAGGAAGGGCATCCGGCGTAAAATCTTTGCCAAATCAAATATGCGGATCATAAATAAGACTTACATACCGGATCAGTCGAGGCCCGGGTTACCAACGACCGCCACCGGTACTGTTAACCAGCAGGGTGTCGGTGGAAACTATGCTACTGTTGGGCGAAGGAGAAAGAGAGGGGGAAAGCATGTCCAGAGGCAGCTAGAGAGGAGGAAGGGTAGGCATGTGGAGGTGAGAGTTGGAACTTTGAATGTTGGCACTATGACTGGTAAAGGGAGAGAGCTGGCTGACATGATGGAAAGAAGAAAGGTAGGCATACTGTGTGTGCAAGAGACCAGGTGGAAGGGGAGTAAGGCCAGGAGTATCGGAGGTGGGTTCAAACTCTTCTACCATGGTGTGAATGGGAGGAGTAATGGGGTAGGGGTAATTCTGAAGGAAGAGTATGTCAAGAGCGTGCTGGAGGTGAAGAGAGTGTCAGACAGAGGGATGAGTATGAACCTGGAAATTGAAGGTTTATTGCTGAATGTTATCAGCGCATATGCCCCGCAAGTTGGGTGTGAGATGGATGAAAAAGAAGAATTCTGGAGTGAGTTGGACGACATGGTGGAGAGGGTACCCAAGGAGAAGAGAGTGGTGATTGGAGCGGACTTCAATGGACATGTTGGTGAAGGGAACAGAGGTGATGAGGAGGTGATGGGAAGGTATGGAGTCAAGAAGAGAAATGTGGAAGGACAGATGGTGGTCGATTTTGCGAAAAGGATGGAAATGGCTGTGGTGAATACATATTTCAAGAAGAGGGAGGAACACAGGGTGACGTACAAGAGTGGAGGAAAGTGCACACAGGTGGACTATATCTTATGTAGAAGGCGCCATCTAAAAGGGATTGGAGACTGCAAGGTGGTGACAGGGGAGAACGTAGCTAGGCAGCATCGGATGGTGGTCTGTAGGATGACTTTGGAGACCAAGAAGAGGAAGCGAGTGAAGACACAGCCGAAGATCAAATGGTGGAAGTTGAAGAAGGAAGACTGTTGTGTGGAGTTCAGACAGGAGTTAAGACAGGCACTGGGTGGTAGTGAAGAGTTGCCAGATGGCTGGAAAACCACTGAAGAAATAGTGAGGGAGACAGCTAGGAAGGTACTTGGTGTGTCATCAGGGCAGAGGAAGGAAGACAAGGAGACTTGGTGGTGGAATGAGGAAGTACAGCAAATTATACAGAGGAAAAGGTTGGCAAAGAAGAAGTGGGATAGTAAGAGAGATGAAGAAAGTAGACAGGAGTACAAGGAGATGCAGCGTAAAGCAAAGAGAGAGGTGGCAAAGGCAAAGGAAAAGGCGTATGGTGAGTTGTATGACAGATTAGACACTAAGGAAGGAGAAAAGGACTTGTACCGATTGGCTAGACAGAGGGACCAAGCTGCAAAGGATGTGCAGCAAGTTAGGGCGATCAAGGATAGAGATGGAAATGTGCTGACAAGCGAGGAGAGTGTGCTAAGAAGGTGGAAGGAATACTTTGAGGGGCTGATGAATGAAGAAAATGAGAGCGAGAGAAGGTTGGATGATGTAGGGATAGTGAATCAGGAAGTTCAGCGGATTAGCAAGGAGGAAATGAGGGCAGCTATGAAGAGGGTGAAGAGTGGAAAGGCAGTTGGTCCTGATGACATACCTGTGGAGGCATGGATATGTTTAGGAGAGATGGCAGTGGAGTTTTTAACTAGATTTTTTAACACAATCCTGGAAAGTGAGAGGATGCCTGAGGAGTGGAGAAGAAGCATACTGGTACTGATTTTCAAGAACAAGGGCGATGTGCAGAACTGTAACAACTACAGAGGTATAAAGTTGATCAGCCACAGCATGAAGATTTGGGAAAGAGTACTAGAAGCTAGGTTAAGAGGAGAGGTGACCATCAGCGAGCAGCAGTATGGTTTCATGCCACGAAAGAGCACCACAGATGCGATGTTTGCTTTGAGAATGTTGATTGAGAAGTATAGAGAAGGCCAGAAAGAGTTGCATTGTGTCTTTGTAGATTTAGAGAAAGCTTATGACAGAGTGCCGAGAGAGGAGGTGTGGTATTGTATGAGGAAGTCAGGAGTTGCAGAGAAGTATGTAGGAGTGGTGCAGGATACGTATGAGGGAAGTGTGACAATGGTGAGGTGTGCGGTTGGAATGACAGATGGGTTCAAGGTGGAGGTGGGATTACATCAAGGATCGGCTCTTAGCCCTTTCTTGTTTGCAATGGTGATGGACAGGTTGACGGACAAGATCAGGCAGGAGTCTCCATGGACGATGATGTTCGCGGATGACATTGTGATCTGTAGCGAGAGTAGGGTGCAGGTTGAGGAGAGCCTGGAGAGGTGGAGGTATGCACTAGAGAGAAGAGGAATGAAAGTCAGTAGGAGCAAGACGGAATACTTATGCGTGAATGAGAGAGAGGACAGTGGAATGGTCAGGATGCAAGGAGTGGAGGTGACAAAGGCATTTGAGTTTAAATACTTGGGGTCAACTGTCCAAAGTAACGGGGAGTCTAGTAGAGAGGTGAAAAAGAGAGTGCAGGCAGGTTGGAGTGGGTGGAGAAGTGTGTCAGGAGTGATTTGCGACAGAAGGGTATCAGCAAGAGTTAAAGGGAAAGTTTACAAGATGGTTGTGAGACCAGCTATGTTATATGGTTTGGAGACAGTGGCACTGACGAAAAGACAGGAGGCGGAGCTGGAGGTGGCAGAGTTGAAGATGCTAAGATTTTCACTGGGAGTAACGAAGAAGGACAGGATTAGGAACGATTATATTAGAGGGACCGCTCAGGTTGGACGGTTTGGAGACAAAGCAAGAGAGGCAAGATTGAGATGGCTTGGACATGTGTGGAGGAGAGATGCTGAGTATATTGGGAGAAGGATGCTGAATATGGAGCTGCCAGGGAAGAGGAGAAGAGGAAGGCCAAAGAGGAGATTTATGGATGTGGTGAGGGAAGACATGCAGGTGGCTGGTGTGACAGAGGAAGATGCAGAAGACAGGAAGAAATGGAAACGGATGATCCGCTGTGGCGACCCCTAACGGGAGCAGCCGAAAGTAGTAGTAGATTACAGTGGAAAAACAAATGATCCGCTGTTTCTATGTCTGTCTTGCAAAATTGACAAGAATTACAGTCTACATTAAATTTTAATCTTATAAATTCACTTGAGGGGTAAATTTCATTAATTATCTTGAAGTGAACCTCTTTGGCTTTGTGGGGGTGGGGTAGGGAATGAAATGTATCTTTTTTCTAATTCTATGGGCATCCAAATTTGAGTATATGTCTAAGATATAATTCCTTCTTAAAGGGTCAGGATAACATATCTTCAACAGCGAGTTTCTGATAAAGTAATTATTGCAGGTTCTATCGTCAAAATTTAAGTTGTCCATCATTAAGGGGTGAAGTATGGGGCTGACAGAGGAGTAAATAAGACATTGTGAGACCACCATCTCGAGTTGTATAGGGATCGCACCTATTACCATGTCATTCACCTTTTCAGAGGAGGATAAGCTATATTTCAAACACAACTCATTATAATTCAATAAATTGCCTCTGTCATCCATGATGTGTGTAATGGACCAAATACCCTTCTTTCACCACTCTTCCAAAAACAAAGATTTTCTTAAACAGGACACATCTATTATTCCAAATCAGGATCTCATGGGGGGTAAAGTTGTGTTTAAACAACAGTTTCCAATATTGTAAAACTTGTTTATGAAGGGCGGATAAACGTAACGGTAAATTGGACAATTCAAAAGAAAAGCTATCCCTCTCATTTTTTAAAAATTGCATTGGGAATGGCGTGCCAAATCACCATCACATCTATGACAAAGGCTTATAGCCACTTCAGTTAAATCATACCATTCATAATGTCAAAATCAGTGGCATTCAACCCCCCATTTTCACAACTTTTCAAGAGGTCACTTTCTGATATAATGACACTTGTTTTTCCAAATAAAATTGAAATGAGTTTGGTTTATGAATTTAATCATTCTAGATGAGATAGCCAATGAGTAAGCAGGGCAAATAGATCTAGAAAGACTCGCCATCTTGGTGAGTAGAGTCCTCCCAAACAGAGAAATGTCCCTCTGTAACCAGCTGTTCAGTATAGCTTTACATTTTGTATTATTATTCTGAATATTCGTCTCTTCTCTTGAATTGGCTTTTACTTAAGTTAATGCCTAAATATTTAACCTCAGTTTTAACAGGCGCACCAAATAAAGATCTAGCATGATGCTCATGTATAGCCAGAAGTTCACATTTGTTTATATTTAGAGTTAAACATGATGCTTTAGTGAAGATCTCATCTGATGTAAGGGCCAAGGGGATCTGCGAGGCATTTTTAAAGAAAGTGTGATGTCACCCGCAAGTTGACTTATCAAGAATTTGTTGCCCAAGACCTCTAGGCCATCAATGTTATCATTTCTAATTAGAAAGGAAAGTAATTCTGCTACAATAATGAATAATAGAGGGGAGCTGCCTTCCTTGCCTAATGCCCCTCTTAATCCCAAATCTTGGGCAGGTACTATCAGGTAAGGACACACAACTGTTTATATCCTTGTATAACATGCTTATGACAACAACAAACGTTTCTCCAAAACCAAAATGACGTAGGGTCTGTAAGATGAAAGGGTGCTCAACAGAATCGAATGTGTTGAGATATGACACCAGCGTATTTGTATGACTATGTGTTACTGTGTACTATTATTTTGTTTACGACTTTGTTTGTCCACAAGTGGGCGGTGTTGCGCTTGCATGCGCGGTGGGATTACGTCACTGAGACGCCGTTCATTTTTCTTCATCTCCCCAAACTACCGAATAAACGGAGGCTGCATTTTTCCCTCCAGCAGAAGTTCGGTAGTCAGTACGATTCTTTATAACGGTTTAATAATCTACTTCATCTGCGCAGAGATAGACATAAAGTATTAGTCTAGTCTTCTAACAGAATGCTTTGTGAAAATCTAGAAACAGTAAGAATCCATTGTCTTCAATTAAATCACTGTCATCTAATATATCCAGAACCAGGTGGGTGTTATTGTGAAAAGATCTTCCCTTGATAAAACCAGACTGTGTTTCACTAATTATTTGTGTTATATCTTCTTTCAGTCTGGCAGCTAACACTCCTGACAAAATCGTATAATTTGTATTGAGTAAAGTGATAGGCCTTAAATCATCTAGTATTCTTTTATCTTTCCCCGGTTTTAGGATCAATATTATTACCCAGTGTTTTATAGATGGAGTCAGTTCCTGACTTTCTATGCAATCCTTTATTACATTTAGTAATAATTCTCTAATATCGGATCAAAATATTTGAAAATATTTGCAGTAAGACCATCAGAGCCAGGAGATTTACCTGTAGCCATTTTTTGGATAACAGAATCCAATTCTTCTATAAAAATGTCTGAATCACACAATTCTTTGAAGGGTTGATCAATGCTAGGCAGGTGATCTTTAACCTTGTCAATAAACTGTAGAACCAGAGTAAGAAAATGAAGAGGAATATAATGACTTATAGAAATTAAATATCTCATTTGCTATAACCTTTAGATCAGAGGATCCAGTCCCATTAATAATAAGCTTATTTCTTGTGGTTTTTTATCTGTCTCCTTTTTTTTCCAAGTTGAAAGAAGTAAGCAGAATTTCTTTCAACTTCTTCCATCCACCTGGCCTGAGATCTCACATGCGTATGCTTCTTGGGCTTTTTTAATGTATAGCTCATCTAACTTAGACTGCAATGCAACAAGATTTTCACTATTCTCGTTACTGCTGTTGTCGTCCTGATTATTATAAGTGTACATGCAGATGTCATTTAACAATTTACATTCATATTCTCTATTTTGTTTGCATAGATTTTTACTAAAGCTTATAGAGTGCTCTCAAATCTTATGTTTCAGAAATTCCCATTTGTTGCAGTTAGAGGAGAGTTGAACATCATTTTTAATTTCAGAAATCATTCTTCTAATATTAGCACAGTATTCCTCATTTTTTAATAGATCTTCATTAAACTTCCAATAGCCTTTGGAGTTGAGAGGCTTCACAACTGGATTCAAAACTAATGAGACTAAACAATGGTCAGCAAAGGGGCCTGTGCGATGGTAGAATTAAATTTAGATCTCATCACTGCCTCAGTACCAAGCCAAAAATTAATTTTTGACTAGCTGTTTGCATTAGGTTTAATCCAAGAGAACTGTTTTACGCGTGGATTTAAATGTCTCCAAATATCAAGTAAATGGTTATCAATGTTAAATTGTAAAATAGCTGGGTTAAAGTGAAAATTAGCATATTTGGATGGCCACCTATCAAACCACTCATCAGGTGTTAAATTAAAGTCGCCACCTACTAACACATAGTCAGTAGGGAAGGAAAATTTGAATTCGACTATCACCTCTGTGATTTTCGAAAGCTTATTGTTTTCTTCGTAATTATTATACTGTGGTGACCCACATCTATATAACGAGAGACATTCACCAAAGAGGACGGTGTACCTTTAAGGGAAGAGGCGAGGGGTCAGATAATGCACTTCCGCTTCCGGTTGAGAGTTGAGTTCAGTGTCGTTGTCGAATGTATGACATGCTAAGTTGGAGCTAGTAAACTACCTCGACTACGTCTACTCTCACGTCTCCTGTCTCGTTGTTTTCTAACTCCACAATACCAATATATGTTGACTAAAATAATAATAATAATAAAATAAATTGTCTATATCCAACATTACAGCCAACCAGGGTCAATTAGTGTCAGCGCTATGTATGACAACTTTACTTGGAAATTACTAAAACAGATTGCAACTCCTCCAGAACGGTTGAACCCACGGCTGAGTAACAGGCACCCCATTGATTTGTCCAGGAGGTGGCGTCAGTGACGCATGAGTGAGTCTCTTGAAGAGAGTACCAGCGAAACCTTCGCCCTTTGCAGAAAAGACATAGGGCTTTTCTTTTAACAGCGTCTTTTAAACCCCTGGTATTTAAGGGACAATATGAAACATGGGTATTTGAAGATAACATTTAACGTCTCTACTGAACGAAAGTATGACAACAAGTGGATTTTAGAGTACTCTGTGAAAAAAAGTAGAAGGAGCGAATGAAACGCCCAAAACAATTGGTCAGCGGCAGGCAGCTAGTGTAAATCTGGCTGTTTAATAAGGTACAGTAGGTGCATGTCCTGCTGCAAACCTGCATTCTCCCATGGAGGCGAAGGGGCTTCTGGTGTGTCTCCGGACCTCTTTTCTCTCGGTGCACATGACGAGCAGAATGATGAACCGGCGTCTTGGTGATGATTGTCGTGATTCTTCTTTTATGCTGTGATCCTGCGACCTTCAGTGTCAGGCAAAAGGGGTCTCCGAACTCCTGAGGTGTGCAGCTTTATTGGCTCGTCTTGCTTTCTCGATCTGGGGGCCCACAGAAGTTGCCTCTCCATCGAGTCCTCCAGACCCTCCGCAAAACGCACCCCCGCCTCCTCACACACGGGAGAGTCCTTAATGCGTTTTCAAATCTCATCTCACGGCGAACAGGATGGTGATGATTTGGCGACGTGTGCCGTCTTCTTTCCCTCCCACTCGGCGCGCTTCACCGACCGCAACCCTCCATCTTCGAATCCAAGTCAGGAGCAGATCGTTTCAGTGACTGGGTTGTCTCTGCTCTGATGTTTTCCAGCGTTTTCTCATTCCAGCCTTTAATCCCCAGGCACCACTGTAAACTACTAATAAGACCCGTTAGCCCCTAACTAACGGGTCTGGCCCTTTAGCCGAGCGGTTAGTGGTGTCGCCTTGTGGCGCAGTGCACCCCGTATCGAATCCCGCACCGGGCAAGAAAATAACCGGTGGCAGCGGTGGGATCCGGAAGTGTGCAGATCCTCAGAAGTCTCTTCGGAGCGCGGGAATAACAAAGCGCGAGGGCGTGCTTCCGGGAGAGGGTGACGACTGTAAACTACTAATAACACACGTTAGCCCCTAGCTAACGGGTCTGGCCCTTTAGCCGAGCGGTTAGTGATGTCGCCTTGTGGTACAGTACCCCTCCGTATCGTATCCCGCACCGGGCAATAAAATAACCGGTTACGCCACCGTCTCTTATATCTGTCTTGCTACCTCGCCTTCGTTTTCATCCCGGCATTCTCTCTCTACGTGGTCGATTTCATTTTCCATCAACTTCCTCTTGTTATTACGTTCGGCGAGGTCTTCCGAGTCGACTTGCGCGATTTTCGCCGGGCTCGCTATCGTGGCGCTGTTACGTTTCATCTCGGTCATTGCTCTCCGCCGACCGGTCGTCCACTCTCGTACCCAAGGCTTGAATGGCTTCCAAGACGGCTTTGCTGGAGACATCACTTCCCTCTTCCTCCGATTTCTTTTTCTTTTCTCCGCGTTCTTCCGGCAGTATTTGGTGTAGAGTCTTGTTCCCGTCCCGTCTTGCTGTTATTAGCGTTAGCATCGACCTCCAATGGCGTGAGTAGTCTTGTCCGTTGTTTTTAAGGAGTTTGGAGGGAGCTGTAGAACTCGAGGGACGACGGGCAAAGCATGAAATCAAGCCGTTTGATGTCAATTTAATCGTCTATTTTGAAAACTTTGGGCTGTAAGGAAGCAGAGCGATGAAAAGTCGCGCTGCTCAGCCCGCCATCTTGCCGGAATCCCCTCGGCCCTGTGATGGCCTTGCGGCCTGTCTAGGGCGTCTCCCCGCCTGCCGCCCAATGACTGCTGGGATAGGCTTCAGCATCCCGCGACCCCGATTGGGACAAGCGGCTTGGATAATGGATGGGTGGATGGACATTCAATGCCTGTCTCCCGACTCACTGCCGGCAGCATCTCTCTTGTGGGGCAGTTTGTAGTTTTCACGGGCAATGTCGTACAATACTGTCTGGTTGGCTTGATGGGCAAATTGATATGGGTCCATCATTGGGGAGGTGCAAGATTTCAAGTGTGACAGAATGATGCACTCAAATGCTTTCATGGCTACAGATGTCAGGGCAACTGGTCTGAAGTCATTGAGGCCGGTGATCTTTGAGGACTTTGGCACAGGAATGATGGTAGAGAGTTTGAAGCAATGTGGGACTGTACATTGGCTTAGAGGGATGTTAAATATGGTGGAAAATATTGGGGCCAATTGTGTTGCACAAAGCAGGACTGAAGCCGCCTGGCCCTGCTGCTTTCTTTAGGGTGGCATTGGAGTGGGAGTAGGGGGGATGGCTGGTGGAATAGGTTTTTAAAACCTTGAATAAAACTTATTTAATTTATTTGGGAGGTTATGGTCAAATGTACAGCGCTTTGGGTGGCTTTTGCAGCTAGAAAAGCGCTATATAAAATACAACTTGATTGATTATCTGGGGGGGAGCAGGGACGTTTTTTGTAATCTGTAATTTCCTTAAGATTTTTCCATATTGATCTGGAGTTACTGGAAGAGAATTGTTGTTACAGTTTTGTTGCGTAGCTTGACTTCGCTTTTCTTATTGCAGCACACAACCTATTACCCAGGGGGCAAACTGATTTTTGCACGGGTCGGATGCTGTAAAAGGTTGTTCTCCAGAAATCATATCTAGGACCTACATGGATCCCAACCTGGGTGGACAACCCGGAAAACAAGTTGCAGGAAAGCTACAGGAAGCGTCCAAAGTTGCCCACCTATGAACATTAACCAATAGGGGTAGATAGGGTTAGAATTTTAACCAATAGATATCTGCATGAAAATAATAGTGTTGATTACTCACATAGAGACAAACAAAAATGTATTGGAAGTTTTTTCAAAAATGTTTTTTTACCAGAGTAAATGACGCATATATAATTAAGTATGTGCTAATTTGCATAAATATCACATAGCTGGAGGAAATGGTTTCACAGACATGTTGTAAAGAGTTGTCTAGCAGAAATCATATCTAGGACCTTCAGGGATCACAACCTGGGTGGACAACCTGGAAAACAAGTTGCTGAAATGCTACAGGGAGGGCCCAAACATGCCCCTCCCCCATACGAAAGCAGTCATTTAAGCTGGTTGGGTCATATTGCATAATCCTTCTTGTGAATGAATAAAACATGTTGTAAAGGGTTGTCTAGCAGAAATCATATCTAGAACCTTCAGGGATCACAACCTGGGTGGACAAGCTGGAAAACAAGTTGCTGAAATGCTACTGGGAGTACCCAAACATGCTCCCCCCCATACGAAAACAGGCATTTAAGCTGGTTGGGTCATATTGCACAATCCTCCTTGTGAATGAATATCTCTGTAAGAGTTCACAGTAAAGACACGTTGAGACAGCTTATGGAAATTAGAAAATATGCTCTGATCTTATACCTTGGTTTGTTCCCAGTAGAAACATGAGATGGGCCTATACCTTAAATTAATCACGAAACAAACAAAATTCCTGTAACTGTAAATAATGTAAGATTTATTTCTTATTTTATACATTGAACACAATATACTTACTGAACACAAAATAATTATCTGTGCCAAAACTACAACAAATTATTTAAAATAAATAAATAAATCATATCTAGGACCTTAAAGGACAGCAATGAGATGGGTATATGCTTTAGTATACACATGAAACAAACAAAATAATTTATACTTTGAACACAATATGCTGAACACAAAAAGTTAGCCCAGAATTTGAAAAGCAGGACTTTTTAAAGAAATCTTTTATAGAACTTTGACCATGTTTTCTCACTTGCTTTCTGAGTCACAGCTGCTATCACTGCTCTCAACTCTAGCAGTATGTATTCTGCTGCATTTGCTCGCCAGTCCTTGGCAACGGCACCCGATGTAGCACGGAACTGCCTTCCTTGCACATGAACAGTTCTTCTGACAACCCTTGACACATGCACATGAGATTGTCGTTTTCATTGAGACAGGCCAGGCTGGCTTTGTTGCCGGAACAGGAACTGCATGTCCATCAACCAGAGACCAACCAAATTCAGTGCGTGGGGGAATTCCTGGCTTGGCGATATGTGCATTCTTGTCAATGATAATTGCCAGCGCAGCCCTTTTCAGGTGTAGCATAAATGCATCTTCTGTTGGGGGGTAGAAGCTTTAATAGAGTTGACTTGTTGTTCAAAAACTTGTACACTCTCAATTTGCCCAGATCAGCCCCCTCAAACTGATCAGCTGCGGATGTGTACACTGATATGGTGAGGTCCCGCGCCTGATTGAGAAGGTCATCAGTTATGGTATCGCTAGGGTTCTCACCAAAGTCTTCAAGTGCAGGGATGTCACGACTTATGCTGCACTTGAACCATACCTTCTTCCCAGTGAAATATGGGTAGCTAGTTGTGTCTCTACCACTCAGACTGTGGATGAATGGCATGGCACGACACTGTGAAGGTCCCAGAGCTACAACCATCTCATGTATAGGCAGGTATGCATTCTGACCTGTTCTAACCCACATCTCTGGTAGACCACTCAAGTGTGTTGCACCATAGTACAGACATGTTGTAATGATATCAGTGTCATTAGCATGTATGACAACTCTTTCAACTCCCTCATTCTGGACAGTGGAGAGTGTGTGGAGGATTATCCTAGTGTCAGCCTCCTGCTGTGTTGATTCCAGAGTAGGAACATCCATCACAGACCCTGCGGAGAGCACCACACTCTTTGTCTCTTCCTTGAATCCACCACCCAGGTAGAGATGAGTAGGGCCAAGATCACTCCCCAGTTGCTCCTCCTCACACCATCTTTCACAGAGAAAGCTCAGCAAGTTTGCTTTGTTAGTAGACACAGCAAAAAACTCATGTGGATCTGGAGCTGTGTACTGCTCACTGACTTCATACACTTTGGCTGGTTTGGATCGAGCATATCTCTGTTGTTGCTCAGCTGACTTGATACTGGTTCCGCTGTATCTGTCACAACAGAAGTGTATTATTTCAGTACCACGAGGCACATCAGTCAGCAGCAGGTGTTTGTATCTGTCAGCGATTGCTCCAAATCGTTCATCTTTGTGAAAAGACCAGTGTCTTATGGCAGACATAGCATCTACAAGTACTGCTGTCTTGAGGATGTTTTGGGGTAGATCAGCATTGATGGTTACTTTGGTCTCCTCTTTCAGGACCTTTACAAGGCTGGACTTGGTGCCAGTTCTCATACTGCCATCTTCCTTGAAGAGGGATGGGGGAAGGTCACCGTACTTGTGGTTGCCTACAAAGTCAAGTTCTCCACCACTAGCAATGATCTGTGTCATACGCAGAAGGGCAGTAACTTCATTGCTCTTGCCAGTGGTGCAGGTTTTCTCCCCAGACTTCTTTGGTTTCATGTGTTGTGTGTGGAAAGTGTTAAGCTTAACAACACTTGTCTTTTTATGATGACTGGTAAGTGACTCAGACAGTGCCTTCAAACCAATTTCTTTTACACTTAACAGGTTGTCCTTGACTATAGCATATGCACACTCACCAGTAGATATATTGATCAGGGATGATGTGGCTGTTGTGAATGGGTTGGCCTCTACTGCTGCTGTGACCTTGACTACCATCTCTGCATCCTTGTTGACACGACTCTTGCCAGATTCATGGTGTGGGCTTGAGGTATGGAGGTGCAGCATAGATTTGAGCTCTGCAGAAACGGCTGCAGTCAGTGGTTTTGTGTCGACCCACTTCCTCCTGGCGGCAGGGTTGAGGGTAATACCATCCAGACCACTGGCCTCTTTGGCATCTGCGTTCTACGTCTGCTCTAGAATCATGCCAGGAGAGACACTATTGTGGTTTCCATTTACTCTCCTCCCAACAAATGCACCTGCGATCAAAGCTTTGTGTGCCTCTGGAGCTGTCTCTGGCAGTTTCTTCATCTCAGACAAATACAAAGGCAAAGACTGCAAATTAGTGCATACTTAATTATATATGCGTCATTTACCCTGGTAAAAAAACATTTTTCATAAAACTTCCAATACATGTTTTGTTTGTATCAATGTGAGTAATCAACACTGTGATTTTCATGAAGATATCTAATCGTTAAAATTTTAACCCTATCTACCTCAAATGGTTGTGTTCAGGCAGGGTGGGCAACTTTGGACGCTCCCTGTAGCTTTCCTGCAACTTATTTTTCGGGTTGTCCACCCAGGTTGTGATCCCTGAAGGTCCTAGATATGATTTCTGGTGAACAACCTTTTACAGCATCCGACCCGCGTTTTCCCCCCAAAATGGGGTTTTGCCCCCTGGGTATATACTTGGCTGCTCTGTACGGATCCCTGTTTCCGTCTGTGTATGCCCAGTTCTTTTCTTTGTGTAGGAGGCGTAATTCTTTGGAGAACCATGGGTTTTTATTGCCATACAATGTCACTGTTTTGGTAGGGATGCACATTTCCTCGCAGAACTTGATGTATGACGTCACTGTGTCAGTGAGTTCATCGAGGCAGTCGCAAGCTGCACTAAATACATTCCAATTAGTGCATTCAAAGCACCCTCGAAGCGTTTCAATGGCATCCATGGACCAGCACCTGACAGATTTGGATGTTTTCTTGATGGAATTAAGCTTCTGTCTGTATTTTGGGATGAGGATACAACGTGGTCGGGCTTCGCCAGTGGAGCCCTCGGGAAGCACAGTAAGCATTGGAAATTGAGATGTAGCAGTGATCCAATGTTTTTTTCTCTGCTATGGCAAGTGACTTGTTGCTCGTAGTTAGGTAGTTCGAGGGACAGATTCGTATCGTTGAAATCACCGAACATGATGACAGACCGGTGGCGCAGTGGTTAGCGCGGTCGCCTCCCAGCAAGAAGGTCCTGGGTTCGATCCCCGAGGTAGCCTTGGTGGATCATCCCGGGTCGTCCTCTGTGTGGAGTTTGCATGTTCACCCCGTGTCTGCGTGGGTTTTCTCCGGGGGCTCCGGTTTCCTCCCACAGTCCAAAGACATGTAAGTCAAGTGAATTGACTGTACTAAATTGTCCTCGGTATGAATGGGTGTGTCTGTGGGCCCTGAGATGCCCTGGCAGGGTGTCACCCAGTGACTGCTGGAATAGACTCCAGCGACCCTGAGAGCGGGATAAGCCGTTCAGATAATGGATGGATGGATGGACGATGACAGACGTGTCAGCGTTCGAGTTTTCAACATAGGAAGAGTTCGCTCATGGCTGTGTTAGCATTAGCTTGGGGTAAACAGCAACTAAAACAATTGAAGCGAATTCTCTCGGAAGATAATATGGGGGGGGGGGGGCTGAGCAGTCTCTGTACTCTCTGTCGGTTTGTGTTAATGACAAAAGTTCCTCCGTTTTATTTTTGAGGGATCGCACGTTGGGTAAGATCAGTGCTGGTAGTGGGGGCCGATAGGACCGTCTCCTGAACCCGGAGAGCACCCCTGTTCTCCGTCTCTCTGTGCTAGGTGTATTTCCCCAGGGGAAATCCAGTGTTGTTTACAACAAGTCTATCCTCTGGAATGGTGGCATAGTCCCAAATTGTCCTCCTGATGTACAGCAACTCCTCACGGTTGTATTTCCATAGACATGATGCTTTTCTGACATAAACCTTAGACAAAAGTAAAAGACAGCAGCAGAGCAGGAACCGGGGCAAGCCTCACGGAGGCCTAGATGTCCAAAATACAACCCAAAGACATGTAGGTCAGGTGAAGCAGCCTAACTGGTGTGAATGTGTTGGCCCTGTGATGGATGTCCAGGGTGTCTCCCCGCCTGCCGCCCAAAGACTGCTGGGGTAGGCTCCAGCATCCCGCGACTCAAATTTGGATAAGCGGCTTGGATAATGGATGGATGGATGGATGGATGGATGGAGGACTATAGGCAGGGATCTGAAGGCACCAGGCACTGGGCCATATAGGTCAATGGTGGAGTTCTTCTTGGTAATTGCACAGGTGACATACTGTTCACATGTTTTCAGTACCTGACAGTGATTAAAATCTCCTGAAATACGTTTTGGAGCGTTGGGTGATAGCGTCCAGTCTGTTGGTCACCTGATCACCGTGATCAGCTGAATGGTTGAAGAGAGTTCGTCTGTTGGTGAACGCAAACAAGGGTGAAGAAGAGCTGGGGAAACCGATGACTGGGTAAACTCCCTTAGCATGTAGAAGGGGCTAAGTGAGATGGATAGCATATATATATATATGTATGTATATGATTGTGTGTGTGTGTGTGTCGGCCCTGTGATTGCCTGGCGGCCTGTCCAGGCAGGGTGTCTCCCCACCCAGGGTCGCTGCTAGCCATTTGGGTGCCCTAGGCGTAATTGCTTTGTCGTGCCCCCCCCCTCCCCGCCCTGTGGTGGTGCACAAACTACCAGCCGCACCCCCACCCCCACAAACCCCCCAAGGGAAAAAAAACACGCCACATATTTGTATAAATATTTGTATTGGTAAGAAGATATGGCACAGAAATGTTTTGAAGTGCAATCTTATTCAATAAGATGTGTGGGATACTGCTGGAGTATGGGGTACTGGGGCAGTTGCTACACGCCATCCCGGCATTCCCGGGATGGCTTGTATAACCAAAGTGAGAGCTCTGTCCGCATTCTTGGCATAAAGTCAAACACGTTTTCAGTGGGTGTTGGACTCCACCAAGGTTCTCCGATTGTCTTGTCTCCGATTCTGTTTGTGATATTCATGGACAGGAATGTCAAGACGCAGCCAAGGTGAGCAGTGTGTCCATTTTGGGAACCTCAGAATTGCATCTCTGCTGTTCGCAGATAATGTGGTCTTGTTGGCGTCATCAGAAAGCGACCTCCAGCGTGCACTGGGGTGGTTTGCAGCTGAGTGTGAAATGGCCGGGATGAGAATCAGCACCTCCAAGTCTGAAGCCATGGTTCTCTACCGGGAAATGGTGGATTGCTCCTTCTGGGTTGGTGATGAGTTGTTGCCTCAAGTGAAGGAGTTCAAGTATCTCGGGTCTTGTTCACAAATGAGGGTAGGATGGAGCGGGAGATTGACGGTGCAGCATCAGCGGTAATGTGGACGTTGGTGAAGAGGGAGCTGAGCCGGAAGGCAAAGCTCTCGATTTACCAGTCAATCTCCGCTCCAACCCTCACCTATGGCCATGAGCTTTGGGTAGTGACCGAAAGGGTGAGATCAGATCAAATCAATTTTATTTGTATAGGCCAATATCACAAATTACAAATTTGCCTCTGTGGGCTTAACAGCAACACAACATCCTGTCCTTAGACCCTCTCATCGGATAAGGAACAACTCCCTAAAAAAAACCTTTAACAGGGGGAAAAAATAGGAAGAAACCTCAGTGAGAGCAACAGAGAAGGGATCTCTCTCCCAAGACGGACAGCGTGCAGTAGATGTTGTGTTTACGCAATTTACACAACGCAACAATGAACGAGGATAAGAGAATTATAATGGGCTTATAAAATTTATGAAGAATATGATGCACAGGATGCCAAGCAGTGTCCAGACGCCATTGGAACAGTCCAGGACCCGAGCCACGCGACCAGCAGCATCATGTAAAAAAAAAATTATATGGATTTATAAAAATAAAATGTGATGAGGGGAATGCCAGGCAGCGTCCAAGTGGCGACCACCGTCACCACGGAGACCTGGCAGGAGAACCGACTGCACGTGCGCACAAGGGAGACTCACGTGACACCTTTCACACACAGAAAAAGAGAAAGGAGAGGACATCATTCAGAGAGAGAGAAAAGACGTGTGAGAGAAGAGAACAGTTTGCAGTAGTCATTAGTCATAATCAAATAAGTCATCAACTAGTCATAATCTATACTCTATAATCTCGTCGGCAGAACAGTGGTTGGTAAATTCATCGAGACAGAAAACCAACCCGCCATGCAGTACAGATTGCAAATTGCTCAACTTAAAGGCAACTAATTGAAAGCTAAGGCAAATAGATGAGTTTTAAGTTTGGATTTAAAGGACTCAACAGACTCTGATTGTCTGATGGCAGCAGGCAGGTTATCCCACAAGAACGGAGCCCGATAGGGAAAAGGCCCTGCCACCACCTGACTTCTTTTTAACTTTGGGTATGCACAGGAGCCATGTATTTTGAGAGTGGAGAGCTCGAGATTTAGGATTTAGGATGTTATAAGTCAGCAGAAGCACCTTGAAGTCGGATCTAACATGAATAGAAAGCCAGTGGAGGGAGGCAAGAATTGGTGTAATATGGTCAAATTTCCTAGCTTTAGTTAAGATTCTAGCAGCAGCATTCTGAACCATCTGAAGACTTTTAGTACTAGCGTGTGGCAGACCTGAAAATTACAGTAGAGAGCGGAGATACAAGCGGCTGAAATGAGTTTCCTCCGTAGGGTGTCTGGGCTCAACCTTAGAGATAAGGTGAGGAGTTCGGAGCAGAGCCGCTGCTCCTTCGCGTCGAGGTGGTTGGGGCATCTGATTAGGATGCCTCCTGGGCACCTTCCTTTGGAGGTTTTCCGGGCACGTCCAACTGGGGGGAGACACCGGGGTATAGACCCAGAACTCGCTGGAGGGACTACATGTCCAATCAGGCCCGAGAACGTCTTGGGCTCCCCCAGGAGGAGCTGGAAGGGGTTGCTGGGGAGAGGGACGCCTGGAGTGCCCTACTTAGCTTGCTGCCACCGGGACCCTACCCCGGGGAAGCGGCTGATGATGAGATGAGAAGACACGCTTGGACTCCTTCCTTTGAAATGTTTTGTAATTTTCTTGTCTTTTGCAAGGAAATGACAACATGTCATATTTCTTGTATGTGCAAAGTGAATTTTGGACAAGTAGAACTTAAATTAGCAATTTAAGTGGTTGAAAAATGGGATGGCAGTCAGGTATTGACAATGATTATCTAAAAGAACCAACACAACTGGACATTTTAGTTTCAATATTTAAAAAGAAAAACATCATAAATTTGGGTTTTAATGGGGGGGGGTAGTTTCTAGCTATCTTTTGAGATGTCTCGTGGAAGACGTTTTAAGAAATTCCAAGTGATACTCATATTTAAAAAGTTTATTATAAAGAAAAAATATTCCTTGTAAAAAACATTTTGTATTCTGAACAAGTCACATTCAAAACACCTGAGTTTTATCTTAATTTGCATTGTATACACCGGTTAAAAAAAAAAAAAAAAACCCCAAAAAAACCAGCAGGCGTTCTGACACGCTGGTAATCCAGGACTTTCTGCTTCTTCAGTAAAAGTAAAGTAAGACTTCCCAGTGTCCCGTAGCATCATCCCTCTATTTGATGTCTTCAGTCTTCGTGGTTTATCAAATCTTGCAGTTTGCCCTAACGTTCATGTACACTGCATTCGCTGTGGGGAGGGAAAAGAGAGAGGGGAAAAGTAGCTATTGTTATTTGACAAAACAAACAAACAAGCAAACAAACAACCAACCAAGCAAACATACTAACTCGTGGGTTAAAATCCAAAGGTATCTTATACGTTGTTCCTTTTGAACATCTCTGTGCGTGTTGGTGGCACAGTGGTGGCAGTGATACGGGAACTATGAAATGTGAGGAAACGCAGTGAACCTCTGGTATGACATGTCTCAGGGAAGGTGAGAGGCAGAAAACTCAAATCTAACAGCAGGCGTCCAAAAGCAGATGTTCACGTGCAGGCGTCGAACTCTTAGCTCGGCCCACACTGTCCAATATCTGCACCTCCTTACCGTTATCTTTCCTCCAACGCCGACGGCTGGCACATACGTAGGTGACAATGACAGTGACAATAGTCAACACCACATCTGCAGTGATGACACCAGCCATGGTCCCTGGCTCAATTCTGTAGCAATGTGAATTTTCTGCTAACACAAGAGGTGCACAGAAAACACAAATGAGTGCAGTGTAATGCACGAGGTGTGAACTGACAGAGGACTGGAAATTACCACCCATCGTGTTTCTCTTTGTTTCAGTTTTGTATGTGCATCTTTTTTGCATAATAGCAGTAACACCTTGCTTTGCAGTGTATGTTCATAGCTGACCAAACATACCTCTTTCTGCCATGGCAAAGCCTAAGGAGAGAAAAACAGTTAAGAAAGCTGTTAGTATTCAACCATTTCGGCGAGGTAGTCAGCTTGTGGTTTAATGCAACACCCCAAAGGGAGCTGTAGCAAAGTTTCCAGCCTGGGGAGCATCGTGGTTTTATCTTCCTGTGTGAGACCACCGTAGTCAATGTTTATGTGCATGGGTAGGAGGGTGAGAGTGACAAACGGAGACATAGAGACAAAGGATAAGGTCATGAAATCATACTCACTGTGCAGGGAAAGGAGCAGAGCCACATAAAATATGTTGTCTGCCATGGTCTGTGATGGCAACCTTGGAAGCGTGTCGTCTGAAAGTGGGCATTGGATTAAAACTTGCCTTATGATACATGCTTTAAAAATCGTACAGTAGTTGGATATCAACTCCAACAATGAAACATAATAATAATAATAAAAAAAATCCACTTTAACCATTTCATGTTCTGGTGATTTCCTTTAATTGAGATAACTGTCTTAGGTTTGTGAGCATTTTTTTATACCTTCATCCACAATACCAAACAATGTTCACTTATATTGGTATGAATCACGTGCTGCAGCGTGGGCATTTGAGGGGGGAAAAAATCTGAAAAGCAACACAGCTCTAATAAACAAAGCAAAAACGTTCAGAAAAAAACCTTCTTCAATCATCCAAATAGATTAATAATCAGATACTTCCAAGTGAGTTAAATCATTTCACTGGGATGTATGGCTTCATTCCGTCGATAGGTTTGTGATGTAAAGTGAATCGAAACTACATACACAGCCTTTAAGATGTGACTTGGCACTTCTTCTTCTTTTTTTCTGTCGTTCTAAGGTTCAGAGGCAAGATTGTTGCGAAAGAGAATCGGCGCGAGTTCAAATCACCTTACCTGATCGATGGTCGGTTATGTCTTCGGTGATCTGTGCGTGGCTGACTTAATGGTTTTCCACTTTGCAGCACCGAGTGACATCACTCTGCCTTCACTCGCTTCTAGTGAAGTGAGTGAAGGCAGAACAGAAGATCAAATGGTGGAAGTTGAAGAAGGGAGACTGTTGTGTTGCATTCAGGCAGGAGTTAAGACAGGCACTGGGTGGTAGTGAAGAGTTGCTGTATGGCTGGGCAAGCACTGCAGAAATAGTGAAGGAGACAGCTAGGAAGCTACTTGGTGTGTCATCAGGACAGAGGAAGGAAGACAAGGAGACTTGGTGGTGGAATAAGGAAGTAGAGCAAAGTATACAGAGGTAGAAGTTGGCAAAGAAGAAGTGGGATAGTCAGAGAGATGAAGAAAGTAGACAGGAGTACAAGGAGATGCAGTGTAAAGTGAAGAGAGGGGTGGCAAAGGAAAAGGTGTATGGTGAGTTGTATGACAGGTTAGACACTAAGGAAGGAGAAAAGGGCTTGTACCGATTGACTATACAGAGGGACTGAGCTGGGAAGGAAGTGCAGCAAGTTAGGGTGATCAAGGATAGAGATGGAACTGGAAATGTGCTGACAAGAGAGGAGAGTGTGCTGAGAAGGTGGAAGTAATACTTTGAGGGGCTGATGAATGAAGAAAATGAGAGAGAAGGTTGGATGATGTGGAGGTGGTGAATCAGGAAGTGCAGTGGATTAGCAAGGAGGAAGTGAGGGCAGCTATGAAGAGGATGAAGAGTGGAAAGGCAGTCGGTCCTGATGACATACCTGTGGAGGCATGGAGATGTTTAGGAGAGATGGCAGTGGGGTTTTTAACTAGATTGTTTAACACAATCCTGGAAAGTGAGAGGATGCCTGAGGAGTGGAGAAGAAGCATACTGGTACCGATTTTCAAGAACAAGGGCGATGTGCAGAACTGTAGCAACTACAGAGGTATAAAGTTGATCAGCCACAGCATGAAGATATGGGAAAGAGTAATAGAAGCTAGGTTAAGAGGAGGAGAGGTGATGATCAGCGAGCAGCAGTATGGTTTCATGCCAGGAAAGAGCACCACAGATGTGATGTTCGCGTTGAGAATGTTGATCGAGAAGTGTAGAGAAGGCCAGAAAAAGTTACTTTGTGCCTTTGTGGATTTAGAGAAAGCATATGACAGAGTGCCGAGAGAGGAGGTGTGGTATTGTATGAGGAAGTCAGGAGTTGCAGAGAAGTATGTAGGAGTGGTGCAGGATATGTATGAGGGAAGTGTGACAGTGGTGAGGTGTGCGGTTGGAATGACAGATGGGTTCAAGGTGGAGGTGGGATTACATCAAGGATCGGCTCTTAGCCCTTTCTTGTTTGCAATGGTGATGGACAGGTTGACGGACGAGATCAGGCAGGAGTCTCCATGGACGATGATGTTTGCGGATGACATTGTGATCTGTAGCGAGAGTAGGGTGCAGGTTGAGGAGAGCCTGGAGAGGTGGAGGTATGCACTGGAGAGAAGAGGAATGAAAGTCACCGTCTGCAGTTGGTACAAAACGCTGCTGCTCGGCTCGTTGCCGGGACAAGGAGGCATGACCGTATCACTCCTGTGCTTGCCTCCCTACACTGGCTCCCTGTTATATTTCGAAGTGATTTAAAAATTTTACTGCTCGCTTTTAAGGCTTTAAATGGTATTGCTTCTTTATACATTTGTGATTTATTGACTTGGTATGTCCCCCCTTGACCATTAAGGTCTGCAGATGGAGCCCTGCTGGTTATTCCCAGGTCTCGGTTGGTTACAAAGGGTGATCGGGCTTTTGCTGTTAGAGCCCCCACACTATGGACCCCTCTTCCTGCTGAGCAAAGACGAACTAAGTCTCTAGCTTCTTTTAAATCTCGTCTTAAAACGTTTCTTTTTACGAAAGCTTTTACAAATGTTTGATGTTTGTTTTCATTTTTACTCTTATTTGATCTTACTCTTATTCCTGCCTTGTCTGGTTTATTTTTCCTGTTTTGTTTTTTTTGTTTGTTTTTTTTTGAAGCACTTTATAACATTGTTTTAGAAAGTTGCTATATAAATTTATTATTATTATTATTATTATCATCATTATTATTATTGTAGTAGTAGCACCGGGTGACATCAGCCTCTTTCCCTCCCTCTGCCCTGAAAGTGTTTGCGAAGAGCTGCACGTTTGTACACATATACGATTTTTTTTTTAAATAGATGCAAGATATATTCATTAATCACGCAAAAGATTGACCTCAATGCAAATGCGTCCTCGCTTGTCCAAATTCTGCCAACACGGTTGGAGACACCTTGCAGACGCAGGTGTATCTATCTGCTGCTTATGCATACTCCTGCCCCGCCTTTCTACCAGTTACAAGCCTTATCTCAGCTCGAAAAACTGTAGTCAAAGTGGCAGTGTGTTGAATGTCCTCCATGTGCATGATTTAGCCAAAAAAACCTCAAGACACTACCGCCCCCTAGTGGCGAGAAACCCGTATTTTAAGAAAAATAACATTTCGTGCTGCATTCTTTGTCCTTCTCGGCAGATGTCACCCGAGATATCTAAATAAATTAATAAAACAGGAAACACTAGTTAAGTTTAGTTAGTTACTTATTAACCAAAAAGTTTATGCCTTTATATATAAACTTCTTTGAGCTCTACTGCTGTAAAAACAAAAACAAAAACCAAAACAAACACAAACAAAAAAAACGAAACCCACCATCCACCAACTCCATTTTTACTGCCCAGGAAAAACAACTCCCAATTAGCCTAAATAGGCGCTCAGCAATTTAAAGGGACCTTTCCGTTTTTGCATACTTTTGTTTTCCTTTATAAAGTTGTCATTTTTACAGTACCATCAAGTGTTACACATCCCCAGAGTTGGCACAACCGTAGCTAATTGTATATGTTGCTCAATAAAGACTCCTATACACTATATTAGGGTGTATTAGCCCATAAAAAAAGGAACTTGAATTTTTACTTTTTATTCAAAATTGCACTGCAAACCACAATATTTGGGGGAAATCAGCATAGAAAATTGCACACATTTCTTTGGATTGTGCTCCATGTGTTCTGAAGCTTTTAGCTTCTTCTGTTTATGAGTTATGCCCATCCTTTGAGGCAGTGTCCATGTTTGTTTTTTTTTTTTTTTTTTGCTTTTGTGTTTTGTTTTGTCAGAAACTGTCATGCCTTGCACCAGAAAAAAAAAAACCCCAAAACAAACAATAACTCTGCAATCTAAAAATCCCCATTTTCCCTGCTCCATAGCCTTCATAATCCATCACAATTTGGATAATTTCACAATAGCTTTACTTTCTTTTCCACGTAAGGATCAATCCCATCACCAACATTCCTCTCGTTGCCAGAATAACACAACTCGGACATCGAGTCGTCACAATTTTCCTCAGCATCTCCGCCTTGCAAAACCAGCTCCAAAGCCTCCTTTGTATTATTTGTATCCTTTTCTGTCATTAACAAAGTTGTTGTTGTTTCTTCTTCTTCTTCTCCTCCTCCTCCTCCTCCTCCTCGATTTACTGGCGGATCGCAAACAACTTTAGGGTGCATACCGCCACCCACTGTACAAGAGTGTGTAACATTGTGTCATTTAACCTATTTCAATTCTACCCACCAACCTTGTGTCACTTAAGAATGTAAAGTGCCTTCCTGGTGACTCTTATCCCCTCTCCCTCTCCTTCTGCTCCCAGTATCCCCATCAGATCCCACCCCCTTCCCGTCTCGCGGACTTTATCGTGGAGCCTTTTCCTTTCCACTCCATGCATGGTACAATGCAGTACGATATGTTAGTTTTCTTCAACTCCACAGTTCCCACACTTGTGGCTCTTCCTTTTCCCCATTACAAAAAAAGTGCCATTTAATCATGTGTGATTTAATCTGAGTGTTGTTATGATGATTTCCTCTCGTCTGTTCCTTGTAGTTCTTTGTTATGACCAGCTTTTGCATTTAGTGATACTCCCTTCCTTTTTGGTCTTCCTCCCACCTTTTCTACCATATCTCCATTCCTTTCTTCTTAATCGCTGCTTTCCTTCTTTTTCAAGTGGAAATGGTACCGTTGTTTCCTTTTGCAATGCCTTTTTTGCTAGTTTATCGGCACCCTCGTTGCCTTTCTGCCCCTCATGTGCTGGTACCCAACACAACTGTTCGTCTATGAAGTCTTGGCAAACTATGGTAAAGTTCAATGAGTAAATCTTATCTTGGCAGTTTTTGCTGACTGTATGCTTTCCAAGACGGCTATTGAGTCAATGCATACCACCACCCTATCAGGTCTGACCCCTTCACCCCACTGTAACCCAATAATGCCTGCCATTATTTCTGCTGTATATACTGATAACTGGTTGGAAAGTCTTTTGGAAATACATGTTTTAAACTCAGGGATACATACGCCGATTCCCACACACTCCCGTTTGTTCTTGGCTCATGGATTTAGCTTTCTTGGTTGATATCACACAGGCACTTAACCCCCTTACTTTAAAACTGCAGGGGCCAGACCAACTTGTCACTGTAGCATTGGATAGTGGGAAAGCCTTCTCTGTGAAACTCAGTTTATGGAAAACACAGCTCACAGAGAAGAGAGTTGTCCACTTCTCAACATGCCAGTCAATTATTGATGATGGTGCCAGAGTCAATGCTAATGAGTAGGTGACTGCTATTGACAATCTGCAGCAGGAGTTTGAGCATCGTTTTTCTGATTTTAAGACGCTCGGCAGCGCTTTCCAGTTATTTGCAGACCACTTCTCCCTTGACGTGGGCAGTGCTCCCAAGCACATTTCCAATGGAGCTCGCAGACTTGCAGTGCAACACTGAGCTCAAGGCACAGTTAGAGGCACAAGGAAAGCAAGGACATGCTTGGACAGTTTCTCAGAGAGCTTCCCAAAACATTCCCATAATTGTCCAAACTGTTCAGGCAGGTTATGTGTTTTTTCAGCAGCACTTATCGGTGTGAGGAACTGTTCTCAACTGTGAACTTTAATAAACCAAATCATAGGTCCGGACTGAACCATGAACATCTCCAGGCTGTCCTCAGGGTGTCTACTGCCCAGTCCCTGAAAGCAAATGTGCCTCACCTGTGTCAGCAGATGAAGTGCCAGGTTTCTGGCAAGAAGTAGGCTAAATATGTAGGCCAGGCTACACTATGTACATAGTTACCTATTCATGTGAAAACTCTGAAAAAATGTGAAATAATGATAAAAAATTATGTGAAGGTTATACAGTTGAACAGCATTTTCTTCATCCTTATTGCTGTCAAGTGGCCCCCAGATAATTTTAGTTTGAGATCCCTGCTATATTCTCTAACACAAATGCCACATTTCGTCCCCTTATCCATATGGCCCCATTGTCTGTCTGCAGCGCTGATTTGAACCATCTAATCTCATACCTTGTCCATCGTTAAGGCGCATCAGTGATCTTTTATCCAACATTTCTTCCTTTATATTCCAATTACTGTGTGTAACTGTTACCCCGTAAGCTGCTGTGTGCATTAAAACCCCCCTACCATATTTTCTTTCTATATATCTACTACTACTACTTTCGGCTGCTCCCATTAGGGGTCACCCCAGTGGATCATCCGTTTCCATCTCTTCCTGTCCTCTGCAACTTCCTCTGTCACACCAGCCACCTGAATGTCCTCTCTTACCACATCCATAAACCTCCTCTTTGGCCTTGGCCTTCATCTTTTCCTCTTGCCTGGCAGCTCCATATTCAGCATCCTTCTCCCAATATACCCAGCATCTCTCCTCCACACATGTCCAAGCCATCTCAATCTCGCCTCTCTTGCTTTGTCTCCAAACCATCCAACCTGAGCGGTCCCTCTAATATACTCGTTCCTAATCCTGTCCTTCTTCGTCACTCCCAATGAAAATCTTAGCATCTTCAACTCTGCCACCTCCAGCTCTGCCTCCTGTCTTTTCTTCAGTGCCACTGTCTCCAAATCATATAACATAGCTGGTCTCACAACCATTTTGTAAACCTTCCCTTCAACTCTTGCTGGTACCCTTCTGTCACAAATCACTCCTGACACTCTTCCCCACCCACTCCACCCTGCCTGCACTCTCTTCTTCACCTCTCTTCTGCACTCCCCATTACTTTGAACAGCTGACCCCAAGTTTTTAAACTCATACGCCTTCGTCACCTCTACTCCTTGCATCCTCACCATTCCACTGTCCTCCCTCTCATTCACACATATGTATTCTATCTTGCTCCTTCTGACTTTCATTCCTCTTCTCTCCAGTGCATACCTCCACCTCTCCAGGCTCTCCTCAACCTGCACCCTCCTCTCGCTACAGATCACAATGTCATCCGCAAACTTCATAGTCCATGGAGACTCCTGCCTGATCTCGTCCATCAACCTGTCCATCACCACTGCAAACAAGGGCTCAGAGCCGATCCTTGATGTAATCCCACCTCCACCTTGAACCCATCTGTCATTCCAACCACACACCTCACCACTGTCACACTTCCCTCATACATATCCTGCACCACTCCTACATACTTCTCTGCAACTCCCATCTTCCTCATACAATACCACACCTCCTCTCTCAGCACCCTGTCATATGCGTTCTCTAAAGACACCATGCAGCTCCTTCTGGCCTTCTCTACACTTCTGTCCATCCAAGTGGATAAGACAAGTCAGCGCCATGTTTAACTTTAAAATCAAACTGGTTGTGCTGTTAATAAACTCATTTAATCTATCCAGCTGGATTCTTTCTATGATTTTTGAAAATAAAGCCGTCACCATAACTCAGCAATGTTGTGTGTTCCAGAGATTATATCTACAGTGCATGGTAGAGATGTTTAATAGTTGCTTCATTCCAAAAATCAATAACATCTCTCCTTAGCAGCTTCTTAGCCATGGAACCAGCCCCCATGGCTTGCTCATATTTACAAGTGAAGCAAATGGCATACTTGTATCTTGCATTAGGAAGCTCTTGTACTCCAGCACAGGCCTGGGTCTGCCTGCCATAGCCCATGATTTAAAGGCTTTGCGGCTTCAGAATGATACTCAGCTACATACTTGTCCCATCCCGGCCTGATTTTATGTGTCTTATTTTTATGCTTGTATATTGGAATATTGGGAGAAGGATGCTGAATATGGAGCTGCCGGGGAAGAGGAAAAGAGGGAGGCCAAAGAGGAGGTTTATGGATGTGGTGAGGGAGGACAGAGGAAGATGCAGAGGACAGGAAGAAATGGAAACGAATGAGCCGCTGTGGCGACGCCTAACGGGAGCAGCCGAAAGTAGTAGTGGTATTTTTATGCTTGTAGTAGGGCTTATTGCCTCCATATAGAGCACTTGCTATATCATTATACGTGGAGCAGAGATCGCTCCTATGCTTCACATACTTAGGATTAACGTCACTACAAATTGCATCACTAAGTAGACGGATATTTATCTGTATGATTTGTCTGTATAAGCGTAATAGCCTAAGATGTCCTCTTTTGTGAGGGTTGACAAGTCCAGTTTTTATGTGTTGACACTATTTCCATCTCTAGATAGTACAGGCAGATGTTCAACATGTATTGACAAAGCACAAGGCATATGATCAGCCATTGCTGCCCCATACAGAATACTCATACACCCCAATGAAGCATGTGCATCAGCTGCACTAATACAATAGTCCAGCCATGACAAAGTGCGCTTGGCTTCACTAGTGGATGTATAACTACCTGCAGGCAAAAGCACTTTACTTGACAATATGGAATTATTACTGAGCCATGTGACTGGCAAATAATGAGCTCCTGCCTGAGAGATCCGCATTCATATCCCCAGTGACATATACACTGGAGGAAGTATTATCTTGAATAAAGGAACTGATGAAGGCAAGCCTATTTAGATAGTCATCCTCATTCTGATGGCATTCATACGGTGTATACATTACTCTGTCCCAATGCATGCTTAATTGACAAATCAAAAATCTTTCTTTCTTTCTTTCTTTTCCAATTTAATACTCCCCCCCCCACCAGTATTCAAACTTGATCCCCCCCCCCCTTGGGTACTTGCATATTAGAACAGTCCTCCCACAATACCAGGAGCCTTGTACTAAATACAGAAAAATGTACTTATGCTGCGTTCCAGACAACTTGGAAGTCGAAATTTCCTGACCTCCTCCTAGAGAAAGTACAATCGAGCGCTACTTAAAGTCGGAGTTCCTCCTTGTAAATGGTAATCCATCAACTAAAAAGGCAACATAGAATATATTTGCCTGTATTCAATTAAAGTGATACGTACTATCATACAGTAAAACTTGTTCTGCATGTAAATTGATGCCAAAATATGTCACCTGGTTATGGTAAACAATCTCTGAAACTTATCTTTTCTGCACAAAACAAATTCAGGAAAAGGTTAAAAATACCTCAAAAAGGGAAAACTTTAGGAAATACACATTTACTGACTTTTGCAGATACCTACCGGTGTAGCTAGAAGGGAACATAGTTAACGAGTAACGTATATTTCTGTCATTGGGCCAGGGAAGAAGGTTTTCAATATAAGTAATTATTGCCATTCAGTGTTACAATCACACAAACATTATATATTGTATAGCAGGTTCCTGGTTTACAAAGATTAATCATCTCCTCACCAGGTCTTTACCCATTCACATTATCATTTAAGATAACTTTTATTTGATACTGATGTAGACTAATTGGGTCCCATTCAGTCTCACAGTAAATTTAGATTTTCGGACGAGGGACGAGCTCAGCCCCTGACTGCTCCCCTATACCAAGCAGAATGGGACCCCAATTCCTAATTCCTTGATGAAGGAAGGTGGCACAGTGGCGCAGTGGTTAGCGCTGTTGCCTCACAGCAAGAAGGTCTTGGGTTCCAACCCCAGGGTTGTCCAACCTTGGGGGTCATTCCAGGTTGTCCTCTGTGTGAAGTTTGCATGTTCTCCCCGTGTCTGCAGTGGGTTCTCCAGTTTCCACCTCCATCAAAAAGTCATGTATGTTAGGGTTAATACTCCTGTCTGCGCCCTTGACCGAGGCATGGCAGACGAATTGGAGCTGGTCCCCAGTCCCTGCATGGTGACTGCCCACTGCTCCTAGCTACACAGCTAGGATGGGTTAAATGCAGAGAGGAATTTCCCTATGGGGATCAATAAAGTATCTCCCAAAAAAAAAACCAAAAAACCAAAAAAACCCTCACAATCAGGATGTAAAGTTTTCTTCTATGTTAGTTTGGCAATAATTTTCAGACCAGTCTTCATTATTTTCAGCATACTGTTGGCAAGTCATAGTAGAAACATGGCAGATAATGGCTTAATAGAGTTGCACATCTATAAACAAGGGTCTGCTGTTATTGACATAATAAACAGCTCATCGCATGATCAATTCTTGATTACGAGACAGAGAACAGCGGCAAGGGAAAGAGACAGCAAAGCGAGAGTATGGAGGGAGAGTCCTCTAGTGCCAGCAACTCAATCAGTGTGTCATTGCAACCACATGACGGCTTCACAAGGGAGAATACCCTGTAATAGACTTAATGAGGCAACACCTTGAGTCAGATGGCAGTGAACTCCCACAGAGCCTAGCTGAGCTCAAGGCTAAAACGACCACAGGATACAAGAAACCAATGTGGAGGGATGTGATGTGGTCAGTAAGCTATCTGACCATGTTGGCCAAGTGTCTGATCCACACAGAGTTTGCAGAACGTGGCGAACACTTATGGATGCTTAGAAAAAGTCAAAAATAACAGTCATGTTGCAGGGAGGCGCTTTAAGTTCTTTAATGAAATGGGGGCTCTTTGGGGAGGGGGGGGCATCGTGGTGTAGATTTCTCAGTTGTGGGAAGGTCAGAGGGAACTGACTGTTACGTATCACGAATCAAGACCAGAGTAGCGAAACCCAAAGGACTGGCGGACACGGAGCACCGAACAAACCCGAAGGCAATTTTAATGCAGGAAAATAAACAACACTGCCACAGGGACGATGACAGGGGACTCTCAGGTGGGGGTTGCTGTTGTGTCGATGTGCGTGAGACCGGCTACCAAAGTTCGAATCCGCAGGGCGAGGGGTCGTCCGAGGAAGTCCGGGTCCGAGATCCAGGAAATCAAGTCCGAAGTGAGGGGTCCAGGGAGAGAGAGAGGCGGAGGGAGATCGCTGGAGGGGTCCGGGGAAAACGTGATGGTCGCTGGGGACGAGGAAAACAGAAAACAGCGAGACGAAACACACAAAAATAAAAACAGGAACAAGGGAGTTCGATACCGCGGAACAAAACAACAGCGTGGGAAGAGGAACGAGAAAAGGGTCGGCAGGAAATCACTGGAATAGGCTTGTCCGAGCCGTACCGCAGGGAAGCCCAGAGAGGCGGTCTGGGGGGCTCCTTGTAGAGGGCTGCCTGATTGCTGCAATACCACTCACCACTCACAAAAGTATGTGTATTTCACATTATGGGGTTAAGTTTGTGGAATGGTCTAGAATTCAAGGGTGCCCAACTCCAGGCCTCGAGGGCCGCAGTGTCTGCGGGTGTTTGTTCCAACCATGCACTACACCACCTCATTTAACTAATTAGCTCACCTCTTGGACCAAGGAGGGAAAGGAATTAGTTAAATCAGGTGGTGTAGTGCATGGTTGCAACAAATACCTGCAGACACTGCGGCCCTCGAGGCCTGGAGTTGGGCACCCCTGGTCTAGATGAAGAACTCAAGGAAAGCACAAGTTTAAATCAATTTAAAAAGAGGTACAAAAAACCCAAAGCGTTTTAAAGAGATACAAGGATGAGGGGGAGGTTTTGCTCCTCTCATGACCGTGACACTCATGGTGGATGCTATTGTTGTTGTTTCTTGGAGATCATTGTTATTGTTTTCTTTGTTTTTTTGTTTTTGATATTTTATTGTTTTTATGTTTTATTGCTTTTATTATTTTCTTATTGAGTCATTGTGAGATAGATATTGGGAATGACCCACTCTGACGTACAAAAAACTAAGTTTATTATTTAGGTTTATCAACCGAGCATTAGAGAGGGGGCAGGAATTTATAACTAGTAACCGCCTCCTGCTCCTTTTTGAAAATATAATTTTTGTTGGATTCTCTATTGAGAATTCTTTTTGAATTCTTCTGGTTTTATTTTTATCGTTTGTTGTTTTTTTTTAATTTATGCTCAGTCATTTTTTTTCTTTTATTTTGCACAAAATAAAGACATTTGAATTTGAAGTCAGCTGGTGGGAGGGCTTTTTCTTATCGGGCCCTGTTCTTGTGGAATAGCCTGCTTCTGTCAGACAACCAGAGTCTGTTGAGGCCTTTAAATCCAAACTTAAAACTCGTTTTTTTGCCATAGCCTACAATTAGTTGCCTTTGAATTGAGTACTTCACACCCTTTACTGCATGGCA
The DNA here is from genome assembly GCF_029633865.1 of Lampris incognitus. Lineage (NCBI taxonomy): Eukaryota > Metazoa > Chordata > Actinopteri > Lampriformes > Lampridae > Lampris > Lampris incognitus. Next base: position 12,207,426 of record NC_079219.1, read on the forward strand.
GGTCGGTTTCTGTCTCGGTGAATTTACCAACCACTGTTCTGCTGACGAGATTATAGCGTATAGATGACTGACTATTGCAAACTGTTATCTTCTCTCACACTTCTTTTCTCTTTCTCTGAATGATGTCTTCTCCTTTCTTTTCTTCTGTGTGTGTGAATGGTGTGAGTCTCCCCTGTGTGCACGTGTAATCTGTCCTCCTCGCAGGTCTCCATTGGTGGTTGCCACATGGACACTGCTTGGCATCCCCCTCATCACATGTTCTTTTGATATATATCTTATAAATCCATATCATTTTGTAATCTTGTTTCAATGTTATATACTTCTCTCACTCAGGTGTGTGACTAATTTTTTTACATTTTTTTGTCTACATGGTGATGGTGGTCCGCGTGGCTCAGATCCTGGGCTGTTCCGGTAGCATCTGGACACTGCTTGGCATCCTCCTCATCGTATTCTTCATATATTTTATAATTCCATTATAATTCCGTTATTCTCTTTCAGTGTTGTATTGTGTAAATTGTGCAAACACAACATCCATTGCACGTTGTCCGTCTTGGGAGAGAGATCCCTCTTCTGTTGCGCTCCCTGATTTTGTTTTTTAAGGGCGCTGTTCCTAATCCGATGAGAGGGTCCAAGGACGGGACGTTGTGTTGCCGTAAAGCCCATTGAGGCAAATTTGTAATTGGTGATATTGAGCTATACAAAATAAAACTGACTCGACAGAAAACACTTTATCAACGCGCGATAGCCTCTAATTCTATCCTACCCCGTTCTGTTCCGTTGATATAATTTCTGCAGGGTAGTAAAAGGTTAATAAAACAGCTACGATTTGTTGTGGCGACATGCCCCCTCCCCACGTAGACGTGGGAGGGGGCGTGGTTACGGGTTTGAAGACGGTGACAGGAACAACGTGCTTATGTATACGGTCACAGCCAGGCAGGAGAGTTATAACAGCCGCGCTTCACAGTGCAACAGCTCCAGCAAGCCTTCCTGCACCGAACACAGTGGTGGACAGACGGACTTGAGAAGATATAGTTCCCCAGCAAAACAGATTCTAACATGCACTGGGAGAAATGTGAGTATCGTTTTTTGTTTTTTTTATTTGGAGAGGTAGGACCTCTTATTGCATACTAATACTCCGAAAGATGGTCTAGTATGTCTTATTGTTGTGGGTGATTGTCACGTTAAGCCGGGTATCAAATTAACGAGGCTGCCGCACAGGGCAGTTTATCGCAAGGCCAGCGGAGCTTTCTCCCCGTGCTCAATATCACCGAGGCGGGGGGCGGCGCGGTAAAATAGTAGCGTTCTCATCTCATCTCAACTCCCCCTAGACAGCAGCGGCGCACTTGAATCTCGACTGAGAGTAGCGACCCCGAAGTTGGAACGAAACTGTGTAGTATCTCTCGCTCAGAAAATAGCCCCAGCGTTCAACGAGCGATTCGCTGAGCACCTTACGTTTTATTCTTAAATGTATTTGCCTCTCGATGGGCGAGATTTGGTAATTTCTGTGAACTCCGGGCTTAATTCGTCTACATTTCACACGGGGAAACCCTAATGCGCCCCCACCCTGACCCCGGTGTCTTTCGGTTCCCCTTAGCGCAGCGTGTGACGAGGGGAGTGAGTGACGTCAGATTTCAAACGCAGAGCGGCGTGTTCGTGACAGCCGGTGGCCACACTCGCGACGGCGTTCCGCCGGTATCGAGTCTTGGCACGGGCCGAGTCCGAGATTGTTGTCTGCGCGGGTCCCGTCGCGCGGAATAGAAAGTTACCTCGCGCCCCTGCGTGTTGAGGAAGTTGTCTTTGGCTCTGTCATCATCTTCTTCTTCTTTTTTTTCTTTTACTTTTTTTCCGCTTTCTTTTAATCGGCAATTTTGAGCCAGCGGGTCTCCGGAATCCCCATCTCCCACGCACATGACTCAGTGTCCAGGGGTTTCCACAACGCCGGTTTGAATGTCACCTAATAGATCAAGTAAAAGCGAAGGGGTGGAGTTGTTGTTGCGTTGCCCTTTCGCAGTAATTTGAAACGCCACCGCGCGCCGCGCCGTTCCCGTTTCTGTCACGTAATTCCAGGGACAACCGTGCTCTGCGCGAGGCTCGGCGCGAGGCTACCCGCCGTGTCGCCGCGCGGCGACAGCTTCCGTCTAGCTTAAACGTTGAGCGGACGGGAACGAAGACATCACAGGGTGTGTTCCGAACGATGCCACCCCGAATTCGGCTCCGATTCGTCTGTTGGCACCGTGTGAACTTCGAAGGTACCGATGACATTAGGGAATTGTCAAGTGACCTTTACCGTGGATTACGTCATGTGTGACGCAAAGGCGTTCCCGTTCGGGGACGCTCTTCTCACCCTCTGCCGGTGTTGCGTAAAAAAGAAAGGGAACTTACACGCGCTGCTGAGTGCAGTGCGCGTGAGAGCTGTGAGTGGCAGGTTCATTCTTCCCTCTCCTAACGCATCGCTGCTCGCATTTGCATGAGGACATTTCGGCTGCAGGCGTGCTGTTTACTGTTTTTTTTTTTGGTTCCTTTTTTGAATAATGACGTTTGCGTGGTTTACCGTGGCCTTAGTAGGCATGCTCTCACTCTCATACAGCGAACAAGACTGAGAAATTGACTTTTCGTCATGTGCTGTGAGAAGACGCCTGTTAAGTGTTGTTATTTGATGGCGCCCTTACTCCCTGTATTACGGTACCAGCCGTATTATTGTTCTGTCTAAGGCTTTACGGTACATCCAGATGCGACGTCGCCGCCTTCTCTGTGCGCAATAGTTGTGTTGTAAACTTGTGAGATAGGGCGACCAGACGTCCCGGTTTGTCCGGGATTGTCCCGGTTTCGAGTTGGGTGTGCCAAGTCCTGACAGATATCTGTAAAATAGTCAAATGTCCCGGTTTTCAACATCCATCCCCCAAATGACCCGGTTTTCACGGCCGTTTAGCCGGCAGTGTGGGGTTGTGGAACACTGACAAAGACGACCTTATATGTTTTGTTGTACTGACAACTCAATAAATATGTTATATTACACCAGTGCAATCCTTGTATTTTGCGTTTACTAGTGCTACTATATAGTCCTCAAATAAACTATGTTTTGGTGGATTTTGGGTGACAACATAGATTTCGTCGTCTGCTGAGGCGCTGTCCATGGTGTTGAAAGGTGCGCTCGCTGGGTGCGCTGGCGACATTTGGACATTTGATCATTGCGAAAAAGAATAGCAAGCTATATTATAGCCAACACTTATTCAATGTGTTTTAGGGCTAAAGTGTGTGAAGTTAAAAAAAAAACAAAAAAACTCGGCTACTCTAGCCTGTGTTTTTTTATTTTGGCGAGGGGGGATACAAACCCTTCAATGTATCATGTCCGGCGAGACAGACAAGCTTGTGAGCGCGTGCATGTGCGTGCGTGCGTGCGCGCGCGCGCGCACGAACGTGCGGTACACTTTGTAGGGTCCCGGTTCGGGATTCTGAAAATCTGGTCACCCTGTGTAAGAGTCGGTAGCAGAGAGCCAAGACCTGCTGTATCTGCCTATACAAATATGCCTAACGTTAAAGGCTAAAGAGAAAACCGAGTCAGGCTTTGCTTATCCTCATTGCGCGCCCCAGCTCAACAGGTTACGGGCCCGGGCAGAGTTGGACACAAGCTAGCGTTCCGGAAGAAGTTTAACGCGATGTATTACGCGGAACTTCCACAGGCTATGTGGGCCAGCTTGGAGATAAGTGAGCGTTTATATCACAGAGTTTCTTAATCTGTGTTTATATTCTCGGAAGACGTTTTACGCGACGTATTATGCGTTAGCCAATGACGCTAACAAGCTAGCTTAGCAAAGGAAAAAAAGCATAGCAAGCTGGTAGGCCACGGTAAAGTTAGCGCGTTAGCAAAATGGCAAGCAGAGCAACGGGAGTCCTGGCAACGCAGCTTTTGTTCGACGGATCCGAAGATAAGTATGACCTTTGGGAAACAAGACTCCTAGACTGTTTACATACTCTGAAGCTAAGAGACTATTTTACGTGAGCCCACCGGCGGCGCTAGCTAAGACCAGTTAGCTGGAGAGAGGAGGAAGAATGCTGATTGCTATGCTGCGCTAATAAGACTGACAGATGATAACAGCCTCTCGCTGATAAGACATGAAGCCGCTGATGATGGCAGGAAGGCTCTGAGAATACTGAAAGAACATTATTCCGGAAAAAGCAAGCCGCGGATAATACATTTATACACATCGTTGGCCAAGCTACGCATGGCAGATAACGAGAGTGGTACCGACTACATAATAAGGGCGGAGAACCTCATTACGGCTCTGAGAGATGCAGGCGAGACCATGAGTGATGGAATGACCGTAGCCATGATACTAGGCGGGCTACCAGACTCCTTTAAGCCGCTAGCCGCCCACATAACGCAAAACGAAGACAACTTTACGTTCGCAGACTTTAAATGAAGACTACGGGTCTATGAAGAGGCGGAGAAAATGAACACGGCAAGATCTACGGATAATGTGATGAAGACGTGCAGGGCAAGGCCGAGGCCCCACCAAGGTGCACGCTAGCAACAGAAAAGATGAAGATGCCAACATGACGTGTTACAAGTGTGGGATAAAAGGGCACAAGGCAGGAAAATGTTTTCGAAACGTGTGGTGCAGTTACTGCAAAAATAATACACACCAAGAATCCTGTGCAAGAAAAAGGGGGAACAAGATGGTGTCAGAAAAGTCGCGGAGGAACAAAATAGCGACCAAGACCATCTGTTCAAGGCCAAGCACACAAAGAACGAGAGACCACCAGACAACTGTGAAGATGAAAAGCATCATGGTGGATGCAGGAGCAACATCCCACATCGTCAACGACATTGGAAAGTTTAAAAGCTTCGACAACTCATTCCAGCCTGACACCCATTCAGTGAAGTTAGCTGATGGGACCAAGTGCAGTGGAATAGTACAACGAAGAGGAACGGTGATGATATGTCTGTCTACTAGACAGCGCCGGGCGACAGCACAGAGCACAGCTACGGGATACACTGTACATGCCTTCATACAAACAGGACATTTTTTCGGTGGCAAGAGCAACAAACGGAGGGGCAACAATCACATTTCAAGAAAGGGGACAGCCGCATGGTTACCAAGGATGGTAGCAGGTTTGACATCCACGAGTGGAAATTTGTATTACTTGCCAACTGTTGAGGAGAGTGTTGACCAATGTAAAGGGTGTCACGACATGCAAACTTGGCATGAAATTTTGGGTCATTGTAACTACGAAGATGTACAAAAGTTCAGAGGTGTAAAAACGAGGTCCAGAAAGTCCAAACCATGTATTTGCTCCACTCATGCACTACACCAGCAGATTCAAGTCGATACCACTCCTCAGCTAGGTAGGGAAAACTAGCTAATGAAATCAGCTGGTTTAGTAACATGGTTGGAGCAAATACACGGTTTGGACATTTACTTTCTGGACCTGGTTTTTACACCTCTGCAAAAGAGATGCGATCACTGGAGGAGAACGAGACCTTCAGCCTCACCCAGTTGCCACCAAGTAAACAGGCAGTGGAGGGTAGATGGGTCTACACACTCAAGTGTGACATTGATGGATCAGGTAAATACAAGGCGAGATTCGTAGCAAAAGGCTACGGTCAGAAGCCAGGAACTGACTACGAGGAGACATTTCACCCACAGCTGTTATGACAAGTGTAAGCGTGGTCATGCAGAAGGCAGCGCAGGAGAACCTAGTCTTACACCAGATGGACATTAAGACAGCCTATTTGCATGCATAGGTCAAGTTAAAATGTCACAGAAGAGATATGTGAGCAAAATACAGGAGAGATTTGAAATGCAAGATTGCAGGTCTATAGAGACTCCATGTGAGCCAAAACTTGAGTACTCAGAAAATGATGAAAAAATGAAAGAGCCAAGAAAGTACAGAGAGGCAGTGGGAAGTTTAATTTACTTGTCCACATGCACTCGACCAGGTGCAAGTTTCGTGGTCAGTAAACTATCTCAGCACTTTGCTGAACCAACAGGAGAACACTGGAACACTAAAACACGTGTTCAGATAACCTCAAGGGTACAGCAGAACAGGAGTTATGGTTCAAGAGAAATGACACAGAGAGACTGGGTCTGAGAGTGTACAGTGATGCTGACTGGGCATCAGATCTAACAGACAGACGTAGTACATCAGGCTATTGTGTCAGAAGGAAGCTCTTTGATCTCATGGAAGACAAGAAAACAACCAACAGTAGCCCTATCTACTTGCGAAGCAGAGTACATGTCATTAGCATCAGCCATACAGGAATGTATCTACCTAGAACAGCTACTCAGAGGTATAGACAAATACCAATATGCACAAACAAAGGTGTATGAAGACAACCAAGGTACTATAGCCCTAGCCAGAAACCCAATAAACAGGCAGAGGTGCAAGCACATTGATATTAAGTACCACTTCATAAGGGAAACTGTAAATAAAGGAAAGGTAATCTTGGAATACTGTCCTACTGAGCAAATGATTGCTGATGTAATGACAAAGCCAGCCACCAAGCTAAAGCTAAAGAGGTTTGCTAAAGACATGTTTGGCACTTAGAAGCGCAAAGAGTGTGTTCTCATTGTCAAGGTAAAGAAGAAGCCCCCCCCCCCCAGGTAACCCAGTGAGCTAAGAGCGAGTGTTAAGCGTTGTTATTTGATGGCGCCCTTACTTACTGTATTACGGTACCAGCCATATTATTGTTCTGTCTAAGGCTTTACAGTACATCCAGATGTGACATCGCCACGTTCTCTGTGTGCGATAGTGTGCTGTAAGCTTGTTGTAAGAGTCGGTAGCAGAGAGCCAAGACCTGCTGTATTTGCCTATATAAATATGCCTAACGTTAAACGCTAAAGAGAAAACCGAGCCAGGCTTTGCTTATCCTCCATACGAAAGAAGAAGATTACGCACCCCAGCTCAACAACGCGTTATAACTATTTGATAGAGAAAACACGTTTGGGACAGCCGGGCCACGAGAACATTAAGTTCGCTATGGCTGTACAGTCGTCATTGAATCCTCAGTCCAAAAGAGTCCAGTAATTTAAATCATTTTAATTGTGTCTCCTATGCCGTTTCAACCCCCACCCCCCCAATTTATTGATCAGGGAGGGACCAGAAATGAATAAGTGAATCAAAAACTTTTTTTGTTTTTGTTTTGTTTTTTAGATAGACAAAAATTGTTAGTCACTGTTAGTTTCCAGAACTGCAGAACAAACACAGAGGACAGAATAGTTCCCCTATTCTGTCCTCTGGTGATGGTGGAAATACATGGTTGAAAGAGTTCAAGAGATATTGAACTTTCCTTGTGGAGAGGAAACTGAAAGATAAGAGAACTGTGTTGGCTATCCTTCCTCCTGACGAGTTAACTCTTCAGCTAAATGTTATTGTCGTTACTCATTGTACACCAAGCATGCCCACATCTCTTCATCAACACAAGTGAATGAGTAAAGAAGTGCCACAAAATCCCCTCATTTTGGGAAAAGAAGCCAACGTGCTGTGAGTAACAACACTTAAATGTCATGCTAACTAGTCAGTATGCTACATGACTGTCCTCTCTCAGACATGGCAGAGAAGTTAGTCTGTTTTAGGTGGGCAGGTTTTTTTTTTTTTTTTTTTTGCTGTGTTGCCTTTGTGAGATTGACAGAAAGCACAAGGCAATTGCACGTGTCAGTCACATGTCTGCTGCACACACACCAAAGGCAGGAAGATGTGGTTTTGAGTCTGACAGCGTAACGGAGTCAGACATTAAGATGTCATAGAAAATAAGTAGTGGCAATCCCATCCAAGGGTTTCTGATGAATCTGTCTGGTTCACCTCATGCAGCCTCAAAATCTATGTTCCTAATGGAGGAGATTGCTCAGAGCTTTATCTCTGCGTACTAGTTCCACATGTCGGGTGGAAATATGACTATCTTTCACGTGTGGGGTGAAGCCTTTGAGGAAATATTACCTGTTTGGTCACATCACCAGAACTGGAAACCTCAGAGATGTCTTGTTTTGTAGTATTTTTTTTTCCTATTTTCACATTTTCCTTTACTTGTTTAGTGGAAATTACGTTCATGATGAAAAATTAGGAGAAAGTGCACTCACGATTTTAGACATTTGATGTGTCTCCCAAGGAAAGTGCAAACTTGACATCATGTACAATGAGGTGTAATCTGTCGTAATTATGCAGGAAATTGTCATTTTACTTTGAGAATGTGATAAGAATGTGATGTAGGCTCATATCACAACTTCAGCTTGAATATCTATTTCTTGAGCAGAATTTATATCAGTTAATTGCATGAATCTGAAATAGTTCAAAAAGCCAAACGTCATCCACTCGGATGAATCTTTTATGAGCTTTGCAAAAATTGTCTCTACAAATTGCGAGGGTTTTTCTAACGGGCTTTCTTCTTCTTCCTCAGCGCCAAAGGAGAAGTCGTGTTACACTCTTTCCACAGTGAAGAAACTCTTGGAGCAGAAGAGAAAGCGCGAGACTTCCTCCGGGTCCCCTTCGGGCTCCACAGCAAGTGCAAGTCCTGTCCCTGCCGCGGCTGTCCCAGTAAGACACAATGCAGAGGACGAGTTTGCGTCACCACAATACATGATCAGGAAATTTTATAAGCTTGTTGGTTCTATGTGTAACCCTCTTTTCTTTTTTCTTTTTGGTTCTAGCAGGTGTCTACAGCAGAACCAGCAACCTCTACCGGTAGGAAAAATAGCTCTCATACAAGTAATGCCAAACCTACAGTAAGAATGAGGTAAAATACAGTATGACCTGGTGTAAAAATTAGTTATGGTTGTCAATTTTCAGGTGCATCAAGCAGTTACTCAGACATGGCAGTGGGCTATCAGCAATGGGGGGCTATGGCAGATTCTGCAGAGCCTTTCAGCTTCTACGCCACCTCCACAAGTGTTGGCTATGGTCCAACCTGCAGCCCACCAATGGCTACTGGCTATAGCACACAACAGCAGACGCAGGGATACGGGAACGCCTCAATGTCTCAGAATTATGTAAGAGATATGTCTTTGTTGTCTTTGTTCATGCTGTGACACTCCGCTATACAAGTATACTCTCATTCTGAAGATGAATTAGACTTTTTTTCCCCAGTAACTTTTTGTCATCGGCTAAATTCCATCAGTTGCTACAAACCTAAAAACAAAAAGCTAACTGCTAATTGCGCACAGACAAACTTTTTGTGATATTTGTACCCGTTCCTGACTGGTCGTTCCTGACCCGTTCCTGTCCGTTGATTTAAGATTATGAGTTTGCCTTGGTCGGTCGAATCAACTCTACAGCTGCAGCCTTTAGGGTTGTAGGGTTAGTTGCTAGTCTGTGAATCTCCCTCAGGTTGTTTACATTTCAGCAATATCTCTCTCAGATGTATCTTTTATCAGAAATGCTTATGGACATCATGGTTGCAAAGCAAAAGAAACAGTAATTTGACAGTGCATCCACGCGTGCATTCTTTCTAGCAGGTCTGCCCAGTGACAGCAGCGGATCCCAGTCTGTCTGCCTCCGGGACCGCTCTGGGATCCATTCTGACCCCACAGCTGAGTTTTGGTTTGCAAATGGATCCTGCCAAGCTGGAAGAGGCCAGAATGTTCCTCCAAGGGATGGACTATAATAAAACCACCAGTCAGGATGAAGATGGAGACACGTGAGTGCTTGCTGTTGTGTATGGGCATGTAAGGGTGTGGGTGAATATGACATGCCCATGTGATTACCGAGTAAAACGAATATAAGCACAAATGGTGCCTTGTCACTGCCATATTTGGACATAAGTGGTCAGTTCTACCGCCACAGTGAGGTAAACGTCATTAGACACATTCAGGTTTGTAATCGGGCATCTTCAAAAAACAGATTATTGTGTGCTCATTTGTTTTCAGGATTCTGCATATCTATACAGCCAAGGGGCTCAGGGAGTGGGCCTTCGCTGCTGCAGAGAGGCTGAAGGATTGCGGACAACTCGATGCCAAAGAACACAAGGGCAAGGTGCAGACACAAATACACGTACATCTTCCTCAGTGTTCGAACCACTGTCGTGCTTCATTACAGCTGACGTCTTTAGAGATGAATCTTTGCATTTACACGCAATGCATGCACGCACGCGTTTTGTCTTTAAAGTGATGTTTTGTCATTACTTTGCTTGTGTGCCAGACTGCTTTGCTGGTGGCAGTGACAGCAAACCAGCCGGATATCATCCAAGACCTGATGTTATTCGGCGCGGATGTCAACGCCTGTGACTTCAGTGGTCAGACTGCCCTTCACCTGGCTGCCGAGTACGGCTTCCCTGAGGTCATACAGGTAAAGTGGCTCTAGTCCAGACTTTGTGTTGAGGTGATATACCCCTTTACAGTTGGTCACGGTGATTTGCATATGACACTTGATGTTGTTTTCGGTTGTTACGTCACTGTATTGTATAAAAAGGGGCATAAGTGACCTCTTCAGTCACTCTAGACTGAAGAGGTTACTTATGCCCCTTTTTCCACAGCATGGTACCGGCTCAACTCAACTCGCCCTTTTTTCATTTTCCATTACTGGAAAGTACCGGCATTTTGGTAACTGTTACCACTTTTCTGGTACCACCTTTGTCGAGGTTCCAAAAAAACTGGAGCGGGTACCAAGAACCTACACCGAGGGGTTACGGTAGTGGAAAATGACACAGAAGCGAGTTGAGTCGAGCTGGTACCATGTAGTGGAAAAGGGGCATTAGATGATTGATGAAACGTTTCTCCCAGTAAACGTGTCCAGCTGAACTGATTCAACTTTCTGTGATTTCCTCACCTGGGTTATTGACTATGAGTAAAGACCCTTCACATATTGTTTATGAGGAGAAGGTAACAGAGATCAGACCCAAACTGTAAACCTATTTTTGCAGGTAATTCTATCCAGTCATGCAGTGAACCTGGAAACTCGCAATTTTGAAGGTAGAATTTATGTTTATTCTAGGTAATAATCTGAGGACAATTTATTAACTGAACAAAGAAAGCTGTTATCATTTCTGCTGTTGCCATATGATAACATTATGATTTGCACATTATTCCTTTAGTTAAAGTTACAATCCTGAAGATCATTACTTTTAATTTACTGACTCTTAATGCATATGGCGTTTGTAGTGGTGCTTGAACCTTCTCAATGTGCAGACAACTAATGTTGCAGAGTTTCAAAGATCCAATTTAAGAGTCATCAGAGCTGTAACATGAGCACTGTCCCAGTTGTAAAAAACAAACATGGTTGAACCTGCATTTTAGCTGTTGATGTTGTATCTGTTGGTGAAGCTTCTTCTATGAATTGTTCCACCATATCTGCTTGCTGGCCATGACAACTGTGCTCTTTCAAACTCACCACTACCTGCCGTCTTCCTCTGAATTCGGCCGCTAAACATAAGATCTTAAAAAATTGTGCGCCATATCATTTTTTTTTCTTTGTGAAAATCACCCACAACAATGAAATGACCCACTACAAAACTGTTGCATGATTTGGATTTTGGATGGATTAGCCTAGCTGCTGTCCTAAATACATCAGTGATTGAGAGTATCATAGAAGACATCGGTTTAAATGTCTCTCTTCAGGATTGCATCTTCAACCTTGATGTAAAAATGTGCACATAACTGTATTCGTTTACATATACCTTGGTGTGTGTCCCCCTTCCTTCCCGCAGGCATGACTCCTCTGCACTGTGCAGCCATTTCTCACTGTGAAGTGGTGAAGGGTCTCTCAGCTAGTCGGCTCTTAGACGCCGGCCTTCAGGCAAAGGCGGGGAAGACGCGCTTCTGCCTGCAGATTTTGCTTAATAACGGAGCGTCGCTGCTCAGCCAGGTACAGTGCAGCCCCTCTAGTGCCGTAGATGCCGGAGGAGACATGATCGGCTTTTTGGGATAGTGGAGGAAGTAGAGCCATCCATTATAACTGGCCGTTTTTATAATGGATAGCTATGATGGTATGAAGAGAGACAACAGGATCATCAGGAAGATAGTAGACAATATGTAGAAGAGCAGCATTTTTGAAGCCCAAGGACATTTCTCTGTAAGAGAATCAAGCCATGATATTTCAGAGAATATGCATAAAAAAAAGACACATTTTGTGTGTGTGTGTGTGTGTGTGTGTGTGTGTGTGTGTGTGTGTGTGTGTGTGTGTGTGTGTGTGTTCATATGGAAAACAAGCAATCTTTGTCTTATGAAAACAGTTTGGAATAGAAAAAAATGGCTCTGTTCTCGCACAGTCAGAACTAAATGTGGTGCAGTCCTGAAGCATTTTTCCCCAGCTACTGTCTCCTTGTTTCCTTTTGACTCCTGTGTTTCTTACTCAGTTCATAGCTTCATCATGTTTCTTTTTAACATGGAACGCAATTCTGTTTCAAGGAAATCAAAAGTAACAAGACAGTCCTGCACCTGGCTGTCAAGGAGGGGAACATCGATTTGGTTCGACATCTGCTGAATGTCCCTCTGTCAAACATGAGGGACTTTGTCAACATGAAAGTGAGTTTTACCTACCGCTGCACAAAAGTTAAAACTGAATTTTTGTGTTTGTGCATGTAATCGGCACATCTGCAGATGTTCCTCTATTTCTAAATGCTGACGATTGCTGTCATTCGTTTTCGACTCCTCCGTAGGCTCATGGACACACGCCCTTACACATGGCAGCTGGTCTTCACGGGAACCCCCACCAGGAGGAGATTCTGCGGCTGCTGCTAAGCAACGGAGCCGACCCCAGCATCCGCAACCTGGAAAATGACCAGGCCGCTCACCTGCTGCAGAGCGGCCCCCAAGGAGAGCAGGTGAGTTGTTGATCAGTCTGACGGTGGTTTGTGTGAGGTCAGCAAAGTCTAGGTTGAGGTTACAGTGTCCTTATCGGCTTCTCTGTTGAAAAACCTCCTCCTTATCATCTTTCCATCTCTAGCTCAAGCTCATCCTGAAGAGACGCAGTACTTCTACCCGTCGACGTGTGATGTCCTTGCAGGACAAAGAATGACTGGGATTAGTTAAATTCCCCATGTAGCCCTCCCTGTCTGGCAAAATGGGACCCAATGCGGCCCCCTTTGGCTTGACATGGAGGGAATTGTTTGGTATCTTCTTGTGAGGTGTTAAGGAGTCTCTGGCCTATATGTGGCTGGAGCGTTTTCTTTCAAACAACCTGTTTGACATACCCATATCTGGAAATAATGATTTATGTTCAAATTGGCCAAAGTATGCTTTAGTTCCTTTAAAGCTGAAATTATTTATAGCCAAGTGCTTATCCAACATGTTGGATGGCAGTCGTTCTTGCTTCTAAAATTGAAGTGTTTCTTTCGAATTAAATGAGATATTCGTCTCACATGGCTGCTGCTGCCTCCAAAGTGAAGCACATTTTGGGCTACTAGTGCACCTTTTCTCTCAAAACAGTCATGGTTTTGAGGGTAGGTGTGATAAGCTGCAATCCATGGTTTTTCTCCATTAATAAGTTATTTTATCCATTTGAAAAGTGATGATGATGATGTGGCAGTTGTGTTATACAGACAATGTCACAGTACAACAGTTTGATGTAGAAGGCCGTGAGAAACAGACCTGCTGCAGCCGGTTTTCTCAGGCTACACATAAAGTTTGGCGGCCGCTGTCACTTGTGTGCCATCAGCTCACCAGTAAGCAGTTTGCACCTTTGTAAAAAAACAAAACAAAAACGGGATTCTAGCAGGTGTCCAGGTAGCGTAGCGGTCTATTCTGTTGCCTACCAACACGGTTCAAATCCCTGTGTTACCTCCAGCTTGGTCAGGCGTCCCTACAGACACAATTGGCCATGTCTGTGGGTGGGAAGCCTGATGTGGGTATGTGTCCTGGTCGCTGCACTAGCACCTCCTCTGGTCAGTTGGGGTGCCTGTTCGAGGGGGGAGGGGGAACTTGGGGGGGGTGTGATCCTCCCCACGCGCTACTTCCCCCTGGCAAAACTCCTCACTGTCAGGTGAAAAGAAGCGGCTGGCAACTGACTCCACATGTACTGGAGGAGGCATGTGGTAGTCTGCAGCCCTCCCCGGATCGGCAGAGGGAGTGGAGCAGCGACTGGAAGGCTCGGAAGAGTGGGGTAATTGCCTGGATACAATTGGGGAGAAAAAGCGGGGGGTGGGCGGATCCTTGGACTAAAGCTAACGCAGGCAATCTAATGTATCACAAGCGTCATCAAACTGTACCACAACACTGTCGAACAGCAGTATTGATTGTCTGTCGACCAGCTCAGCATCACACTGGCATGATGGTTCAGTCCGTCTCCCTGCTGGAGTTGTTTCCGAATCCCACGTGTCTGCCACTGTATCAGTGTACATGTGACCCAGGCGAAAAGATTCCTGCAGCGGTGTACAGAGACTGTCTCCCACCATGGGAAAGATGCCAGGCAGTATTATGTAACCTGACTCCGTGGTCCAGATGGATAAAATAACTTTGTTACAAAGAAAAAGTCGTGGCTGTCCGCTTGAAATATTGACCGATAATCCTCGATATGCATCTGTTGTTTTCCAAAATGGATGCAAAACATTTCAGAATGAAACACTTCGATTTAAAGTTAAGTCAAGCGGTGTGGTCGCGTTTCCCCAACGGCTCACACCTCTTGTCTCAATTTGATTTCTATGAAATCGTTCACGTGACCTTTACGACGGGGTTTCTTTGAAATCTCTCGCCGAATTCCCTGTCATAACCCTCCACCAGGATAAGTAATCATATTGGTTTATTGAATGGTGGCCGTGATTTGCATCACCATATGTGCTTAGGTTGAGAATGCAAAACTCTGAAGTCCGATAACTGTAGCATATAATTTAATTATTTTCTCTTTGTTTGCCTCATGCTCTTTTCATAGGGGTGCCTACTGACCCCTGTACATCACAGCTAATGAAACCGGCTCTTACTCAATGGGCCCCTTACTAGGGGAAAAGAAAACTTCATACTATGTAAAACCAACAACTTTGTTTTTTATCTATGTATATGAAACCACTGATGTGTAACAAATTACGTCTTCTTCCTTCAGAGAAATGATTTAAGTAAGCCCTGATACAAATTGTGTGACTAATCAGGTATTTCAGTCATGAGTCACAGCTATGGATCGAAAAGTTCCATCCGCTGCTGTGACTTTCTCTGTGCCCTTTGAAATGGTGCTTATTTATAGACGGTGATTAGATGTAAACCAAATCGTCCCAATAGAAAGCAAGTTTTAGATTTTTGTAAGCCACCCGATCGTAGAATATCAACGTTTCGCACCCGGTTTCCCCCTCCGCGCCATTGTTGGAGTACCTTCAATTTTGAAACGGTTATGGCGTGAGGCGGGCAAATGGGTTGTGAATGGCCTCTCCCAGGTGCCATCACTGTTACTGGATGACTGCTGAAAGTTCACAAAAAAAGGTTATGATGCAACCACCTTAAAACATTGCTTGCCGTACAGTTTTGTTTCCTTTGTTTTATTCCAGCAGAAGCCTCGTTGGTTAAGTTGTGCAAAAAGACTCCAGAAGATTCTTTTGGCTACGCCATTGACTTAGACCTCGTACATGGAAATAACTTAAAAACAGAAGAAAAGAACACGTGTTGTATATTTCAATCAAAAATATACGCTGCCCGGTTGATGAAGTAAAGCGCTGAGTTCATGACCGTGTGAGCATCTGCTAGCTTCCTGGCTAATCCCACATGCTTAATCGTTTCAGAGCAGTTGACAAGGGGCATTAAAGTAACAACCAGAGCAAATTAACAGCAGATAAGGATTACACAGTTAGTTATAATAATCCATGCATTCTTTACTGAAACCTGCACATTTTATTATCTCGCCATTAGATGTAAACGTTAATGGGAGTGCCTCGAGTGATGTGCGTCCCTGTCGGATCGAGCGCGTCATGCAGTCCAACATTTACCAAGTCAGGATGAAATGTGAGGGAGAGAGAGAATCCTTTAAATGGTCTTAATGGAAAGTACCGTGCCTAATGTCATGATTTACACACATACACATAGCATTTGCCATAGGTCTTTTTTTTTTTTTTGCTTTTGGTATTAAAAATGAGAAAGTGAATACAATTCACACTTGGCCCGTTGTGAAGGACATTTAGATGCGAGGCACCAACGACATAATTGGAAGATTTCGCAGCCAGTTAAAATCTAGTCCCAAGTGAATGAAATGTAATCTAAAGAAAATCTTGCATTGGAAGTTTTTTTTTTGGTGGGTGGGTGGTTGGGTGGAGGGACTAGGTTTGATTCTTGACTGAGAAACCAGCCTCGAGTGTCATGAAGGCATTTAACAGTCCACTGATGAATAAACCCATAGTACCGAATGGATCCTGGTTAGGATGTGTTTTAAATCCCTGCGGTTGGTTTCTTCCAGCTGACGAATGCTGGTTATAAGGTGATGATGATGCGTGTGTGTACTCGCCGGCATGGTCCCCATGATGACCTCCCCTCTCTCCGTCAAACACACTGGATGTTCTCTACACAGTCTGGGGAGGTACTGCAAAATAACCCCCAGCAAGATAGCAAGAAGAGTTAGACAGACAAATAAAACACTCAATCCTCCACTTTTACAGTGCCATCCAGTAATATGAGACCCAGGGAGGTGTGTGTGTGTATGAGCCTACCTTCTGTCTTTGGAATCTGGGTGCCAGATGAAGTTGAGCTGCACATAGGAAGAAGAATGAAAGGCACAAGTAAAAATTTATCCATCAGGTATTCATCAGCTGCAATTGTGGATTATTTGCAAACACTTTAAAAAACTGTGGCCACAACTTTAGCCATATAGTGTGGGTTGCATTTCGTCAAAGGAGGTGTACACTATGTTGGTTAGAGACCAAGGTGGCAAAGCGTTGAAACCACAGAGTTCTGAGGTGACTGACAGGCCTAACGGCAGACCAAATGCAGTGATCCTGCAGCTTGTCCTGCTAAAAGAGCTGCTTGTTGTTTCTGAATCGCCATACAAGCGGCATGCCATCAGCTAAGGGGAAGAGACAGTGCCCACACACTGCCAACACACACTCAGGGAGCACAGCGCTTTAATGCAGACCCAATCAAGTGTTTCTCAGGTCCATATAGGACAATACAGAGCGTAACCAAACAGTATGCTAAACATTTTTCTGTCACTTTATCTTACGACTAAGCTCCGGAATATGTTGGCAGTGATTCGGGGTTGTATATGGGGAGGGGGTACAGGGGTACATTCGTAAAGAAGCATCCAGGGAAAGGCAGGGTTGTGGTATTTGGGGAGCATTTTATCTTAGTATTAGTTGAAATATTGGAAAAATCTTGTCCTGTTTGACTGAGTCTCCTCCTCAAAAGTCAGATTCATACAGCATGCACAGGTGCATCATCCACCAAGCCTTGTGCAAACTCTTACTTGGATGAGGATTTTACACATTTTGTGAATTTTTTACCTAAGGAATGACACATTACAATGGTTACAAAGGTAAAGATGTGAGCATATATTTCCCCTAAGGGGTAAAGGCAAGAGGGGAAAAAAGGTGTGAACTTACTTAGGGCTATTAAAATGCCAGAGACGAACATGATTATAGCAAGGATCACCCCTATGGTCCGCAGAGTCTCATAATCTGTTAGGGACCCAAAACGGCAGTTTAACATTGGACTTACTCATCAAAAATAAACCATTAGATCTTGCACAACCAGTCAGAAGGGAAAAACGAAATAAATGCGTCAATGAAACGAATGCCATTGGAACATCTTACCGTAATCAAAGTCACTCTGGTCTGGCAACAGTCCCTCTGCAAAGAGAGCCACTCGTTAAGCGTCACGGAAAGGAAAGCACGGCGCATGCGCACAGATCTGCGCCACTCCCGACCGGCTCCGATTTTAAACCTCATTAAAAGGATGTTTCACTTAGCAAAAAAAAAAAAGTTCGTTGTGACCAAACTTTGAAATTTGATTTCTTGATATTTAATTTTTTTTTATGTCCCATGCTGTATTGTTCTGTATTGTTTATAATTGGTTTATATGTGTGTGTATGTGTGTATGCATATGACGGTTTTCTCTTTGTAATGTTTTGAATCGGATTTGAATAAAGTTTTGTTAAAAAAAACATAATTGAAAGGGCCACACCCGCGTTGCTGCATCTGTTAGCCCGTTATAAACATGTGCTTTACCCGACCACTCCCCAAAGCATAACTGTTTGTTTTTTCGACTTGAGAAATTAAACCTGAGTGTATTTTCGCATGTCCAGGGTGATGAATCCGCCACAGGTTATCACTAAATCATGGACGTTTGAATTTCGTTTGTAAAACTTTTTTCTTTCCCTCCGCGGACCATTTTCTCAAGTCATCGTGTGGTCTTATGGCGCCGCTGTAACGTGGCGCCTTGGACAAATAGAGGCGCCAAAACTGTTCAGCGATACGTCGGGCAGGTCTCGGGTCTCCGCATGCTGTCAGAACCGACGCCTAAAAAAAACCAACAAAAACAAAACTAAAAACTACGCGACTTGTTGTACATAAATGGAAAAATACGTGCAAAAACACGGGTAGGGGCCTCTTCCGCTGATCGTGTCAAGTCAGTTTTATTTGTATAGCCCCAATATCACAAATTAGCCCCTTGGGCTTTACAGCAACACAGCATCCTGTCCTTAGCCCCCCCTCATCGGATTGGGTGACAGTTATCTCGTCATCGTTTGTCTTACCGAACCTCATCTAACTGGGCGAAACCTGCTGCTCGTCCGGTCTAACGAGAGGCTCACGCGTTTCTCCCCCGGGCGCGAGAATTTACTTTATGGTCAACGCAGCATCCTCCAAAAAAAAAACAAAAAAAAACAGAAAAACTAAAAAAACAGGTGGTGTTTTCTAGTGACCATTTAGGTGGAGTATAATAACGTTCGGGATTTGTAGAGGAACGTTTCCGGTACGATCGCCTGGGGTAGCTTGTCCACTGAGATGGCAGGTAGCCCATCACTGCGGTGGGCACGGCACACATCCCGCGCAGCGCTAATGCGGCTGCTGAACCTCCACTTTCGGTTTTGGCTTAGTTGGCGATTCCGGGCTCCCCTGACTCTGCTCCTGCGTCTTCTAGGAATAGACACCCGTCAGCATGAAAGAAACCTCTTCTCCGCTTATTTTCACTGGGACACACCCGTCCACTCACAAGAGTTTATTGAAAAACCTCAAAAAAAAATTTTTTTTCATTGTGTGTCAAAAATAGAGAAAAAATAAAACGAGAAATGGGCCCTGTGATGGCCTGGCGGCCTGTCCAGGGTGGCTCCTCGCCTGCCGCCCAGTGACTGCTGGGATAGGCTCCAGCATCCCGCGACCCTAATTAGGATAAGCGTCTTGGATAATGGATGGATAATGGATGACACACCGCTTCATAAGAAATCAATTAACGAAGTAAACCGTTGTTAATGGTAACAGATCTCTTACCCCCCCCCCATTGATCTAGTCCAAATAGACTAACGCGTCCAGTAGCGTTAGTCTCTTTTAAGCAACTTGTCAAACTTAAAAGTTGCATATTGTTGCCTGCTTCTTTTCTTTTTCTTTTTTTTGGTCCATGTGATTCCCACCAGGTACCTACCTCCCGTGGTAGTCATGGCTGCAGTGTAGAGATGCTGCCTCCTCGTTTCTCCAAAGTACTACGCTTATCTTGCGAGATGCAGGTGCAGGATGGAGATACGGGGCTCACTGGCTGCATGGGCAGAACTGCGTCTTTATCTGCTACAAAAGAAAAGAACCCCCTAGTGGCACAAACGAGGTACTGCGAGAGTGAGTGCAGCAATCCAGCCTGTGGGAATTCCCGTAGTGGCCGGCTGTCAGGCAATGCGGATGGGATCCCTTCTCCCGTCACGCCACGTTTGTCACTCCGCATGCGGCACACAGACGCCATATGGCCCAGCGGCAGATGGCATACTCCGCTTGTGGGGCTATCTGTCAAACATGTCTTGTTCGTGAGGGGTGTATGTTTTTACCTCGCCATTGGTTGCTCTGAATGCTATTAGTTTAGGAATTTCAGCTTGGGTAAATACACTTCGGAGAATGATTGTGCCTACTTGTGCACTCCTCATAAAACAGGTTAATAGGAACTGGTTGAAATTGATTTTAAGTGGACTGCAACACAGTCCAGCAGCCATCTTAGAAGGAAAATACATATTGCACCAGCATCTTATTAACTCCTGCATCCCCCTGCCCTTACCCCCTCCATGAAGAGAATATAGCATAGCTCCCCATATTTTGGCACTTTTATCAGCTAATTTGTCTTGCATCCTTAATGAACCTTTCCAGTGTTTTTACCCAGAAAATATTTTCGGGAAAAACACAGGGTCCATGTTGCCATGTTTAATGGGGCATCAGCGTGATGCTCCAAAGTGTATAATGCAGCGGAGCGCTTCACAACCCGTGGCAGGGAAAACAAAATAAGAAAACCCACCAAGCAACTTGGGTTTACCTTTAATGCATCATTTCATTTGAAAATTAAGAAGAAAAAAAAACAGTATCACTGCAATATAAAATCGCCAAGAGCACAGTAGCAGGATGAAATTGTAAGACACTTCAAGAGTTATTCGGGGTACAGACAGTCCTGGCAGTCTTCAATTCTTATCAGGTCATTTGCTGCCCTCCACTGGCCAGAGTCAGTATCACTATAAGAAGGAGGAGAGGGCTCTTAAGTGGACTTGTTTCGAGACAGCTGCCTCAGATTCAGACAGGAGCCAATGCATTAGAATCATGAATTTTTCCAGGTGCTCACCTGATGTTCACCCACTTACTCAGCTGCAGAGAGAATCGGAGATTAGATTAAACTCTGCTGTCCGTTCTCATGGAAATTTGTTTTGCATCACATGTTCCAACAACAATTAAGACAAACAACATGCAGTATACTCACTCAGCAGCATGTAATGAGGCCATGAATGTGAAAATAAGAGATAAAATAGGACACTGCCACTTACTGCTCAACGTTTTAACCCATTGCAACACAAAAGTAACTTAAATAGTGTGTCTCAAGGAGTTTAGAAAACATACAAAACCCCCTGTACAGTCAAAGGCTTGTTATTGCACGGTGATGATCATTTTGAAATCATAAACATGTGGATTTTGAGATGCCCATGCTTAATTAGGCTATTGAAAATACAGTGTGGCTGAATGTGAGAGGAAAAGGTCCATACCCCCTTGGAACTCCTGCTTCTGCATCAGGACCTCTGGGCCTGAGGGAAAATATTATGGTAAATGGACTGCATTTATATAACGCTTTTCTAGTCTACCGACCACTCAAAGTGCTTAAGCTCTCAGGAACTATCCCCTGGGATTATGTTATCAAAACTTTAAAGGCTTTTTTTTTTTTTTTTTACAAATGTCAAGGGTCAGATGTGTTTTCCGGGATTTTTGCCAACTTTACCTTGTTTTGTCACTCTTTGAGCAGGTACATTTTCGGCCTGTAGTGGGGAAAATAAATCAGGGCATTATTTATCCCAACAGGGCAGTTCTAAATGAAAATGTGGTTAAAAAGGAATTATTTGGGTCTACAAGTGTACGAACTAATGGTTGTTGTAACATAACATGTTCACCAGCTGCTACATTTGACATCCAACTTCTTGAAAATAGCCTTAAAATGACATTGGACCTTTAACATTAGATGCAAGCTTGCATCTAATATTAAACCGTGTACACGTACACACATAACACACGCACACACAAAAAGAGGCATTTGGGACACCCAGAGGTCCACTCTGTCATCATGATCATGACTGGCAGGAAGTGAAGGTCGGTTTGTGGGGTGGAGGTCTGCGATTACTGATTCATTGCTTGGTTTTGGTTAAAGGGCTACCACCAGAATTAAAGGCACTGATTTAAAGTATCGACAGGAGAAAGATGATGCTCTTAAGGGCACTGCTGGGTGGGGATGAGCAGGAGTTTGAAGCGTGAGGGAAATTGACCGCTGTAATTGTGCATGATGCATGTCCACATCTGAGACGAGCAGGACTTTGTAATCCTTTTCAGAAATTGGTAACAGCATGAGAATGACTTAGACAACAAGGGGATCATAATTATAATGACAGTACATGGATATTGTGCACTTTAACCTGATGAAATACTTACTGACGATGAGGGCAATACCCATGAGGAAGAGTACCACGGCAAAAACCAGCCCGCCGATTCTTAGAGATTCATAATCTGAAAAGGAACCAATCAATTTAAAATTATTGCAGAGGTGTATGGACTGTGGATTTAATGATAATAGTTATAATACATTTTATTTGTATAGCGCTTTTCAAGGTACACAAAGACACTTTACATAAGATTAAATAAACATAAAAACAATACACCCAAAACATGTAACACATAACAGTTATCACACATGAAAAGCAATTCTAAAAAGGTAAGTTTTGATTAACGATTTGAACGTGGACAGATCAGTACAGTCCCTGATGTGTTTTGGGAGGTGATTCCAGAGGGAGGGGGCAGCTATGGAGAAGGCTCTGTCACCCCAGGTCCTGTGCTTGGTCCTGTGTGGTGGAGACAGGAGGTTGGCATCGGAGGAGTGAAGGCTGAAGGAAGGAGTATGGTAGTGGAGCAGGTTCGTGAGGTAGCAGACAGCCTGGTTATGGAGGGCTTTGTGAGTGAGAAGAAGGACTTTAATGTCCTACATGATGGACAATGGACTTTTGTGGGGCAGGGAGCTAGTGGAGGTTCTGGAGGACAGGGGTGATGTGGCCACGGGAGTAGGTAAGCAGGTGAGCAGCAGGGTTCTGGATGTACAGGAGTTTGTTTAGGACTTCGGATGATGAGCCGTAGAGAATGCTGTTGCAGTAGTCAATTCTAGATGTGACGAAAGCATGGATCAAAGTTTTGGCAGCAGAGAAGGAGAGTTAAGGGCAGAGATGAGCTATGTTTTTTTCGGTGGAAAAAGGCAGCTCTAGTGATTTGACTGACGTGGTGTTGAAAGGAGGTTGCTGTCGAAAATGATTCCGAGGTTCCGGATGTGTGGGGAGGGAGACAGAGTGGAGTTATCGATGGTGAGGAAAACGTGGTCAGTGGTCTTGACCACTGATCATGTCAGATTTATCACAAATTAATGTGAGGAAGTTGGCTTGCATCCATGATTTAATTTCAGAGAGACGGTCAGACTAGAGTAAGTTGGAGTGGTGATGGATTTAGTGGAAATGTAGAGCTGGATGTCATCTGCATATCAATAGAACTGGAGACCATGATGGTGTATGATGTTACCAAGGTGGAGGATGTAAAGGATGAACAGGAGAGGATCAAGCACTGAACCCTGGGGGATGCCTTGGGACAGGGGGACGGTGAAGGATGTGCAGTTGTTGATGCTGATGAACTATTGTTTTTGATATTTTACTTTAGCCAGGAGACAGCAGTACCAGTGATGTTGAGGGAAGATTCAAGGCGGGAGAGTATGGCGTGGTTGATGGTGTCCAAAGCTGCAGTGGGGTCAAGGAGGATTAGAATGTTGAGGTGGCCAGAGTGAGGAGTGGAGGTCAGCGTTGGTGACTTTAAGGAGGGCTGTTTCTCTGCTGTGCTGTGAGCGGAAACCAGATTGAAATGGTTCAAACAGGTCGGTGGAGATGAGGTGAGCTTTGATTTGGGAGACGACAACACATTCCGTTATTTTCGACAGAAAGGGGAAATTGGAGATGGGACAGAAGTTGCTCATAAGATCAGGGTTGAGTCCAGGCTTTTTGAGAATGGGGGTGACAGCAGCCAGTTTAAATGTATGGGGGACTGAGCCAGAGCTGAAGGAGGAGTTAATGATTTCTGTGATGAATGAGGAAATAGGTGGGAGACCGTCCTTAACAAGATTGGATGGGATAGGATCCAGAAGACAAGTGGAGCTTCTCATTCCTACCATGAGGTTGGACAGCTCCATTTGGGACACGGGGGAGAACTTTGACAGGGGCTGAGTGGTAAAGAGGGGAGGGGGTGGAGGTGGTCAGGTTGCTGTAGATAGTGTCAATTTTAGATTGGAAAAATGAAAGGGAATAGTTGCACTTGTTAACTGTGAAGGGACTGGAGGTATTTCACCGGATTTGAGAAGTTTTGTTTTTTCTATTGTAGAAGAGAGAACCTTGGGTTCGTGGAGCCAGAGTATGAGGTGTGAGTAGTAGGTTGACCGGGCTGTGATGAGAGCATCTTTGTATTGTTGAAGGTAGTCTGAGTAGGCTTGGAGATGCACTGTTAAACCAGTTGTCTTAGAGATTCTATCAAGCTGGCGCTTACAGGATTTCATTTGATGGAGTTCAGGAGTATACCAGGGAACTGAGTGTGTGAATGAGACTATTTTGGTTTTAATTGGGGCCAGCTGATCAAGGCAGGAGGAGAGTATGTCATTATAATACAGGGCTTTATATGTCCACTAAGCCCACTTCCACTCTCCCCTCAAGAACCCTCACTGCTTGTCTACATGATAGACAGATATGGATGACTAACAATTATCTGAAATTCAACAGCACTAAAACTGAGCTACTCTTCATTGGCACTAAACCTACACTCTCAAAAACTAATATTTGCTCACTCCCCATTGCTGGAGCCACTATACGTATATCTGTCTCTGCTTAGGCTAAGAGCCTTGGTGTTATCCTAGATAGTACCCATTCCTTTTCCAGTCATATAAACAATGTCTCCCGGATTGCCTTTTTCCATCTGCGAAACATCTCCAGACTAGGCCCTGTTTTAACACAACACTCCACATAAGTCTTAGTCAATGCTTTGGTCACATCACACACTGACTACTGCAATGCGATCCTGGCAGGCATCCCCAACAAACTTATTCACCGACTTCAATTCATCCAGAATTTTGCAGCACAGATTATTGCACGTTCAAAGTCCACTGACCATGTTTCTCCCCTGTTGATTCAATTACACTGGCTTCCTGTGTCACAGTGGACTAATTTTAAAATATTATTAACATTCAAAGCTCTTCATAATCTATCCCCTTCTTATCTCACAGACCTCCTTCAAAACGTACACTCCATCTCGCTCCCTGTGGTCTTCACCAGCAGGTCTATTGGCGCTACCAGCCATCAACCTCAGCACAATGGGTGCCAGGGCTTTCTCCTATGCTGCACCCAAACTCTGGAACTCCATTCCCCATCACATCCGCTTACTGGACTCCATTACAGAATTCTAAACTGCTCTTAAAACCCTACTTTTTAGACTAACATACTCACTTTAACAGCATCAATTCTTCTTCTTCTTTTTGCTGATGTATGTTCTATTGTGTGTTTTATTGTTGATTGCACTAATGTTTTTTTACTGCTGTGTTTTTTTGTATCTGACGTAAGGTGACCTTGAGTGTCATGAAAGGAGGCTTTAAATAAAATGTTTATTATTATTATATTTGACAAGATTGTAGGAATTATCAGACAGCGGGGGAGGGGAGGCAGACATTTTACTGGCAAGAGATGCAGAAAGAGCTGAGAGGGAGATCAATTTTAAGATTTCTGAAGGATATTAGGGCGGCACAGTGGCGTAGTGGTTAGCGCAATCGCCTCACAGCAAGAAGGTCCTGGGTTCGAGCCCTGGGGTAGTACAGCCTTGGGGGTTGTCCCGGGTCATCCTGTGTGTGGAATTTACATGTTCTCCCAGTATCTGCGTCGGTTTCCTCCAGGTGCTTCGGTTTCCTCCCACAGTCCAAAGACATGTAGGTCAGGTGAATTGGCTGTACTAAATTGTCTTTAGGTGTGAATGTGTCGGCCCTGTGATGGACTGGCGGCCTGTCCAGGGTGTCTCCCCGCCTGCTGGCCCAATGACTACTGGGATAGACTTCAGCATCCTGTGACCCGAATTCAGGTAAGCAGCTTGGATACTGGATGGATGGATGGATTATGTGTTTGACTTTTTGGATGGGGATAGGGATGTCAATGTCCATGGTGATTGCCAGGGGGTCAGAGATATTGAGGTTGAGGCTGAAGAGTTGATGTATTGTGAGACCAGTGGAGCAGACCAAGTCCAGGATGTGGCCACGGCTGTGAGTGGGGAAGTTGATATGTTGTCTGAAGTTGAAGCATTGCAGCAGTCCCAGGAATTCTATAGTAGACGGCAGATAAAATCACCCAGGAGGAGAATGGAAGGTGAGATGGCACATAGCTGGGTCAGAAAATCAGAGAAGTCAGAGAGAAAGGAGGGGTTTGGTTGGGGAGGTTGTAGTTAATGGCCGTGACCAAGGGAGTGGGACTAGACAAATTGAAGGCATGGTGTTCGAAAGAATGAGTGGCAGGAATGGAAATGGTGGTTGTTTTAATGCCATTGCTGTAAACAGCTGCAACACCATCACCCTGCCCCTCAAGATGAGGTTTGTCAATATATGTGAATCCTGTGGGTGTTGTTTGGTTTGGTGGGAAATAGTCCAGACGTTTATGCCAGGTTTCAGTGAGGCAGAAGAAATCAAGGTTACAGTCAGTCATACATTCATTCAGAATGAGGCTTTTGTTATTGTATGAATGAGTGTTGAACAAAACCAGAATCAGATGACATTGCTTTGTGATAGGTTGTGAGGGCTGAGGAAGGGGATGGAGATTGGACTGATTCCCATGTCATTTGTTGTGGCGACGGTGAGGGTAAATGATGTTTGGTACTGATACGGTCAGGAATGGGGGGAGGTCGAACAGCCACAAGAGACAGCCGGCGTGAGCCAAGGATGCAACAATCATTGTTGTGGGCAAAGGTTAAGAAGAGGGTTAAGGAATGCATGTGTGTGATGTAAATAGACAGTCATGTGTGGAGAACAGAACAGTGTGCTGCAAATTAGCAGCAAGCATGCGACTACCTAGCATGTTCAGGTGAAGACCGTCTCTTCTATACAGACAGGAGGGCTCCCAGTACGAGTCAAAGTTAGGAATAAAAACAATGTTGTGTGCCATACTCATGTACTACAGCCAGGACTCAAGGCTGAGAATTTTGCTAAAATGCCCCACTCGACCCAGTGTGGGAATTGGGCCAGAAATAAACGCTGTTTTTGTTGAGAAGATGAAAAAGATGGATAAAATCACATTTTGTCAGCTCAGACTGTTGATGGGCAGTGTCATTGGAGCTGACATGAACTATTACTCTCATAGCTCCTGAAAACGGATCAAGGAGTCCTGGGAGTTTCTCCAGGATGTCAGGCAGGAGTAGTGGCTCCAGGGAAGCAGCACGTGACCGCATTTATGAAACGGATGTTTCGGACTATGGCGTCCCCCTTAATCAAGGTAGTGGGGGGGGGGGGGAGTGACTGATTGACAGTGCTGTCAGGGAAACTCTTGGGAGGGGATGAATGTTGTTGGGCTGAGGGAGCGGCATTGGGACTGGGAGTAACCAACCTGCCCGAACGCTAGGGAGGACGGTGCAGGGGGACTCGTGCAGCAGGACCTGCAGTGACAGTGGGAGCTGGAGGTGGGTCGGCCACCGCAGCAGCCGTTAAAGCAGGAGTAGTCCCAGCTGCAGCAGGGACCAGTTCCACATGGGAAGGGGTAACGTCGGCCATGGAAACAGCATTGGCCACGGGGGCATCAACAGGGTGATCCATGGCATAAGCCGATAGCACGGCAAGCCGATGTGAGAGGTTTATGGCCGGAGGCAAGGTAGCTCAAGGTGTTCCCATCTTGCTACATCTGACTACCACCTCTAACCAGGTAGCCTGTGAGCTGGGAATGAAGCGGGAGGAGGACGGGCAGCGAGATGATGGACCCCAGAGGAGATGGCCGAGTTCATAACTGAGATGGTTTTGGACTGTGATGCTGCAGTGTCAATAAAATCGGATAAAAGCGTCCTTTTTTTGCGGTTCATGCGAGAGCTGTCAGATGTCATTTGTTGTTTTTAGGCAGTCCTTGCAAGGCATAGTAATATTAAACTGGTTGACAGATGATCACAGAAAAGAAAGTTAGCTCCAGTTAGCCATTAGCTCCGTCAGCGGGAGGTTGAGTCCTCACAGTTCTCAGCAGTAGTGCAGGGAGTCAGTGCAGTAATCAATGAGCGAGTAAAAATTCATAAAAGAGGCAAACCAGAGAATCAATCAAAATAACCCAAAGGTCTAACAGAGCTGTTAAAAGTTAAAAAGTAGGCAGAACCACAAACAAACAAACCGCAGCTGGCAACCGTAACCAGAACTTTACAGTTGTACAGTCTCCCTTGGTGTTGTTGGTGTTAACCAATGTAAATTTTACCCCATCCCCAGCAAAACTTTCACCTTCAAAATCCATGAAGTTTTGACAATACTTCTAACATAAACCAGTTTTTGAAACGACTGACAAAACACTAAACACACAAATAAAAAGTGTATTTGCATGAATTCATATGACAGCCCTGATGAATACAATCGAAAACAATGCGGGCAGCTTGGTAACTGGCTTGTTCAACACAAGACTACGGCATAGTTGGCAGAATTAGAAATATTTGGCAGTAGGACTCCCCAAGATTGACCTCAGGGTGAATGTTTTCCATGGCTTCTGGAAAAATGGATGGGAAATGCAAACCCGTCCTAACCTCCCAGATGTTTCCTGGGGAGAGTCAGATGTTAAAGCCCCACGCTGATCCATTCAACACTCACCATAATGAAAAGCACTGTCATAGTCTGGCAGGAAAGAACAGAGAGAGAGAGCGAGTGAGAGAGAGAGAGAGAGAGAGAGAGAGAGAGAGAGAGAGAGAGAGAGAGAGAGAGAGAGAGAGAGAGAGAGAGAGAGAGAACGATAGAAAGAGTGAGAGAGAGAAATAGAGAGGGAGAAAGAGCGAGAGCGAGAGAAGCACCAAATGAGAGGCACATTTACTCACTGACATAGTTCAGAGAATACAACACTCATGCCACCACAATGGCAAACCAGCAGATCTTACAGAGCCACTGATCCTGCCACATACGTATAATATCAACAGTGTTCTGAATATATGCTGCAATTTTGGATTCTGAAAGCACCTTTGAACAAAACTAATGTTTTTCATGGAAATGTGGGGTTATATGTGGATTTGGGGTCAGGTATGAGCCTGCAAGGTGTATGCAAATTAGCTTTATTAGGCTTTGTGTAGGATCTAACGTTATGTCAGCTCCTTGCTCACTAAAACCAAAATGAAGCATGAAAAAACTCACCTTCATGACCATCTACCGCTGAAGCTGTGAATACAAGCAGAGAGACAATTAGTGTTTTGGAGACTCAACCTGATAGTGCTTGAGTGAACAGTTAGTAGTGGGGATGGTGAGGTGTTGAGGGAGCTCTTATGGAGGTCCAGCAGACAAGTTGGGTATTTAAACGATCCTAAAGTCCAGCATTTTTTTTTTTGTGCAAATGACAACATTGTATATAATTAAAAATGAGTCCCGAATATGAAATCAAAATCATGTATGCATAAAATGGAGGTCTTCAGATATAAGGGCATGTTCCTATCGCAGCATATTTGTAATACTGATCTAATGACAGCGATGATTGAATACAGGATTGACTCCCCATAGGAGTCATCTTTCAAGGGAAACACATTCGACCAGCTTTTATCAAGGTTATTTCGGAAACACAGTGCATGGTTATCATTGTGATTGTCTTTTCGCCTTTGCGAGATCCTTATCTGATTGGGGAGACTTGAAACTTGAGTTTCAGTTAATGGCAGCTTTACATGATTGCTAAACCTGAATATGTGGTTGCAGTGCCAGCATGTAATTTCGTTTTTGACACGTGTTCTTTAATGCTTGCTAGGTCGCATATTATTGTATTTGGCAGTCATAGCTAAAACCACCATCTTTGTGTTCCATGAGGTTCCAGGGGTGGGCAATCTTGTCCAGAAAGGGCCGGTGTGGGTGCAGGTTTTTGTTCCAGCCGAGCAGTTACACACCTGATCCCACTAGTCAACCAGTAGAGTCTTTGCTGAGGAACTTGATTAGGAGAAACAGGCATGTAACTGCTCGGTTGGAACAAAAACCTGCACCCACACTGGTCCTTTCTGGATAAGACTGCCCAGCCCTGATAGCCCATATTGCTCATTCGAGTAGTAACTTTTGAACTGACGTAGCATTAAGTCAAGTCAAGTCCATTTTATTTGTGTAGCCCAATATCACAAATTACAAATTTGCTTCAAGGGGCTTTACAGCAGTTACAGTTGCTCAATAAGTTATTCATATTTTTGTAAGCAGAACTGCCCACATTCAAGGAATAATCTTGCCTGTCATTCTCACACCTTTCAAAGGGCAGTGAATAATCTTCCCATAAGCCTTATGATTTGTACTGTGTCAACTGGCTGTTTAAAACAATATGGGAGAAAATTAGTGAAATCATCCTTATAGGATACATGACCAAATCACACCTCCATTATGTAATGAAATTATCTTCTTATGCTTAATTTGAAGGGTTAAGTACCATGATATACAAAATCTCACAGTTGCAAAGGCTTGTCTGTAAAATTTCTTTAGGATGCAGTAACCAGAAAAAAAAAGTAAACTTCAGGGGAAAAAAAAAAGGGAAAGTTAACAAAAAAGTTCAGTGTTTCTCCTACCGAGATGTGACTAAAAGTTTGATTTTTTTTTAGACCAATTTAGCCCAAAACCTGTCCATAAGTTTTTATGGTATGTAAGAAGTTAGACAACAGAGCTGAGGCTGCACTCCGACAGGATGACACAACGGTGCTTTTTTCTGCGATGGCTCATACCGGGATTATCCATCCAACCATTATCCAAACTGCTTATCCTTACTCAGGGTCGTGGGGATGGGTGGCAGGCGGGGAGACACCCTGGACAGGTGGCCAGTCCATCACAGCCCCCCCCCCCCACACACACACACACACATAACTAGGGACAATTTGGTACGGCCGATTCACCTGACCTACATATCTTTGGACTGTGGGAAGAAACCGGAGCACCCAGAGGAAACCATGCAGACACAAGAGAACATACAAACTCCACACAGAGGACGACTCCCAGGGTTGAATTACCCTGAGGCTCGAACTGAGGACCTTCTTTCTGTGAGGCGACATGCTAACCACTGCGCCACTGTGCCCCCCTCCCCTGGAATATCAACCTTATTTAAATACATGCAATGCAATTCAAGCATGAAATGAAAATATGCAGTTAAACTCCAATGCTGAAACAGACAAAGGCATGTTTTCATAAATATTCCATTCTCCGCTATCACATGGAAAACCTCTGCCCAAGGGAGTAGACAGACAGACTGAGATTGACAGATAGAGAGAGAGAGAGAGAGAGAGAGAGAGAGAGAGAGAGAGAGAGAGAGAGAGAGAGTGATTGGGTCTGTCACACGCCGCTAACTTAACCCAATCGGTGGTTTTCCATTACAGTTTTGCACAAAATAGAAGCAATTCTTTTTTTTTTAAAGTCAACAAAACACAATTGCGAGTGGTCTGAGTTTCCATTGAGTGATGACACACGATTAAAGCTGGGGTTACTCATCCTGTGACATCCAGCTTTTTATGTGGTGGAGGCAGTTGACAAGGGATTGTGGGGGGAGCTGAGATAAAGCTGTGTGTCATCAGCATAGCAATGGAAACTTAAACCGTGGTGGCGGATGATCTGACCAAAGGGGAGCATGTAGATGGTAAAGAGGAGGGGTCCAAGCACAGAGCCTTGTGGCATGCCTTGGTTAACTGGAGCTAGCGTGGAACTGGAGTATCTGATGGTGACAAACTGTTTCCATTTGGCAAGATATAACTTGAACCAGAAGAGAACTACACCAGTGCATAGAAAAGTAGCTTAAGGGTTGTCACTGGTCACTTACTACCGGTCTGTATCATATCACTTTCAAAGAGATGCATGTAAGGCTTAATACTCCTGTCTGTGCCCCCCGACTAAGGCAATAGCAAACAGAAAACTGGAGTTGGTCCCTGGGCGCTGCACACTGCCTCCAGTGTATGTGTGTGTGTATGATGGGTTTAATGCAGAGGATGAATTTCCTCACAGGGATCAATAAAGTATAAGGAGAACCGGGTTGAAAGTAACTCTTTTCAGATAAACATCATTTTAAAAGATAGCGTTACAGACAGAAACTAATTTTCATTGTGATCAACAACTCACATGTGTGTTCTATCAATACCAGGTGCTATTTTGTACAAATTTGGAAGAACTTTGGTATAATTTGACTTTGAACAGAAGTTGTGCATTGTTACTTTTGACCCCGTCAGTTGGACCATGGTGAAATTAGTTTCATGTCTTGATGCATGCTCAATAATCCAGGTAAGGAAATCCCAGAAAGGTGAATAAGTTCATCTGGACACAAAGTTTAGTGGGAGAAACATGTCATCACTCATCTAAGTGACTTCGCCAGTCTCAGCTTACTGCAGGTATCCTCCATCTTATAAACAGCACAGTTGCACAACGACCAAAACAGGCACAGTTGTGTCACAACTGAAGTTGAATATACATAAATAGCACTTTTATGACAGTCCTTATACACTCCTGTAGAGAAGCGCTACTTAGATGGATAGTCAATGAAGTATATTTGCAATTCCGTCACAACCACTAAAGCTGTTAAATTGAACAAGACTGTGAAAGATCAGCCGTATTTTCCTATATAAAACTAATTTGAAAACATTGGTCCCTTTTAGGGCGGCACGGTGGCACAGTGGTTAGCGCAGTCACCTCACAGCAAGAAGGTCCTGGGTTCGAGCCCCGGGGTAGTCCAACCTTGGGGGTCGTCCTCTGTGTGGAGTTTGCATGTTCTCCCCGTGTCTGCGTAGGTTTCCTCTGGGTGCTCCGGTTTCCTCCCACAGTCCAAAGACATGTAGGTCAGGTGAATCGGCCATATTAAATTGCTCCTAGGTATGAATGTGTGTGTGTGTGTGTGTGTGTGTGTGAGCCCTGTGTGATGGCCTGGTGGCCTGTCCAGGGTGTCTCCCTGCCTGCCACCCAATGACTGCTGGGATAGGCTCCAGTATCCCTGCGACCCTGAGAGTAGGATAAGCGGTTCAGATAATGGATGGATGGATGGATGGATGAATGGTCCCTTTTACACAAAGCTATTAAGGTTAGGATGGGAAACTACCAGTGAATTTCGAATATGAAACTAATTTCACTGCAGTGTCAGACGAGACGAAAGAGACACACGGGTGGGTCAAAAGTAACGCAATGGTATAAACTAGAACTGTTTATATTATTCTTGTTTATATTATTTTTTTTTAATTAAAAATGTCTGACAATGTCCTTATTAGTATGTAATTACAAACATATTACGTCCCTTATCTTAATAAAATATATCACATTTCATTTTTAGAACATAGGGGCTAACAATCAATGATGTGTTAACAGTTTTAACAGTATTTGCTGTATTACTAACAAATTTCCTTTTTTTTTTAATTCAATGTACATACAAGTTTTAACATTTTAATGCGAGAATCTTAACGTTTTAACAGATCCTCGCGGGGAGAAGCGCAGGTACTGGTTGACAGAACAGAAACGCAGTAATATTGAACAATTATCTGGCGGATTAGCAGAAAGTGTACTTTGACTGTAACATCATGACGGCTATTGCCACAGACACCATGATGGCGGAGAGTGAGCGACGTGATTCAGTAGCTTTTGGCTTTAGCCGGTCTCGGATAAAACCAACAATTTATGAGAGGGTCAATGGTGAAATGATAGCTGAAGATGAGTTTCTCAACTTCCTAGCTGTCAAAATTAGAACAATGAGGACGAGCTAGTACTTTTGGCCTCAAACACCCTCGACTCGGAGTGGATTGAGTCCTCTAAAAAAGTGCTATTTGAACTCTGCCCTGACACCAAACAAAGGTTTGTGGTGCACAAAGGCCCACAGAAAGACGCTAATAACATTAAAAGTTGCCTTAAAAGTTTTAAACGAGTGTGGGGAGAAAGTTCCCCGCTTCGTCTCCCACTGTCTTGATGAGCTGCCGCCGGTGTTGCTTAACAACCTGGACGCCTCCAACCTGCTCTCCACGATTAAGTGTCCCCACAGTGAGGTTTGTGCGCTTTGGCACGCAATGAAACTTCAGGCTGATATTGGAGAAGATCTGCGTGCGGTTACTGCGACCATTGATGGCAGAGTTGCCGTGCTGGAGCACCACCTGGGGCCGAGCCGTGGCGGAGGGCATGGCCTGGTGTTGTCGAGGGATGGTGGAGATGCCGGCGGGAGCACACGGTGAGCATCAGCTGTGGATAATGGCGAGATGGTGGCTACGGCTGCGGGTGACTCTGGTTCCTCTGCTGCCATTGATTTCAGTGTTGGCCCGGGTCCTGCTCCTTGCGCGGAGTTGACTCCGGGCAGTGGAGTCGGTGCAGGCGAGGGGAGTGCAGTGAGCCTGCCTGGAGGGCCGACAGTGGTGGCGGAAGACTCGCCGAAATGAAGTCGGGTTGCAGAGCGGGGGTTGCGCCAACGTATGAAGAGTAATACCGAGGGCCAGCCCGGCTTGTCAAAATGGCGTCCCGACAAACCTGAATGGAGGATCATGCCTAAGCCTATTGTTGGCACTGGGGCACATGGCAATATTAAGGTGGTGTGTATGAAGCTGGTAAGTGTTTTTGCTACCAAATTCGCACCAAACCTTGATGCAGTGATGCTGTCTACCTATCTTAAAGAACAGCTTGGCCGTGATGTGATTTGTGAACGCATTGGCACTGCGCGCAACAGATTCAGCTCATTTAAAGTGTGTGCTGAATGCAATGAAGTCGCGGAGATGAAGAACCCCGGAAATCTGGCCGGAAGGCTCTGTTGTGAGGTGATACTTTGAGCCACACAAGGCTGTGGTTACAGGGTTTAGCGTCGGTGCTACTGTGCCAGATAGGGCAGCAGCCGCACCCGGCACCTAAACTCTCAAAATGCGGATTGTATCATACAACGCACGCGGCCTGCGTGTAGGACAAAGTGCTGCGGATAAATCAAGATGTTTGCTGGTTGACACACTGCTGGATGAGTGTGACATTCTGTGCATACAAGAGACCTGTCTTGCCAAACAGGACCTAGACAGACTGAACTAAATACACGAGGATTTCCATGCTGCTGGTGAATCCATCACTGATCTCAGCACAAAAATAGTACGAGGTAGGATACCTGGTGGTGTGGCTATACTCTGGAACTACAAATACGATCCACTGGTTAAGGTGGTACGTTTAAATGTTGATTGGGCCATTGAGCTCGAGTTTAATCATAATGATAAAAAGTTTATAATTTTAAATATATATACACCTTATGAATCCTATGAGACTGAGGATGAATTTCTGAACAGGCTAGCCTTTGCTCATTCTTTTATTGAGGACAGTGACTTGACTTGTGTCTATGTAATTGGAAATTTTAATGCTGACTTGTCAGATAACAATTCTATATTTGCAAAATATCTGCTGCAGTTTTGTAATGATAGTAATTTAATACTATCTAGCAAAGTATTCTTGCCTGATAAGAGTTTTACTTATGTAAGTGAAGCGTGGCATACTGCTTCTTGGCTTGACCATTGTATGTGTACAGCAGATGCCCATGCCTCTTTGGATAATATAGAGATATGCTATGGGTTGGCCACCTCTGATCACATACCTGTTGCTATGTTACTAAATGTTGAGAATGTACCCCTGCTGGCTGTTACTGGTAATGCTGGTAATACAGGAAGCTAAATTGGACAAATCTGACTGAGGAGGATATTGATAGATATTCTACCCTAACTTACAGATTGTTTAATAACATTGCACTGCCTATGGATGCTTTAATGCACCTAATTATGAATTGCGAAGACCTACCTCATGATGCTGACCTCTGCGCCATGTACGATAATATTGTGATGGCTCTTAATGCCTCCAGCAAGCCCTTCCATAAACACAGGAATAAGGTGTATAATGTCAAACCTAGGTGGAATGAGTTTGTGGCTGAACAACATGCTGCAGCTAGAGGAGCCTTTGCATGCTGGTCTGAGTCAGGAAGGCCTAGACAGGGGGCATTGTTTGAGCATAAAAAAACTTACAAATACAAGATTTAAATATGCTCTTCGTTTTATTAAGCAAAATGAGAACACAATGAGAGCTGACTCGCTTGCCAGGAAGTTGCAAAGTAACAATCATAATGACTTCTGGGAAGAGGTCAGTCATGAGTAATCATAAAACCCCCCTACCGTCTGATCTTGAGGGTGTTTGTGGCCCAGACAAAATAGCTGAGGTATGGCAAGAGCATAGTTGTAATTTATTTAACTGTGTTAAAAGTAATGCAGTTGTAGTGGGTAATGCTGATCTCTCTGTTAACACGGTAGTCAGGTCAGCTGATGTCTCAGATGCCATTATGACGCTACATACTAACAAGACTTGTGGTATGGACTGCATTACTGCAGAACACCTAAAGTACGCCAGTCTTAGGCTCTGCCCAATGCTTGCCATGTGTTTCACTGGTCTTATGGTTCATGGGGTTCTTCCTGATTCTGTGATGTCTGTACTGTTAGTCCCTGTCCTTAAAGACAAGGCTGGCAAACTAAATAGTATGGACAATTATAGACCTATTGCCCTTACCAGTGTTCTGTCTAACATGCTGGAAGGAATTCTCCTAACTAGATTGGAAATGTATGTTCTCACGACTGACAATCAGTTTGTATTTAAAAGAAAACACGGCACTGATTTATGCATTTACGCTTTAAAGGAGATAGTGGCCAAATATAGAAGCCAACATTCTACTGTATTTCTATGTTTTATTGATGCTTCCAAGGCATTTGACAGGGTAACCATGATAAATTATTTATGAAATTGCTGGCTAGAGGTGTTCCAGATTATATAGTCAGAATTCTTGTCTTCTGGTATGCTCATCGGATGTTTCAGGTTAAATGGGACAATGATGTGTCTGCCCCATTCCATGTAGACAATGGGGTTCGCCAAGGTGGAATTTTGTCTCCTTTTTTGTTCAACGTGTATATGGATGACCTGTCGAGACAGCGGACTGGGTGTAACACGGGCTGTCTTGTGGGTGGCTCTGTCATCAATCACCTCATGTATGCTGATGATTTAGTTTTAGTTAGCCCATATAGTGCTGGACTTCAGCAGCTACTGAAGGTGTGCTCACAGTATGACAAAGAACAGGACATTAAATATAACGCCAAAAAAGTAATGTCATGATTGTCAGAACTAGAGAGTACAGGAAATCAAATTTTCCTGTGTTTCAGTTATCAGATTGTCCTCTCAATACATGCAAGGACATAAAATATCTTGGACATGTCCTCTCTGATGATCTGATGGATGACAGAGATATATACCAGCAATGCTGTAAAATCTATGCCCAGGCTAATAAGTTGCTTAGGAAGTTCTCTATGTGCTCTGTTGATGTCAAGTGTTCATTGTTTAGAGCTTATGTAACACCACCGTATACAGCTCATCTCTGGTCTTCTTACAGGAAGAGAAGTATGCAGAGGCTCAGAGTGGCTTACGATGATGCTATGAGGTTGTGGCTTCATGTCCCCAGGTGGCATAGTGCCAGTCAGTTGTTTGTGTCCTCAGATGTGTCTACATGTGATGTACTTTTAAGATGGCTAATGTATAATTTTATGCGTCACCTGGATGTGTTCGAGAACAGCATCGTAGAGGCTCTAAACCAGCGTTTCCAAACCCAGCCCTCAAGGAACCCCTATCCTGCAGATTTTCATTGTCACCCTGCATAGGTATCCCTGCTTGTACTTACTCAACCAATCATCCCACAGCACTTAATTATGCAAGGTGTGCAACATCTGGCACAATTCATTGCTGATTGGTTGAATAACTACAAATAGGTAGCTATTCAGGGTTGCAAAGAAAATCTGCAGGATAGGGGTTCCTTGAGGACTGGGTTGGGAAACACTGCTCTAACCAGCCCTATGAAAAGCTGCTATTGGTTAACATCCAGACTTCAAAAGCACTGGTGAGACAGCCTGTATCTGTTGATGAACTGACTGTATTGTAAGGTACGTGTGTGGATGCCTCACATGTTGTGTGTGTGTGTGTGTGTGTGTGTGTGTGTGTGTGTGTGTGTGAGAGTGCTCGTGGAGTGTAGGGGTGTCATGTAGGCCTAAATGTTTTTTTTTTCTTTTATTGTTGCTTTTATGCTATGGACCGGCTGTGTGTCCGAAATAAAGATTATCATTAAATGGTGTAACACAAACAATGTGACTGTATTAGCAGGAAGGCGAAAGAAACACTTGTTGTTGCTTTCGTCCTAACAATGACTCCTGCACATGACTTGCTTCTATAGCGAAAAACTGACATGGCCAATGTCAGGATGTGCCCAAGTACTTAACAGTCTGTCAAATGATCATGACTATGACACATGAAGCAATAAACACATCTTGTCATTCAAAAAAAGTTGCCATTTGCGTTAATTTACCTACCACGTTGAAAAACAGCTTTTCAGGTATAACTCTGCAAAAGTATGATGTATACAAATGATTTTTCGCAGTTCTGGTAAGTGCTGTGTGGGCTGATGCAGTTAGATGTATCAGACTTGCAAGAGCTCGGAGAAAATCCCCATGTTACGTTCATCCCGTGTTACTCTCGACCCGGTTTGCCCTTATCTTCTATCGTCTTACAATAGAGGGCAAAATATCTTGGCCAAATACAGTTGCTGGGCAAACTTTACTTAAATAAGACTGCAACCCTGGCCACCATATTCCACGGACAATTCAACTAGAGCTCTCTATGCAGCAGCAAGAATTTTTAAGA
This sequence comes from Lampris incognitus, assembly GCF_029633865.1. NCBI lineage: Eukaryota > Metazoa > Chordata > Actinopteri > Lampriformes > Lampridae > Lampris > Lampris incognitus. The sequence continues at coordinate 12,245,891 of NC_079219.1, forward strand.
AAGAAAAAAAAAATCAATAATATCAGCTTACATTTAAATCTGCTCAGGATCAAGTTGAACTGATGGCATGCAGCACACAGAAAAACAGCTAAGGGCAATAGGCTCACAATAACACGAGAAATTTGGCAACAGCCCAAATGACTGGTTACTCAAAACCCTGGCTTGACAAAATGGTGTACTACTTTGACATGAGCTATTCTTACAGCAGCTCGGCTAATGGAGGAGTGTTTTAAGGCAGCCAATTGTGAATGTGGATTTATGGTGAAATCCTTATCAATATATAGTATTGCATCAATATCAAGGGGCAATACTTGACAGACACAACAAAAACAGTGCACAAAACAAAAAAAAAAACAAAAAAAATCAGAGTGCATCAAAAGAAGCCATGCCGACAAACTAAGCTGCCAAACCACAAAACCAGATCACCATCACAGTGGCGAAATCTACTCACCAAGCACTTCCCTGCCAAATGCTGACCCTGTTACGTGGACAAACCCATTCATTTATAATCACAAGCCAAAATAAAACCTTTCAAGACCCTGCTACTGTAAAAGCACTACCTTAGCAGTACTGATCTATTTCTGCAGGGGGGCGGTTTCTGAAAAAGCCTCTTACCACTGAATTAAGTCTTACGAATAAAACAAGGGTGTGTTTTCATGTGACAAAGAGTGAGCTGTAAGGCTTACCCAGTACAGGAGCTAGCCAGGAGTAGAAAGCCACCACCGCTGCAAGTTCCATTCTACCTGCTGGTAAGAAATAAACAAGCATGCATTGTAATATGGCATACTCAACACATGCAAAAAATAAATAAATAGATAGATAGATAGATAGATAGATAGATAGATAGATAGATAGATAGATAGATAGATAGATAGATAGATAAAGAAAATATATAGGAACACTGCTTGTTCAAGCAATTTTACTTGTCATTTATCAACTGTTTTGCTTAGACTTTGGTACTCAATGGCTGCCCCTTGAGGATAAGACCAGAGGAGCTGGATGAAGCGAGGCCTTGTTATGAGATGTGCTGGTTTCCTTCAACCCTGAAACACAGCAACTGTACCTCACTTGCCAACACTGAGGTAGTTGTTTGCAAAGTCAAGCAAACATGCTTACCTCTAGTGCCCATTTCCAAAATGGCAGCTTAAACAAAATTTGAAGGTTAAGTGAAATTGTGACTTCTTATTTAGATCACTGCAACAAGAGTTGGCTAATCTGAATATTCTTAGTTTTAATCAAACTTGTTGATACTTGTTGTGCATTAGACTGAAGCTATGGCTGGCACTTCCATTAATACTCTGGAGCCTTTCGTTGACACTTCTAATTTTGTATTTCTCTCTGATGGGGACATAAATCTCTGACTCAGCAAGACATTACATAATATCTCATGCACTCATCCTGTATGAGATATAGAGGATATCACCTATAAGGACCTCTTGGCTCCCGGGTAAGAGAACATGGTCTATTTTAGGCTCAGCAGCTCAAGACACGGGGGTACAGCAGTTGAGGGGTCCAAGGCAAGTCAAGTGTTAAGTTGCATTTGATATTTGGTCAGTGCGTTACAAACATGATTCATTGGCAGTTGCTCGCTGGGTCAAATAGTTTACAGATCACAAGCGACTGTCCGTACCCCCGACTCCTCTGCTTTCTCTCCACGCATTACCTTGTATATTCTTTGAGATTCTGCTATGCTACATGTTTACATTTGGAGGTTTTATAACCAGACTCCTGGCTGCAGAGCCACTGGAATAGTACCAAAGCAAGGGACGCTGCATGCCCTAAAACAATTTGGCTGGGCTTTCATAAACTGACTGCATTACACCAACACAAAGTAACACAACACGAAGACAATCGCTCTTGCAGACTGGTACACATTTAGCTTTTTAAGTGGGTGGTGGGGACAGAGAAACTAAACCGATGAATACATTTTGCATTGCACAGATCAAAGCCCACATTGGATTCCCACCCTTACCCAAAGCAACGAGCTTCATGCATGACTAGATTGGTAGTGTGAACATGTGGCTGGAGTCAACCCCGAGAGCTGGATTAACAACAAAGGCCTGCCAATCAGCTTTAATCAAACAAATGCAGCATGAGTTACCCTAACAAGAACCAATCCAATAATCGCGTTTGCTTGCCTACTAACCACAGTGGGCAGACAGTAAAGAGGCCCTTGTGAAAGCATCTACAACTCCCGAGGCTTATCATAAAGTGGGATTCACAGGCCCACGATTTGAAATTAAGAAGAACCCCCCCCCCCCCAAAACATTCTTGCTGTAACGGGCCAATAATAGTTTATATTTCAAAGTCTGCTCTTAAGACCTAAGTGCGAATATCCACAAAATCAATCACTCGCACTTTGGAGCCAACAGAAAATCCCACACATACGCTGCTGTGCTTACGTAAAAGCGGTCAAAATGACCGCTATCCCGTCTAAAAGGAGACACACGCTGCGATGTGGCGCGGGCCTACCATCTGGTTTGTCAGTCGGCTCCTCGCGATACCTGCTTACTTTCCTCGGCAAAAGTTCCTAAAAAATGCGAGCTTAACCACCACTACTACTGTGCAGAGTGTAATAACATTTCTAAAAGTTTATTCACTTTCCACTCGATTCTGAACACCGGGGGTTGTAATATATAGAAACGCGCGCGCAGTTCAAGTCAAAAGTGGCGCGTGCGTGTGGTCACGGGATTTGTAGATAGCAAAATTAAAGCTATTTTGGGCATATTAACGACACTTAATTCGTGAATAATAATGTAAACTACTAATAAGACACGTTAGCCCCTAGCTAACGGCTCTGACCCTTTAGCCGAGCGGTTAGTGATGTCGCCTTGTGGTGCAGTACACCCGTATCGAATCCCGCACCGGGCAAGAAAATAACCGGTTATAATAATCATAATAATAATAATAAAAAGTAAACGTTGTAGATTCTTCCCTACGACCGTCTAGCCGTCAACCAGAAACGACGCGCCGTAATTACTGAAATCAAAATGATTAATTAATTACACAACTTGGGTGCCTAGAACATTGCAGCGGAAAGCTGAAGCACGGGGGCCGCGTTAGTCGGGTTTGCCCTCCGCGGACAGGAAAAGCCTCCGACGGCACCCCGAAACATGTGGCGCTAACGCAACTTCTCCACAGAAGCCGCTTTATGCGCCGAGCCCCGCCGCTCGCAACCGCGGAGCCTCCGAGCAGAGTGACACGACACACCGCGGCACGCTGGGTAGCGCAGCTCCGCGGATCAAAACGCACGCTTAACGAGGAGAAAACGCTCCGCTGGAAAACAAGCAGCATTGGTCGCGCTATAGAGTCACGTGACCGGGAAGGTATTCGGCGGAACGCTGTAAAAAAAAAAACCGACTCAGGCGTTTCAGATCCAGCCAGCTTCAATGGAAATCTTGTGTAGGAAGGAAAAAAAAAACATACTCAGGTTAATCTTATTTCGCAGTTCGAACCCCGAATTTACAAAAGCATTACCGTAAACACAGCCGTCCATCTAAAAACCACTGGGCAAATACACATTTAGAGTAAAAAAAAAAAAAAAAAGTTTGGAAAATTAGACAAACTCACCAATACGAGTGACCAAGTACAAACGGTGCGTTATGTGAGTCTGTCTCCGCCAAGTGCGCCGTCCCGACGTTTTGTTGGCAAGGTTTTTTTTCCTTCTTCTTCTACCCCCTCTTCAGCTCCAACTTTACTGCCTTAGCCACACGTGAAACGCTAGATTGGCTGGTTTCTAATCAAATTGGATCTCGTAGAGGACTGAGATCTGATTCAAGGGGGGAAAAAAACCCGAGTCAAAAACAGCATTCAGGCAAATCTCTCCACCAACATTCTGCTGGGCTGGTCTAAATCATCTGTGTCACTCCCGGGAATGAGCAGGGAAAGAGGGGGGTGGGGTATCGGCGTGAGTGGCCGGCTCAGCCACTGAGGTTTACACGCCAAAATTACCCCAGTCCCCCCTGCGCGGCGGTAAACAGCTGATGGAGAAACGCAGCTTACAAAGCGACTTTGTAAGGGGAATTATCGGCAGGAGTTGTGTCTTTGCTGTGCAACTGGTATGCAGCAGACTTAACACTCACGTATCACAGCCACTTGTGCAACCGGTGACTATGCAAAACTTGAATTTTCAACTCCATCCATTATCCAAACCACAGGCTCGTGAGGATGCTGGAGCCTATCCCAGGAGTCATTGGGCGGCAGGCGGGGAGACACCCTGGACAAGCCGCTGGCACACGCACACACACATTCACACTTAGGGACAATGTTGTACGGCCGATTCATCTGACCTACATGTCTTTGGACTGTGGGAGGAAACCCACGCAGACACGGGGAGAACATGCAAACTCCACACAGAGGACGACCCAGTACGACCTCCAAGGTTGGGCTACCCCGGGGCTCGAACCCAAGCTCTGGTGCCTGCGTGCCTAGTTTAGCTTTTCCTAGCATATTAGCCAGTGCGCTGCCCAACATCCTAAATCCAGTCCTTTCTAGGTGATAATTTTCAACTCAAACAAATAAAATATAAAGGCACATAGACTTTCAAATATAACTTAGCTCATGGGTCTTAGAGACTGTGAGGTCAACGCTTTGGGAAAAATAGGCCGATACGTTTGTGCCTGCTCGTCACCGTGCAAGCTGACCAGTGCAGACTGTTTTGAGTTATCGCTCAGCGATGTGAGAAGGGGCCCCCTGGTTAAAACCCCACCAGGTTGCCAGATTCCATCCTCTCTTCCACCGGGGGGTTCAGAACCAATACTGGCCCCAGATGTCAGCAGTGAGGTTGCAGAAGGCTGGGAGTCATAACTTAGCACGCTTTGGACAGACGTCGGGTATCTGTCATGACTGACAGGCGCCAAGACATTTTGGAGAACCCCATGTCTCGCAACCAGCTCACTGAGTCCACGCAGTCAAAGGGATTTCCTTATTTTGCTATCCTCAAGTATTGTATTGGGTGACTGGATGGAAGCGGCACCCAGATAGCAAAATCGCTGTGGCCCCGGACCCGTCCTACACCTGACACTTCATCCGGCCCACATACCGCGTGGAATGATGGCACTTGGGCGGTCCGCTCCTGTTTGCCAGATCTGGGCCAGAACCAAGCCATAGCAATGCCGCATGTGCCACATATTTGCCAAAGCTGGCCCATATTTGATTTGGCATATTTGCGCCATATTTGCTATTATACATGTGGGCCACGTCAGGCTCACATCCATTTTATCAGGGCCAAAGAAGGCCATCAGTGTCGCATCATTGCCTAACGTGGCCCACATCCGGATGCTATCTGGGCAGAATCCACATGGTAGCCAAAGTTACAGATGACCAAACACTTGGAAGATTCAAATAAGACACATGGAATATTCAGTTGGAAATGTATCAATAATCTATAATAACTACTCCAATGGTAGGAAATAATTGTTCCCAATTCCAAAAGAATATGAGAAATTGTTTACTGTTAAGAACAAGGAGAATATTTTGTATGGAAAAACATAAAACATGTGAACCCAGGTGCCTAAGACAAGGTACCCAAGATAACGGAGTTTGATTATGATGTTGGCACATCCTCAGCACCTGACATCAGCAGATGATCGCAAGAGAAATTATGTTTCCCAACGTCCACTAGATGGCGTTATTGGTTAAGGTTCACACGGATGATGTGAGTGTGATGAAGTTTGTTTACAACTAAAATGTGAAGATAACGAGGTATAGTAAAGCCTCAAATATGACAAGAATCAAAATGGAGCACATGCGATATGAGTCAGCTTCAACTGACAGTTAACAAAAAGCCGGACAACTTCACATTCTTCTCCATCCTGTTTAACAAAGGTAAACAAACAAACAAACAAACAAAAACAAGGATTTCCAGCCACATTTGTGTAGCCATGCTTTTGAGACCAAACGTGAAGCCTCTGAACGGTGAGAGACACTTAAGCTGTGCTCCACCTTCTGCCAAGAAGCAACATCTCTACAGTCTACTGACATGTTAGAAAGGTTTTCAATGATGCAACTGGCAGAGGAAACTCACAGAGCGCAAACAGATTCAAATAATACTCTGGGGACCTTTGTCTCTAATAATGCAGGTCCATGCACCCACCCAGGGGCAACAGTGGACATTAGATCTATAACAATGGATCTTTAACAAAACACCTTCAATGATGATGACTTTGCACACAGTTTGCATTTCGCGAGATGGGTCTGCCCCCCCCCCCCCGTTGTATCCGGCCAATTACCCCACTCTTCCGAGCCGTCCCGCTTGTTGCTCCACCCCCTCTGCCGATCCGGGGAGGGCTGCAGACTATCACATGCCTCCTCCGACGCATGTGGAGTCGCCAGCCGCTTCTTTTCACCTGACAGTGATTAGTTTCACCTGACAGTGATTAGTTTCACCAGGGGGGGGCGTAGCGCGTGGGAGGATCACACTACTCCACTTCCCCTCCCCCACCGAACACGCGCCCCGACCGACCAGAGGAAGCGCTAGTGCAGCAACCAGGACACACGCCCACATCCGGCTTCCCACCCGCTGACACGGCCAATTGTGTCTGTAGGGACGCCCGACCAAGCCGGAGGTAACGCGGGGATTCGAACCGGCGATCCTCGTGTTGGTAGGCAACGGAATAGAGCGCTACGCCACCCGGACGCGAGATGGGTCTGTCTCAAGGCTGGCACACAGCGCTGAAGATGGAGGGCTCACATTATTATTGCACCCTGGTGAGACTTTTAAATGTCCTTGGATGGCGAGCAGCGATTGGATTGCAAGCTTGGTAGCTTTTGATGGCCGTGCCTGTCAGCCTCACCTGCTCTTTAATCAGTGATTACCATTGGGGATTCTTTGGCATTTCCTAATTAAATTGGACCAAATGCAATTAAAAACCACACTCTCATTCCCTTAAAAGGGCTCTGTGGAGTCCTTGTTTATTTCTTGTTGTTAAGAGAATAAGCGGTTGAACGGTTACAGCACCGTCCTATCGCTGGCTGATCTGGCCATGATCATTTCAGCGCTCAAATTAGGTTTGCAGTTTGCATAATAAAGGGGAAAATAGAGCTCAAGGCTAAAACCCCAGCGCTTACCAGAAGTTAAGATTAAAAGGAGCGATGAAGTACGCAAACTGGTTGCGGTATAAAACAAACACAGTTAAGCTGGGGAGTCGGAGGGCGACTGGAGTGTAGTGAAGTGATCCTTGCTCATTAAAACTCTATAAATGAAATGTTTTGCTTTACAAACGCTCACCATGTCGAAAAGTCCCCAGCCCTCGAGGAGCCAACTACCACAAACACGTCACTACCCCGCCCCCTTTTCCTCCCCAAGTGTATCCGGCCAATTACCCCACTCTTCCGAGCCGCCCCGGTCGCTGCTCCACCCCCTCTGCCGATCCGGGGAGGGCTGCAGACTACCGCGTGCCTCCTCCCATACATGCGGAGTCGCCAGCCGCTTCTTTTCACCTGACAGTGAGGAGTTTTGCCAGGGGGACATAGCGCGTGGGAGGATCACGCTATTTCCTCCAGTGTCCCCCCCCCCCAAACACACCAGCAAAATAAAACTGGGCCGGATCCGGGCCCGGATGTATTATAGCATCTGGCGCAGATCTGCAAAATGGATCAGCCCCAGTGTCCTTTTGCACAACGGACCAATACCGGCGCGGATCCGGCTTATGGATTTGTGCCAGCTTTGGGCCATAACTGACCCAGCTCACTCATATCATTTCACATCTGGCCCGGATCCGTATGGATCTCTACCAGCATTTGGGCCGCAACTGGCTCCGGCCCGAATCTGGCACGGAGCCTTGTTTCCTTACCACGTCAACATAACTAAATAAATAAACACACACACACACACACACACACACACACACACACACACACACACACACACACTTCTTCCATTTCGCTTCTTTTTTGCTTTAAACAGTGTTTAAAAACACACACAAACCCATACCAAAAGAACACCCAACAAAGGCTAAGACAACCTTCTTAAGATCATTTTCAAGCCTTTTTTTTTTGGTGCCTGAACAAACACAGGCAAGAGAGGTAGCCAACAGAAAGACTATTAAAACATTAGCTGTGTTTCTTTTTTAAGAGAAAAAAAATAAACCTGTGGCCGAATCCCGCAGCTTGACAGCAGAATGATTATTTTCAACCCCGAAGTGTGGACTTGATGCATGTCAACATGTATGCGGAATAACAGCTCAATATGAAACGAGAATTGAAAACAAAACAAGTCAATAAGCTGTAAAATATCAATTAATAGACTGTGAAGTAAATAATTAACAGCATACAGTAGACATATTTAATCAATAGCTTACCGTGCCCATTATACATATAATGGGGCCTATATTGTCAACACTGAATCGTTTGAGGTAGGAGTGAAATCCCGGTTGACCCCACTACGCCCATGACTCCAACATAGACCCAGGTTATGATCCCTAGAGCGAAATTCCTAGGTGGGATTACAGACGTTACAGCTTCTAAGAGAATTACATCTTAGGGTTTTATCAGAAGTTCTGATGCAAGTATTTTTGCAATATAACTCGATGCATTATAGTTATATATCGCTGTATTTTTTCTTGCCACATTTATTCAAAACAGTGAAGACTTATACCTTGCCTATTTGGCCTATTTAATGGCGCTGCTCACAAGCTCCATTAAATAGGCCAAAACCACAACATTTGACCCATACAACAGTCACATATTGGAATACTTAAAAAAAAAATTCATCTGGCACCGTGCACTGAACCATATCTATGCTATCACCATTTCAGAAGAGTCATCATGCTCATGCAAGAATTCAGTTCCATTAAGGCATTAAGGGGTAACGGCAAGGTCTCAATCTTGCAAAGTCTGTGACTAGCTCCTCCAAATTTAGGGAATTGACAAGTGCAGGTTCAACAGCCATCAGTATAAGGTAATTTAACCAGTCATCAGTCATGGTGGTCCTCAAGTAATCCCTTACTCACTTCAGCACAGAGAAAAATCTCTCATTGGATGCAGTGGAGACTGGCAATGTTGCAGCAATCTGGAATAATGTTTTCACCTCCGAGAATGCAGTGGGTAATGTGCTCAACTTTGTGGGACCTGGCAAGATACTTGTGTCATCCTCATTTTCATCTTTCTGCTCAAGCTCTAGAAAGGCTTTGGCAGTTTGGCACTGGGCCCGAAGCAAGGTGACATCAATGTGCTTTTCATACAGTTTGGCAAACTTTTCCATCTTACCTACATCCATATAATGGGGGGAAGAACGATTAAATACCTGGACTGCATCAATAAGCTCTTCATTCTCTGTGAAGTGCCGATCAAACTCAAAGATGAAGCAGTCAAGTACTTCAAAGTACAGTCTTTTCTCTTGGTCTTGGTAGTCATCTGTTTGTCTCTGGTCACTGCTAGACCCAACTATATATAAAACCTGACAGTGCTCTAGACACACTCGATACTCGTGCAGGTCGTGGGGAAGGTGTTTCGCCCTGTATGCCCACTTCTCTGGCAAATGCCTTTGCACGGTTTAATGTGTTCTGCCATTCACCATCTGACCTCAACATCTCCAGCTGACATTTCGTGCTCTTAATAAGAGTAGCAGCTGTTGTGATGGAACTGTCTCTTGTCTGAAGCTACTCAGACAGCCCATAAGTAAGGCTCAAGACTTTCTCTAGAGCATGGAGATGCACAAGAAAAGAGAATGACTGCATCTTCATCCTGAGCCCATCTGCTTCCATGGATCCCTCTGCATTGGTCTCGGAGGTGGTCACCAGCACAGCTAATATAGCCTCATAGCGTAACTTAATTTTTTGCAATACCCTATACTAGTACAACCAAAAAGTTATACAAGTGTGCTCCAAGTTGAATACTTTCTGCCCTAACTCAGTCTGGGCCATAGTGAAAAGCATATGTCTGGTATTGCTATTTGCAATAAAATTATAGTCTCTGCACAACACTGAAAAATTCAGACATTTCAGGTATTTCAGTTACTGAGTTCACAAGCACAAGATTTAATCTGTGTGCGTAAAAGTGGATATAAATGGCGTGTGGCACTTCTTGATGTATAATAGCCTGTACTCCACGCACGTTAACCTGCATGATGCTTGTGCCATCATAACACTGCCCAACACACAACTGAAGGTCTATGCCTTGACTTGATAGTTCATTAATTATGAACTGGGCCAGGGATTCAGCTGACAGGTCTTGCATGTGAAAGGTTCCGATGGCACGTTCGTTTATCACCCCCTTGTGGACTTCGCGGAGCAAGGTTGCTAACTGTTCTTTCTTAGACATGTCCTTTGTTTCATCAACTAAAATGGAAAAGTATTCTGCTTCCTTTACGTCGCTTAATATTACATTCCTAATCTTTTCTCCAATAACCTTAATCATATAATTCTGAGCCTCTGGGGAGGAGTAATGTCCATATCTGCGATCCTGTTTGGTTTTCACATTGTCGTCATCAGTTGATCCAAAAGTTACAGAAAATGTCCTCTTATTATCAGCACTATCTTCCTCGTTGTGACCACGAAAGGGGAGTCCCTTTGGCCTAAAAATGATGTGACTTTTAATAAGGATTTAACGTGTGCTGTTTTCTTGCATCTCCGATCATCTATTAGCATCAATTTGACTCGCTATAGAATCCTTACGTCCACTGGCCACAGCCTTGAACTCAATCCACGCCGATGCAGCGTTTCTGTGCCTCTTGCTCTCAGTATGCTCCAGAAGATTCTTTTGCACATTTACTGGCTTTAGTATTGTCGTCGCCATGGCCACGGCCCTTTTCTTTACAGCTTCTCTGACTATTGAGTCAGTGATGACCGAAAGACAGGAGTTGAGCCGAGTGAGGTGCCGATTCACTCGATTTTATTCTACTTCACGCAATGAAGGATTCTGCCACAGTAATAGGATCATTTAAAACACTGAGAAATGTGTAACTGAAATATATTATTTCACACTGACCAGGCAGCCAAGGTAGCTAGGGGCTAACGTGTCTTATTAGTAGTTTACACAAATAACTTTAATGTTGCAATCACCGGCAATTGTGGGTTCTTCCCTGGACTTCTGTCTGCAGCTGAACGGAGTTGGCGGTTAAAACTGGAATTTAATCGTAACGCCGTGACGCCAGTACAAAAATGCATGGCGGCATATTCAAGGCTTGAAGGGTCATAAGCGTCCTTTCTCTTAAACAGTCTACTCAAATCTGTTTCTAAAAAACTGATGTGAGAAATAGGGAATTCAGGTGCTGACTCTTGACTCATTTTAGACCCACAAGGCCTAATTTAAAAAATGGGTTCCGACTTTCGTAAGGAGGCCACACTCTGGGCCAGAGGCGCGCGGCTATCTAGGGTGCGGGTGTGATTCCTATGCGGATCTGCCAGACTGTGGGCGGATCCGGCCCAGTGTCAGCTGCTATATGGTACAGGTGCCCGACTGACCACAGAAGGCGCTAGTGCAGCGACCAGGACACATACCCACACCCGGCTTCCCACCCGCAGACATGGCCAATTGTGTCTGTAGGGACGCCTGACCAAGCCGGAAGTAACATGGGGATTCGAACCGGTGATCCCTGTGTTGGTAGGCAACATATTGTATTACTAGACAGAGGGCTATCAATGGAAACAGTCAACGCCTATCAAACGGAGTCGGTGACACGCACAGCAGATAACCTTTCAATGACAACAGTTGTCTGCTGCAATCTGCAGAGACAGCTTATCGGATAAAGTATTGGGAAGAGACACCTTCCGGCCATTCACCAGCCTAATAGGAAGAGGGAGGCAGGGAAAACAAATTGCATCGAAAAGAACAAAACCAAAATAAAGTCAGTTGCATAAATCATGTGTTAACAAACGTTGCAAGGAATATCTAGATAAAAGCTTGTCAGTCTCTATCAACCAGCACATTAAACTATTGTTACCGTAGCAGCGTAGCAACAGTGTAATTCCATTAGGAGAATAGGGAGGGCGTAGTGTTCTGACGTAGCGTGTGCGCGTGGTGGAGCGAGGGAGAGCGAGAGCGGTGTGCGTGTGAGTCTAGTCGAGTGTCGGCGCGAAATTGAATGGAGCAGTGCAGCGACAGCAGCAATTAATGTTAGCAGGTTAATAAGATAGCAAATACATTTTACGGAACAAGTCATGGTACCACTAATAAATACAAGCATATTTCTCAAGGCCAGCGTGGTGTCCCTGTGCGTGTTTTTACGACTGCCGTGTGAGTCAAGTGGGTCATTGATCCCGAAGCGAGTTACTAAACGAAACTTGGGCCCTGGGGGAAATACTCCCCCTCTGTGTTCCTCGACTGCGGCCTGGGGGCTGAGAGCAGGGAAGACCAACACTGGCGACCACGTAGGGACCCCCTCACATTCAACAAAACGGCAGTGGTGAGCGTAAAAAATAAGAATAAAAAGCGAAATAAACCAGGACAATTAGCGAGCTCACCTGGCCAAGAGTTGAGCTAAGATGGCGGCCTCTAGCCAAGACCCTGCTATTGAAAACACGCGGGATATTTTCGGGAACGTACCTAGCTGTTCCAATCCATTTATGACACTGACTGCAGTGGGGGAAGGGCAAGTGGAAGTAAAAACGGACTATTTGACTGACAGAAATGACAAATATGGCCATTTAACCCCTTCCTTTCTGAAGAAGAGCTAGTTAAAGTGAGACAAGGAGTGCAGCCATGAGCCCACTCAGTCGAGTTTATCAAGCGCAAACCCCTTTGTCAGTGCTACCAGGGACAGTTACTGCTTTCGAGACTGTGACATACAAAGCAAAGACCCCTGCTATCATGTGCATAACCACCAAACTCATGCCCTGACATTACAGCTGCACAATATAGCTACGCCGTCAGCTTATACCATTGCAAACCCATTTTCCTCTGCTCATTTGGCGAGTTTTATCCAGAGCACACCCATGTCCTGTAATCCCCCACACCCTACATGCCCAGGGCTGCATACCTCTTGCTGTAACCCACCAACAGACACTAAATATGGATACTTACCAGAGCGAGGGCATAGCCAGACTACACAGTTAAAGGGCTCATCCCCAAAATGTGAGCGGCCAAAATCACATTCACGCCGGGTTCGCGATGCACATTACCAGCCTTTGTCGGACAGTGAGGAGGACTACGACCACAGAGAAAGAGTCCCCGCTCTACGTCCTGGTCAGTACGATAACACCACCCCATGGAAGGAGTTCCTCCACAGGTTAGAGAGCTGTGCTAAAGCTAATTGCTGGTCAAAAAAGACTTTGGCTGTGCACTTAAAGTTCTGCCTGGCGGGTGCACCAGGGGCAACCGTCCACAGAAGTTCCCGGTCGTCACAGTGGGATTACAGCCTTCTGGTGGTGGAAATGGAGACTGCATATGGACCCTCTTCAGAACATGCAGCTGCAGTGGCTATTGAACTGAGGCAGCATGTCCACAAACTGAGTGAGCCTCTTCATGTTTTAAGGGATGACATAGTATATGGAAAAGTATCAGTAGCCTACAGCAACAGGGCTGAGACTGAGCAGGACACCATAGGCTTGAAGTTTTCACTAATGCTGTAGGGGATGCAGAAATTGTACAACAATTATTAGAACAGCGACCCCACACACTAGCCCAAGCTTATGACATTGCCCGCCGACATGAAACCACTAAGCGGGCAGCTCGCCAGGTGTCTCGAGAGACCGGCGAGTACGACTTCGAGATCGTCCATCGCCCCAGACACTTGCACAACAACGCAGACAGCCTCTCCAGGAGACCCTGCCGCCAGTCTTGTCCATGTAAGCTGCCAGGCCCATCCCTTCATCCAGCAAACGTCAATCACCAGGCTGTGCAGTGCGACTTGGACTCTGACATCAACAAGATGACGCTGGGTCCAGTGGGGGTGGAGGAGCACCCAGCTTCCACAGCAGTGAGTCTAGTGGGGTTAGATGAAGCTTTGCCTGCTGACACAGGCAGCGTAAAGCCCCCTGAGAGAATCTAAAGAACTGAGACTAGCAACACTGAACTGTTCGGGGGCTGGTCCCCAGAGGAGCTGCAACAGGCTCAAGGAGCCGATCCAGATATTGCACCTATCAGGGCATGGATGGAGGCCAGTGGAGAGCGCCCCCCATGGGTAACAGTCTCCCCATGCAGCCCGGCTACGAAGACATATTGGAGCCAGTGGAGACAGCTCTATATCCGAGATGGGATACTGGTCAGGCGGTTTTACTGCCTGGATGACACCCAGTTCTACTCACAAGTTGTACTGCCTAGTGCCTTCCAGTCTGATGTCATGAGACAGATGCAAGAGGAGCAAGTAGGTGGACATTTTGGTGTGGAGCGCAGTGTAGCCCGGCTGCAGACCCGATACTTCTGGTCCCGGATGAGAGGATGTCGCTCACTGGTGTGGCACCTGTACCAGCTGTGTATCCAAAGCCCAGCCTCGTAAGACACCACAAGCCCCCATGGGCACCGTTCGAGTAGGAGCCCCCATGGAGCACATCGCCTAGGACATCATGGGGCCACTGAATGAAACAGAGCTCAACTGCTATGTGCTCGTGATACAAGATTATTTCACAAAACGGGTGGAAGCCTCCCCCCTACCCAATGAGCAGGCCGTAACTGTAGCTCCGGTGCTGGGCTCAGAGTGGGTGTGCCATTACAGAGCGCCACAGACGCTGCACAGCGATCAAGGCAGGAATTTTGAATCTGAAGTGTTTTGGAAAATGTGCACACTGTTCGGTATTGAGAAAATGCACACCACATCCTTTCGACCTCAGTCTGATGGCCAGGTTGAAAGGTTCAATACCACACTGCAAAAGATTCTGGCCACAACAGCTGAGCGATGCCACTGGGACTGGGGTCTTATGATCCCCTATGCTGTGATGGCCTACAGGGCGACAAAACACAGTGCGACTGGGTTCACTCCCAACTTCATGAAGTTTGGCCGAGAAGTGAGTGAACCTGTGGACCTGGTAGCTGGCTTACCTCCTGACGGCGACACAGCTCCTTCAGCCCCTGAGTATATCCAACACACTCGGGAACGCCTGGAGCTGGCACATCGAATCGCCAGGGACACTCTCGGTGAGTCTGTAAGACGTGCAAAGAGACAATATGACAAAAACTGTTGCCGTACACAGGACCAGGTTGGTGATGCTGTGTGGTACCTAATCAAAGGCACATGGAGAGTCAAGAATAAGGTCAGAAAGTTCCTCCCATCATATGAAGGATCATACTTTGTCCTGAGACATTTGGATGACCTGGTGTGGCGCATCCAGAAAGGCCCAAAGACCAAGGTGAAAGTGGTTCACCATGACCAGCTGAAGCCCTACCGCCGTTGCGACCCACTGGAGAATGCCTGGGTCACGGAGAAGGCCCGGAGCTGGGCACCCATGGAGGTGTCATCCCCAGTCCTGGACGTGGATCCTGCAGACACTTCCCTGGGTCTATCCCAACTGTTCTCCAATGCTGACACTGAGGAAACCTCCGGCTGTACCTCATCAGATCCAGCAGTTGGATCTGATGAGATTCCAGAGGCTGCCGTTTCGCTCCCCTCCACCTCTCCTCCCCCGGATTCTGCTACTCCTGGGGACTCTCAGGATAGTGGGGGTGGTGTAGCAGAGCGACCTCAGAGCCAGCGTTCTCAGAGACCAAGCCACCAGCCAAGATCAGCCGACAGGTATGGTGAGTGGGTGGATCACTGAGTTCAGAGTTTATGGACAGTTCCAGTTAAAGGACTGCTTTCAAGGTTTAAAGACAAGAAAGGGGTAGCGATGATATCATTGTTCATGGAGAGGGCAAGAATGTGCCCTGATCTCATCGGGAGTGACGATAGTCTACCCCGAACTCCCTAGTAAAAAAAAAAAAAGGGGGGGGGGGGAATAAGGTCAGCGGTTCAGTATTATTTGCCACTGTCAAGGCGAATTGTTTATGTTGTGTTCATTAAAAAAAAAAAGGGAACTTGAGAAGTATCGGTTTAATTTACCATATGTGCTGTGACCTAAGACTGTATTTGTGACATTTTCCTGTTAAGGGTAATATTTGGAGTCATAGAGAAGTTGAGTTTTGAATGCTCCTTTTCGCTAACGTGAGAGCTCAGAGTAATGCATAGCCTGTATAAGGGGTATTAGTAATACTTTCTCAGGGTTTATATTCCACTGTAATATGTCACTGAAAAAAACTGCTACATAATTGTATCTGCATTGAGATGCGGCGCATTTTTTTTGTTGCTATTGCCCCACTTGTCAAAGGACTTGGAAGTCTAGTGGGTATACTTAATACTCTCAGGTGGACTGAATGCCTATGAAGACTGTATACCTATGCATGTACAAGAAAAAAACATGTTGATGTATGTTATTAAGGTGCTGGAGTGGAATTGTGAAAATTGCCATCCAGAGTGGGGGGTAGTGTTACATGAGCAGCATAGCAACAGTGTAGTTCCATTAAGAGAATAGGGAGTGCGTAGTGTTTTGACATAGCCTGTGCGAGCGGTGGAGCGAGGGAGAGCGGTGTGTGTGTGAGTCTAGTCGAGTGTTGGCGCGAAAATTAATGGAGAAGTGCAGCAACAGCAGGAATTAATGTTAGCAAGTTGATAAGATAGCAAATACATTTTACGGAAGAAGTCACGGTATCACTAATAAATACAGCATATGTCTCAAGGCCAGTGTGGTGTCCCTGTGCATGTTTTTACGACTGCTGTGTGAGTAAAGTGGGTCATTCATCCCGAAGCGAGTTACTAAACGAAACTTCGGCCCTGGAGGAAATACTCCCGTGTTCGATTACGGTCTGGGGGCTGAGAGCAGGAAAGAACCCTATTCTTTATCCCTCAGAGGGGTAAAGAACTGCTCTGAGCAGTTCTTACTCAGGTGATGTGTGCGCTGGTGACCGCAATGGTGGTGTCTGTAATGATGTGGTTGAGATTGTTGTGCCACCGCACTGGGGCCATGGCAGATTAAAGATGGCTGACTAAACAACCAGGTGTCCTGCCGATCATTCAACAACACTGATATATAGCATGGTGTCACAGAGTGAAATTTTTGCCTCCAGCAAGAAAAAATTAGTCACTGAGATCTCTTCCAGCTTTGAGCTTTGATGGGAACATATCGAAAAACTGGAGACGGTGGATTCAGCAATTCAGGCTGCACATGTGCGCGAGCGAAAACGACAAAAAGCCAGAGAAACTAGTGCTTGCTGTTGCTACATTGCGCCGCCGAACAGGCTCAAGAGCTGTTTAACATGTTCACTTTTGAGGATGATGACGTGGACAAGATTGAACAACTGATTAGCAAATTTGAGGACTACTGCACCCTGAGAAAGACATGTTTTCAACAACAGAGTGCAAAGGCCGGATGAGACATTTGACCAGTTTTTAACAGATCTCAAGAATTTGTCCAAGAAATGTGAGTACGAACATTTACTGGATGGCATGGCATGATAAGAGACCGTATAATTGAGGGCATTAGCGGGGTCCGCGGTGGTGTAGCGGTCTAAGCATCGGCTTTGTGTCGATGCAGTTGCCCACTGGGGACTGGGGTTCATGCCCCAGTCTCGTCAGATCCGACTATGGCCGTATTCGATGAAGCAGCAATAATTGGCAACGCTGTTTTCGGGAGGGGGGCGGAGTCGGCTTGTGGTCATCACACGAATGCGACTCTGGGTGTGTCGGAAAAAAGCAGTGATTCGGCTTGGATTCACCTTATCATGAAAGTGGCGAGGCGTCTCCTTCAAGACTGCCGGCCAGAGAGATACAATTGGCGAACGCATTCAGTATGAGGGTGGGTGGTTCAATTAGAATAGGGAGCGATTGGCCACTAAATTGGGAGAAAAAGGGGAAAAAAAATCTTAGGGCATCAGAGACAATGACACTCGCAGAAGACTGTTAAGAGAAGACAAGCTAATGCGGTACAAATGTATTGGTGTGTGTCACGCTGCAGCGTGCACACAGCAACAGACGCTCAGCTTTATAGGCATGGAGGAGAGCAGTGAGTCTACAGTATACGCTGTCACCCAGAACGCGCAGAGGGGCATAGAGAGGGGTGCCACGGCAAGGAAAGGTGGACAAATTAGATGACGCAACGACGGCACATATGAACAGGAAAAAAATTATAGACTGTTTTTACTGTGGTCAAACACATGCAGGAAAAACATGCCCTGCACATGGAAAAACATGCACAAACTGCAAGAAAACATCGCTCCACAAAGGTATGCAAAAGCAGAAAAGTAAACGAAATACAGGGAGACAGTGATTCGGATGACAGCATAAGCTTAAACATAAATGCAGGCACAAGCAAAACAGAAGAAAATGCATGGCATGTGGAACTGTACATACAAGGAAATCCTGTAAGATTCAAAATAGACACAGCAGCACATGTGAATGCGATTCCCAAAAGACTGGTCAGGAAAACAAAAAAGTCCTACTCATTCCAAATTCAGAGACATCTCTCTGGTTATGGAGGAAACAAACTACCCGTAGCAGGAAAATGCAGTTTGCCATGCACGCTGACAGGAAAGACGCACATGTGTGAATTCTCAATTGCGGACCTGCCAGCTGCCGAACCTACGATAGGCCTTAAGGACTGTGTAAAACTGAATTTAGTAAAATTGATAAGGACTGTGGGGAGGACAGACAGCAGCCACACTATTCTGGAGGAGTATCAGGGTGTATTCAATGGCCTGGGATGTCTGAAGGAACCATACTGCATACAAATCAAACCAGAGGCTACACCTGTCATACATACCCCAAGGAAGATACCTGTGTCACTCACTGATAGGCTGAAAAAAGAACTGTAACGTATAGAAAAGATAGAAGTCAGTGCAAAAGTAGACAAACCAATAGAGGTGAATTCCATGATAACGGTGGAAAAACCAACGGCAGACTACGAATCTGCCTGAACCCAAAAGAGCTCAATGCTGCCATACGTAGACAACATTTCCAGATACCTACCACGGCGGGGGCCAAACACTTCAGCACGCTGGACGCCAGGTTTGGATACTGGAAAATACCACTCACAGAGGATTTGTCATATCTGACCACCTTCAACACGCCATTCGGGAAGGTACAGATACTTGTGTTTACCATTTGGAATAAACAGTGCACAGGTGTTCCACAAGAGCATATCACAAATGTTTGAGGACATTGAAGGGGTTGTGACCTACACAGATGATTTGCTGATATATGCAAAAGACAAGGATGAACACGACAGGAGACTAAGACAAGTGCTGGAGAGAGCCAGAAAACAATAAACTTGAGGTTCAACAAGGAAAAGAGCAAAGTAGGGATCCATAAAGTGAAATACCTGGGTCACATTCTAAGCCAAGAAGGAATCAAATCTGACCCCAGCAAAGTACAGGCTGTGACAGAGACGGCGACACCAAAGGACAGACCTGCACTGGAGAGGTTTTTGGGCATGGTTACATACCTAATAAAATTCATACCACACCTCTCAACACTCACTGAACCTTTGAGAGAACTACTGCAGATAGAGGTGGCTTGGCACTGGAACGAAAGGCATGAAGAAGCAATGAACATCAAAGAGACTCTTGTGAATAGGGTGCAAACATCACTCAGATACTATGATGTCAAACAGCCAGTAAAACCAAGTCGATGCATCCAAATCAGGGCTAGGTGCTGTAGCACGGCAGTCGCATATGCTTCGAAAGCACTGACCAAGACACAAGTCAATTATGCCCAAATTGAAAAGGAAATGCTTGCCATTGTGTTTGGGTGCCACAAATTCCACCAGTTCATATACGGCAAAACAACAGAGGCTGAAACAGATCACAAACCACTGGTGTCAATATTCAAGAAACTGATTGGACGTGCTTCACCCAGGATACAGAGACGCCTTCTGAAACCACAACCATACCAGCTGAATGTAATACACAAGCCTGGAAAAGAAATGTATGTGGGCAACACTTTCCAGGGCACACCTTAAAGTCACAGCACCAGGTCACAAATTGGAGGAGGATATTGAAACACAGAGGGACACCACCCTGGCTGCGCTGAGAACAATGGTGAAACAGGGCTGGCCGGAGGAGAGAAGGGATGCTCCACCACAAATCAGGGAATAATGGAACTATAGAGAAGAGTTGTGTAAAGTAGAGGGGATCATGAGGAAAAGTGATAGGATAACAGTTCCACAAACACTGAGGAGAGACATGCTGAATGAGGGACACAGAAAGAGGGGTATCAAGATGTGATGTATGCCAAACACAAAGAAAGTGCAGGATCATGTCACTAGGAAATGGCATCCAGCAGTGGTCAAGGACATAGCGGACACCCCACGCTTATATGTGCTTGAAAGCGATGACAGGGGACTGATAAAGCCCAACCGAAGATACATAATGAGGAATAAAGAGTGGTGGAGGTGAGGAACAACAGGATGCGGAAGTGACTCAACATGTATTCACATCTGTCACTCAGGGATCAACAGAGGGTCAGAGAGCAACAAACAATGAGCACACAACAACACAAAACACCAGTGCAGGCAAACAAACTGTGACTACCCTGGACCCCTCCATGCACGCGCAGTGGAAGGATGATAAAACTTCCTGCCAGATATGAAGATTAAGGGAAACGCACAGAGAGGGAACACTGTGTGCAGATAAGTAGATAGGGCGACGCACTGGTACTGCAGACCCTGACATCCCCCACCACACAGAACTACAGGGAAGCATTCTGGTCACACAGAGAGCCTACCTCAAATGCACCGAGAGCACCTATCGCTTCAGATATCCCATTGAAAGAAGTGCGATGAGCAGCAGGGCTGACCTTGCAGTGGCTCTGTTGGACATGGCATCATCTGACCCCCTCTTGTACGCCACAAACTCCTCCACTGACACAGACCAGCTTTTCACACTTTACCAGTCTAGAAGCCTGGCATATGCACTTGGGAGTTATAGCCTTTGTCAGCACTGTCTGACCCACCTGGTAAAATATTTATGTGCCAGAACTTTAAATGGAATGAACATATTCTACAGCTTTATCAGGTGGTGATCTATTTGTCGCAAATACTACATTTGTATTTTTATATATCTTCGCACCAATTTTATCCATTAATTTCATTACTTCCCATTGCAGGTTTGACAAAACATAACACTGAGCACAGTAAAGTACAGTTAAATCTCACTGTCAGGTATTGGCCATTATGGATGCAACCACAGTTGTAGTAGAAGTAATAATAAGAGCGATAAAAGCCAACAAGCCCGACATTGTTATCAAGGACAGAAAACAAAAGAGGTGCATGCTCATCGACATGGCAATACCATCCGAAAAAAAACACCACTGGGAAAAGTCACAGAGAAGCTGACCAAGTACAAATAGCTGGAGATTGAAATCAGCAGGATGTGGGGAATGAAGACCGAAACAACACCAGCGGTCATCGGTGCTTTAGGACTCATGAAGAAGGGAACGGAAAAGTTCACCAACCTTATCCCAGGAAACATCAACATCTGTACAGTCCAGAAGATCACCCTACTCGGAACAGCCCACACATTACGACAAGTAAAGTCAATCAAGTGACATCTGCCCTATAGTGTCTCAGGTTCATAGTTTGGATCTGGCTCTACAGGACGTAAAACAGGAAACATGAAAGAAATGATAATAATAATAAATTGAGTTTGTATAGCGCTTCATATCTGAGGAGACAGATATGCGCTTCTTCGATAAAAGACTATCGTGAAAGAAAAAAAAAGAAAATATACACTACCGTTCAAAAGTTTGGGATCACATTGAAATGTCCATATTTTTGAAGGAAAAGCACTGTACTTTTCAATGAAGATAACTTTAAACTAGTCTTAACTTTAAAGAAATACACTCTATACATTGCTAATGTGGTAAATGACTATTCTAGCTGCAAATGTCTGGTTTTTGGTGTAATATCTACATAGGTGTATAGAGGCCCATTTCAAGCAACTATCACTCCAGTGTTCTAATGGTACAATGTGTTTGCTCATTGGCTCAGAAGGCTAATTGATGATTAGAAAACCCTTGTGCAATCATGTTCACACATCTGAAAACAGTTTAGCTCGTTACAGAAGCTACAAAACTGACCTTCCTTTGAGCAGATTGAGTTTCTGGAGCATCACATTTGTGGGGTCAATTAAACGCTCAAAATGGCCAGAAAAAGAGAACTTTCATCTGAAACTCGACAGTCTATTCTTGTTCTTATAAATGAAGGCTATTCCATGCGAGAAATTGCTAAGAAATTGAAGATTTCCTACACCGGTGTGTACTACTCCCTTCAGAGGACAGCACAAACAGGCTCTAACCAGAGTAGAAAAAGAAGTGGGAGGCCGCGTTGCACAACTGAGCAAGAAGATAAGTACATTAGAGTCTCTAGTTTGAGAAACAGACATCTCACAGGTCCCCAACTGGCATCTTCATTAAATAGTACCCGCAAAACACCAGTGTCAACATCTACAGTGAAGAGGCGGCTGCGGGATTCTGGGCTTCAGGGCAGAGTGGCAAAGAAAAAGCCATATCTGAGACTGACCAATAAAAGAAAAAGATTAAGATGGGCAAAAGAACACAGACATTGGACAGAGGAAGACTGGAAAAAAGTGTTGTGGACGGATGAATCCAAGTTTGAGGTGTTTGGATCACAAAGAAGAACGTTTGTGAGACGCAGAACAAATGAAAAGATGCTGGAAGAATGCCTGACGCCATCTGTTAAGCATGGTGGAGGTAATGTGATGGTCTGGGGTTGCTTTGGTGCTGGTAAGGTGGGAGATTTGTACAGGGTAAAAGGGATTCTGAATAAGGAAGGCTATCACTCCATTTTGCAACGCCATGCCATACCCAGTGGACAGCGCTTGATTGGAGCCAATTTCATCCTACAACAGGACAATGACCCTAAACACACCTCTAAATTGTGCAAGAACTATTTAGAGCAGAAGCAGGCAGCTGGTATTCTATCGGTAATGGAGTGGCCAGCGCAGTCACCAGATCTGAACCCCATTGAGCTGTTGTGGGAGCAGCTTGACCGTATGGTACGCAAGAAGTGCCCATCCAACCAATCCAACTTGTGGGAGCTGCTTCTGGAAGCGTGGGGTGCAATTTCTCCAGATTACCTCAACAAATTAACAGTTAGCATGCCAAAGGTCTGCAATGCTGTAATTGCTGCAAATGGAGGATTCTTTGACGAAAGCAAAGTTTGATGTAAAAAAAATCTTAGTTCAAATACAAATCATTATTTCTAACCTTGTCAATGTCTTGACTCTATTTTCTATTCATTTCACAACATATGGTGGTGAATAAGTGTGACTTTTCATGGAAAACACAAAATTGTTTGGGTGATCCCAAACTTTTGAACGGTAGTGTATAATAAAATAAAAAGTATAAAACATGAAAGAGGGGGAATGAACCCAGGGTGGGTCACTGTAAAAAATAAGAATAAAGGAAGAATACAATAAAATGAAAAATGAAGTAAAAAGAGGATTAAAACCAGGGTGGGCTATTATAAAATGCTTAAAAGAAGGCCGGTTAATAAAGAAGGGTTTTAAGTAGGGATGCACCGAAAATTCGGCCACCGAAAACGGCCCAAAAGTGCATTTTCGGTTTTCGGCCGAAAGACCTAAATCACCGAAACAACACGGCCGAAACAGAATTGTGATGACGCAAGCAAAAAGCGCCGCCAGCACACGGTTATCTGGATAAGAGCCAACATGTCTGAGGTGTGGACGTATTTCAACATCTTGGAGAAAGACCCGCGGACAGCGATTTGCAAAACATGCAATGCTGAAATTTCAAGAGGGGGTGTGTCTGCAAAGAGTTTCTCCACGTCGGGTTTAATTTATCACCTGAAATCCAAACATCCCGATGCCATTCTGAATATGAGAAGAATGCGGCGCAGAAAAGAAAAGCCAATCCGAGCACGCCCACTCCGTCTGCAGCGGACTTATCTGAAAAGGCAAGAAAGTTTTCCAGTGATGGTGCTAAGGCAAAGGGCATAACACAAAACATTATGGAGTTTATTGCCTTAGATGATCAGCCGTTCTCTGTCGTAAGATGTGGGATTTCGTAGGCTGATTGATCACATTGAGCCCCGTTATGCCGTGCCAAGCAGACGGCATTTCTCAGACGTGTGTTTACCTGAGCTGTTTAATGTTGTTGCAACTCATGTCCATGAGCTTACAGCATCAGATATTACAGCTATCAGTTTCACGACCGACATATGGAGCTCAGACGTCAGCCTCACCAGTATGCTCAGTCTAACCGCAGTGTGGATCGATACAGATTTCAAGCTGCAAAAGATTCTGCTCCATTCACAAGAGTTTAGAGGGTCACATACAGCAGCAGCCATTTCTGCTGCATTCGCCAATATGTTCCGACACCTGGCATATCGACCAATCTAAAGTGCATGCCATAGTCAGTGGCAATGCACTTTGTTGTAGTACTCCTACAGAGAAAAATTTAAAAGGCACTTGACTTAAATGCACTTTGTGTTTTTATGAGAGAACATATTTAATTTTACAATCTTTCAGCAGGCCAGTCAGTTATAGGCCTGTACATTATTATTTAATGTATACATGAGTGGGGTCAAGTTAAACATTTTGTTTTGAATTTTAATATATATTGTGCATTGTTGTAATGTCAGTGCTAAATAAATATTTTCATACTTTTGTAATTGATTTATTCTTTGAATTGATTTTAGTGAGGTTAGTACACAGTCATAGCCATAAATGCAATGGTTCTAATAATTGACATAATAATTTCTTTCGGTGTTCCAGTTTTCGGTTTTCGGCCTTGGTTTCCTCTTTTTTGGTTTTCGGTTTCGGCCAAGAATTTTCATTTCGGTGCATCTCTAGTTTTAAGGCCCGTTTTAAAAACCTCAATGGAAGGGACAGTTCTGAGAAAGTCCAGGAAGGAGGTGTGGGGGAAAAAGAGCAGAGTGCTCAGTCTCCGATCATCTGGAGACGTGTAGGGGGGATGTGGAGCAGTGGAGAATGGCTAGAGTGGAGAGAGCGTGAGGGTTTGTGGGTGGTGATGAGGTCACTGAGGTAACTGGGGCTTTAACCGTTTAAGGCTTTGTAGGTCAGGAGGAGAACTTTGAAATGGATCCTGTAGAGGACTGGGGGCCAGTGGAGTTGAGCAAGTATGGGGGTTTTGTGGGCTGACTTTTTTGAGCTGGTGAGGACTCTGGTGGCACTGTTCTGCACGAGTTGTAGATGGTTGATAACTTTGACTGGAAGATCGGCGAGAGGGGCACTTCCATAATCAATTTGGGGGAAGATTAGTGCATGGACAAGTTTTTTGGTGTCATCTTTTGAAAATGACGGCTTCAGTCTGGCTATATTTTTAAGGTGAAAAAAGGAAATCTCTCAGATGTGTTTGATATGGACTTGGCATGAGAGTTTGGAGTTGAACTTAACACCAAGATTGGTGACAACAGCGGAGAGGGGAATGAGTTGGCCATCGAGGGAGGGACCAGTGCTGCCAGAATTGGTGAGCTGTTTGGTGGTGCTTATCAAAATTGCCTCTGTATTGCTGCTATTGAGCTGGAGGAAGTTATTCATCCAGGAGCGACTGTCCTCTAGGCAGGTGCTGAGGGTGGAGATTATGCTGGTGGGATTGGGTTCCATTTTAATGTAGACCTGGGTGTCGTCAGCACAGCAGTGGTAGTTGATGTTGTGTTGTCTGATGATTCGTCCAAGTTGAAGTAAGTAGATTAAAAACAGGATGGGCCCAAGCACTGATCCCTGTGGGACAGCGCATGCCACTGCTGTGTCATCAGACCTAGAACCCCCCCAGTGAAACGTGATATCTCCGGTTGGTGAGGTAGGAGGTGAACTACTTCAAGGCTGTGTCAGTGACCATGATGTAGGTCTGGAGGCAGTGGATGAGGATGTTGTGGTCCACAGTGTCGAATGCTGCACTCAGATCAAGTAGGACAGGATGCTGGGTGACCTGGAGTCTGCTGCCATCAACACCTCATTGACAACCTTTATCAGGGCTGTTTCCGGGCTTTCTGTAGAATTTTGGTGAGGAAAGTGAGGATGGAGATTGGTCTGTAGTTGGAAAGAGTTTGTGGTCCAGATTTAGTTTCTTAAGAGAAACTGCAGATGGTGTAACCTCTTTGAAGTAGCACTGGGTGGAGCCATTGAAGAAAGGAGGACAGGTGGGTGGAGTCACAGCTGCTGTGGAGGCTACAATGCTGGCTCTGATATTTACGACCTTGGTCTTAAAACAGAAAAATGGTTGCACAGTTCTGGAGAGGCAGCTGGGGGGGGCTGAGTTGGTGGGGTTGAGAAGGCAGTTGATGGTAGAGAATTGGGTTCTAGAATTGCCTTCGCCATTGTTAATTATTGTACAGTAGTAAGATGAGCAAGCAGCTTTTATGGCAGCAGTGTAGGCAGTTTGGTGTTCTCTGAAGGTCAGTAGATGAACAGCAAGAGCATCTTTCATCCATAACCTCTCCAACTGGCGGCTGTGGGTCTTCACGCTGCGCAGATAATCAGTGAACCAGGTAGAGAAGTGCTGGAAGGTGGTTTTCCTTATTTGTTCAGGGGCGAGGGTGTTGAGGGAGGTGGTCAGGGTGGTATTGTATAAGTTGATCATTTCATCAAGGGAATGTAAGCTGTCCATGGGAACACACTGGATGCCATCAGAGACAAAGCCTATGTCACACTGGCACCTCTCAAAGTAGCTGTCAGGACAGGTAAAGGAGGCTGGCACAGGTTGTACCACATTATCAGCACACAATTCATAGTGGCTGTTGGCAGGATAGCAGGCAGCTGCAAATGAAGATGGCATTCATAAGAAACTTTACATGTTCATTGACATTCATGCTATACTAGTTTAAAATACATACATGAAATAGGGAAAATTAACTTAAACAGCTCTTCATTAGTCGATCGTTGATTTGCACCAGCGGTTAACTCAAAGCAAAAGGAGTTACTCCTCCATGACTGACTCTGTACCCCCACATTCTGGCAGGCCAGAGTGTAGACCTGGACATTATCACATGGGGTCTCTTTGTTTGTTTCCAGGGCACAAACATCAAACATACAATGGGACACATGCTGCTGGGTCCACTTTACTGTGGCAGGCTTTGAAAGGCCATTTGGAGTGCTGATAAAACCGGAGGAGTTGGGCCTGCTGTACAGGGCAGCTTTGGCCTGGTCACATACTGAGCACTGCCCTCCACAAGCCCCACAAACCAGCCCAGGTAGGCCTACTACCTAACACCTTCTCAAAGTCATCCACAGTTAGTTTGTTGGCCCTCGGGTAGCCCAAAGTCATCAGCAGGATCTCTGTTGTAGTTGCCACAAAGGCCACACATCTTACCCTGGTATGTAGAGGGCACTGTCACTTCAACAAAGTAGACAGTGTCATAGAGGACTGTTAGTCCAAAGTCTGTCTGGAGAATGACGGTGAATCCCTTCTGGGAAACTGTGACATGCCCATCACCAAGATTGAGAGGTAAGTTAATCAGTTCATCATCCACCTGAACAGAAGAGGGGAGAGGGTGTAATCATGATACACATTTCTGTAAAAGAAGCAAAAAGTACATGAAACACATTCACAGGAGAAAAAAAAGAGATGGGAAAAAACGCATCCACTTACAAGAACTCTCCATGCCATGTTCTGCTTGATATAAACCACATAACCATAGACTGTCACTGTGATCGACTTACAGTGGCTTGCAAAAGTATTCATACCCCTTGAACTTTTCCACATTTTGTCACGTTACGACCACAAACATAAATATATTTTATTGGAATTTTATGTGAAAGACCAACACAAAGTGGCACACAACTGTGAAGTACAAAGAAAATTACACATGATTTAAAAAAAAATTTACAAATAAAAAAATGAAAAGTGCGTTGTGCAAAAGTATTCAGCTCCCTTTTCTCTGAGTGCAACCAATTGCCTTCAGAAGTTGCCTGATGATTGCTGAATGATCGAATGTTGACCTAATGACTAAATAGAGTCAACCTGTGTGTAATCTAATCTCAGTACAAATACAGCTGTTCTGTGAGGGCCTCAGAGGTTTGTTAAAAGAATATTGGGGAGCAAACAGAATCATGAAGTCCAAGGAACACACCAGACAGGTCAGGGATAAAGTTGTGGAGAAGTTTAAAGCAGGGTTAGGCTATAAAAAGATTCCCCAAGCTTTGAACACCTCACGGAGCACTGTTCAATCCATCATCCGGAAATGGAAAGAGTATGGCACAACTGCAAACCTACCAAGACATGGCCGTCCACCTAAACTTACAAGCCGAACAAGGAGAGCACTGATCAGAGATGCAGCCAAGAGGCCCGTGGTGACTCTGGACGAACTGCAGAGATCCACAGCTCAGCTGGGGGAATCTGTCCACAGGACAACTATTGGTCCTGCACTGCACAAATCTGGCCTTTATGGAAGAGTGGCAAGAAGAAAGCCATTGTTAAAAGAAAACCATAAGAAGACCCGTTTGCAGTTTGCCAGAAGCCATGTGGGGAACACAGCAAACATGTGGAAGAAGGTGCTCTGGTCAGATGAGACCAAAATTTAACTTTTTGGCCTAAATGCAAAACGCTATGTGTGGTGGAAAACTAACACTGCACATCACTCTGAACACACCATCCCCACTGTCAAACTTGGTGGTGGCAGCATCATGCTCTGGGGGTGCTTCTCTTCAGCAGGGACAGGGAAGATGGTCAGAGTTGATGGGAAGATGGATGGAGCCAAATACAGGGCAATCTTGGAAGAAAACCTGTTGGAGTCTACAAAAGACTTGAGGCTGGGGCGGAGGTTCACCTTCCAGCAGGACAACAACCCTAAACATAAAGCCAGGGCTACAATGGACTGGTTTAAAACAAAACATATTCATGTGTTAGAATGGCCCAGTCAAAGTCCAGACCTAAATCCAATTGAGAATCTGTGGCAAGATCTGAAAACTGCCGTTCACAAACGCTCTCCATCTAATCTGACTGAGCTTGAGCTGTTTTGCAAAGAAGAATGGGCAAAAATTTCAGTCTCTAGATGTGCAAAGCTGGTAGAGACATACCCCAAAAGACTTGCAGCTGTAATTGCGGCAAAAGGCCGTTCCACAAAGTATTGACTCAGGGGGGGCTGAATACTTTTGCACACCGCACTTTTCAGTTTTTTATTTGTAATTTTTTTTTTAAATCATGTATAATTTTCTTTGTACTTCACAACTGTGTGCCACTTTGTGTTGGTCTTTCACATAAAATTCTAATAAAATATATTTATGTTTGTGGTCAAAACGTGACAAAATGTGGAAAAGTTCAAGGGGTATGAATACTTTTGCAAGCCACTGTAGTCTCGGCCACTCTTCCATTCTCATACTTCTCATTCCCTTGGGTCACAGTGAATGCTCTCAACCAGCCACAATCACTATAACACACCTTGGCAAATCTGTAGACACAGGTACCCTAGAAATCAACCCCCCCCCAATCAAACGAAATGTAATGGGGGTCACCAGAAGTCATATACTTTACTTGTCCTTCGAGGTGGCAGCATTTTACCCCCTTTACCAATGTACAGGCATCCCCCAGGCTGCACGTGTCCTTTTGGCAGGACACGGTCCCATTCTCTCCGCAGCTGCATTGGGCCTCTGGGTAGAAGGTCTGTCCTTTCCTGTAGTAATGGCCACCATAGGAGCAGCCACAATCTCCCATTAGCACACAGATTTCCCCACTCTGCAGGTAGCCATTGTCACACAGACAGGCTTCTGCACAGGGCCTCAGGCAGGGGGTAATGGAGGTTAAACTGGCACAGGTGGCAGGGCAACCTGCGGCACACAGGCTATAGTGTCTGTTAGCTGGACACACTATTGCTGTGGGCCAGCAGAGGGAGAAAGATGGAAGAATGAGAATGTTAAGAGATGAGAAATTAAAATCGGGGATTGTTCATTATGTGGTAAAAAGCTGACATTGGAAAAGATATGATTTGAATTAAAAAAACAAACCCCAACTTATGACAGCAGGTATTTGACCTCCAGGAATAGATGGTGAGTCCTCGACTGGCAGGCATATACATAGGCTGCAACAGCATCACACACCAAGCCCTGATGACCACAATGATGACAGGAATCATTCAAACAGTCCTCAATGTATGGAGCTGGGTCTTTATGGCTGTGACACTGCCCAAAAGGCCCTGCCTTGTCAGCAATGACTCCACAGTACGTACGTGCATGGCACACCACCTTCTTGGAGTCTGAACGGAATTGGCACCCTGCCCCCTGGTAGACTGAAGAATAACCTGGAACCAGAGCCATGCACCAGCTCTCTCCCAGCCTGACTACACAGGGGGGGGGGTGACCTGGCCATTTCGCATTGTCAGGTCATCCTGGGGGTTTCCATTGTAGTTGCCACACAAGCCGCATACTGCACCCTGGCGGTTACTTGGAAGAGTGACACTCACCATGCTGCACCAGTCAAAGAACACTGGGATACCAGCTACTGTCTGGCCACTGTGGTACACAAACAGCTGCCCATTGTTATCTAATGGTAAGAAAGCAACTTCTCCATTGAGCTGTAGAGCCAAGAAGGAGGGGGGATCATTTATAGGAGATTATAGATTTAATAATTCCCCAGTGCTGGCTAATCCATTCTAATGCGCAGTTAAAGCTTACTTTAATTAAGTCTGCTTGGATCAAAAATTCTAATGTGTAATTAAATATATAAGTGAGAGAGACACCAGGGATAGCAGAAATAACACAATGACGAAAGGAATTATCACCCACACATTTCAATAAGGCTCAGAATATCTGTCCTGTTCTTGTATTTAATAGCATGGCTCTGTGCTGTGTCTTGTTCCTCTCCCTTTACAATGCACATTATTTAATGTTTGAAATTGCAAATTATTTATCAAACCACTCCTCTGCTGCTATCCATCCATATGCCCTAGTGAAGTTTTTACCAGGACCCTGAAGGGATAGTCCCTGCTAATGGAAAGGAAGGCCCTGTAGATTGTTACAGGGACAGTTTTGGAGTAAGAAACAGCCATGCTTCCACGGTGGTTGTCCTCCACAGTCACTTTGAAGGAAATTAGCCTCAGTTGCTGAGAGCACAGCACCACCAGCTGGTACACACAAATACCCTGGAAGTCAAATCCTCACCTGTCAAATGTGTGGAAGTGCGGGTCGCCTGAGGCTGTTCATATGGCTTTGCTGACTGGCCAGCAGGTGCATTCTCTATCCAGTAGACTGCACTTCTCATTGACAGAGCAGGAAGCCTCACAGCATGTCACCATGCCTAGGGTTGTGTCACATTCAAATAGGCGACTGCAGGCCTCACCAGCCCAGAAGCACTAGCCTTGTAGTAGCAGCCCTGATAGGAGCAACTGCATGTTTTAGCAGACACACAGACACCAACACTGATGATGTAATCCTTATCAAACAGACATGTCTCCACACAGGTGGCAGGAGCTGCTCAGGGGAGGGGCAGGATGGCTGACACAGGCTAGCACAGTCATCACAGTGGCTGAGGCTGACAGCTCTTCGCTGGGAAAAATAGAATAGTGTGAGCATTCAAAATGGAGCACTGAGTAAAGCAGCAGGATTAATGTTTCATTTTTTTTCTTTGATTAAAATATGAAATGACTGATCACTTCTCATAGTCAAATACTCATAGCAGTCAAACCTTTTCCTCCAGCCATTGATTATAACACCTCCCTGGTGACACTGCTGACTGTAGGAGGCGAACATTTGGCAGAACATCTTCCCATCTCCTTTATTCAGACACATCATACACACAGCTGTTAATGAAAGCCTGGGGATCCAGTTCTACAAACCCCAATTCCAGTGAAGTTGGGACGTTGCGTAAAACGTAAATAAAAACAGAATACAATGATTTTCAAATCTTTTTCGACCTATATTCTATTGGATACACTACAAAGACAAGATATTTAATGTTCAAACTGATAAATTTTGTTTTTTTGCAAATATTCACTCATTTTGAATTTGATGCCTGCAACACATTCCAAAAAAGCTGGGACAGGGGCATGTTCACCACTGTGTTACATCACCTTTCCTTTTAACAACACTCAATAAGCATTTGGGAACTGAGGACACTAATTGTTGAAGCTTTGTAGGTGGAATTCTTTCCCATTCTTGCTTGATGTACATCTTCAGTTGCTCAACAGTTCGGGGTCTCCGCTGTAGTATTTTGCGCTTCATAATGCGCCACACATTTTCAATGGGAACAGGTCTGGACTGCAGGCAGGCCAGTCTAGTGCAGAATGGGGCTTGGTATTGTCTTGCTGAAATAAGCAGGGACGTCCCTGAAAAAGACGTCGCTTGGGTAGCAGCATATGTTGCTCCAAAACCTGTATGTACCGTTCAGCATTAATGGTGCCTTCACAGATGTGCAAGTTACCCATTATGCCATGGGCACTAACACACCCCCATACCATCACAGATGCTGGCTTTTGAATTTTGCGCTGATAACAATCTGGATGGTCCTTTTCCTCTTTAGGACACGACGTCCATGATTTCCAAAAACAATTTGAAATGTGGACTCGTCAGACCACAGCACACTTTTCCACTTTGCCTCAGTCCATCTCAGATGAGCTCGGGCCCAGAGAAGCCGGCGGCGTTTCTGGGTGTTGTTGATATCTGGCTTTCGCTTTGCATGGTAGAGTTTTTACTTGCACTTGTAGATGTAGCGACAGACTGTGCTAACTGACAATGGTTTTCCGAAGTGTTCGTGAGCAAACGTGGTAATATCCTTTACAGAATGATGTCGGTTTTTAATGCAGTGCCACCTGAGGGGTCGAAGGTCACAGGCATTCAAAGTTGGTTTTCGACCTTGCCGCTTACGTGCAGATTTCTCCGGATTCTCTGAATCTTTTGATGATATTATGGACTGGAGATGATGACATCCCTAAATTCCTTGCAATTGTACGTTGAGAAACGTTGTTCTTAAACTGTTGGACTATTTGCTCACGCAGTTGTTCACAAAGTGGTGAACATCGCCCCATCCTTGCTTGTGAACGACTGAGCCTTTTGGGGGTTGCTCCTTTTATACTCAATCATGACACTCGCCTGTTTCCAATTAACCTGTTCACCTGTGGAATGTTCCAAACAGGTGTTTTTTGAGCAACTTTCCCAGTCTTTTGTTGCCCCTGTCCCAGCTTCTTTGGAACATGTTGCAGGCATCAAATTCAAAATGAGTGAATATTTGCAAAAAAACAATAAAGTTTATCAGTTTGAACATTAAATATTTCATCTTTGTAGCGTATTCAATTGAATATAGGTCAAAAAGGATTTGCAAATCATTGTATTCTGTTTTTATTCACCTATTACACAACGTCCCAACTTCATTGGAATTGGGGTTTGTACATAGCACCTTTGGAACACATTTTTGGTCTCAGCTGTTGGGGCCCCACAGGAAGCTTCTGTTTCATACAGCTTATGTTGATAACCATCACATGTGGGACAATTCTTCTCACATGTATCCCATCATGGAGTAGCCCTGTCCTAGTCAGCTGTCTGCCAGCTCTTGACCCAGTCTACCAGATGGCTTTCCCTGCTAGGCTCTGGAGCTTGTCATTGATGTTGCCAATAAAGTTGCCACAGACTGCAGACCTTGCTGTAGTAACTACTGGGCAGCTGGATGACCAGTTTCCACTTCCAGTCATAGGACACTTGCAGGCCCAAGTCTGTCTTCACCAATGCAGTGGGATCACGTTGGGATATGGACACCTCACCCTCACCCAATTGTACAGGGATATTCTACAGCTCGCCTTTCACCTGAACAAGGGTTTAAATTGCTTTGGATTATTCTGTGACTTTGCTGAAGCATAGTGTGACTGGTAAATGTCAGCTGATGTTGCTGAATGGCATGGACTGAAACAAAGTACTTGACTTGGATGCTCCCCGTTCACTTGATTTTTGCTTTCAAAAACATGGGAGCCAGCCTGGCTGAGGTGCTTTTGTGGTTTGATACCCCACCCATCAAAAGACTTTGTTCAGACTCCCAGTACTCAGAAAACTATGCAGAGATTACAGCAAACTAAGGGTGACTAAGGGTGTTAAAAACTGTAAGATATCTGCAATAAGTGATGTGTGTCCGCTACCTTTTTGACTTTTCTGTTTGTCGCTCTCTTTTATTAAATCAAATCAGAAGCTTTTGATTATCTTGCACTGCACTGTAACTTTTGCACTGGTTGATTGTTTGTGATATTGTAATTATGTATTTTAAGTAGGTATGAAACACTGTTTAAATGAGGACCAGGTGGCTCCACTCACCAGGACTCCAAACAGGTTGTTCCTCAATGATGAGAGAGAAGCTGAAGACCTCTAGGGCACCTAACTTGGTGACAGACACCGCCTTGTTGTTCACCACCTGTTTCCACTGCATATTCTCCACCTGAACAGAGAAGTCCACCAGGTGGGTGCCCTCCAGCCCACAGCTCTCAGAAAGAGTGCAGGTACAGGTGGCCTGGAACAGGAATGCTAGTCTGTCAAGACAGGTAATGGGGGCTCACCAGAGGTATGGCACACACCTTTACCCACAGGGTGGCATTTGTGGGTGCCCTTCATCACCTTACACTTCTCAATGGGGCCACAGGAGGACTTTTAACACTGAGCCCTAAAAAAAGATATGTAGAAATTAAAAATAGATCTTGTTCAATAACATTTCAAAATCAAATATTTTAATCCAAAATATTTTTTTGCAAAATCTATATAAAATAATTTCAAAATCAACTGCCATAACATGCACTTACAGTAATAAGTATAAAAGCGACATGTTGTTCCGTTCTAAACCTTTATCTGCATTACCACTCCATCCTGTGTCCTCCTCACACCTTCCATCTGGAAAAAAAAAAAACTTGGCTAGTGTGTAGCGGCCACCACTGATGCAACTGCACTGCGAGAATGGGACGCAGTGGTCTCCACTGAGGATGTATCCCGCATCACAAGAGCAGTGCTCCTCATACTGGGCTTGGCAGTCTGTCCCCTCCTGTGGAGGAATTTTGGCCTACTCTTTGCAAAATTGTGGTAGTTCAGCGACACTGAAGGATTTTCGAGCATGAGCTGCTCATTTAAGGTCCTGCCACAGCATCTTGATGGGGTTCAGGTCAGGACTTTGACTAGGCCACACCAAAACCTTAATTTTGTTTCTTTTGAGCCATTCTGGGGTAGACTTACTCTTGTATTTTGATCACTGTCCTGCTGCATAAGCCAATTACGCTTCAGATCATGGACTGATGACCAGACATTCTCCTTCAGAATTTTCTGGTACAGAACAGAATCATGGCTCCTTCAATGATGGCAAGTCTTCCAGGCCTTGAGACAGCAAAGCATCTCCACACCATCACACTACCACCAGTGACGGTATGATGTTCTTATTGTGAAATGCTGCATTTGCTTTACACCAGACGTAAAAGGACCTGTTCCTTCAAAAAAGTCCACTTTTGACTCATCTGTCCACAGAGCATTATCCCAAAAGGTTTGAGGTCATCAATGTGCTTGTTTGCAAATGTGAGACGAGCACTGTTTCTTTTACTTAGCAGCGGTTTGTACCTTGCAACGCTCCCATGACTTCCGTTTTTTGCCCAGTCTCTTCATTTTTGAATCATGAATGACGACCTTAGCTGAGGATAGAGGCCTGTAGTTCTTTAGAT
This sequence comes from Lampris incognitus, assembly GCF_029633865.1. Lineage (NCBI taxonomy): Eukaryota > Metazoa > Chordata > Actinopteri > Lampriformes > Lampridae > Lampris > Lampris incognitus. The sequence continues at coordinate 12,281,395 of NC_079219.1, forward strand.
GTTGTCCTGTTTTTTTTGTGACTTCCTGGATGACTCGTTGCTGCTTGAAGGAATTTTGATAGGCCAGCTGCTGCAGTAACTCGGGAGCCAGACAAGTCATAATAGCTGTGGAGTTGAACGCTCTTATAGGGCCTGAGGTCTATTACCATATGGCTACCAGCAGCATATACACGACCCTGGAACCTGATTGGACCACCTAGGAAAACCTCAACATTGTTAATCTCCTTGCCATTGGTCACACAGAACTCCTTGAAGGAACCAAAGGGTGAAAAATTAGGTATAAAGATGAAGTACCCCACTCAGTGACAGGATATACCAGAGAGGTGTCTGCTCTGTACCACTTGTAACTAAAGGAGGATACAGTCACATCTGCTGAGGCTGTGATGTGGACTGTGTTGGAGGACTTTTGGCTGCCATACATCTCAATGCCTGGAGGAAATCCAACTGTTACCCTCTCCCCAGCGATCAGTCTTCTCCTGCCTGAAGTTTAAGGGGCCACTTTTACTGTCACTTTAGTATTGGCATGAAGGGCAGTGATCTGAAGCTGCAAACAAGAGCCATCACAGTTTGGAACATAATTCTGCAGGAAGGAGAGGATACACTCCTGCCCTGCCAATCCAGCACTAGATAGACCTGAAAGAGAAATGGAGCAAAGAAGAAAACAGTAAAGAAAACAAAATGTCTAGAGAAATCTATTTTTCATGTTTTGTACAAGCAACAATTAATGTTTCTCAAAACCATCTTTATGAAGAAACTTTCAGAAACCATTTGAAGGCTTTGGGTGAGACTTTCTGGGCCAAGAGATGACAAAACAGCCAGGATTCAGAGTTGCAATACAGAAGTTGGCTTTATACTACTTGGATTGCATACACAGAACAAAGAATGACACCTCAGAGCAATTCCCTGAAAAAAATATGACATCAATTAGGAGCTAAAAAGAAGAATGAAAGCTAATTCATAATGGCTAGATGAATTTAGTATTTTTCATGATAAAAAGCAGGGGGCAGCGTAGTGGTCTATTCCGTTGTCTACCAACACGGGGATTGCCGGATCGAATCCCCGTGTTACCTCCGGCTTGGTCGGGTGTCCCTACAGACACAACTGGCTGTGTCTGTGGGTGGGAAGCTGGATGTGGGTAGGTGTCCTGGTCGCTGCACTAGCGCCTCCTTTGGTCGGTCGAGGCACCTATTCGGGGGTGGGGGGTGGACTGGGGGGGAATAGCGTGATCCTCCCAGGTGCTACATTCTCCTGGCGGAACTCCTCACTGTCAGGTGAAAAGAAGCGGCTGGAGGAGATATGTGGTAGTCTGCAGCCTCCCTGGATCAGCAGAGGAGGTGGAGCAGCAACCTTGATGGCTCGGAAGAGTGGGGTAATTGGCCGGATACAATTTGGGAGAAAAAAAGGGGGGGGGCAGTGAGATTTTTAGAATGAGAAATAATCACTTCGCTGGTTCAGAGGCATTAGTAAGTCACTTATCCAGCCATTGTAATGGCATAATGGAGGTCTTATCAATATCTGTGCCTTTGCTGTGAGAAGAACACTTCCCAGGCTCAGTCAGGGCCCGAGGGATTTAGATTATACTTCTTTCCAATCCATATACTACAATAACTGTGACTCAATAGCAGCTAAAAGTAAATGTCACTCCTAACAAAAGCAAATCTAGGTTTAGATGCCCATCTTTCATGTGGCGCACGCTCAAACTCTTCACCTCTTTAACATTCTGCTCCATTCAGCCATGCAGCTGGGATGGCTGCATAGCAATGCTCTCAATTTACGTGGTTGACAACATGATAAATTGCTTCAAATTGAGCAATCACTTGGCTATATACATGTCATGCTGAGGAATTCTACACCATGGCTTGCCTTGAGGGAAAGTCACTGCAAAAATCAAGTCAGCTGAGCCACGAAAAGTCAGTATTAATGGTTAATGGATGGATAGGATATAACCAGAGAATTTCCAGAGTTACAAGAGTGGCAGTACTCTAGACACAAGATTGTATGTACCATACATCCTTGAACAGTTTAGTTTGATACAGCTTCGTATCAAATATAAAGTGAGGGTTTGAAGGTGGACAGAACATTTTACATTTGTTGAGTAAAATATAACAAAATGGGTCTTAACAGCCAAGAAAGTTTCCTGTTAAGTTTGAATTTTCTAATATGATGAATTACATACCTATGAGGTTAACAAAATAAAATAAAAAATTACAACAAAAACCCTTACAACTGAGTAGAGTCAGCAATGCCCGCAACAGCACTTGGATTTCCACGCCTAAAACAAACGAAGAACAAAAATAAACTGTTCATAACCAGCTGCAGTAACAGCAACTTTTAAGACAGCTTTTAATACATCATGTTGGGATATAAGATTGATGGTTTACTTACCTATAGAGGGGCACTGGTATTAGGACACCTATGTAATTCCATAATTTTTATACTTCTATGAACTAAATCCTGAAACCAATCACAACCCTTAATGTTCAGCTAGTATCAGTATGCATGGGCCTGATAGGAGGAATGAAATTAATGCATACCCCCTCTCTAAAAAAAAATTCGGGCAGAACTTGGCACTGGCATCTAGTTCCTGCTCTATACTTACATAAGTGTAAGGCCCACAAATACTTTGTAAACATCACAATTCATTCATAACTGAACATTTAAACTAATGAGTCAAAACACACATATTGCACATGAACTGTACGAACTGTCACTGACACTTATCCAGTGAATTAGTAACATTCCCTGCAAGGCTTCTTAGGTTACTCATGGACACCTGTGTGGTTCCTGATGTCCCTTGCCGCAGGCACCAGGGTTAGCATGGAAAACCTTTTTTTTTTTCTGGATCCCCCCCCCCTTTTTTTCTCCCAAATTGTATCCAGCCAATTACACCACTCTTCTGAGCCGTCCCAGTCGCTGTTCCGCCCCCTCTGCCGATCCGGAGAGGGTTGCAGACTACCACATGCCTTCTCCAATACATGTGGAGTCATCAGCCGCTTCTTTTCAACTTGACTTGACAGTGAGGAGTTTCGCCAGGGGGATGTAGCATTTGGAAGGATCACGCTATTCCCCCCAGTTCCCTCTCCCTCCTGAACAGTCGCCCTGTCGGCCGACCAGAGAAAGCGCTAGTGCAGCGTGCAGGACACATACCCACATCTGGTTTCCCATTAGCAGACACGGCCAATTGTGTCTGTATGGATGCCTGAACAAGCCAGAGGTAACACAGGGATTCGAACTGGGATCCCCATGTTGGCAGGCAACAGAATAGACCGCTATGCTACCTGGATGCCCCAGCATGAAAAAATTGATCCATCCATCACCTCCCACGGCCTTCTCGTGAAGTTCAAATTATAGATTCCACTGGATGCAATTTTCCCTGTTTACATTAAAAATCTATAACTGGGTGGTTATAGGAAACCTTGCCATTTTGTGTCCTATAAAACTGCTCTGTCAATCTGAACAAACAATAAAAAAATTTATAATTTAAAATGGTGGTCAAGGCCTGTAAATGGTGGTCAAGGCAGCCCAGCATATCACCGGTACCCAGCTCCCAGCCATAAAAGACATTTCTCACAAACACTGCCTTCGAAGGGGTCTTAGCATCAGCAGAGATCCCACTCACCCCAACCATGGACTGCCCCCCCCCCCGCGCTCTGGGAGGCGCTATAGGAACCTCAGAGTCCGCACTACCAGGCTCAAAAACAGCTTCTTTCCCCAAGCTGTTGCCTACCTGAACCTGGCTACCCACTGAATGTCTGTGGATATTTTTAAATATTTTTGTATCTGCGCTTTTAAAAAAAAATATTTATTTCTGATTTTTCCCTTTTTTCTCCCAATTTAGTGGCCAATTGCTCCCTATTTTAGTTCAAACACCCACCCTCGTATGCGTTCACCAACTGCATCTCTCCGGCGGGCAGTCTCAAAGGAGACGCCTCGCCACTTTCGTGACAAGGCAAATCCAGGCCAAACCACTGCTTTTTCCGACATCATCATCAGCAGTCACTCAGGGTCAAGTATGACTGTCCTCCTTCTTGGTCTTGTGGGTGAAGAGGCCGATCCTGGAGCTGCATATTTTGGTGCAGAGGTCGATCCTGGACCTGCTTATTTTGGTGCAGTGTGGGCAGAGGTGGGTGGTGGTAGTCGTGGGATTGGTTTGGGCCTTTTTGGTGGAAACTCCCTCCTTTCTGAGTCTGCGCTTGTCTTCTGCAGCATGGCGGAGATCGTTATTATATAGCGCAGCTCCTTCCCGGACAAGTTTTCTCCAGGTCCCCCTGTTGGTTGCTGTGTCCTCCCAGGTCTTAGGATCTATGTGGCATTTTTTGATGTTCACTTGGATGTTATCCTCATACCTTTTCTTTTGACCTCCCGGGGCACATTGTCTTGTGAGAAGCTGGGAGAATAGGACTTGTTTTGGAAGGCGAGAGTCAGGCATACGGATGACATGGCCAGTCCATCTGAGCTGGTGTTGGGTGATGGTGGCAGTGATAGCAGGAATATTAGCCTCCTCCAGGACACTGGTTTTGGTGCGTCTATCTTCCCAGGTGATCTTGAGGATTTTTCGGAGGCACCTCTAATGATGTGCCTCTAGTGCCTTCAGGTGCCTGCTGTATGTGGTTTTCAAAGACCCTTTTTCTCAGTCTTGAGAAAACCCCACTGGCACAACTGAGGCGGTGGTGTATTTCCTCATCAATGTTAGCTTTGGAGGATAGGAGGCTTCCGGGATACGTAAAGTGGTCCACATTTTCCAGTCTGGTTTTGTCTACGGAGATAGTTGGGGGTGGAACACGGTTATTTGTGTTGGGTGGTGGCTGGTAGAGGATCTGGGTCTTTTTTATGTTAAGGGCCAGACCAGGCTGCTTGTATGCCTTGGCAAAAGCATGCACTATAGGTCCTCTTCTGAATGGGCCACAAGGGCATTGTCGTCAGCATACTGCAGCTCCATGATGGATATGGTGGTGGTTCTGTTTTTAGCGCTGAATCTGTTGATGTTCAGGAGTTGTCTGTCGGTTCTGTACATGATTCTGACTCCTTGTGGCAGGCGTTTACCCGTAAGATAGAGGATAGCAGAAATTAAAATGGAGAACAGGGTAGGAGCAATGACACTTTTTCCGACACACATCACATTCATGTGATGAACACAAACCGACTCCGCCCCCCTCCCGAAGACAGCGTTCCCAATTATTGCTGCTTCATTGAATCCGGCCATAGTCAGATCTGACGAGACCGAGGTGCGAACCCCGGTCCCCTGTAGGCAACTGCATCGACACAAAGCCGATGCTTACACCGCTACACCACTGCGGATCCCTCAACAATTTTATTTTAAATCTGCACAATAGATATACCATGGATATAAAGTCTACACACCTCTGTTAAAATGGCATGTTTTTTGATGTAAAATGAAACCAAGATAAATCATGTCAGAACTTTTTCCATCTTTAATGTGAAATTGCAACCTTTAAAATTCTAGTGAAAAAAAAAGGAAAACTTTTGGGGGGGGGGACAAATGTAAAACTTACAATAACCTGGTTGAGGGCAGCAACTTATTTTTAGCTTTTGGTCTTCATCTGTGTATATCTTATACAGTTTGCGGTGTTTGCCTATGTCTGTCTTGCACTATTTGGTGAAGCCGCAGCCCTTATTTAATTTTTAACATGTGCCTACACATCGTTTTTAATGACAAAAAATTGAATTGAATTTAATTTAATTTTAACTCCATTCTACACATAACTTAACATTAGAACGACAGGGATTTCACTCCTATCAAAAACGACCATGGGCGGTGAAAATGACCGCCGGTTTTTAAACTATATTCTGTCAAGATAAATACCCAGCTGAGATATTAATGCATTGCATATGTTAGTATGTCTGTTAGGAAACGACTGACACCAAAATTAACATTTTAACAACTATAATACTATTTTTAAACAATTTAAAAGTCAGAGACATGGTTGAACTTGAACAGCAAAATTGAAAAAGTGAAAATATTACCTGAAAAACAAAATGGAAATCACACATTGCTAATCTAACAAACGTAACAAGGCCTATAAAACGTGAAATGTAAAAAAAAAAAACTGAAAATAAATATTGAAACAGTCCCAAACAACGACCGGAACTTAAAAACTACTGGAACGACCGTGGGCGGTCATTTTGACCGCCAATGTTTTTAAACTCTATATTCTGTCAAGATAAATACCCAATTGAGATCTTAATGCATTGCATATGTTAGTATGTCTATTAAGAAACTAACTGACACCAAAATTAACATTTTAACATTTTTAATACTATATTTCAAACAATTTAAAATGGCCACTGTCCAGTGCCTGTAAATACTGCAACGCCTCGGTTGTAGACATGGTGCGTCTGAAACGGCGTCTGTAACCAGACATCTATTTATTCTTTTGGTGTAGTGGCCTACAGAATGACGTCACACAGGCGCAATCTGGTGCTATACATTTAATTAAAGTCTCTGCAAAATGCAAGAATATGTAATTAGATTCCCGATCGCTACACAGCGTTTTCTGCTTCCATCTTGGCCACAGAAAATCTCATTTTCTGACGAACTAAAGACAAACAATAACAAAATATCACAAATGCACAACAATCCAAGATTTGAGTCCGTTCTTTCGAGGGTACTGTGTCTCATACATCTATCTTCATAATGTAGCGAATTCGGGGGACAACGCAACCACAGGAACTGCCGCGGCCGGGACGCGAACCCGTGTCGCCCGCACCGCAGGAGACATCGCTAACCGCCCGACTAAAGGGTCAGACACGCCAGCCAGCGGCCAGCGTGTCTTCTTATCCACGCACGTTACAATATAATCTCCATGCAGTGTAACACCATATTTCTCAGTAAATATTATTAAACACAGTCATTCGAAATAATATGAGAAATGGGGCTCCCTCACGCGAAGAAGGCTCATTGCTCAAACTCCCGCTTCTGCTACTGCAATGGCAGCCACGACCTCGCATTAGCTGCTACTAACTAGCTAAGCATAAACAGCCAAAACGGGCGCAAATAAATACATACAGAAACGGTCACTAACCAATTCCCTAGCCCAGAACACCTAAATAACTTCACCAGCTTACCTGCAAAATGTAAGAATGTGTATTTAGATTCCCGAGGGTTGGTGCTAGAATGCGATCGCTACACAGCGTTTTCTGCTTCCATCTTGGACACAGAGAATCTCGTTTTCCGACGAACTCACGCGAGACTTCCCTTGACTCTCCTTGTACACACGCTGCTCACGCAGCGGGACTTCCACTTTCTGGCTAGTTACTGGTGTTCCTGCCCAACTGTGACAAGTACTTACCTTGTACCTTCAATTTTAACTAGAATGAACACTTTCCTTTCCCCCATAACCACATAGGAAACATAACAAAAACTCTTAACTTACATTGCATTAAATAAATTATTCTGTTTCATGACCTACACACGACTTATTGTGCCACACTCTCCCCCTCTCCTCCTTGCAGGTTCTCGACACCGACTTCCACCACCACTGGTTCACCCAGGGCTCCGTAGGTCAGCATTCTCGGTCGGCGTCTCTCCCTCTGCGGATGGTTGATTACAGGCGGTGGTTTCGGGTCATCTTCCTCTGATGCTGGCTCCTCTGATGACTCTTGTAGTCCCTCTGCAGGCTCAGCAGCATTATCCTCGCCATCTGCCTCCGGTGTGATGTCCCTGATGTCTGCCTCTACTTCCTCTTTATCTGGCTCCCTCTCGTCTCCCCAGATCTAGTATAAATGGCTCCGCATCGGGGGTTTAGGTCTCTGGCTCGGCTGCTGGTAGTGTGGGAATCGGCACACCACCTCAATGTCCTCGTTGCTTTCACTGCCTGAACTCTCCACTTGTCTGTTGGTGCGATGTTGCTTTGTTGTCTGTGTCTGGTTTCTCCTCCCTTCCTGTTGGTCTGTCCCAGGTTTGTCTAGAGGCAGGCTATCGCATGGTGTAACACACGACTTTTGCCTCCTCCCTCGGCTACTACCTCATACACTGGACTATCACTGCTCCTTCTCTTTATAACAACAGAAGAACCCCGCTACAATGTAGCGGTTTGGTTATCCACCCGTGTAAATCTCCCTCCTCTTCATCCTGCCAGCTAACCGCCTTCCCCCTGCCCCTACCCCCCCCCACTCCAACTCCCTCCCCCCAAATGTTCAGAATCATCTGAAATGCCGAGAAAAGTGGTTTTTAGCCATTTTTAGAAAATGCATATTTTGCATAATTATGCATAATTATTATAATTATTTTAATTTTCAGCTATTTTTCTGGTCCTCTCTGGAACAATACCTACCACCTCCAAAAAAATTAGGATCATAAGTGCATTTTTGCAAAAATGCATTTATTTTGCATAATGCCAAAACATTTCTAAGTCCCAGAAATTTTTTTATATGGGTGAAAAAATCAAGGATGCTCAGAATCATCTGAAATGCCGAGAAAAGTGGTTTTTAGCCACTTTTAGAAAAATGCATAATTTGCATATTTATGCATAATTTTAATTTTCTGGGATTTTTCCCTTACTCTCTGAGACAATACCTACCACCTCCAAAAAGGATTAGGATCATAAATGCTTTACTTTTCGGTCCCGCTATCTACACTAACACCACACACACACACACATTACGAAAATATATGAGTAGATGAACTTTATCTTCCCAATAGGATCGCAGCTTACCAGCACCACCCCTTTCTGACAGATTACGGGCAAGCACTCGTCCACCAGGTTGGAGGTCAGCTCCGTGAACTCTTTTGTCATGGCCGCTCTTGCCTCGGAAAGCTTCTCGGGACGGGCAGCTGTTTTGGAGGCATATTATAGGCTTGCTGCGTTCTGTTTTGCCAGTTCTGAACATACTCTCCGTGACTTTCCTTTGTCTCACTGGGCGGTAATTTGAAGAGCAGGTCTGTTGGCAAACGGGGGGAATGGCCATAAAGCAGCTAATAGGGAGAAAACCCCGTGACTCCTCTGCGGATGCAGTTGTATGCATGCACCATCTTCGGCAGTGAGCTCTTCCAGTCAGCCTTTTGTGTACTTGTAAGTGGACGAAGCATTGATACTGTAAACTACTACTAAGACACGTTAGCCCCTAGCTAACGAGTATAAGACACGTTAGCCCCTAGCTAACGAGTCTGACCCTTTAGCCGAGCGGCTAGTGATGTCGCCTTGTGGTGCAGTACTACACCCCGTATCGAATCCCGCACCGGGCAAAAACATACCCGGTTACAATACTGGAGTCCTGAAGCGTCCTACCTGCCCGTTGCCTTGTGGGCGATAGTTGTAGTGTGGGAACCTCGTACGTCGGGACTTTTCTGCAATTGGGCCATCAGCTGGTTTTCAAACTCCTTTCCCATGTCGTGGTGAATTCTCTCTAGAAATCCAAAGCGAAGGGCAAAATCATCGAATGGTTTCTCAACGACAGTTTTTGCAGATTTATTTTTAGTTGCATAGGCCTGAGCAAAATGAGTGCAATGACTAGAATATACTCAAAACCTTGCTTACAGGCCTCTAAGTGCAACAAGTCTATGGAGACTAGCTCAAACGGGCGTGTGGTCGTGATGGATGTCAGGGGGGCTCTAGTCGTTTTGTGTGGTCGCTTTTCTTTCAGACTTGGGTCACAAAATGTTCGGTGTCACTGCGCATGCGGGCCCAATAAAATCTGTCGTGGATCAAGTTTAGGGTCCTTTCGATCCCCAGATGTCCCATCTCTCTGTGCAGCTCTTGAAACACCATCTGCGGATGCTCTTTTGGTAGGACAAGCTGGCATTTATCTCCTGCTTTTCTGTGGAGGGTCCCATTATCATTGATATACAGTGTTTGCCACTGCCTCAATAAGACTCTTACATCTGCAGGTTCAGTTTTAAGTGACTCTCTGGGCAGGTGCTGGTTGTTCTTTTTGTACTGCAGAACTCCAACGACAGGGTCTCTCTCTTGGCTTTCTCTGATCTGCTCTGGTGATAATGGTTTGGCTAAGGAGGGTGAACATGCATTTCTCACTAAGTCCAGTGTGTCTATGTGGACAGTTGTTACCCAGGCTAGTGGAGTATCTTTCTACACTGTAACTCCCTGAACAGATGCACAGATTACTTCCTGGCTCACTTCCTCTGTACACCGTTTCATGGGTTCATTTATGTCCAGCGGCATACGGGGGAGGCCATCTACATCCCCATTGTGCTTCCCAGGTTGGTACTTAATGGAGAAGTTGAAGTCCGACAGTTCACCAACCCACCTGTGACCTGTAGCATTAAGCTTAGCTGTCGAGAGGATGTAGGTCAAGGGGTTATCTGTATAAAATCATGAAGTGAGGGGCATGATACAGATAATCTCAAAAACACTCACATATTGCCCATTTTAGTGCTAAGAATTCTAAGTTTCCTGAGTGCATACGATAGTTCTTCTCATGCAGAGTCAATGTTCTGGAGCTATACCCATTTACCACTATCTTGTTGTTTTGTCTCCGATAGAGTACCGCTCCCAATCCCTCCTGGGAGGCATCCGTGTGGAGGACCAACGGTTGTGTGAGATCTGGGTACAGCAGGTTCAATCAGTTTATCAACGAGAGAGTTTAGTGTCTCTTGGTGGCTGTCCATCCAGTGTATGGGAGTGTTAGATGGGAGGTTACCTTTATTTCTGGTGGTGCTGACATTTCCCCGTTTCTCAGACTCAGGTGGCGTTTTCCCAGGAAGTACTGAGAGCAGCCGGTAGAGAGGCTTTGCTATTCTGGAGAAGTTTGGTATGTATGCTCGGTAATATGAAAGACATCCCAGCATTCTTCTCAAATCGTCAATAGTTGTGGGCACCCTCTCCTTTAATGCCTGCACTGGGCCACTTCAGCTGGGTCCATTGTGTAGCCTTCGGCGGACACCACATGACACGCCACACCAATCTCACCTTCCTTTTGACCACTTCACACTTGCGGGGGCTGAGCTTCACCTCGTGCTTCTGATACCTTTGTAACAGTTCTCAGGTGACAGACATGGTCCTCAAAGCTTGGGCTGTGGACCAGATTATCATCCAAGTATAGTTGGCCCATGATATCTCTCAAGCCAACTAAGCACTCCTTCATGTTTCTCTGGAACTCTGCGGCGGATGCGCTCAATCCAAATGGGATTCTGACCCACTGGTAGAAGCCCCAGGGTGTTATGAAAGCAGTCAGGGGCTGGCTTTCCTCATTCAGAAACCCCTGGTGATAAGCCTTCCCCTGACCCAGCACAGAGAACCAAGAGCTGCCGGTGAGAGCCAAGCGTGTCTTGAATTTGCCCCAGTGGGCTTAAGTGAGAGCAGAGTCATCCATGGAACAAAGTAAACTCAATATTCTTACTTTACAAACACATTTTATCTTTCATAGTACCTATATCAGATTTGCTCTAAATATGGTTTTAAAACCTTCTCAAACAGTAATTGATATGTAGGTAACAGGGTTGACGAAACACACATATACATGTTGATTATATATGGGGGGAAAAAGACTTAAGAGTACTTTAAAAATCAAACATCAAGAATGGGAAATGGCACGTTTTCTTATAATGACCCAAATGAAGGTATTTGAATTGTGTTGTGATTAATATTTTCTTTAGATGTTAACCAGGTCTAACCTGATAGCATTTATTTATTTTAGACTGGGCATGTTAGGAGTATGATAAACAATAAGTGGTCTGCATACTTAACATTAACTGGGTTTTGATTAGATAATATACGGCTTGATAATGAAAAACACTACCAACTGGAAGTGTACCAATTTTCAGCATCAGTACGGATCCCCCCCCCCCCCCGTGCCGGTCGCTGCTCCACCCCCTCTGCCGATCCGGGGAGGGAATGTCTATGGATTGACAGTGACATCTAGTGAAATGTCCCCTGCAGCCAGTCCTATCAGATAAACCATCTGCCAAGAGCTCTGGCCATGAAACAATGTTGCCGAAAGCGATGGAAATTAGCATAGACAAAGAGTCTCCTGCGATACCCGTGGAGTCGCCAGCCACTTCTTCTCACCTGACAGTGAGAAGTTTCACCAGGGGGAGGATCACGCTATCCCTCACTCCCCCAGTTCCCCCTCCCTCCCGAACACGCGCCCCGACCGACCAGAGGAGGCGCTAGTGCAGCGACCAGGACACACACCCACATCCGGCTTCCCACCCGCAGACAGCCAATTGTGTCTGTAGGGATGCCCGACCAAGCCGGAGGTAACACCGGGATTCGAACCAGCGATCCCCGCGTTGGTAGGCAACGGTATAGACCGCCACGCTACCCGGACGCTCACATCAGTACGGATTTTAAGCTCGTTTTAATTTTTAGAGGTACGTACATGACAAATCCCCCCCCCCCCAGTGCTAATAACAGGTGTCCTGTGCAGTTGTTACAGCATATTACTATAATATGTATTATATAGTTGGTACAAGTCCACCAAGCAGTGAACACCCTGCTGTCAATGGGGGGGGGGGGGTCTCTTACAAAAACAGAGAATTCCAAATTACCTATCGTGTACTGCGATGCATACATGTACTTACAATGAACAAATGGTAATGCAAGACAGCAATGCGTTTCCATCACACTTGGTAGGAAAGGCTTACAAATGGGACCGTTTAGCTCCGAGTGTAGCGTATATAATCATCTCCTTACTGGAAAAACACCTTGAGCATCTCATTAAAGAGGAAGATCCACTGTAATAAAGGAAACCTATACTCAACTATGCAAACAAAAAGATTCATTTTGTTAATGGAAAGGGTATTTGTCATCTGAAATTGATCAGCTACTCAAACTAATATTGCCATAAGGAGTGGAAGTTGCTGGCCTAACAGATTGCTACTGTTAAGCTTTTATGTGGGCCAAGGACTGCATTTGGTTATATGAGCATCATTTAATGTGCACACACTTTAGCAGTGCCATTTTATTATACATTGTGTTGAGAACAAATGTCATAGCCTGCAACGCTGCCATATCATCTTGTTGTGCTCATGACAAGAACCTTGGGGATGAATAAAGCCAATAACTCGTTCCTCAGAAAGTTTATATTGGCTTCTCAAAGAAGAATTAAGTCAAATATTTAACTGATATTCAATGGTCAGTAAGTTCGCTTAAGCAACCATGTACATACTGCCACGGATGTGTGTCGGATTACTATGTACACAATGATTGTGTAGGGATGCCACCCATCATACAGGGAAGGTAATTAAAAACAAGACAGAAATGTAAAAAAGATGTTTATTCAAATGACATCTAAATGGTCGATCATCCATTGAAGCCACTGTGAAAAGAAAAAACAAAATAATCACAACTGCTGATCGAGCTGTGCATCAGAAAGCCTGTCAGCACACACACATGCAAGTCTAACTTCATAGACTAAAGCCCAAAGTGCTTTGCTTGTTAACCACATACCAGCTAGGCAAATCGGCGAGGACCCAAAACTGGGCAGACTCTTCTGAACTGCGGGCTTTATGGTCTCCACAGATACCACACAGCTTGCCTTTATACCAGCCAGAGAGCTTGACTGTCACTATGGTATCACCAACGTCTATCTCCAGCTGTGATTCCATCCCAGTGTCTCTGCTCAGGACCACCGTGATCTCTGACTTGTCCTGGTTAGCACCGAGTGTCAGGGATCCCCCTGATGGCAGGGTGTAAGGCAGGGGCACAGGATGCCCATTCACCTGTGGAGGGAAATATCCAGTTATTAAACGCAACCTTGTTCGTGGCAAATGCAAGCAAACAGATTTTTCTTTTGGTGCAATTAAAATCTCACCTTTACTTTGCCCCCATGGATCGAGACCGATGAGTCCAGCTGGAGCAACTGCACTACAGTGACATCTCTGGAAAAGCTGTGACCACAGGGTCCATGGTAGGAGATCAAGCTGAACCAGTGCTCACTTGCCTCGTCACAGAAGGACACCAAGTTGTACGAGAGCCGGGGTTTCAGGTTCAGCTGTTGCCCACTGAGGGTGGTGGCCTGGAGGCCACTACGGAGCTCACAAATCCCACCCTGCTCATGACACCCCCAGGATCCATTTCTCAAAGAACACTGTTGGCCTGGGCTGCAGATGGTCTTCTCACATAGTGCCCCACCCAAGGGGTGACACCAGCACCTCTGGGAGCAGTTCTCAGTGTACAGCTGCTCATCCACCTGAAGGAGAGTGACAGAGAGACCTCTTGGGAGCTCAGTTACAATAACCAGTAGTTTAAATAGGCTGGAACTGTGCACATTACCACCCTTGATGTGAGTGACCAGTAAAAATCAGGCTGTTGGTATTCATTTACAGCAATTGTTTAGGTTTACCTTAATATATTTTTCATGAACAATGCAGCCGCACTGACTGTGTGGTACACACTCGTTCCCTTCAAATACATTTCCATTGAGACACTGGCAGCCCTCTGAGCAGCCTGCTGTTGAAGATCCAGGTGTGAGGAGAGCAGGACAGGAATTGGAGCTGGAATCGACACACTCGCTTGGACTGCTGCGGTCAGGACATTGGAGAGCTGGTGGAGAAAAGACCATTTCAGGTGGCTCAAACACTTGCCAGCACAAATTTAGCATACAATTAACTTACAGCAAAGGGTGTTTTGTCTCCATGGGCCCACAGTTATTCCTTTAGCTTTGCAGGCTGCAGTATATGCCTCCATTGCTAGGCATACAGCCTCCATCTCCTCGGCTCCAGTGCACATTGCTTTGATGCACGCATCTCTGTAAACATGGGCCTCTACACCGCTGTTCCAGCAATTACCGAACATTACATTGCGGAGCATCAGGATGTCACAGGCCTCCGTGGACGTCCTGCACTGATCACAGGCACTCCCGCAGTTGGCATAGCAATGCTGTCCAGGGGCAACTGAAACCCAGCTCTGTATCAACTCCGACGTGCTTTTGGCTAGATGGTTGTTCTTCAGCTCAAAGTCATCAGATGTCACTCCATTGAAGTTCCCACAGAGGCCAGAAACCATAGCGTCATCATCTTGTGGTACAGACAGTCTGATGTACTGGGAAGAGGAGAGTTGGATTCTTACACCAAACACTGTGGCGATGGTTAAGCTGCTGCCATCGTCGTATCCTTTGATTTCACCCATATCAAAAGGTAAGCCAAGTTCTTCCTCATTTAACTGAAGGCACAGAAACAGATTTAAAGATTAGTTTGTAGTCTCTTCATACAAACCCATAAAAATCTTGCGTTCTGAAACACACAGCTTACTTGGATCTTCCACGGCGTCTCAGGGTCAACAGAAAGCTGTAAAGAACGCCATCGGAATACTAATCTGCTGATTTGATGAACTGTACCATTTCTAGCCTTTGTAAAGCTAAGAAGCAGCGTATAGTTAGGCATAGCTTTAGAAGACGAATCTGACAGCACGTAAGTACATGCTCCATGGTGGGGGAGAACCAAGCCATCAAAAGTGATGTAGCCAAAGCCAGCCAACACTTGGCACACCCCATACTCCACAGGCCGACATTGGGCGAGGCCATCCTTTACCGAGCACCTTTCCTGGGAGCCGCAGGATATAGGCTTGCAGGACACCTCCCCACTCCTACAGTAACACTTCTGGCAACCATGCCCTGGGGAGAAGTAGCCGGCAGGGTAATATTGTCCATTGTGCATACAGCCGCAATCAGAAACTAGCACACACTGGCCATCACTTCGAACATAGCCGTTGTCACACTGACAGCCCTCCTGGCACCCCCCACTACAGTTGGCTGGGGAGGACAAACCAGCACACACAACAGGACATCGAGGTCCACACAGCTCATAGTGGCTGTTCTTAGGGCATGACATACCTAGGGGAGAAAAAGGCCAAGATTTAGTTTTCTTTAAGGAGGCGGAATTAGAAACAAGTTAACATACCTTCTCCAGGATGGAAAAAGGCACACAATATCAAATTTTCTACCCACCCGAAATGCACAATTGAATGTTGTCCTTTGTTATGCGCTACTGCTTCAGCAGAGCCTTTTTTGCAAAATTGTGATACTGCTATACCATGACACTGAATTGTACAATATTGGATTAAGAAACCCACCACAGAAAGTGTCACTCCTCCACTGCCTGACAGGGAGCTGGGCTGCTTGGCAGGCTGCAGCATAGGATGCAATAGCATTGCAAAAAGCCAAGTAGTACCCTCCATAGCAGCAGGAATCCTCAACACAGCTGTGGAAGTAGTTGATGGGACTCAATACTGAAGCACACTCCTCAAATGGGCCCAGTTCATTCAGTAGCACCCCACAGAAGTCACTGCTCTCAAAAAGCCTCTGCTCTTCTGCAGAGCAGCACTTCATCCAGGAGGTACAGTTCGACCTACAGGTTTTCGACTCTCTGGTCCTCCAGCTGTGCGCAAACTCTAGTGTGTTCTGCGCTCTCTCGCCATTGGACAGGAGTAGTTCATCATTAGGGTTTGCGTTGGCATTCCCGCAGAGACCAGAGACAGAGGATCCGTAAGTACCAGGTAGGATAATCGTAATAGTGCCCATTTTGTAGAGGACCAGCTGTAATCCAAAATCTGTATGAATCGCCAAAGATGAGGGTGTGCGATAAGCATTTATATGGCCCACTTTATGATAGTATGGTAGAGGCTTATGCAGTCCATCAACCTGTTAAGGTAAAAAAAAAAAATCCATCATTTAGATTGAGGAATACATTCCAGTTACAATAGTCTTAGGACAAACTCTCATAATGCCTTGCTGTACTCACCAAAATCTTTTCTGGGTCATCTCCGCTTACCAACACCTCCACATTATATACTGAGAGTTTCAAATTAAGGCTATGAAAAAACCTTTTTTGACATCTAGCATCAGAAACGATGATGTTGAAGGGGGTCATTTCAGTCTGGTTAGGGGTTTGAACCAGTATGTAGGAACAACCATCTCTAAACTTAAACCGATGGCCATCAAAGGTAATGAAGTGGAGCCCAGTGACTATGGAACAGTTGAGGTGTTCTTCTTTGGGCTGGCATAAGCTCTTGTGCCCCAGCTGCTTGCAGACTTGTCCTCTGGGGCACAGAGACGGCTTACAGTTGACCTCTTTGGCAGCTGGACCACACACGCACAGCTGGCCACAGTTGTCTGGGGTCCAGAAAGTTGTGTTGAGGCTGTGGTATTTGTTGCTGGAGTCTGTGCATCCACAGCGCTTTGGATGCACACATCCCTCGGGACTCTTGATGAAACCGGGGTTACAAAAGCAGCCTTGTACGCACATCTTATTACAGATAGTGATGTTTGAGTCACAGGATGGAGGACAGGCAGAGCCACAGGTCTTGTAGTGGCTGTTTGGTGGGCAGCGCACATCTAAAAGGAGAGATTGAAATGTTAAAATACATCAACATGAAGTAAAACCAGTTAAAAACATAAAACTTGCAACATTACACATGATTCCTACTCACCACCTGTCACATCGCTGTGGTAGCCATCATTAATTAGCTCACAAACCATGGAGTATGACTTCATGGCTTGGTCAAGAGCGGCTTTTGGCTCTCTATTAAGTATGAAGTCAGTAACACAACTTTGGTAGAAGGAATCAGCGTCAACTTTTCCATCACAGTGGGCGAAGGGTCCCTCCTGATCCTTGAGGACTGCACATAGTCTCTTGTAACTGGAGGTCATGTCAGAAACAAAATCTGAGGCCAGGGTCAAGTTATCTGGTGTCTGATGACAATTTGTGCAACATTCATCATCTCCATCAAAGAGCCTGTACTCCTGGGCCAGGTCCACCACATTTTCAGGGGAGTGAGTGCCGAGTGTGCCTACGGTATGCTCATCTAGAGGCTTACCATTAAAGTTGCCACAGAGGCCATAAACTCTGCCCTTGTATTGTGGGTTCACTGTCACAGCAATGGTGTTGCCCCAATCAAAGACCACCTGGAGGCCATAGTCAGTTTTCAATAGAGTCCTACCTGACCTGTGGGTCACCTGAATTTTGCCCCGCAATAGACTGAGAGGCAAATATTCCACAAGCCCGTTTACCTAGAAACGAAGGTAAAGAACATAAATACCAGCAGCAAAACCTGAGTGGGTTTATCATTCGAAAACATGCCACTACTGACCAGGACTCTGCCCTTCTTGTTGTCGAGCTTGAGGAGGAATCCATAGGCCTGTACAGTCACCACCCGTGAGGACGTTCCTTTGCCATAACAGCCGGTCTTCTGTGACACACTGAAGGGCATCAGACCGCAAGCTGCACCTCGGCTGGCTGCCAGTAGGTAGGTACAGGTACTTCCAAAGTCATAGTCAAGACCATCAAAGGTGTGGTAGTGCCTGTCTCCCCAGGCCCAGCACACAGCTTGAGGAGTCTCACAGATGGGCACACCATTACTCAGGACGCATTCCTCTGACTGCTCACATCGTCCCCTGCATGGATCCGAGCTATCTGCCGCTTAGATCAAGAAATTTATGATATACAATTAAAACTAGATCTGATAAGTACCACGGATAGCACTACAGTGTTCTTGAGTAACAATTTCATAGTTTTCATGATGAATATAGTGGTCATAAGGTTAGAAATGCCTACCATTCTTCTGGCAACCCATGATGCCATCTGAGACAGAACAGTTTTGTTGTTCAGGGCACGAGTACTTCTCACAGACAAGGGGAGGCCCACATGTGCATTTCACTGTACAGTTTTGTAGAAGTCTGCTTTCAGAAGCCTGGAAAGTGTCATAAAAGCAAAGGCGCATTAATATAAAGCCATTGCAAAAACAAACATGCAAAGAAATAAAAGCTTTGTGGGCAAACAAATGCTCAGTGAAACTAAGTCACAGCTGCTGCATACTGCAAACAAATGACTTGGAACTCGACAAGATTGATAACCCATTTTGGCACATCAGTGAGCCAAGAACACAATTCACAAACATTACAGGATCATGGTTAATGCACCTGACCTCAAACCTCCTCCCATCCTGCAAACAGCCGCAATTCCCCATTGGCACACATGCATAGCCATTGTAAAGGTGTCCAGCATCACACGGGCAGCCTTCCACACAACCGTTTGGACATTGCACTATCTGGCCAACTTCAGGACACAGTGAGGAGCATGCATTGGCACACTGGCTATAGTGGCTGAACTGGGGACACTGGTATTCTGCAATTAGGATGGCAACTTTGTGTTAAAACATTTACATTTGAACAGTCGCTGATAATCTGCCACGTATCCTCCAATACAGTACAAACATTTAAGAGACTTACCACAGCCCGTTTTATTCCTCCAGAGGCCAACATGCACTCCTGCCTCCTTGCATGCCACCTCATAGGCCTGCAGTGCGTCACACAGGGCCTGGCTTTGCCTCTCTGTAGTGCACACGTGTGCCATGCAGAACGAATAGTATTGCTTTGGACACAGTGCCCGGTGACAAAGGGAGAACGGTCCCTTGGGCTGTGTGAGGAGACCACAGTGCAGCTCGGATGTGTAGTTGAGCAGCGGAGAGATGCAGGGTTTACATGTGTCGACACACGTGTCATTGCAGGATAAATCCATATCGGGCCATCTCCATGAGGAGCCAAAGACATCAGGGTTAGACACCAGAGTGCCATTGGGCAGCTGGAGGTCATCTGAGGAATTACCATTGTAGTTCCCACAAAGGCCACAGGTGGTCTGCTGGTAAATATTGGGAATCTTGACCAGAATTTGGTTGTGCAGGTCTGTACTAAGCTGGACTGACTTCAAGGCCTTGATTGTTAGCAGTCCATTTTTACTGATCACTGTGATATTATCCTGGGAGAAGGGCAGGTTCTCAAGAACACCATTTACCTATTAGAAAAAAAAAACAATATTACATACATCATTACTCCGCAACAACAATTTAGGGATGAACAGTAGCAATCACGTTGGTTAAAACATTACCTGAACTTTTCCAGGGTATTTGTCTGACATGTTAAACCACAGCTCACTGACTTGCAGGTATATTTGCTTCCCCCCGTCATGGCTGCCTTGTACAGCTATTGTGAAAGGTTCCCCAGCTGCATGCTCGAGAGAGCATGTCTGGGCCAAGGTGTAGTTACACGAACTGTGAAATTCAAATGTCTGCCCATCAAATGTGGTGAAGTGAGAGCCCCCATCAATAGAGCAGTGAGCCTCTTTAGGCTTGGGACGGCAACTCCGGACACCTCTAATCAGAGTGCACACCTCATCTTGCCCACAGACGCCTTTACGACAAGTCACATGTCCCCCAGCGTGACACACGCAAATCTGGTCACAGGTAGACACCTTCTGCCCGGCCCCAAGGTATTCTCCGTGGGAAAAGCATCCACAGTTCTCTGGAAGGGTGCAGTTGGTCCCACTGCGAACCAAGCCTTCTTCACAGATGCAATTCTCAGCAGGTTTTGAGGATAACTCAATTGTGTCATTTAACCAGCCAAGGCAATGGTGGACAGAGACAGAGCTCATGCTGTAGTTGGTACTGGGGGGACAGGGCTGGTCTGTGGAGGAAGAGGGAAAAGCATCAGTCTGGACAGGAGGGCGTGAAACAAAGATTTTAACCAAAAGGGGTTACAGTTGACCAATAATGCATTAGTACCATCTAGTGGTCTGATGGCAGCCAGAGACCTGTGCACGGACAGCCATTCACACAAGAGGGGGGGGGGGGGTCTGTATGCCCTTCATTTCAGTTTTAAATTCTTTTCAATAGGAGAAAAAAAACAAAATCTAGTGACAGATCTGCTTCGGTATGCAAATTAATTCTGGGGCATTTTTCCCTGGTATGTGATCAGTATCAACTAACCAAACACGATGAAATGTTGAGTGTGTTCAAAAAGGCTTCAGCAAACCCTCCATATTTCATTTGGCAGGCAATGATGCTGAACCCCAAACATCAGTTACAATTGTAGAGAATGTTAATTTGAATCACTTGCATAACAGAAGCACATTCACTCACAGCAGAATCCAGGGCTCCTCCAGGCATGGACGCCAGCATTGTGAAACAGGCAGACAGACGTATACTCAGCCAGTGAATCACAGAGGGCAGGCTGCAGCCCTCCATGAAGGCACAGGTCACTGACACAGTGCTTGTAAAAACGGTCCGGCTCCACTTTGCCATGACAATCTCTGAATGGACCATTAGCCTCAAGAATCCTCCCACAAGCCCCAGGGCCCGAGTAGAGGGCCAGTTGCCCAGGTGAGCACGTCGGACAACTTCCTCCTAGACAGCCCTCCATACACCAAGGGTTGTGCCCACTTCTCCAGGCCTTTCCAAACTCCTCAGGGGTAAGATGCGAGCCATTCACTCTGCGGTCATCAGCTGGGTCAAAGTTGAAGTTTCCGCACAGGCCACAGGTGGCGTTGGCATATTTATCAGACAATGTGATGCCGACTCTGCCTTGTAAACCAAGACTGAAGAAAAAGCCAGAGGCTGTGCGGATGTAGGTTTGCAGTCCCACGGAGAAAGCTAATGCAGAGGGGCTCAGCAAGAAGGGCATGTGCTTGTTGACACCGTCAACCTGTAGAGGGCACCAAGACTTCATTCAATACTTAGGCCAAAATCGATCCCTCATTCAGTCATAACGAGATCAGTCTTGATTTTAATTAGTGCACTATATAGTTTAATGATTGGCTATCAATATTGAATGAATAATTCATTTGATGGTTTCACATTAAAACAAGCTATAAAATACGTGAAAGTCTAAACAATTTTAATATTTAGATTATAACACTCACCTCAATTGTCTGGGTGTTTTTGCTGTCAATTTTCACCTGTGTGCCATTGATGTCAAGTAAGACATGAATTTCTGACTCCAGATGTCCGTCACTCTGAATATGAACCTCGACAGGAACCAGACCCTGCCTCTGACTGCACATGGCCAGTAACTGGTACTGGCAGGTGCCCTGGAAATCATAGACCTGCTGATCAAAGGTGGTCAAGTGACGACCACTGTATATGCATGTGTGCCAGGGGTGTGGCACACAGACCCTGACCCCATCATGGAGGCCACAGTATTCATCAGGGGCACACGAAGCCAACTGGCATTGGGGCTGGTGGGTGATGGGATCACAGATGCAACGCTTGGTGCATCCTTCGTCTGCCCAGAAGGTCTGGTTGCTGCGGTAACGAAAGCCATTGTGAATACAGCCGCATTGGGAGAGAGGGACGCAGTCATTTCCCTCCAGGACAAAGCCAGGATCACACTGGCAGGTCTCCACACATTGCAGGGTGCAGGGGATTAAGTTGGAGGGATCCTCACAGGTGGCAGGGCAGGCTGAGCCGCAGAACTCATAATGGCTATTCGCCGGGCAGGACATGCCTGTGCCAGAGAGCAAAAAGAATGGAAAACGTTGGGGTCATGGGAAAAAAAAAATGTACCAGTCAGCTAATGTGTTGTCATCCAGTCTGCATACAAGATTCCGGTACAAGCATGTTTGGTTGTTAAATGTGTGAACTATAAATAATTGTAATTTGAAGCTAATCCAATGGTGGCATTTTAGAGCTTATTATGGTGGTTTGGGGGCGTAAGCATATGGAGGCATATCTACACAATGGAGAAATAAGATACCAAAAAAATTAATTAGGCCATCGTTTGTAAGATCCATTTTAAATACCAAGTGATTAATTCAAGATTATTTTCCCTCCAGTAACACAAAGCTATAGCTTACGGCAGAAGGTGCTCTTCCTCCATTTTCCAATGTGGACCTGGGCATTTTGGCAAGCAGCGGCATAAGCCTCTAGAGCCTGGCACAGGACCTCCTGAATGCTATGGTTAGTGCACGGGTCAGAGACTTTAACTGCCGAGTAGATTAAAGTCTGGTTGACCATGCCAGAGCACAGGTGGAAGGGGGTTTCTTGTGACCTTAAGTAATCATGCAAGGTGATCAAATAACTGACAACTTTGTTCTTCTGTAACAGGTCATTAGAACAACTTGGGCAGGGTGTGCCACAGGTGGCTGTGCAGGGGCCCTCCTCATCAGGGACCCTCCAGCTCCAGCCGAAGGTAGAAGCATCAACCGCGGTCCCCTCTGGGGTGGCGAGGTCATCTTCCTTAACGCCATTGTCGTTTCCACACAGGCCACGCACTTCAGCGTTGGAGAGGAGGATGGTGGCATAATTTGAGCAGTCATACTTGACTTGGATACCAAGATCCGTATCCACAACAGTAAACATGCCACTCTGATGGATCTTAACTTGCCCCAACTGCAGAGTCACAGGCAGGAGCCTTTTAAGACCATTTATCTATGAAAAAGGTAGAGACAATCAAGTACAATGCAAAATACATGTTGCATCTGTAGTGACATTGAAATGCAATCTGAATTCAGCATATGCACTTTTGCTACAAATTTGGAAATGGACAAATCAAAAAGACAGATAGGCAGCCTAACATTTCACATTCTGCCTACAGAGTTTCATTTAAAGAAAATGAACAAAACCTGCCAGCCAATGAAAACAAGGTCAAAACCTGAAATGGGAAAATTAAATGCTCTAAATAATATTGCACTGAGTACAAATGTGTTAAACTGGAGGGGGGGGGGGGACATACCCAAGCATAACCCCTCTCCAATCTGTAAATAGCAATGTGGTCCTGAACCGTTTTGACATGAATTGCTTTAATAGAGGCCTGGTTGTGGGTTCTGTTGTTTTGCACCCCGACCCAGAGTTGCTCAGTGGCACTGCCGTTACTGAACGTCTGAACCAGAGTATATGTGCAGTTCCCTTGGAATTCAAAGGACTCTCCGTCAAAGGTGTAGAAGCGGGAGCCTCCCAGCACCCAACACTGGGATTGTCGAGGCTGGCCCCGTTGTCCACAGGTCTGTCCGGTCTCACAGGGTTGATGTTCTTCAGCTACAAAACGAGAGATTCTGGTGAAGAACAGCGGAGACAGAAGGCACCAACAGCTGGGAATCCCTAACTAGCCAGATTTCCAGCAGGCAGCAGCCCTTATTAGACGAGACTGGTGTAACACAGATCTAATGAGCACTACAAAATGTAATTGACTAATTCAAATGTAAAGCATTTGTCTGCCTAATATTCATCTGATTATTGTAGTCTGCTGGTTCTTAAATGTGAAATTAGAAGTGCAGCCATGACCAAATTCAGACGTTCTGATGTGACAAACTACTGCTCCCTTTGGTTTTCTAATGTTGATGTGCACATGACAGTTAGTCATACAGTATTCAAGATTCATGTTATAAGCTTAATAATGACAACTCAAAAACAAAACATTATGGCAGTTTGTTACTGGATTGACAACTGGGACCTTGCCCATTTGCCCCAGGCAATTGTGAGATGTAATACAGAAATGCAACGCGTTTCGTGGGAAGTGTTAAGAC
Organism: Lampris incognitus; assembly: GCF_029633865.1. Taxonomy (NCBI): domain Eukaryota; kingdom Metazoa; phylum Chordata; class Actinopteri; order Lampriformes; family Lampridae; genus Lampris; species Lampris incognitus. Next base: position 12,305,603 of record NC_079219.1, read on the forward strand.
AGCACACATTTGTCGTCATCGGGATGTGAATCTAAACAACGTAAATGGATACACAAATCAAGTTGAAAACTGTATAAGTTGGAAAAACTCATCAATATGCATGTTCCAGTCAAGTTTTTTTTGGGGGGGGGGGCACTTGACAGTGAAGCCCTAACCAACAGGACCTACCTCCTTTCCTTGCACAGACCCAGGAGTCATTAAAGCTGCAGCTGGTCCCGTCTGGGCAAGAAGCCGGCTTACATTGTACGGTGGCAGGGGCAGAACATTTACACTGCCTGGCACATCCCTCCACCCAGAACGTCTCCCCTAGCTACACAAGAGAACAGTGAGTCACCGTGGGCATGCGTTACTCAAGTGTTCCCCACACAATTACAAGCAACTGACAACGCAAAACACCACAAAAAGCTTTGGCGTTTAGGATTAGTCAGGCCTTTAAATACAGGTGAGCAATGCACACGTTCAAAAAGGCATTAATGAGTCACTGTGAGGACATTGCCTGTGCCAACGGAGGTAGGGCGGTTAGCTCGGCTGTTGCAACATGTTTATGCCTGCACCTGGAGTGATGTCATACTCTCATAAGCCAATTTGTCCTTACAGTAAATATCCTCATCAATCAGCTGGAGCCGTTAGGGGGGTTAAAGCCGGTCAGACCACATGTCAGGAATTAAGTTCCTATGGTAGCAAACCTCAATAATGTCTAGCTATGCGTCACCGGGAGCAGTGTGGGTTTTTATTCCAACCAGACAGCCGATTTCACCAAATGGCACACCTTCAGCCAGATGGGGGATGACCAGAGAAAGCAGCTGATGAAGGAGTTGGGTTGAGATTAGAACCCTTTTTCCTCCCCCAATTGTGCTTGGCCAATTACCCCCACTCTTCCGAGCCGTCCCGGCCGCTGCTCCACCTCCTCTGCCGGTCCGGGGAGGGCTGCGGACTACCACATGCCTCCCCGATACATGTGGAGTTGCCAGCCGCTTCTTTTCACCTGACAGTGAGCCAGGGGGATGTAGCGTGTGGGAGGATCATGCTACCCCACACCAGAAGAGGCGCCCGACCGACCAGAGGAGGCGCTAGTGCAGTGACCACCCTGAAAAAGTGTTGGGTTTACATAAAAAAAAAAAAAAAGTTATCTTTTCTGAAATGTATGAATGAGTGTTTGTTTACTTATGAATCATGTCATACATACGAAATGCATTTCTGCAAATTGTACAACCCCCACCCCCCAGTGCAGGACACGTGCCCTCAACCCGGCTTCCCACCCACAGACAACTGTGTCTGTAGGGGACGCCCGACCAAGCTGGAGGTAAACACGGGGATTCGAACCAGCGATCCCCATGTTGGTAAGCAACGGAATAGACCGCCACATCACCCGGATGCCCCCACATAACACAGTTCGAGTTATTTGAATGCCCTATACAAGTTGCAGTGGGGAGGACAAAATGTTAACAGCCATCCACTGTGAACCCAATGTGTGTAGTCACTCACCTCGAAGAAGTGCCCAAGATAGGTGCAACCGCACTGCTCCGCTTTGACGCAGCCCTTTCCACGTTGCGCATAACCAGAGTCGCAGAGACAGCCCTCGGCACAGGGCCATGGGCAGGGACCGTCAGGTGAAATGCCGCAGGACTCTGGGCACGCGCTGCCACATACATTGTAGTGGGAGTTGGCCGGGCACGAGATGGCTGTGGGGAAGGAAACTTGACAGGTGACCTTTGACATAGATCGCCATCATTTATATATCGTGCTCAAACCTCCATGCAATGTGCCATCATGGCTTAAATGATGTGGCACTCATTGATAAAACTTAATCTCCATACGGAAGACAACACTTACAACACTTGTCCCCCCTCCAGGGATGGACCCGCGCCCCCGCCTCTTGGCACGTAAACGTGTAGCTTCTTAGACTGCTGCAAAGAAATGACACGTCCCCACTGGACGCACACAAGTCAGTCACACAGTTCTCAAAGAACGGCTGCGGCTCTACAGTGGCGTGGCAAGCCCCAAATGGTCCTGCAGGAGCTGACAGGATGCCACAGAAGTTGCGAGAAGCAAATTCAGCGGCCATGGTGGAGTTGCACACGGAACAGAAAGCTCCACATCCGCCAGAGCAATTGGTTCCAGACTGGGAACGTGCCCAGGACGACGCAGGGATCGGTTTACCAGTTGCCAAACTACCGTTAAGGTTCGTTGCGTCATCGGCACTGAAGTTTCCACACAACCCACACATTTTTCCATAAGAGGATGGAATAACTATTTGTATGAGGTTAGGGCCACCATAGGTGATTAAAACACCAGTATCCAAAACAACGCGGCTCACCAAACCAAACCGCACGATCCTTATGCGTTCAAGCTGAACAGGAAGACGCCAAGAAACACCTTCAACCTAGAAGAAGAAGAAAAAGACAAATTAAGAAACAAAAATCCCATTTGCAGCTGCAACAATAACGATCGATCTAAACTCACCTCGACTTTGTCCCATTGCTCTGCCCCCAAAACCAGTTTCGTGCCATTGACTTCCAGCACCAGCCGACCTTGCTGGATAACGACGATGAGGCCGGAGTGTTTCATGTCACAAATCTGAGACAGAACATAACTGCAGTTTCCCATGTGGAAGTCAAAGCTTTGCCCATCATAGGTCTTGAAGTGTTTGCCACCCATGAGTGTACAGTTGACAGAGGTTGGGGACGGATGGCATGCTCGATGGCCATCTTTAATGGTGCATTTGGTTCCCGCTGCACATGTATAGTTGCTACAATGCACTTGATCATGGCCAGCACAGGAGCAGTGCACCTGGCAGTGTTCATCAGGGTGAAAGCTATCGTTGATCTGGTGGTGAACTCCATTGTAAATGCAACCACACTCGGTGTTTGGTACACACTTTCCACCACTGTGGAAGAAACCAGGTTTGCAGAAACAGCCCTCCCTGCAGGTCATTGCTAGAGAACTGGGAGGTTCAGCACAGCCAGCCACTGGTTTGAAGCACAGATGGTATTCACTGTTAGAAGGGCAAGAAAGACCTAGAGAGAGAGACAAAGAAGGGTAGTTAAGCAAATTTATTCACCATAATGGACAGATTTAATGCGAGACATTTAGAATAAATTTCATCTTCAAGATTACTTACTACAAAAATTTGAGGCCCTCCATTCATCCACTATATCTCCCATTTCTTGGCATACATGTACATAATTGGACAGAAACTGACATAGGGTACTTGTGCTGCCATTGCTATAGCAGAGATCATGGGCACAGCTTTCAAAGAAATTATGGGGGTCAACAGCTTTGAGGCAATTCTGGAAAGCGCCCCCTGTGTCCAACAACCTTCCACAGTAGGCTTTTCCTCCATAAAGAGCCTTCTCTTGTGGATTGCACTGGGAGATGTTCTTGGGTACCACATCTATACACCCGTGCCCACAGCTTGTTTGCCAGCGTCTGGCAGCCAGAGATATGTCAGACTCCTCAGCTGCCAAGTCGTCGTCTGGGTCAGAATTAAAGTTACCACACAGGCCACAGAGGGCACCAGAGAAGTTCCTTGTTACGTGGACCGTCAGAAGGTCCGAGTTGTAGGTCACTATGACACCAAAGTCAGTCTCCACACGCACCGCGAACCCCGTCATGTAGATCTTTACTTTGCCTTGACTCAATACCATAGGAAGACTCAGAAGATGGCCATTTACCTGAAACAGTACAAAATGTTAATTTGTTGAAATATAAAGATGGTATTCAAGATTTAAAATTGAAAATGGCTCAACTTACCACAACCATATCCCTTGAGTCAGGAGACGTCTCAATAGAATAATTGTGGACCAACATTTTAACAGCACGGGAACAGGAAACACACCCATCATCCTTCATTTGGTTGTTTACCTCAACTCTAAAGTCCTCCAGGTTACCCCAGCTAGGACAATGTGTGGCAAAGAGGTAAGAACAGTTGCCTTGCAGGTCAAAGCTATGCCCATCGAAGGTAGTATAATGGGAGAGTCCCATTACAGTGCACACCCCCGTCTCATCCTTGTGACAGCCAAGAAGTCCATTTAAGACCTTGCACACTTCCTCATTTTGGCAATGTGACTGAACACACTTCAGGCTCCTGGAAGCAGGCTGGCAGACACATCGTGTCTGGCACTCCTGGCCTTCCCAGAAACTCTCTTCAGGCAGGTAGTAGAAACCTTGGTGCGTGCAGCCACACATGCTGTGTGGTACGCACTTGCCCCCACTGAGCAAGTATCCCTTGTTGCACTGGCATGTTTCCACACAGGGCAAAGTGCAACCATATGGAGCCTCTGGGTTACTGCAGGTGGCAGGGCAGGAAGTTCCACAGGGCTCATAATGACTGTTCAGAGGACACATCATGGCTGTGAAGAAAGAAAAAAAAACATGTTAGGCTCCTTCAGCAATATCTCTTACCAATCCTTGGTAAACAAAGCAAATAACTCACAGCACTTAGCCAGTCTCCTCCAGAGTGCAACTTTGATCCCAAGCCTCTGGCAAGTGGTGGCATAAGCAGTCATGGCCCGACAGACAGCTGAACTGGATCCACTAGTAACACATGTGTTGAGCTTGCAGCTGTGCACATATGGCTCAGGCTCAATATAAGAGTGACACTCAGCAAAAGGCCCATCACTTTTTACTAGGAGTGCACATCCAGTTTTCATGACGCCATATGAAAGAGATGCGTTTTGGCTTGTTGTAGAAACTGAACATGAGGTGCCATTTCCACAATCCTCAGTACAGGGGCCTGAATCACGGTCCGCTCCCCAGTGAAGGACAGAATCCACAGCAGAAGCCTCAGTTCCAACAGGGGCAGTGAAATCATCTGAGGAGTTGTGGTTGGCATTCCCACACAGACCACACAAAGAGCCATATAGCTCTGGGCCAACTTCAACCAGGAGGTGGTGATGCCAGTCATAGTGCAGAGCCAGGCCAAAACTAGTATGCAGTGTGACACCAGAGCCACTTGGATACAGGTTCAGCGTCCCATTACTTAAGCTGAGAGGCAGATTTCTTCTCTGTCCATCAACCTGTGAATTTAAATTCAACACTACATGAATCTGCCCACCAATGGAGAGAAAGAATAGCAAAGAAAAACATTCACCTAAATAGAACCCACTTACCCTGACTTGATGTTTCTCATCTTTAACCAAGGAGATATTGAACCCTTGGACGTTGACCTGTACTACATAAGTGGCAAAGAGTGGAACACTGTTTGAGAAGCTTCTGGCTATCTTGGTCTGGACTGGAAAAGAAGCATTACTGCCTGGGCAAGTGGTCTGAACAAGAGTGTAGTTACAATTGCCCTGAAGGACAAAGTCTCTTCCATCAAAAGCACGGTAGTAAGAGTCTCCCCATGCAGCACAAAACTTAGTCTTCAAAGAGCAGAGTGGCTTTCCGTCCCTCATAATGCACCTGCCTTTGTGACCACAATGTAGTGCTTCACAGGACGTTGCAGCTGGATGAAAAGAAAATTGAACATTAACCACTTTTTAATAAAGGTTTTGTCACAAAATCATGAAAAGACCGTTCTGTTATTTGCAAAGCCCATTCAATAGAAGCCTTAATACATACCTTTCTCACACATGGCTGGATACACTTCCTTATTTATAGTGCTAAGGTAGAGTCCTGCGTCTGTATCTGGGTTAAATAAAATGGACTTCCTTTGCTCAGGCAGTTTGGCAGAGTTGAACCGTGAGGGGAACCAATTATGGGGCGACCAGAAGTTCCCGCTGTAGGCATCATCATCAAGCTGCTTATCGTTATCAGCCAAATCAGAGCTGGGTAATGTCCGGCAGACATCCTCCACTGAATGCAGCACCACTAAAGAGGAGTAACGTTGATTGCCGCCATGTCTGAAATAAACTAGTTGAAGAGGACTCTCGCTAGTGATGTGGATCTCAGCTAAGCTCACAACTGGGATGATCTTCATCACACCGCCGACTACCTGGACCTTTTCACGGCCGGTGCCAATGGTGACGTCTAGATCAGAGTTTGTGGTCGTCATTGCTAAAAGGAAACTGGAGCTCTTGCCCATGTTTACCAAGGGAGGAACAATATACTCAAAAGCCCAGCGAGAGACTGGTTTCAGTTCTGCAAAGCCATAACTGCAGTTCTTATTAGTGAAAGTGGAGCAGGTGAAGCCAACTACAACACATACAGCTTCTTGGGAGCGTATCTCTGAGCCTGACAGGCTAGCATTACTTTGGAGTTGAATGCTCTCCTGCGCGACCATATGGAATTTGATGACACTGCCCTTGGGGTACAAAGTGCCCTCAAAGAAGACATCTCCAGATGGGACTAGATTTACAGAGGTTTCCTGGTCTGCGGTAGTGACCACAACTTGGCTAACAGTCTGACTGGAGAAGTTAGGGGTGATGGGATAATAATGGGTACCCCAGGAAGACACATCACTAAGGAGGCTGTGGTCACAGCCAGTCTGGGTACAGAAGGAGGCCACGACTGAAATGGGTTGCATAGATTTCACACTGAGGAGGTTGGGGGAGCGTGTGCTGGTCATTCCCACAGACGGCGGCAGGTGGATGGTCTTTGGCCGGCCAGCAGAAAGGAAAACGTGTTTCACAAAGCCACTTTTCAAAATCTCCACAGTGGCGTAAGCCCAGACGCCGGTGGCTGTGAGACTGAGTTCATGGCTGACATCCGGTGCTGGATCATTATTCTGGGGATACATCATGAGGAACCTCTTGCCAGGACTGCCCCAGGAAAACCCTGCTCAAAAAAGAGGCAACATGTTGAATAGGAAAAAAATAATAGTGAAAAACAAAAGATCTCACACCCCTGCTCTCAGGGATACACACCATAGTGAGCACCCTTCCTAAATTAAAGATTAATACAAGGACAATAAAGGAAGATTGTCATAGTAAAATGATTACATCAAGCCACTGTGAGAAGAGTTGAGACTCCCCCCCCCCATACAGGTAGCAAGTCAGTCTAGCTGTGCAACGGGAGAGAAGGGCTGCGGTGTCAGATTTCAACAAGCTCAGCAGCCAATGAAGAATTCACAGACAGTTCCTAGTTCCTGACAGGAGTACACCTGCGATAACATTGCACACTCGGTATAAGGAAGTTTCCATGATAACACGGATCCTGGTCTGGGAGCAACGACATACCAGTAGTGTGCAGGAACATCTTTGCAGAAGACCCCCAACGCCTAAACGTAAGTCTGCCTTTCAGCCCATCATGCACCAAGACTATAAACCTGACGTGTGTGTGTGTGTGTGTGTGTATTGGTAGGAGTTATTTCAGCACAGTCAACCGTTTCATGGATCATTACAGCAGCAATGTGTTA